>NC_055987.1:69608417-70233417 GCF_018446385.1 Zingiber officinale | reverse complement strand
GATTTGCCCGTCTTGAGGTTCAGTCCATTGAGACTCGACGCGCTATTCGAGAGAGCCATCGCTTCCTCCGATCTCTACGATCCGAGATAGCTGCAGGGTTCGCCTCTCTCCGAGGCGAGATACATCGCCAGGGACAGCCTCAGCCTACACCCAAGTAGCCCCTTGCACCACCTCCAGCTGACATCCCTCCAGCTGATGATCCTGCCTTCGATGATCCTGCTTTATGACTCTATCATTTGATGTATCTTGGATAGACACCTATATTGTCTAGTTTGACTGTACTGGTGCTTAGTTGAACTCTACTTATTTATGCTTACTAGTTTTTTTTGTTAAATTCTACTCTTAGAAGACAAATAGGAATGTGTTGGGTAGAGTAGATTTTGATTTTCAAATCAGTTACCTACCTTTACTCTTAAATGTTTTACTTGTTTTCAAAATCTGCTTAAGTTTAAAATTATATTTCTAAATTCTAGGCAAAATGTTGTTTTCAAAATCCCAATTTTACTAGTTTTTCAAATTTAGACTTAGCCTAGGCTCTACCTTAAAAATCATGTTCCCCTAGAAATCAGCCAGAGCATCTCACAAACACCTAGGCTTACCTTGATTGTGCTTGAAAAACATAGAATGGTGTGAGATGCATAGGGTATAACCTAGACTCAAGAATGCTTATATCTGTGCATCAATATGAGTCTGGGTGTTAAATACCTAATATACAGTAATAAAGTCAAGTCATCCAGCCCTAGTCAAATCTAACTGGATCTATTGACTTAACTTGACTAACCAAGTGAAAGTTGTTGTCCTCTAGACAATCAGCTAGTAGCTAGATGGTTAGACATGTGGCCAAGAAATTAAGTATTTGAATTGTCATGGTTACTCAACTTGCACATTAGGGCTCTGATACCTTACTAAAAGAACCTAATTAACTTGCAATCAACTCAACTCATGCTTGGACATTAAGGTTTAAACTTATTGCTCCTCCTTGGCCATTAAGTATTTTGAAATTTATTATTCATTTAAATATTTTTGTTAGCCTTTCTTAATTTTTTTATACACTTTTTAAAGTCATTTGAAAATTTAGTGAAGTTTATTTTTTTTTCTCTCCAAGTTAGTATTCAAAGAGGCGTGTTCAACGAATATTTACCAATAAAAGCCTTTAGAATCTATTTAACAGAGTTTGAAAAATGTATTTTTCAACTAAGTTTCAAAATTGGCTAAAGTTACTTTTCAAAGTAAACCTTCTACTAGCTTAATTGAAATAAAATTATCTCTTTAGACATTTAGCTTTACAATGAAAATTACTTATAAAAAGCTAAGTGTTTGAAAATTAGCCAAACATCCTTTCTTTAAAGCTAAGAGTTTTCTTTAAAAAAATTTTTCCAAACTTAATTCAATTTTTTTACTTAAGAAAATCCCTTTTAAAAAGACTTTTAAAATTTTAATGAAAAATCTTTAAATAAAGTCTTTAAAAGCTTAAGTTTTCAAGATTTTGGCTAAAACATAGTTGTTTTGCACTTAAACTATTTTTACTTAGCCAAATTTCACTAAGTTTTTTCCTACAAAGTTTTAAAAGCCAGGTATTTTAAATGTTATTTTTGGGCTTCAACAGTTTTACAAAGTTTTTTCTACAAAGTTTTTTGATATATGGCAAAGGGGGAGAGTAGGACAAAAAATTCAAAATTAAAACTAAGGATAAGAGTTCTCTTATTAAGGGGGAGCCTTAACTCTGGAAACTTTAAGTTTACCTTAAATTTTAAAATCCTTTTTAATTGTACTTAACCTGTTACTTAAGTATGCTTACGCTTGTGCTTTAACTCCTTATTTAAAAGTATGCTTATGTTTATTTATGCTTTTTGTTTTACTTAACTTTGAATTTGAGTTGCCATAATCAAAAAGGGGGAGATTGTTGGTGCAGGAAGCAACAGACGATCGAATCCAAGTTTTGATAATGGCAAAGGGTTCAAATTTAAGTAGTCTTGTGATCTAACAAGTTCATGGAGATTGTAGGAAAGTCCTAAGTTGTACTTAGGTAAAAGTCCTAGCTACGGTTAGGCAAGTGGAAAACCCTAGGGGGTGGTAACCCTAGGTCATAGGGGGTGGTAACCCTATGCAGAAAGTCTTGGCGGGTCGAGAGCTTCAGGCAAAAGTCCTAGGGGGTAACCCTAGGTGGAAAGTCCTAGTGTCGCGAACCAGGTGGAAGACTGGATAGGCCGGGAAGCGAAGGTTCAGCAGAAAGTCCGGAAGCTTCGAATGCTGAGCAAAAGTCCAGTCGATCTGGAGGATCACACTGGCAACAGGTAAATCTCCTGAGTGGAGTAGGTGAGGGCGCGTTCCCCGTAGAGGGAATAGTAGGCGTTGGGTCGACCTAGGGGTTCCGGCTGAAAATCCGAAGTCAGACCCGGACAGTCCGATGACTGTCGATTATATCACTTATAATATGTCTGTCCTAACTTTGTTTTACAGGGTTTTGTGTTTGGGACTAACACATTTCGCAGGAACAAAGAAGCACATTTGACCTCGGATGAACAGTGTCCGAGGCGCCTCCTTGGGGCTTGGAGGCGCCTCGGGTGCAAACCGAAGCCAGCTGTCCAGAGGAGCTGGAGGCGCCTTGGAGGAAGCTGAAGGTGTCTTGGACCAAGCGTTGGAGGCGCCTTGGACCAGCCTTGAGGCGCCTTCAATGAGATAAGGCGTGACCAGATCAAAGTTGATCCACGCGTGCGACTTGGCGGTCTGGAGGCGCCTCGAACAGGCTTGGAGGCGCCTCCAGCACTGTTTAAAAGGGGGGTCGAGGTAGAGGCTCAGAACATCAATTCAAAAGCTGTTATTCATCAACGTGCTGCCAAAAAATGACCCGGCGAAGCTACGACGAGTTTTCAACAACCCAAAGCTACAAGTTTTCCTCTTAGTGTTGTCGGTATAAGTTTTTCTTTAATTATTGCACTTATTGTAACTTACATTTGTACAAACTCTTTGTGCAATATAGTTGTTGCTCACAGTAAGCGATCAACGATCCCGGGCCTTGGAGTAGGAGTCGCCATAGGTTCCGAACCAAGTAAATGACCTGTGCCTTCTATGTTTGTGTGATTCTTTTTATTTATTCCGCTTCTTTATTACTCGAACGATTTACGATTCTAAAACGTGAAATAGCCACGAGTGATATTCACCCCCCCCCCCCTAGCGCTTTCGATCCTACACACGCAAGTTTGTCGCATCACTTACAAACCAGTAATGGAGATCGTGGAATTTATCTACTAATCCCTTTCCCACTTAGTTATTTAAGGTGAGGAATTTTAACTATGTAAGCACACATCACAGCAAATAAAGCAACAAATATGGAAAAATAATTTTCCAACTATTATGGCCTTTTCCATCACTGTCCTCCGTGTGCTGCCAACCCTAACTACTACCATCTTTAGCCACCGTAATCGGGTCTAGTCATCGCATCTATCTTGCTTCTTTTTCCGCTGCACCTCTGGTCCACAAAAAGTACCATGCCTTACAAGGATACGATCCGCGATAAAAATAGAATTTTACATATATCGATCCTATATTCCACAAAAGAATGTACATGTAGTCTAAATCGAAACAAAAATGTAAAATCCTAAAACTAATACAACTCCTGCTGTATTTAATACATACAATCATGCACATACAAAAATGTCCTTGACATGTCCAAGGGTTCAATCACACACAATATCTATAAGCCATAGTAGTTGGAGCCTGTAACCACAGAGTTAGCACATCCTACTATTATCCTGCCTAAATTATGTATGACATGCGCATAATTAAACTGAAAACCAAACACACAGAGACAAATCCTAGCTCTGATACCAATTGTTGGTTGATACTCGAAATATCATACAGGTTCCCCTGTACAAAAATTTTGTACAAGTTCTGAACCATTCCTAACAACCTATTGTGTTCTTTAGAAATTAAATTAGGAATCGCAAGCGGAACTTAAGATTATTGATTCCAAATTTAACTTATCTATTCTTAGAGGTTTAGACTTGGATCACAAATGATACTTAACATTATTGATCCAAATCCACCCATGTTACAAATTCAATTAAATATTAATTTCAAAGATTGGCTTCCAGGTTAAACATGGTGAGGCACTAGGCCTTCTTGGGTATAGGAGCATCCACCACTTCCTAGACAAATCCTTTCAACGAAATTTAATATTTAATTTCCTTATAGTAACCCTAGGTTTAACCAAAAGGAACAATCGAATCACAAGTTCGAAGAAATAAAAAAAAAAACACAAACTCGAATCACAAATTTGAAACCTAGAATCATATGCCTCTTGTGTTTGGTATTTCAAAATCTATACAAAGAAAACTAGTATGATGCGGAATAGAATTACTAGTTATAACTTTCTTTATAAGCAACAACCTCTTGATCTTCTATCGTATTCCTCTTCTTATCTTGGACGTTGTGTGGGCGACGATCTACCAAGACGAGAACCACCACCACCTTCCTCCTTGTAAGTTTCGGCCACCAACCTTCAAGCTCCAAGGGATGCTAGAACAAAACCTCCTTTCTCTCCTTCTTCTCCAAGCAAAATCCGGCCACCACAAGAGCTCCAAGAGAGGGTGCCACCGGCCACTAAAGAAGAAGAGAAAAGGAGACTAGGGGCCAGCCACACCAGGGACGAGAAGAGAGGGAATGATAGATGTTAGGTTATGAGGTGAGGCACCTCTACCCTCTCTTTTATATTCCTTGGTCTTGACATATAAGGAAAGTTTTAATAAAAACTTCCTTATTCTCCTTGCCAACAAAAGGAAAATTTAAACAACAATTTCCTTTTTAAACTTCAATGGCCGACCACCACCTTGAGCTCCAAACAAGGAAAGTTTTAAATACAAAATTAAAACTTCCTAATTTATTTCCGAAAATTTTTAACATAAAATTTCTCTTTAAAATTTCCCTTCATGGTTGGTTATAAAAGGAAACTTTTATAAATTAAAATCTCTCTATTAAAACATGTGGATGATTACAAAAAGTAAAGTTTTCTCCAAAATTAAAATCTTTCTTTCAATCTACAAATAAGGAAAGATATCAAATCTTTCTCTTAATCTTTTGTAGAAAGTTATAAAAGGAAAGATTTATAATTTTTAAAACTCTCTTTTAAATCATGAGCATGGTTAAAAAAGGAAAGTTTTACCAAAAATTAAAATCTTCCTTTAACTACAAATAAGGAAAGATATCAAACCTTTCTCTTAATCCTTTGTAGAAAACTATAAAAGGAAATATTTAAATTTTAAACTCTCTTTTAAAACATGCTTCCACATAAGAAAAGATTTTAAAAATAAAATTCTTTTATTTTTTATTGTGGTCGGCCGCCACCTTAGCTTGGGTCCAAGCTAGGGTCGGCCACCTAAGCAAACCAACTCACCTTGGTTTGGCCGGCCCTAGCTTGGGCTCCAAGCTAGGCTTGGCCGACCACCTTAAGGTGGGTAAGAAGGTGGGTATAATACTTTATAAATAAGAGGCTACGATAGGGACCGAGAGGAGGAATTGGTTTTGGTCTCCCGATGAAATTAAGCTTCCCGTGTTCGCCCCGAACACCCAACTTAATTTCATCAATAATAATTCATACCATTAAAAAATTATTATTGAACTACCGCACCAATCCCAAATTACATTTTGGGTTCCTTCTTATCATGAGTGTGTTAATCTCCCGGTGTTTAAGATGTCTAATGCCCACTAATTAAATGAGTTACTGACAACTCACTTTAATTAATATCTTAGTCCAAGAGTAGAACCACTCATCCTTATCGTCATGTCAGACTAAGTCCACCTGAAGGATTTACATGACAATCCTTATGAGCTCCTCTTGGGGACAATATCAACCTAGATTACTAGGACACAGTTTCCTTCTATAATTAACAACACACACTATAAATAATATCATTTCCCAACTTATCGGGCATCTTGATTTATCGAACTAAATCTCACCCATTGATAAGTCAAAAAAATAAATACTAGATATATGTGCTTGTTATTATATCAGGATTAAGATCACACACTTCCACAATAACAAAGGTCTTGTTCTTTTATTCCGTCAATATAAAAAAACTTACCTTAAATGGTCTAGCTCAATACACTCTGAGTGTACTAGTGTAATTTTATAGTCAAGATAAACTAATACCAAATTACACTACGACTATTCCAATGGTTTGTTCTTATCCATCTTAGTTGTGAGCAACTGTTTATAATTTATAAAGAATCAATAACATTATCTTCTGTGTGTGACATCACACACCATATTATCTGCAATATAAATTAATTGAACAACTACACTTAGCATAAATGTAGACATTTGACCAATGTGATTCTTTATTTCAAAATAAATGTTTACAAAAAGCTAGGCTTTAAGTATACACTCTAACAGCTTGGTGCCCAAGCAAGGGGCCGACCATAGCATGATAGAAAAGGAGATTTTATTTAAAATAAAATTTTGATAAAATCTTTCCTTTTTTGAAGCCATCCACATGGTTTTAAAAGGGAATTTTAAATTTTAAAATCTTTCCTTTTATAGCTATTTACAAAGGATTAAAAGAGAGATTTTAATTTTGATAAAATTTTCCTTTTCTGTAACCATGATTTAAAAGAGAAGTTTTAATTTTAATCTTTCCTTTTTTGTAGCCTCTTATATTGTTTAAATGAGAGAAATTAATTTTAAAACTTTCTTTTTGTAGCCACCACAATAGGAAATTTAAAAGAGAGAGATTTTAATTGTTATTAAAAATTTCTGTTTTTTTGCCATGAACAAGGATTATAAAAGATAGGTAGAGGGTGCCTTAGGGGATAGACATCTCCATAATTCCCTTGCTCCCTTAGGGTCGACACCTCTTCCTCTTCTTCTCCTTATGTGGCCGGTTCTCTCATCTTCTCCCCTTCACCTTGTTTTCTTCCCTAAGGCCGACGACACACATCTTCTTCTCTCCCTTTCTTCTTTCTAAGGTTGGCACTCATCTCTTCTTGGTGGTCGAAACTTGAAAGAAGAGAAGAAACACTTGGTGGCCGGTTGCTTTGAGAAGAAGAAGAAGAGAAGGAAGTTTCCTATTTTGGCATTCTTTGGGTGGCCGAAACTTGTAGGCAAAGAAGAAGGTTCGGGTGGATTTCATCTTAGTAGATCGTCACCCACACGACATCCAAGAGGAGGAGAGGAATACAGCAGAAGATCAAGAGGTCTTTGTTTACAAAGAAATGTATAACTAGTTCTTAATTCCGTAGCGAAACTAGTTTTTCTTTGTATGGATCCTGAAATACCAACACAAGAGGCTAGTGATTTCATTTTTGTGTTTCAATTTAGTGTTTTGATCTTGTGCTTCTATTGATGTCTCTATAGTTAAACCTAGGGTTACTGTAAGAAGTTTAAATATCCAATTTTTTTGAAAGGCTTTGTCTAGGAAGTGGTGGATGATCATATACCCAAGAAGGCCAAGTGTCTTTCCATGTTTAACCTGGAAGTCAATCCTTGAAATAGATATTTAATCAACTTCTGTAACATGGGATGAACTTGGATTAATAATGTTAAGTATCATTTGCAATCCAAGTTTTAACTACCGAAGAACACATGAGTTGAACTTGAAGTAAAAATGTTAAGTTCCATTTCCAATTCAAGTTTAACTCATGAGGAACACATAGGTTGTTAGGAAAGTTCTGTGCTTGTACAAATTTTTGTACAGGGGAAGCAGAACGGAATTCCGAGTAGTGGCCAACAGGGAGAATAAGCTCGGCGCGGTGAGGGAGTTAGGGCACAGCAATTACAAATTTATAACTTAGAAAACTTTAAATTAAACTCTAGATCGGTTTCTCAATCAACTCTCACCTTCGGGCATTCCAAACAGGCTTTTCTCGAGCTCACAAGTGTATTCCCTCTAAATACGTCATACGAGATCTGATTAAATCCCAGAAAATTTTAAAAAATTTCTAAAAATTCTGTTAAGGTTATTCATCCGTTAAACCTTATTATTTAATTATAAATTTGGGCACCGTATTTTACAAAACTTCTCCAGCCTTTCCTTATGGTGATTGGCACAATTCCAATCAAGGCAGAGTACCTTAACAATTTATTTTGTGGCCATCTTAAAAGAACAAAATTTGTTTCAAGATTGTCGGACAATCTATTGACGGAGATATTGGACAAGTTACTTAATTGAAATTACACAAAATCAATTCTAATTTATCTGTTGAGATGATCTGAGAGGATAATCTCAGGCTACCAGCGGAGCTAGTTCTACCAAGCTGATGGTGGTCCGAGTTGTGGAGTTGATGTGGTGCATAGCAGAATCAAGAGTCGATCGTCGAATCGGGAAGAGAATTTGCTGACTAAGATATCAAGGTCTGAGTTCAACGCAGTTTCATTGAAACAGATTCGTCCCACCCTCGGCTATGCTTCGAGATTCTCTTGGTCGTCTATTTCCCAGGATACAATGGTAAAACCTTGCACATAATCAAGCACTAGTTGTTCATGGCAAACTTAGAATGCACCTAAGTGTTATTACGAGTAGTTCAACCGAACGGATGCACAGTTGAGAGAGTTTTGTGGGAGAACACGGGTGGACAGATGTTTGCTTCCTGCTTTTCCTCTCGCTTTCTCTTTCGTTATCTTCCGCTACTCTCTATCTTTTGCTCAAGATCTAGCATCCTTATATAGGAGTCCTCACATTGCCTGCAATGAATAACCAAATTATGGTCATTTAATGTTGGGTTTAATATCATCATTAATGTATTTAATATCTTCATTAATATCAAGGTATTACAGAATCATTATTAATGGATTTAATGTCACCATTAATGATGAGACGTTATGAAGTGACTATTAATGAATTTAATGTTGTCATTAATATTGAGACGTTACAGAATTACGATTAATTTCATATTAATGTTTCTATTGCCCACTTGAACATATAGTAAAAAGAGATTCGGTGGCAAAATGTTGGATTATTCACTTGGGCAAATCTTGCTTCGATCGGTCTGGCATTCAACATGCGTCGGTCGTGCTCGCACACGAGTCAATCTTGGTTCAGTACAATCCGGATCTTGAATTTGCACTCACCCTGCGCACCCACGCATGAGAGAATCTCTCCCCATGCATATATTTAAAACATCAATACATGTGCCATAATTTAAACCAACAATAAAATTAAGAGACTTCTAATGTGGGACTAACAACCCATACACAATAAAATCTCTTGTTTTCACCTCTTTATTCTATTCACAATTCCAATATTTTTGACATTTTAAAGCTTGCTATTTTAATTTTTGTAAAACTTCCAATTACACAAAATTCTTTTAATTTCTAACTGGAACCTGAACCTGAGCCTTTCAAAGGTCCTAGGTCGAATCTCTCTTGACAACCTTGATCGGGTCCATAAAACTAATGCATATTGCCATGTGGCATATTCCAGAGAAAATATAGCCATCCATGTTGTACTACTGACTTTTGATCATCCAGTTGTTCCATGAATAACAATATGTTAAGTAAACTAATGCACTAGAAAATGGCCTTCTTCAGATAGATAATAAGTCTAAGCATTCTCTGATACTGCCGCCTAGTATATCATTTGAAAAATTCTAATATTTATTTACAATTTTTAATCGTGTTATTGTTCCTAAATAACTTGTGACGTTCTGTTTTCTTTTTTCCACCAACAAGCCATGCTACATTAAATTCTATAGTAGGAGATTCCACACAAAACTACATGGCATTAAAAAGTCAACACTGGAACATCCCACATGTCCTCGAGTTGCTTTGTCACTGTGCCCAAAATGGCAATATGTATCGACAATGTCTTAATTGTAGATAGGTTGCATCTTTAGCGTAACTATACCAAACTTAGTGATGCAAATGTAAATGGTAATTAAGTAATATATATAAGTTGAGACGACTTTAAGTGTTAACCTTAATAATTTTCTCAATTAATAAAGGTAATTTATAGTAGCCTGCAGTGATAATTGGTCGCTTCCGTGGTCAACTTCAACCACGTTAACAAGTGTAAACTATCTCACTAAGTGTCATCATGCTAAACCAAGTCAGTGAGTACCCAATAGATATTCAACTGATCTAACAGTAAACTAAGCAAAGTAGTGAATCCAAAAGGTATAACATTACTATAGATATATCTTACTTTCTAAAGCTCGAAGATGTCCTGTCATTGTCAGATCCAAAACTCAAAAATCACATCGAGAAAATAAATCATGAAATCTGAAACGCAAAATGGGCATCGCAACCTATGGCTCTGATACCAATAAATTGTCATACCTTGGAGGTATACTTATCGGACGGAAAGGACGGTACCTCCTAGTGATAATGTACGATACAATATGATATGAATCCACAAGACGGACATAAATACACAGCTGAAGATAAAATATAGCGACTGCAATATAAAAGGATTTACACAATCCCCACAAAATATAGAAAACATAAATGATTACGTACCAACACGGCTTAACATAACAAATATCACAACTGGATAAAAGCACACCACAAAACTAAAATCTACAAACAAAATCAAGTGTAAATACAAAGTAACAAAACATAACGTGAAAAAACACTATCTCGAGTATGATGTGGAACAGGCAATCGGGATCTCTAAGTGACACAACACATCCTCTACTTGCTAACTTGAAAGTTAGAGGAAAAGCAATGGGTAGTGAGTGCAATAGCTCAGTAGGTATAAGAAGATAGTACATGATGCTAAAAGGTAAAAGGGCAAAAGGAACCGTCTCAAGTATACCACTTACTAGCAAAGGTAAGAGCAAAGCACCAACCTAGAAATCCACAAACTTGAACAAGGAAACATGGCATATACATATAATAAGTATACAACAACTATTAACTACAGCCAAACTATCAGTCAGAGCATGTAAGACATCACTGTCTATAGGAGAACACTCTACCACAAATAGCCCCGTGGGCAGACTCGTGGCCACTACCTGCAGAAAAATACTCTACCACGGATGGTCCCGTGGGCAGACATAGCATGAACGTGGCTATCTAGCTACAGATTGTGGGCAAAGATGCTAGCATGAATGAGTCCATGGACAATCAAAGTCTACAAATACCCAATCAATAAGAACAAGAAACAAGTATCACCCTGTACTAGGGCACACGCCACTAGCTATATCACTATCTAATGGTATTGTATGTGTATAAACAACAAAACATAGCAACAAGGAGACTGCATAGATGTCCAATGGAATAAACATAAGGGCAAGCAAAACAAATAGCAATAACAAGAATCAATCAAACATAGAGTCAAAGTAAGCTATGTATACTATCATAACAATGAAATAAAATCATGCACCAAGTACAAAGGATCTAAACAAGAACAAGAGGGAACGACCCACCTCAAAAGTAGAAAGTCTTAGTCGTCTTCAGATCCAACGCTCAGTCTCGAGTCTGAATCCTATAAGTGGAAATACATAACCTATTTAAGTATATCTAATACTGATAGCAAAACTCAATAACTAATCCATACCCCGTTCTTTTAGTATTAGATGTCCAAATTTTCTTAACAGATTGTTAATCCTTTACTCAAAATATCCATATATGACTTAATTACTCTAGTTATAAATCTAGCAAATCTGTAACTAACACAAATTAGTTATTTTTTTTATCCTTCAAACCAAATCAGTAATAGGGTTTTCAATTACGCCATACTAGCATGCGATAATCAACAATCGAACTGATCAACTTCTAGCAATGTTTAATCAACACAATCCACCAAATCTACTTCTAATACCTACATTAAACATAATTGTTACTCATCTAATTCCTCCATAAATTTCCTCCTAATCTGATTGTAGCAAGAAATGAAACAAAGAGCACTAATATGGTAGAGGAGTTTGTTACCCTACGACTTCACTTCCACCACGGTCGGCGGTTGCACACACGATGGGTGCAGGAAGAAACATTGGCAATGGATATATCGATTGAGGGAAGAGCCATCAGGGCTGTCTACTGCAAAGATGGCTGGCAACGACATCAGGGTCTGCTCACAGTGGTGACATGGAAAGGACTGCGGTGGCCAGCGGTGATGTCCATGACACTGGCAACTGATGTGGCTAGCGACAGCGGTTGTGGGGAGATCTGTTCCGGTGACGACTAGTTGGGCTAGCAATCAAGAGAGTGGCAGCACGACGACAGTAGTTGTGGCAGCAATAGGAACTGTTGCCCGAGGTCCGTCGGCTTGAGATGGCCACAGATTGGCAATGCAGCCGCGTCTCAAGTCTCGAGCAATGTCCACAACAGCCGACGGTGGCCCCTATCTGAAATGTCAACCGCTGGCAGTGGCAGCGTGGCGGTGATGACGCTGTCGGGTAGAGAGGGCGGGGGCGTATAGGGATAGCCTAACAATCATCATGCGCAAGGGCAGCCTGATGGGGAGGTGGCCCGACACTAGTTCTCACTGTCATTTGAAGGAAGGGGGAAAGGTTGGTTGTCGACCGACATCGGGTGATCAAGCGGCATCGACGATGGGTGGCATGGCGATGGTCGTGAGAGTGAGAGAGAGGGGGGACGCAAGAGAGCCAAAGGGTTCGACAGAGGAATTAGGTAATAAATAAAATTGCATTTCAAAAATAAAACATTTCCTCCTATAAATTAGGGTATCTAAAAATAGGCTCTCCAATATCTCGTTTATCTCCATAAACTATAGAAAAAGCCACATAAAATTCTTATAAATTCTCAAAAAAAATTATAAGATCATTTCTTAATTTTATTTAATTGACGTATCTCATGGATTTTCTCTTCTTAAAACCTTTTATCGAAGAATCAAACAATATCATAGCTTTTAATTCCTTCTTAACCGATGACTCCACTTCTTAAGCATGTTGATCAGCTTAGAAATTATGGATTCAAGTTGGTCCATTTGATAGTTTATCATAAACTGTGAATAGCTATTGGGCAAACTGTGTAAAATTAAGTCAATACTTAACTCATGATTCATCGCAAAACTAAGTGATCCCAACTGCTCAATGTAGTAATTCATCTTAAGTACAAATTTCACTGCAGATAAACCCTCCCGCATCTTTGACCTAAAGAGGAACTTGGATACATTGAACCGTTCGGATCTCGCTTGCTCAACAAACAACTCACAAAGATGATAGACAAGTATAGGCATCCAAATCCTCATGTTACTTTTGTAATTTAGGAGACGTCGAAGCTAGCATATGCAACTAGCAAGCTTAGAATTAGTCGTATGTTTCTGATAGGCCAACATTTTGTTAGGAGTTGTATCATCGGCTAGACTCGTGGGAAGAGGTTGTTCAAGGACATAAGTTATCTTCTCAACCTTGAGAACAATTCTCAAGTTTCGATACCAGTCCAACAAGTTCGGCCCAGTCAATTTATTCGTATCCAAAATTGAGCACAAATTCAAAAAAATGCATTCTTATTCTATTAACTCAGAAGTATAAAATTGAGCATATAAGAGAGATAAATTATTTATGTAATGCAAGAAACTCACATACATAAAAAGGGGTCCCACTTGCTTATCAAGTTGCAAAGCCCTTACTTTAAATTCGAAAGATGGTAGGTTTTCTCCAAGTGGATTAATATATATTACAGATAAGAACAACCTTGGAGAGAATCCAACAAGTCATTCTTATTTCTAATGGTAGGTATCACACATACCAATTATATATCACATATATATAACTATCACATTATGTTATCAACTTTTTTATATTTGCATAAATGTTAAATTGTTAACTCATTAACATATATATATCATATGCATATCATCCAACTTCACCTCTCACATTAACCTTAGAGAGTCCAACAAATTAATGCTTCAAGTTAAAGTCGACCCATTAATCATGATATCATATCTTGATGATCCAAATATATTTAATTTCAAGTTAGGCTTGGAGATAGTCCAACAACACTAACTTGAAATTAAACTCTAATTCTTACCATATTAATGATAGGTGTAAGCTTTAAAAATTTTATAAGGGCTTTATTTATTTAATCTAGGTCTTATCAATCACACATGTAAAAAGGGTATACAAAAATATGCAATTTACAAAACAAATATAAGTTATAAAAATCTATAAGCTATTTACATGGTATAACATGGCATAATCATTGCATCATCATGGCATAAATCATGGCATCAAATATTACATAAAATATGGCATCTGTCATGGCATAAATCATGACATCTAACATGGTATAAATCATGGCATAAAATATGACATAAATAATGCCATAGTTGTCATAAATTAATTTAGAAATAAATATAATAAAGGATTTGTTTTCCATAAAACACAATCCCTTAATTAGATTAGGGAAAAAAATTCAAATCTAATTCAATATTCATTTAGGAAATCTTTTTCAAATTAGGAAAATTCTAATCAAAATAGAAAACTAATTCTTAGATTGGATTTTCCTAATAAATTAAGAAATTATTCCAAGATTAGAATTTCCTAAGAAATTAAGAAATAATATCTAAGATTGGAATTTTCTAACAAATTAGAAAATAATATCCAAAATTAGATTTTTCCCTAACTTATTAAGAAATATTTTTAAAATTGGATTTTCCTAACATATTAGAAAATATTTCCAAAGCTGGATATTTTTATATTGGCTTAAGAAACAATTTTCATATCTAAAATTTTCTAAAATTTCATAAACAACATTTATGATAACTTATGCATGGAAACATAGATTTATGATCTATGTTGAAATACACTATGGCTCTGATACCACTATTGGGTGTCTCTATGCGCATTTTAAAATTTTATTTCCTAAATAAGCAGAGGAAGCCTAATAATTTTCTAAACTATTACAATATGCACATCATACATATACAAGATACAACATGTGTAGACATAGCCCTAGAACATAAATTTCATTAAAAAAAATTATACCTTCTTGATGGCATTCTTCAAATGGCTTCGCTAAGCCATAAGTTTTTCATCTATGATTGATACTAGCCAAGCGTAGAGACGAAGCAATTAGAAAGAGAGATCTCGAACTTGACTTTGTGCTTAGCGAAAAGGTCAACCTGGCAGCACATAGCGTGGTCTGGCCAACTTCTTGGTCATTACAAGGGAGAAGAGGATAGCAAGGTGCTGCTATCTAGAGATGGGTGGTGTTGTTGCCAGTGGTGGCTGGCTGCCGCCGGCGGTAAGGTGGCGGGTTGCCGCCGGCAGTGGCTATTTCTTCTTGAGGTGGATGGTTGTTGCTGCTGACGGTGGTGTTTGGTGCTATTTGGAATTCCGTTCTGTTTCCCCTGTACAAAATTTGTACAAGCACAGAACTTTTCCTAGCAACCCATGTACTTTTTAGAAGTTAAACTTGGATTGCAAACGAAACTTAACATTATTAATCCAAGTTCAACCCATGTGTTTATCAGGAGTTAAACCATATTACAAAAGTTGATTAAATATCTATTTCAAGGATTGACTTCCAGGTCGTTGGCGAGGCACTCGGCCTTATTGGGTATGGGATCATCCACCACTTCCTAGACAAAGCCTTTCAAAGAAATTGAATATTTAAACTCCTTACAGTAACCTTAGATTTAACTACAGAAATCACAATCAAAGCATAAGATCGCTAGCCTCTTGTGTTGGTATTTCAGGATCCATACAAAGGAAAACAAAACTAGTACACAGCGGAAACAATTAACTAGTTATACCTTTCTTTGTATCTTAAAAACCTCTTGATCTTCTGCTATATTCCTCTCCTCCTCTTGGACGTCGTGTGGGTGATGACCTTCCAAGACAACACCACCCAAACCACTTCAATTGCCTCCAAGAATTTCGGCCACCAAAGGGATGCTAGAATAGAGAGCCTCCTTCTCTTCTTCTTCTCCTCCAAAAATCCGGCCACAAGAAGATGGAGCCTCTTGATGCTGCCGACCCTTGGTAAAGGAAACAAGGGGAGAATAGAGAGGGAAGAGGGTCGGCCACACAAGGGAATAGAAGAGAGAGCTTAGGTTGTGTTCTACCATAAGGCACCATCTACCTCTTTTTTATAATCCTTGGTGAATGCAAAAAAGGAAAGATTTAAAATTAAAACCTTCATATTAATTCCTATTATATGTGGCTGACCCTTATTTGGGCAATCAATTAAGGAAAAATTTTAAATTAAAATCTCTCTTTTAAACCATTGTGGATGGCTACAAAAAAAGAAAGATTTTAAAATTAAAATATCTCTTTTAAATCCCTTTGTGGATGGCTATAAAAGGAAAGTTTAAAAAATTAAAATCTCTCTTTTAGATCCCTTGGAGGATGGCTATAAAAGGAAAGATTTTAAAATTAAAATCTCTCTTTTAAATCCCTTGGAGGATGACTATAAAAGGAAAGATTTTAAAAAAAATAAAACTTCCTTTTTTAATTCCTTGTGGTTGGCCCTTTCTTGGGCACCAAGCAAGGCTTGGCCGGCCACCTCTTGGGCTCCAAGAAAAGCTTGGCTGGCCCTTGCTTGGGCACCAAGCAAGGATGTGGCTGGCTCATTACTTGGGTAAGAAGTGGACTTGGTTGGATACGAGGCTTTATACATAGAGGCTGCAACAGGGACCTAAAGGAGGAATTGGCTTTGGCCTCCTGATGAGCTTGAGCTTCCTGTGTTCAACCCGAACACCCAACTCAAGTTCATCAATAATAACTCATACCACTAAAGAGTTACTATTGAACTACCGCACCAATCCCATATTACATTATGGGCTCCTTCTTATCATGAGTGCATTAATCTCCCTATGTTTAAGATATCAAATGTCCATTAATTAAATGAGTTACTGATAACTCACTTAATTAACATCTAGCTCCAAGAGTAGTACCACTCAACTTCATTGTCATGTCGGACTAAGTCCACCTGCAGGGTTTACATGACAATCCTTATGAGCTCCTCAAGGGGACATCATCAACCTAATAAATAGGACACAATTTCCTTCTATAATCAACAATACACCATATAAATAATATTATTTCTCAACTTATCGGGCCTATTGATTTAACGAATAAATCTCACCCTTTGATAAATTAAACAAATAAATACTAACTACATGTGTTTGTTATTATATCGGGATTAAGAGTACACACATCCATAATAACAGAGGTTCTGTTCTTTTATGCAGTCAGTATAAAAGGAACAACCTCAAATGGTCCTGCTCAATACACACATAGTGTACTAGTGTAATTTTATAGTCAAGATAAACTAATACCAAATTACACTACAACCATTCAATGGTTTGTCTCAATCCATCTTGGTTGTGAGCTACTATTTATAATTTATAAGGAACTGATAACATGATCTTCTGTGTGACACCACACACCATGTTATCTACAATATAAATTAAATAGGAACTGCATTTAACTAAAATAGACATTTGACCAATGTGATTCTCATTTCAAAATAAATGTTTATACAAAAAGCTAGGCTTTTAGTATATATTCTAACAGGTGGATGGTGTTGGTGCGGGAGGCATCCGACGATTGAACCTATGTTTTGATTATGTCAAAGGGTCTAAAGTTAAGTTATTTTGTTATCTAATGAGTTTGAATGAGATTGTAGGAAAGTCCTAAGTGTACTTAGGTAAAAGTCCTAGTTGCGGTTAGGCAGGTGGAAAACCCTTGGGGGTTGGTAACCCTAGGTCCTAGGAGGTGGTAACCCTAGGTCCTAGGGGGTGGTAACCCTAGATGAGGAAAAGTCCTAGCTACGGTTAGGCAAAGGGAAAACCCAAGGGGGTAGTAACCCAAGGTCTTAGGGCGTGATAACCCTAGGAAAAAAGTTTTGGTAGATCGAGAGCTTCAGACAAAATTCTAGGGGGTAGTAACCCTAGGCTGAAATCTTGGTGTCGCGAACCTAGTGGAAGACTGGACGGATCGTGGAGCAGATGTCCAGCATGAAGACCGGAAACTTCGGACGCTGAGCAAAAGTCTACTTGGTCTGGAGGATCAACTGGCAACAAGTAAACACTCCTGAGTGGAGTAGCTGAGGATGCATTCCCCGGTGAGGGAACAGTAGGTGTCGGTTCGACCTAAGGTTTCTAGAGGGGAAATACAAAGTCAGAACCGGACAACCAATGACTGTCAAAATTACTTGTATTTATCTTATTTTATTGTGCTAACTCTGTTTTGCAGGGTATACTTTGTTTGTAGACTAACATACCTTGCAAGATATAAAGTGAACAAGAAAGCCTTGGATGAACAGTCCCGGGGCGCCCTCCATGAAGCTTGGAGGCACCTCGGGTCACGTGGTCAACAACCCCTCAGCAAGGCACGAGGGTGCCCTCTATGAAGCTTTGGGGTGCCCTAGACGCTGGATGGAGGGCGCCCAGAATGGAGGTTGAGGGTGCCCTGGACGCTGATGGAGGGCACCCTCCATGGAGCTTGGAGGCGCCCTTAGGAGGATAAGATGTGACGAAGCAGGGCTTATCCACACGCGGCTGACCCGGGGATTGGAGGCACCCTCAATGAGGTTGAGGGCACCCTCAATAGGCTATATAAGCCTGGTTCAACCAGCAACAAGAACAGAATAAAATCTGACAATCATTCTTCCATGTGTTGCTCAAAGATCGATCTGACAAAGCTGTAACTCAACCTCGATGGCCAGAAGCTTCAAGTTTACTGTTCTAAGTCGGTGGTATAATTTTCTTTATTACTTTAATATTGTAATTCAAAACTGTAATTTTCTGAACTGATAGTGATTGTCCAAAGTAAACACTCAACGAGCATAGGCCTTGGAGTAGGAGTCACCATAGGCTCCAAACCAAGTAAAACTCTTGGTGTTCGTGTGTTTGTTATTATCTCCACTGTGTATCTTTAATCAATAGTTTTGCGAAACAAACGTGAAAACCACGAGCGCTATTCACCCTCCCCCCCTCCCTCTGGCGCTTTCGATCCTACAATTGGTATCAAAGCGGGGTCGCTCTGAATTGGTATAACTACTATTCGAGCATTCTTATTCGTCGCTTTTTCGTTCGTTCTTATACGCTTTTTATTTTTTCCCTCCAAAACTATTTTTGAAAAATTTATTTTCATCTTTTCACCATTGGTCAGTATTAGCGAAATATCGCATTTTCACAAATTTGTAATAATATTTTTTTAATATTTTTATTAATATTTTATTATTATTTTATCGATATTTTATTATTTTTTTCGAACTTAGTAAATTACTATTTTTATTTTTCACCCGCACTACTAATTCAAGACCAAGTCTTGGGACATCTGTTTCTTTTTACTTTTTGTGTGCGAGATTTTCTTCTACAATGGCCCACCAAGAAGGCAACAACATCGCACGCCTACCACTCTTGTCCAACGAGAATTTCAGATACTGGAAAGACCAGATGGAGCACCAACTGAAGACCCAAATGGAGCTATAGACCATAGTCCAGATTGAATTTAGACTCCCCACTGAAGAAGGTGTGTCCATCGCCTGTGACAAGTGGGATGCACAAATAAGAAGAAAATTTGAGGCAAATGCAAAAGCAACATATACTCTCCTATGTGGACTAACAAATTTAGAGCTTGATTGAGTTGGAAAGTTCAACAATGCTAAGGAGCTTTGGGAGAAATTAATCAAGCTTCATGAGATTCCTTCATAATCAGAAGACTAAGCCGAATCTCTAGAGTTAACCTCCGAACCAGACTCAGAAGAATCAGATCAGACCGATTTCATAGCATTGATGGCCAAAGAAGAGATATCTAAATCTAAATCCGAATTCGAGATGGCAACAGTCGAGGGGGAGAATCCTATCATGGATCTAAAAGGTAAAATTATAAATTCAAATTGTAAATTTCACATAACTTGTTTTAAGTATAGGGAGAGAGGGCACTATAGAAACAAGTGTCCTACTCTTAAGATTCGGCCAGCACAACCGGAGGAGAAGGAGCAATTGATCCAGAAATCGAAGAAACACATTGAATGCTCCAAGTGCAAACAAATGGATCACTGCAAAAGACAATGTCCAAAAAGAAGACCCAAGAATCCAGGAGGAGAAATTAAGGTAAGTAAATTTACATTATATGAAAATCCAATTTTTGCAACACATGTATGTACTCTAACTAATTCTGCTTGCTCTAGTATAGATTTCTCTTTAAAATTAGATATGCATGATAATAATGTAATGAATAAAGTTGATTCAATTGAGAATAACTCAAAATTATTCAATAAAAATAAGAAATTAACTCTTAGAAAATTAGGAATACAAAACAATATTTTAAAAGATAAATTAGAAAAGATTGTTAATAATTTAACCAAATTACAAAATCTAGACTTGGATTTCAAGTCTAAGGTAAAACTTAAACCCTTCAAATCAAGTTATAATCAAGTGCCTTTTAATTATGAAACTAACCAATAAATCATAAATTAATAACTTTCAACTTAAAACACAACTTGAAAACTACTTAAAGTTATAACTTAAAATTAACTAATAATTGCTTAGCCAAGACAAGGTTAGATAAGGATTTAGGCGTGATTTACACTTGACTAGTTAGACCTAGGGGTTTCAAAAATAAAATTAAATATCTAATTTCTTTGAAAGGCTTTGTCTAGAAGTGGTGGATGATCTCATACCCAAGAAGGCTTAGTGCCTCGCCACAGCTTGGAAGTCAATCATTGAAATGAATATTTAATTGACTAATTGAAAAACCTGAGTCTAACTCAATTGTAAATCAATCCTTAAATTAGAATTTAAATTGAAGATTAAATTAACCATCTCACAAAACTATTAAGGTTCCCTGATTAAAAATTTAGAAAATGATGAGCCTAGGTTTAAACTAGTTAACCAAACTTGAATTAATTAAATTAAAGCTCATAATTAATTATAAAATCATGATTAATTTCAAAATATAATTAATTATAAAAAGTTTAATTTCAAATCTAATTAAATTCAAAATGTTAATTATTTTAAAATCATAATTAAATTATAATTATTTTTAAATCATAATGAATTTCAAACATCTTAATTATTTGGTTATTAATCATAATTAAATTTCAAATTATTAACTTTTAGATTTTTAAAATCTTAATTATTTTTAAAAGATAATTAATTTTCAAATCAAAATTAATATGTAAGTTTATAATTTCAAACTTAATTAATTTTCAATATATTTTTAAAATCTTCAAAATTTTAATTATTATCAAATGTTTAAATCTAATTAAACTCATATTTGAAATTCAAACTTATATTTTAAAATTTTAAACTCATACTTTTATTGATAAAATTAAAATAAAGTTAACTTCATCTCACAAGCACTCATAAGCTGAACATGCTTGATAACCTAGAATGTGAGTGAAATGGAAAATCAAGAAAATAATAAGTTTTTATTATTATTTATTTACATGCTTCAACTCTAGGATTCTCAAAATTTTTAAGACATTAATCAAAGGGGAGTGAAGGGAGTCAAGTTAAGTTTTTTTTTGTTGGTTAAAGTTTTCTTTAAAAAAAAGGGGGAGTTCAAAATATTTTTGAAAACGAAAATTCATTTTTTAAACTATTTTTGGAATGAAAAATAAATCATTTTTTTGAAACTAAGTATTTGATAAAGTATTTTAATTTTTTTAAAAAAAATCATTTACTTAGCTAAGTATTTTTACAAGAAAATATTTTTAAAGTTAAGTTTTTTTTAACAAAATATTCTTCAAGCTAAGTGCTTATTAAAATATTTTTTTTAAAAAAAAGGGAATGAAGTTTTACCACAATATTCTTAAAAGTAAAGTATTTTTTCTTTTTAAGCTGAGTACTTTTAATTAAGTCTTTTTTCAAAATCTTTATAAAATTGATTATTAAAACTAAAGTTCTTATCAACTTCTTTTTGAAAGCTAAAGTATTTGACAAAACAATTATTTTCAAAGCTAAAATTTAGCTAATTTTTTTTTTTTTTTGGAAAAAGCTAAGTTTCAAAACCTAAGATTAGCTAAGTTTTGTTTAAAGTAATTTTCAAAGCTAATTTTTTTTTTTTTGAAAAATCTAAATGTATTTCAAGGTACTTATTTTCAAAAGCTAAATTTAAGTCACTTTCAAAAAAACTCAAGGATGCATTTAGTTGGGGGTTATTCTTAATAACCTTGGTTATCCATCCAAGGTTATTGATAACCATGATTTTACTATACTAATCTCATTCATATAATAGTGGTTTGATGTAGTTTTCAAATATAGAACCCATATTTACATCACATTTTATTCATTGTATCGAATTTGGACTTAATTGTAAATTATTTTATTATGGGTTAATTTGATGCTAATATTTGTTTATTATCTTGTAGGCATCAAAGGATCTTGGATTGGGATGAATCTGAACCAAACTTGGGCTCAAATCTTGGGCTTAAAGGAGCGATCAAGCTCTGGATTGATTTGGACCGTCCATTGAAGATTAGTTAGATCTGAGCCATCCATCAAGCATCTGGTTCATCCAACCTAAGGAGGGGTAGATCTGGACCATTGATGAAGATCCAGAGATTTTTATCTAGATCTAAGCTCATCCAACCGTTGATCAAGCCCGGATTTTTCTGGACCGTTGGATCAGATGAGGTGAGGTTTAAAAACGTTGAGAAGCTACAGTAGCTCCTGGGCTCGATTTCGCGACGCAATCACTATTCCATCTCCTTCTCCGCGCGACGCCGCAGCTCCCATTTTCTTCTTCAGATCTAGACCTTGATTCCAACTACAACAGCGAACTCAGGACTCTACGGCAATTAGCAAGTGTTGAGCAACATCACAATCCAAGGGCGTTCTCTAGATTGCAATCATTCGCGTTCCGCATCACCCTCGGATCCAAGGGCGTTCCCAAGATCTGAGGTTTTCTGGCGTTCAAGGAGCTTTACTAGAGTTCTCCAGTAGTTCCTTCAATCGTTATTCTTTCATTTTCATTCGGAGTTCTTTAAATCGGATTGATCAGTCGATTCTAGCTCCGAGCACCACTTCCATACTCTGTTCTTCACGCGAAAGGATCTCCAGCCACAAGAGCGTTCTCTGCGGCTTGGAGGTTTTTAGCCACTAGCTGAAGATTTCAGAGGAAGCTGTTGCGAGCCACAAGGGCGTTCTCTGTGGCTTCTTCGCAAATCAGCGATGAGAAGGAATTTTGGTCTTTGATCTGGAGTTGAGAATGTTTTACAGTGTTTTCTTTTCCTAGATCTTAGATTCAGTTGTAGAATTTTATTGTTTCTGTTTGTTTCATTGAACACAACCCATTTCTAAATGTTGCAGTTCTAAGTTAGTTTAGAATTAAACTCTGTTTTTAGTTCTCTGTTAGAGTTTCGGTTGAAGTATCAATCTCCAGGATTAGATCTTAGATTTGAATTTAAGAATGGTTTCTTTCACTTAGATCTGAGTTTGTCCGAAATCTCAATTTACTTACAGTTCTTCTCACCGAACCACATTCAGATTTGAATATTATTTCATAGAATAACTGAGACTAACATGTTTGCTTCCAATTCTGCATTAGAATTTTTAGTTTGCCTAGTTTCATTAATAATTCAGGAGCTCCATTAGCTAGCTATGTTCTCATTGCAAACTAATTAATTATCACAAGTTCATTTCTTAATCTTTGACAGCAAAATCAATTATTAATTTGAATTCTGAATTTCATTTGGCAAGATCAGTTGCAATCAGTTTATTGAACTGATGAGGAGTAGTTTCGGTGAAGTTAGGTCAAGGAAGTAATTCTAGGTGAAGCAATTTGAATTAGAACTAGAGTTGAGGATTGATTTGCTAAGATTAAATGTTTAACCTCTTAATATGATTTCTGATCCTGGAATTCAGTAGCAGTTAAAGTGAATGTTGTTGATCAAATTGAGACTAAGTGTTGTTGCCTTTTCATTTTCTTATTTGATGCTGTGAGGTTAAGAATACTTAGAGGGAGGTTGTGAAGAGAGTTTTGGATCGGTTTGAGTTAGTCTTTAGTTTCTTCTCATTTGTTAGAAGTTCAATTATTAAATCCATTTCAATCTTCTTAGGACTGTTGAAGAGGTTTCCTTGCGTTAATTCTATTTTACATGGTTATTGATTGAATACACACTCATTAGTTGATCCTTGGAAAAATACGACTTGGGACTCCATACTACAGCGTTTGTCTTTATGCTTAATGAGTTCCACTCTTTATTAATTTGATGTGCCACGTGACATGCAAGAAGGCTAATATCAAATTTTGGTGTCGTTGCCGGGGAAGGTTTTCAACTAGTAATGTGTGTTTGTTTTTAGAATGTGCATCTCTTTAGTTTCTTTGTTTTGCATATTCTTTGTTTTCACAGGATATCTACTTGAATGCTCAATTGAATTTTTTTTCATGACTAGGTCTTCGACAGATAAATTGTTTGAGTTAGATCCAAAGATTGAAAGGACTTTCAGGGCTTTGAGAATTCAAGAGAGTTTCAGAGGACTCAGAAAGTTCCTTATCATCTTCAGATACCCCTATGGCTGATCATAGTAGGACAATGAAGGAGCTTGCAGCTCCTGATGAGGCATTCAAGTATTCATGCATCACTTATCCAACCTTGGCAGGAGATTTTGAGTTGAGATCAGGATTGATTCATTTGCTTCCGAAATATCAAGGATTGTCTGGAGAAGACCCAAATAGACATTTGCATGAATTCCATGTGGTATGTTCAACCATGAAGCCACAAGGAATTTCAGAAGAGGATATCAAGCTAAGGGCTTTTCCATTTTCACTTACTGGAGCAGCAAAAGATTGGTTGTATTATTTACCACCGGGATTTATCACTTCTTGGATTGATATGAAGAAGGCTTTCTTGGAGAAATTCTTTCCAGCCTCAAGGACTGCAACTATTAGGAAAAGCATCTGTGGGATTCAACAAGTGGTGGGAGAGACACTTTATGATTATTGGGAGAGATTCAAGAAATTATGTTCAAGTTGTCCTCAACACCAAATTAGTGAGCAGTTGCTAGTTCAATACTTTTATGAGGGTTTGTTACCTATGGATAGAAGTATGATAGATGTAGCGGCTGGAGGAGCTTTAGTGAACAAAACTCCAGAACAAGCAAGGGAACTAATTTCGAACATGGCTGAAAATTCACAGCAATTTGGAAGTAGAGCACTCACGACCAGAGGAGTTGGTGAAGTTCAAATGGTTTCAAATGATCAAAAGGAGATAAAAAATTTATTGATGGAATTAACGACCTTGGTGAAACAACTAGCTTTGAACAACGCAACGCAATCTTCTAATGTGCCAACTATGCAATTTCCATGTAAACAAAGTGTAGTGTGTAGCATTTGTTCAAGTCAAGATCACCTTTCAGAACTTTGTCCGAATCTCCATCAGGATGAGTCTTTGGCAGCCTTTTCTAGAGCCCAACTCCAACAAAAATATGATCCTCATTCTTCTACATACAATCTGGGTTGGAGAGATCATCCAAATTTGAGGTATGGTAATTCGTTTTATCAACAACCATCTTCGAATCAGCCAAATCAGCAGCATAATCAGAATTTTCAGCAAGGTTTCCAGCAGCATCAGCAAAGTTTTCAGCAGCATTACCACCCTACAAATCAATATCAGCAATCGTATCAGCCTTATCAGCAATTTCAGAATCAGAATCAGCATTATCAATCTCAAAATCAGAATTTCCAGCAAGGGCAGAATTGGCCACAGCAAGCAATTCCAGCACCTGTAAGATTGAGTTTAACTCAAGGAGGTTCCAATAATGCTTCAAATTCAGATCCACAGCAAGCTAGATTGGAGGAATTGATGCAACAAATCCTTCAGCAAAATCAGAACCAGCAAAGAACAGATTCTGCTCTTCAAAATTTAGAGAGGTAGATTGGGCAATTGGCTTCCAGCATAAATCAGATTCAAGCACAAGGATCAAGTCAATTACCTTCCCAAACAACTCCTAATCCAAAAGGGAATGTTAGTGCATTAACTTTGAGAAGTGGAAGAAGAATTTCAGAGAGTGCAAGTGATGAAGATCCAGCAAATCAGGAATTTTTTCTAGCAGATCCGCAACTAATTTCCAGCATAAATGAAATTCCAGAGGTTAGAAATGTGCCAACTTCAAGTTCTATTCCAATTCACATTGATCCATTAAATTTGGAGCATTCACAAGGAGATGGAAGCTTAATTTCGAAAAATTCCAGCAGCTTTTGTCCAGCTGAGCCAGTTCCAGCAAGAACCCCATATTTCAACAAATCTGGAATTTCAGAGTATCAACAGTCAACTCAGAAAGATTCAGATCCGAGCCTTCCCTTACCCTTTCCTCAACGCAAAGTTCAACCAAGAAGAGATGCAGAGGAGGAGAAAGCTAAGGAGTTTCAAGAGCTTGTGGATTTATTTAGTAAGGTAGAGGTTAATGTCCCCTTACTCACAATGATTAAGCAAATTCCAAAATATGCAAAATATTTGAAGGATCTTTGTGTGCATAAGAAAAAGTTGAAAGGGAATGAGCTAATTAGCATGGGCAAAAATGTATCTGCACTCCTTCAAACAGTCCCTCAGAAATGTGAAGATCCTGGAGTCTTTACAGTTCCTTGTGAGATTGGGAGTAGTCTTTTTAAAGATGCCATGTTGGATTTGGGAGCTTCAATAAATGTGATGCCAAAATCAGTTTTTCAGACTTTGGGCATTGGACCATTACAACCTACAGGAGTAGTCATTCAATTAGCTGACCGCAGTCAGACTCACCCAGCCGGAGTTATTGAAGATGTATTGGTTAAGGTGAGAGAACTCATTTTCCCTGCAGATTTTTATATTCTTGATATGGAGGGAGACTATCTGGCCAGTAGATCTCCACTCATTCTAGGACGACCATTTTTGAAGACTGCAAGAACCAAAATTGATGTTCATGCGGGCACACTTTCTATGGAGATAGGTGATACAGTGGTCCGATTCAGTATTCTTGACGCTATGAAGCATCCTAGAGAGGATCATTCTATTCTTAGTTTGGATATCTCAGAGGAGCTGGATAGTGTGGATTTCTTTTCAATGATTGATTCAGATTTTGCAAAGATTGGTTCAAGTGATGTTTTGACTACAGTTTTCGAAAATGATACAAATTTGGGAGTGGATGATAGGTCATGTGGATTATTTCATAGAGAAGAAGAAGTATGCGTAGGGGATTGCTTAGGAGAAGCTCTATCCCTAGAATCGTTCAGAGAAGAAGAAGTATGCGTAGGGGATTGCTTAGGAGAAGCATTACCCCTGGAATCGCCTTCTATTGATCAGACACAGGATGAGTTGAAACCACTTCCTCCACATTTGAAGTATGCTTACTTAGGAGAGAACCAGCAGTTACCTGTCATCATAGCCCAGAATTTAGAACCAGAATAAGAAAGCAGATTATTGGAGGTTCTGAGACAGCACAAGAAGGCCATTGGATGGACATTAGCAGATATTCCTGGTATCAGTCCTTCTATTTGCATGCACAGAATTTATTTGGAGGAGGGTGTGAAGCCAGTGAGACAGCCCCAGAGAAGACTTAACCCACTGATGCTTGATGTAGTAAAGAAAGAGGTGACTAGACTTCTACGGGCAGGTATCATTTACCCTATTTCTGATAGTAAGTGGGTAAGTCCTATTCATGTGGTACCAAAGAAATCTGGAGTAACAGTTGTGGCTAATGAAGAGAATGAGTTGGTGCCTATCAGGGTGAAGAATTCATGGAGAGTTTGTATAGACTACAGGAAGTTGAACCAGGCAAGCAGGAAGGACCATTACCCTTTGCCTTTTATTGATCAGATGTTGGAGAGATTGGCGGGTAAGTCACATTATTGCTTCCTTGACGGTTACACAGGATATTTTCATATTTGCATCGCACCAGAGGATCAGGAGAAGACTACTTTCACTTGTCCTTTCGGTACATTCGCTTATAGACGTATGCCATTTGGACTCTGCAACGCTCCAGGAACCTTTCAGCGGTGCATGGTGAGTATTTTTGGAGATTTATTAGCGCATTGCATGGAGGTTTTTATGGATGATTTTTCTGTATATGGTTCATCTTTTGATGCATGTCTAGGAAATTTGTCTAGGATTTTAGATAGATGTATCGAGACAGACTTGGTACTTAATTTTGAAAAATGTCATTTTATGGTTGAGCATGATATTGTTTTAGGACATATAGTCTCTAGGAGAGGAATTGAGGTAGATCCTGCTAAAATTAGTGCTATATCTTCTTTATCTTACCCTGCATGCGTGCGGGATGTTCGAGCTTTTCTTGGTCATGCAGGATTTTACAGGAGATTTATTAGAGACTTCAGCAAGATTGCTCTTCCACTGTCACAGCTTCTTCAAAAAGATGTGGAGTTTCAATTTGATCAGAGGTGCAAGGAAGCTTCTAAGAGATTGAAGGAGGCTTTGATTCTGCACCTATCATCAGGCCACCGGATTGGACATTACCATTTGAGCTTATGTGTGATGCTTCGAATTTTGCCATTGGGGCAGTTTTGGCACAGAGAGTAGAAGGAGCACCACATGTGATCTGCTATGCATCGAAGACTTTGGATTCGGCTCAAGCCAATTACACTACGACAGAAAAGGAGCTTCTTTCTATTGTTTTTGCTTTGGATAAATTTCGTTCATATTTGCTTTGTTCTCACGTGGTTGTATTTTCTGATCATGCAGCTTTGAAGTTTCTCCTCAAGAAGCCTGATGCTAAGCCCAGATTGATTAGATGGATGCTTCTACTCCAGGAGTTTGATTTGGAGATTCGTGATAGGAGTGGGAAGGAGAACTTGGTTGCAGATCATTTGAGCAGAATTGAAGGGGAACTAGATCACACAGCTATTGATGATGATTTTAGAGATGAGCAGCTTTTTAGGGTTCATGGTGAGTCTCCATGGTATGCAGATTTGGTTAACTTCTTAGTAGGTAAAGTTTTTCCTGTACAATTTTCAAAAGCTCAAAAAGATAAATTGAAAAGTGATTCCAAATATTATGTATGGGATGATCCTTATCTGTGGAAATTTTGTGGTGATCAAATCATTAGAAGATGCATACCTAATTTGGAGTTTCAGTCTGTATTATCATTCTGTCATTCATCTGAGTTTGGTGGCCATTTTGGACCACAATGGACAGCTAGGAAAGTGTTAGAGTGTGGTTTTTATTGGCCTACCATATTTCGTGATGCCTATGTTTTTTGTAAATCATGTGATAGTTGTCAACGAACTGGGAACATAGGACCTAGGAATGAAATGTCTCAAAATTATATGTTATTTTGTGAGATTTTTTATGTATGGGGTATTGATTTCATGGGTCCATTTCCTGTCTCTTTTGGATTTTCATATATTTTATTGGCAGTTGATTATGTTTCCAAATGGGTGGAGGCTATTCCCACCAGGACTGACGATTCTTCAGTTGTTGTGAGTTTTGTCAGGTCATATATTTTCTGCAGGTTTGGAGTACCTAGAGCAATCATCAGTGATAAAGGGACACATTTTTGCAACAGTCAGATGAAGGCTATGCTGAGTAGATATGGGGTTTCACATAGAATTTCTACTTCCTATCATCCTCAAACAAATGGGCAAGCTGAGGTATCAAATAGAGAAGTGAAGGCAATTCTTGAGAAAACTGTGAGGCTTGATAGGAAAGATTGGAGCAAGAGATTGGAGGATGCTCTTTGGGCCTATAGGACGGCTTTTAAGACTCCTATAGGAATGTCTCCTTTCAGAATGGTTTATGGTAAAGCTTGTCATCTTCCAGTGGAGATTGAACATAAGGCATTTTGGGCCGTGAAAGCTTGCAATTTTGAGGTTGGCCTAGCAAGAGAAGAAAGGAAGTTACAACTCAAGAACTTGAAGAAATTAGGTTGGAAGCTTATGAGAACGCACGGATCTATAAAGAGAAGACCAAAAACTTTCATGATAAGCACATTGTGGGTAAGGAATTTCATATTGGTGACAAGGTGCTTTTATATAGGTCACGGCTCAAATTTATTAAAGGTACATTGAGATCTCGTTGGGAAGGTCCATTTGTTGTTACTAATGTTTTCTCTTATGGAGTTATTGAGATTAGGGAGGAGTCTTCGGGCCGGATTTTCAAGGTGAATGGGCATCGACTTAAAGTTTTTTATGAAACCAATAACCAAATGGAAATGGAGATAGTGAAACACGTTGATGCCATCTACCCAATTAAAGGGGAGTTTGTTCCAACTTAGCTTTTATTTTTGCTTTCACACAATAATATTCTTTTGCTTTCACAACTTAGCTTTTAGTTCATTCCTTATGGCATGTTTAGTTTCTTAATAAATTCTTTGGTTTACAAATAATAGTTTAGTGTAAGAAAATAAACTCTCTACTGTGAATAAAAATGGTACCCCCTTAGCAATTTTTCTATAACATATTAGAAGTAGAGAATGTGAGCTAGATTTGAATATCTATTTTTGGGGCTTAATGTCAATTATGGATTTCTAATTTTCTCAAGGTTGCAACTTAAGAATGGACATTTGATTGGTAATTGAATTGATACTTTTTCATACCTAGTGAGGATGAACCTTAATTGAGTGATGCACTTGTGTTATTACACTCTAGCGCTTGCTTTGATTCTTTCAAAACCACAATCCAATAGATTAAATCATGTTTTTGGAGGTAAATCTATTTGTTTCTTTGTTCCACACAAATTCTTGCTATTCTTTCTTGCTATCATCATGTCAATTTATGCCTTTTCATTTGTGAATCTTTTAAATATGGATACATGGTTTGTCATATGATGAATATTTTGGCCAAGGAGGATTTAGTTAAAGTGTGGGGGAAGGAATTTTTGGATGATATTTGTGGATTATATTTTGTTTGCATGAAGAACATTGGAGTGGTTCAAGAATGGGAAGTGAAAGTGCTAAGTGATTGATTCTTTTGAAGGATTTCTTTTGGTTGGTAATAACATTATGTTCTGGTGTTCTGAAATGAATTGCATTTTTTTTTAAATGAGAGAACTGTGCAGATTGAACATTGTATTGTGCAGGATATGAGAATGAAAAGCTTAGTATCAATGTTGTGCCGGAAATTGAAGTGACCTTTAAATAAAGGATAAGCTTAAAAGGAAATGCTACAAAATGCAGTAACAAATGGTATCTTAGATTTCTATTAATACTGCAAACACGGAAATTGAAGATTGAACAAGCTTTGATAAGCTGTTCAGAAGTTGCAGAATTATGAAAAGAAACAATTTCAGAATTGAAGATATTTGAAATAGTTCATTGGTTGCAGTAATTTCTGGAGATGCTGTACAAATTCAAGAAGCACTTGAAACTGTTTAAACGTTGAAGGCTACAATCTGTGAATGTAGTTTTGGAACTGGATGCAGCAGAGGGTGGATATTAGAATCTGCTGAAATAGTGTAGATCCAGATATAATGAAAATGATGTTTAAGTATCCAATGCGTATCAAAAGTTGGAAGTAGTATCAAACATCTGATAAAGTTCAAGGGGAACCTGGCAACATGAATAGACAAATGGTATTAAAGGATCAATGGCTGCAGAATGTAGAAATTTCATAACCTGGAAGTGCCCAGAATTTCAGAACCTAGAGTTGAGATTTGCAGCTGCATCTGTTTAGGTTATAAATTGAATAAATATGGTGGCATTTTCAATCCGAGACGGAATGAAGTTTAAGTGTGGGGGAGAGCTTGAGCTTTAATTGAATTCGAGCAGTGGATTTGAATTATGGAATTGAGTAATGCTGGAAATGAAACAATCTGAAAATGGAATGTTCACTGTTTAGAAGCTCTGAAACAACAATGAGCTTGCTTAATCTGATCAAAATAGATTAAAATTCGAAAATAATTTGTAGAAAACCATTCCATCTCATGTATCTAGAAACCTCTTGCAGATTCTTGGGTTGACATTTCTTTAATTCAGAAAGCTCTGAAATCTGAAGAGAAGATGGAAAAGCAGAATCCAAGAAATGCAGAAATGTTAAGATTGAATTCAGGAAAAGGAAATTAAGTATCAGTTTTGTGCAAAGATTGTGTTGCAAATTCTGACCAGTAGTTATTAGGTTCAGAAGAAAGATTTAGAGAAGGGAAGCTGAGTTGCTCACTGTGCAGAATTGGCTAAGTTTCAAAGTTTGTTCTGAAATTCTTAGAACATTAGAGAAGTGGTACTTTAAACAGTAAAAACTGAAATTCAGATTTGATATTGCTGCGAACCTAAAAAAAAAAACTTAAGTGAGCAATGAACATTTGACTCAGGAACTATGTAGGACTGATTAGGAATGAAAATGCATAAAAGCTGAGAATTGAATTGAAATGAAGCTGGTGTACTTTAACAGAGAATTGATGACATGGTTCTTGCTTACATTGAACTCCAACAGAATTGGTACAATTTTAGTCTAGGAAGAAAGGGAAGAGAAATAAAGAAGAATGGTCGGTATTCATTAGATAACATTCTTTGTATCCATGTCTTCCACTAGAACTTAAATCAATACATTCTTTTTCATCTTTCCTTTTTCATATTTTTGCATTCTCTTTTCAATGATTAACCTTTATAAATGTGATTGTTTTCTATGATCATGGTAGAGAGTAGAAGATAAGCAAGCATATGGTAGGGTAAGAAGCATAAGTAGCATGAGCGCCCTCCACTTTTGTGATTACATGTGAGATAGAATGAGGGCCACAAAAATTTTATCTTGTGAGATTTTTAGTGTGAAATCAATTTCAATTTACTCATGATAGATGGAAGTTATTACGTTGTTAACTAAGAGTAAAGTTGGAGTCTATGAATGCTTGAGATTTTGGAATGCGATAATCTTAGATGGTTTACCTTCTTTATTTTCTAATCATGTTAAGGAATTCGTTTAGGGGGTGCCATTTAAGTAGGATTTTTTTAGTTTTCTTGATTTTCACGGGACGTTCAAGAGTAAGTGTGGGAGAATTTGATAACCATGATTTTACTATACTAATCTCATTCATATAATAGTGGTTTGATGTAGTTTTCAAATATATAACCCATATTTACATCACATTTTATTCATTGTATCGAATTTGGACTTAATTGTAAATTATTTTATTATGGGTTAATTTGATGCTAATATTTGTTTATTATCTTGTAGGCATCAAAGGATCTTGGATTGGGATGAATCTGAACCAAACTTGGGCTCAAATCTTGGGCTTAAAAGAGCGATCAAGCTCTGGATTGATTTGGACCGTCCATTGAAGATTAGTTAGATCTGAGCCATCCATCAAGCATCTGGTTCATCCAACCTAAGGAGGGGTAGATCTGGACCATTGATGAAGATCCAGAGATTTTTATCTAGATCTAAGCTCATCCAACCGTTGATCAAGCCCGGATTTTTCTGGACCGTTGGATCAGATGAGGTGAGGTTTAAAAACGTTGAGAAGCTACAGTAGCTCCTGGGCTCGATTTCGCGACGCAATCACTATTCCATCTCCTTCTCCGCGCGACGCCGCAGCTCCCATTTTCTTCTTCAGATCTAGACCTTGATTCCAACTACAACAGCGAACTCAGGACTCTACGGCAATTAGCAAGTGTTGAGCAACATCACAATCCAAGGGCGTTCTCTAGATTGCAATCATTCGCGTTCCGCATCACCCTCGGATCCAAGGGCGTTCCCAAGATCTGAGGTTTTCTGGCGTTCAAGGAGCTTTACTAGAGTTCTCCAGTAGTTCCTTCAATCGTTATTCTTTCATTTTCATTCGGAGTTCTTTAAATCGGATTGATCAGTCGATTCTAGCTCCGAGCACCACTTCCATACTCTGTTCTTCACGCGAAAGGATCTCCAGCCACAAGGGAGTTCTCTGCGGCTTGGAGGTTTTTAGCCACTAGCTGAAGATTTCAGAGGAAGCTGTTGCGAGCCACAAGGGCGTTCTCTGCGGCTTCTTCGCAAATCAGCGACGAGAAGGAATTTTGGTCTTTGATCTGGAGTTGAGAATGTTTTACAGTGTTTTCTTTTCCTAGATCTTAGATTCAGTTGTAGAATTTTATTGTTTCTGTTTGTTTCATTGAACACAACCCATTTCTAAATGTTGCAGTTCTAAGTTAGTTTAGAATTAAACTCTGTTTTTAGTTCTCTGTTAGAGTTTCGGTTGAAGTATCAATCTCCAGGATTAGATCTTAGATTTGAATTTAAGAATGGTTTCTTTCACTTAGATCTGAGTTTGTCCGAAATCTCAATTTACTTACAGTTCTTCTCACCGAACCACATTCAGATTTGAATATTATTTCATAGAATAACTGAGACTAACATGTTTGCTTCCAATTCTGCATTAGAATTTTTAGTTGCCTAGTTTCATTAATAATTCAGGAGCTCCATTAGCTAGCTATGCTCTCATTGCAAACTAATTAATTATCACAAGTTCATTTCTTAATCTTTGACAGCAAAATCAATTATTAATTTGAATTCTGAATTTCATTTGGCAAGATCAGTTGCAATCAGTATTGAACTGATGAGGAGTAGTTTCGGTGAAGTTAGGTCAAGGAAGTAATTCTAGGTGAAGCAATTTGAATTAGAACTAGAGTTGAGGATTGATTTGCTAAGATTAAATGTTTAACCTCTTAATATGATTTCTGATCCTGGAATTCAGTAGCAGTTAAAGTGAATGTTGTTGATCAAATTGAGATTAAGTGTTGTTGCCTTTTCATTTTCTTATTTGATGCTGTGAGGTTAAGAATACTTAGAGGGAGGTTGTGAAGAGAGTTTTGGATCGGTTTGAGTTAGTCTTTAGTTTCTTCTCATTTGTTAGAAGTTCAATTATTAAATCCGTTTCAATCTTCTTAGGACTGTTGAAGAGGTTTCCTTGCGTTAATTCTATTTTGCATGGTTATTGATTGAATACACACTCATTAGTTGATCCTTGGAAAAATACGACTTGGGACTCCATACTACAGCGTTTGTCTTTATGCTTAATGAGTTCCACTCTTTATTAATTTGATGTGCCACGTGACATGCAAGAAGGCTATTATCAGTTATCAACAAAAATCATGTTTGGTTTAGCTAATCGATGATTCCCGAGTAATGTTTCATGCCCGACACATCAGCAAAAGGGTCATGCAACCAGAAATTGAAAAACTGAGGTTTTTCTTGATTCTGGGGTTAACAAATTTTTTTTACCCAAAATACCCTCGGATAAGAGAAAAATGTGACAAAAAAGAAAAATGTAAAGAAAAAAATGAAAAATTTTAAAAAAAAACCGTAAAAAAAAATAAAAAATAAAAAACCATAAAAAAATAATTTTAAAAAATAAAAAATTGTAAAAAAACTTTTAAAAAATAAAAAAAACATTAACAATAGAAAAAACATAAAAAAAAATTTAAAAAATAGAAAAAAAAACATAAAAAAATTAGAAAAAACGTAAAAAAATTTTAAAAAGTAAAAAATAATTAAAAAAAAGTTAAAAACATTAAAAAATAGAAAAATGTAAAAAAACATAAAAAAAAATTAAAAAACCTTTAAAATAAAAAAATAAAAAAATGTAAAAAAAACATAAAATTTTTTTAAAAACCTTAAAAATAAAAAAAATAAAAAAAAAGTAAAATAAAAAACATAAAAAACAAACAAAATAAAAAAATATATAGAAATAAAGAAAAACATGAAAATATAGTAAAAATATAGTAGAGTTTAAATAATAATAATAATAATAATGACGACGATAATATTATGTACTGAGGGTAATATAGTAAAATATTAAACTAGCTTATTCATTAAAATCTTCAAACAAAAAAGTTTTTGTTGCATTACCTAAATTGAACCAAACAACATTTGGTTATGTTTTATTCCCCTTTGACATGATAAGTTAAACCAAACACACCCTAAAATTTTTGCTAAGTTTTTCTTTCTTCTTGTAAAACTAATATTCAAATAAGAGCTACCTTTCAGGAGGAGCTAAAAAATTTTTATCTTTATATTTTTTCTCTCAACTTAATATTATTTTTTATTTATGTCAAAGGGGGAGAGAAAAGTTAAAGTTAAGAATTTAAACTAATTATGAATTTAAACATAATGAAAGGGGAGCATAAAGTTTTTTTTGAATTATTGCATTCATGCTCTTGTTTGAATTCCATTATTTATTATTATATTTTACTTAACTTTGAACCATGTTACCATAATCAAAAAGGAGAGATTGTTAGTGCAGGAAGCATCCGATGATCGAACCTGTGTTTTGATTATGTTAAAGGATCCAAAGTTAAGTTATTTTGTTATCTAACGAGTTTGAATGAGATTGTAGGAAAGTCCTAAGTGTACTTAGGCAAAAGTCCTAGCTACGGTTAGGCAGGTGGAAAACCCTAGGGGGTGATAACCCCTCCTAGGGGGTGGTAACCCTAGGTCCTAGGGGGTGGTAACCCTAGGTGAGGAAAAGTCCTAGATGCAGTTAGGCAAAGGGAAAATCCTAAGGGGTGGTAACCCTAGGTCCTAGGGGGTGGTAACCCTAGGCGAAAAATCTTGGCGGGTCGAGAGCTTCGAGTAAAATCCTAGGGGTGATAACCCTGGCTTGAAATCCTGGTGTCGTGAACTAGGTGGAAGACTGGACAGGTCGTGGAGCGGACATCCAGTATGAAGACCGGAAACTTCGGACGCTGAGCAAAAGTCTACTTGATCTGGAGGATCAACTGGCAACAGGTAAACACTCCTGAGTGGAGTAGGTGAGGACGTTGTAACGACCCAAAATTCATCATTATGAGTTCTAATAGTGGTTAAAAATATTTGAAAATGCTATAGAAATATTCTAGAGATTTTCAGAAATTTTTAGATTATTTTTATGTAATTTTTGGAGGTCGTTTGGTATTTTTACTAAACGAAAGAAGTTTCGACAAAAAAATATTCAAGTCGAGATTCGAACCCGAGACCTCCAGCCGAGCCAAGCCTTAAGCGAATCCGGCTGACCAAGAAACCCAAGCGGGCGTGCTGATCGAATAGGGAAAGAAATATAATTAAGCAGTAGTTAGGAAATAGAAAATAAAAGGAGAATAAAAGGTTCGGTTGAGGAATCGAACCTGCAACCTTTGACCCGGTCAAAACGCAGCTAGCCAAGTGTGCAAGCGGGCGGTTTTGTTTAGAATAGATAGCAAAATTATTTAACAAGTTAACAGAAATACCGGAGTTATAAAGGAACTTAGGGCTTGATAATTTCCCCGAACCCGAAATCCTTCTCATCTTCCTCCTCACGCGTGCGATGGCGTTTTTCCTCTTGGGCGGAAACGAAGGGGATTTAGGGCATCACTCTGGCGGCCGATCGAGGGGGCTCTCCGAGAGCCATCTACACCTTCGTGATCCCCTCGTCAAGAAGAGCAAGTGGGCGCAAGGAGAGGTCGAGAGCTCGAGTTTTTCCCAAAGCCCTAGCTGCCTCTCTTCGGCTGTGAGTCCCAGAAACCGCTATAAGTGCTTTCCTCACCTGCAGAAGAGTAGCTACGAACTCCGATTCAGTGTTTTCTTTGAGTTTTCGGAATGAGTTGAACGGAATTCGTGATTTGTTAGGGATTTGGTTTTGTTTTGGCTTTCGGATTAGGTTGTAAGGAATTGTGAAATGCAAAGGATTTGGTCTCGTATTGGATGTTTGAATAGGCTGTACAGAACCTGTTTGTTAGAGAGTTAAAGATAGATTCAAGTTTCCTTTTCCTTCTTCCTTGCATATATGTTGTAACATGCTTAAAGATTTTGGTTTGCTGCCATGAATCTTGGTTTTAGACTTGTTCATGTTCTTCCTTGCTGCAATGAAGAGAGTTGCCCTTAAAGTTAGCATATCAAACTTAGACTTCCTTGTTACATTAATTAGCATCTCAGATTTTAACTGTTCTTTGTTATATTATTGGACATGACCGGCTCACAATTAGCCTTGCGGTTTATCTTGAAGCTTGTTGCCATGAAATCAAATTTAGTCTATTTAGATTTGGAAGTGGGTAAATGGTTTAGTTTTGAATGGCTATGGGTGGTAATGCAATCCCTTTTTCTCCCTTGCCGTGGCATTAAATTTCAGGTTTGGTGTAGTGCATTAAGATTCAGATTTGGGTTTTCCTCCTGCAGGTTTAGATTTCGGTTTGAACAACCCTCATGTTTTCCTTATTACCCTACTACTTGTTCAGATTTAGATTTAGGTTTTCATTCTGTAGATTTAGTTTTCGGTTTGAGCTTATGGTTTAGTAAACCAGTTTAGATCATGTTGTAACATGTTTAAAGATCTCTATTGCTCTATAAAAGCATAAGCTTTACAAGGGTATCAAGCTTTAACAGACTTTTAGTGTCGAATAGCTATGTTGTAGCATTTTGTTTCTCTGGTTGCTGGGGACCTTAAATGGATTTAGTTTTGTGTTGAATAACTAAGCATGAACAATCCCTTTAGAGCTACAAGTGTAGATTTTTAATTAACATTCCAATGCAGATTTTATTAAGTTTACAAGTGCAGACCTTATTAAGCTTACAAGTGCATATTTTATTAAGTTTACAGTGCAGAATTTTAGTATGCAGTATTTCAATTAGTTAGCATTTCATTCTACAATTCTTATAAATAGCATGCTTAGTCTTGCTTCAGTTTATGTGGGATTACGGTCCAATGGGTGGGCTCCCATAGTCGCCCCTAGGTTCAGATAACCTAGCTCTAAGTTCAGATAACCTAGTAAGAGCAAGATAAGATAAATCAGCTTATAAATCAGTATTTTTCTTTTATCAGTGACACTGTGCTGGACTCTCAGTTGTCCTTGGGTTGGACGACTATGTTGTCCTTGGGTTGGGCTCCCATAGTCGTCCCTAGGTTTAGATAACTTAGTATGCTGGACTCTCAGTTGTCCTTGGGTTGGGCTCCCATAGTCGTCCCTAGGTTTAAATAACCTAGTAAACCCTACTAGATTCGGGACTAGCTACCTCGGGTCTAGTTAGGGATGCGTGCATAGCAAGTACAGTTGTCGGGCCCATCAGCAGCATGATTATTATTTTTATCTATTATGAATATAGTTTTCAAAACTTCACAAATCAGTTACGTGAATACAGTTCAGATTCAGCATTAGACTAGCATCAGTTTAGCTTAGCTTATGTATCAGTTCAATTAAACTTATTATTCTGAAGAATTAAAGTATAAGTTTTAAAACAAAAGAAATAAGCTTCACATAAGTTTAAAATCCAGCAAGTTTAGTTTTCTTTTATGCTAGCATGTTTGTTTAGATTTGCTTTACATGTTTAGCATTCCAATATGCTTTGTTTCCTTTGTTGTTAGATGAGTATGAGTAGTATTTCTTTCTGAGCATTCAGTTTTAGACTTCTTCCAGTTACATGCATATTCGAGTTTTGTGAGTTAGATAGCGCTTACTAAGCAATTTTGCTTATAGTTTGCATTTCCTCTTACTGCAGATAAAAGAAAGGAAAAGATATAGCAAAGGAATGCGACAAGGAGGTGCGGATGGATGTGTGATGCCTGGACTATAGAAGCCTTGGGATATAGCATAAGAATTTATTAAGAGTGTCATTTATTAAGAATGTATTAGATGAGTCATTTAGTCTTCCGCTGCTAGTTAATTGTATGTTTTGAGTTCTCCGAGAGTTTTAGGAATTACTATCAACCTGTGTGCAATGTTAGTTAAGATAAGTTAGTAGTCCAGTAGCACTCCGCCCTCACAGTCCAGTAGCGAGGAGGGTGGGGTGTTACAGACGCGTTCCTCAGTGAGAGAACAGTAGGCGTCAGTTCGATCTAGGATTTTTAGAGGGAAAATCCAAAGTCAGAACCGGACAGTCTGGTGACTGTCAAAATTACTTTTATTTGTCTTATTTTATTGTGCTAACTCTGTTTTGCAGGGTATACTTTGTTTGTAGACTAACATACCTTGCAAGACGTAAAGTGAACAAGAAAACCTCGGATGAATAGTCTCGGGGCGCCCTCCATGGAGCTTGGAGGCACCTCGGGTCACGTGGTCGATAGCCCCTCGGCAAGGCACGAGAGCACCCTCCATGGAGCTTGGGGGCACCCTGGAGGCTGGATGGAGGGCACCCTCCATGGAGGTTGAGAGCGCCCTAGATGTTGATGGAGGGTGCCCTCCATGGAGCTTGGAGGCGCCCTTAGGAGGATAAGCAGTGACAAAGCAGGGCTTATCCACACGCGGCTGACCCGGGGATTGGAGGCGCCCTCAATGAGGTTGAGGGCACCCACAACAGGCTATATATGCATGGTTCAACCAATAGCAAGAACGAAATCTGACAATCATTCTTCTGTGTGCTACTCAAAGATCTATCCGACAAAGCTGTAACTTAACCCCGATAACTAGAAGCTTCAAGTTTACTGTTCTAAGTCGTCAGTATAATTTCCTTTATTACTTTAATATTGTAATTCAAAACTATAATTTTCCGAACTGATAGTGATTACCCAAAGTAAACGCTCAACGAGCGTGGGTTTTGGAGTAGGAGTCGCCACAAGATCCGAACCAAGTAAAACTCTTATTGTTCGTGTGTTTGTTATTATGTCCACTGCTTATCTTTGATCGATAGTTTTACGAAACAAACGTGAAAGCCACGAGCACTATTCACCCTCCCCCCACCTCTAGCACTTTCGATCCTACAAATGGCTACTGCTAATAGCGGTGACTGCTGTTGCCAACAGTGGCTAGCTACTGCTACTAGTACTGGCTGGCTGCTACTGTCGGCAATGGCTATTATTATCAACGGTGGCTGCTGCTATAGGCAGTGATTGCTACTATCAGTGGTGGTTGCTGCTTCCGATGACAAGGTGGTTAGCCAATGGAAGTTAGGGCACTGACAGGATAATGAACTCCTTCTTTGTGTGGTTGGCGGCAAGAAGAAAAGGGAGAGGAGAGGAGAAGAGAAGAGGAGAGTCCCTAATCCAATTAGGTTTCTCTCCAATCAATTCCAGTGATCAATTCTCCTTATGGAGGGATATATTTATATACTTCTTCAATGACTTGGGGAGCAAGTCATCTCCCAAACCCAATAGCCCATTAGCAACCTGATCCATTACAATTAAATTTGATTTAAAACCAAACTATTTTGGTTCATAACTAAATCAAACCCTTTTGGTTTATCATTAAACCATCTCGATTCATAACTAAATCAAATTCTTTTCATTTATTATTAAATCATAATGAATCTAACCTTGCCTATAAAAGGCATGGCCCACCATTGCTTCCGTTACGCCAAACACCTTCCAGATTTACTCCTTGTCTCATTATACCAGACTTAGTCTCTCTCAATATAAGAATCCAATTTTCAAACTTATTTTAAGTCTTTCGGATATACTCGTAGTGTGTGTCACTTAATAGATTTTTGGTTATATTAGTCGTTAATAATTAACGATTAATTATGAATCAATTATGAGTGACACCAAGCAATACTTCATAATCCCTAACTAATTAGAAAATTATAACTAATTCTATAACCACTTTTGAACCCTTTAGCATCTACAGTAATCAGTGTGTCTATTCCTTTCACTCATTTTATATCCACTTAATTCAGGATATGGTCTATATGTCAGCCCCTACTAGGTTAACTACATTACACCTAGCCCAAGTAGTAGTTCCTTGTCTTGCGGATTAAAATTACTTAAACACATATCCAAGAAGATCATCCTCTTGACATGTAATGCTTTAGTCAAAGACTTATGAATAATAATCCTAACAAGAAGTCGTAGGGTATACATCTCCTAATAAAAGGAGTGGTGAATCCTTTATAAGCTACTTAATCACTTTCGGACACTTTAACTTTTATACAATCATCCCGGGTCCACACCTTCAAGGAGATGTTTGCTTAAGATATCAAAACATAAGTCTTTATGACCAAGACAACTTGAATATCTCAAGTTAAAGGAAATTTGCACTCGAGCTGTAATGAGATCTTCATTGACATAGCTATATATGTATATAACCATATGAAGTCTCATGGCAGGTCACTCTAATAAACTAGTTACCATTAACTAGCATCCATGTTTAACTCTCGACGTCTCAATATCTTCAACCAGTGAGGAGTTGTAAAATACAGAAAATAGGCGAATATTAATAAGGGAATTTTCCGGAATTTTTGGAAATTTTTCAAGAATTTTTCGGAGCTCGTATGGACGAGTTCATGAGAATAAAAACGGAGCCCGGGAAAGCTTGTTTAGGCTACCATATTTTAATGAGGAAAATATTTATTTTTCTTTTCCTTTTTCTTTTCTTCTTCTCTTATTCTTTCCCCGCGAGCCGTGCGTGCCCAATTTCCCCGACCCCGAGCAGTTCCCCTTTCTTCCTCTCTTCTCACTCGGCGCCGATCTCTTCTCATCTGGTGCCCTAGCCACAGCCGACGTCGCCTGGAGAAGCGCCGAGCCGATCCTCTTCCCCTGCTGCCGATCCTTTGCTGCCGTCAAACGGAGAGTACCGGCCACCCTTCCTCTGCCCTCGAGCCCGAGCCACATTGCCGAGTTCTCTTTTCCCTCCGTGCCGTCTGCCCTAGTCGCCACCGGCCACTGCCACCAGTCCGACCATGCGTCGCCGATGCCTGTGTCCTAGCGTCGGCCGCCCTCTCTGCTGCAACTTGGCAGCACAACCACCATCGGCGAGCCCTTGTTTGCCGACCTCAACAACCCCTTTCGGTGACTTCAGCTTGGGGAAGAAACTATTGGCACATAGGTAAGGGATTTTGATTTTTTTTTTTTTTTTTTTTAGTCTTGAGATGTAGAGGTTTGAGATTTCGGATGTGGTGTTTATTAGGAATGAAACATCTTGGCAATGGCTCCTTGGCAGTGTCGGCAACTGAAATTCCAGTGGTAGAGATCCAACATCCATTCTTCTTGGTGGTACTCTGGCAGTTGTTGTGTACTAGGTTAAACAAGGTGTGGCTACCGTAATTTATAGCTTAATCTGAATGAATGCTAGTTTCATGTCTGGATTGGATAGTTGGAGTATATTGACATGAATGGTTAACTAATTGAACTAGATTAATTTATAAGGAGAATGGTTGTGAAAGAAATGTTGGATACATGATGAAATTAGCTAAATAAAATATACTGTGATCGCAGGACTTGGATTCGGGACGAGCGTCTCGACAAGGGATTAGTTTGACACGATCTACATCTAAAGGCGGGTACCTCTTGACTTATCTTTTATGATATTGTCATTGGATATGCATAGTATTTTATAACTACAAGCAATGAACATGTTTGTCTTTGGTATGTCACTGTTTGATATCCATAGCATATTAGGTTTGTCTCCTGTGATGTATTCGTGCTTATATCACATGATTTGTTGCCATGAGTATCTTATTGCCATGAGTACTTTATTACCTTATGTATCTTAGTTTCTAGAGTAAGTGACATACCATGTTTTACTGAGGTTAGGACTAGGTTCTGGATTTTTGGTTTTAGTCATGTGTATCTAGATTATCTGATACTTAGGTTTTTATGCCATGACTGGCTTGTGTACCTCTGTTTGTTTGTCATATATGGTTCATGTACCTAGACCTTGTTCTTTGATCTGTGCATATTGTTGGTACATAGGTTATGGAAGGGGGATATGTTTAGGATCTAGGTTGTTATACCAGAGAGGACCTGTATATCCTGGATCCGTGGATTTGACCTACTGATACTGTGGTACCCATATTATATATATATGGATTTTTCTATGCTGATCAGGATATATCATACTTGTTATGTTCGGGACATATGTTTTGATATTCTATCTGACCTGTGTACTCTAGATTTTGGTATGTGACCATCGCTTTTACAGTACCCATTTTGTATATATGGATATGGTTATGTTGATCAGTTTTTGCTATGTATAGTGACATGCATCATGATTGCATGCTGTGCGATTGTCGGCTCCACTATGGTTGAGCCCATCGCCAGTTACATGTACTGCACACACCCCCACTCATGGTTTAGTGGTATATCAGGCAGGTGTGTGGCGGTTCTGCTGTTTGGCTCCGTTGGTCTAGCCGGCTGTCAGTTCCGCTCTGTTTGGCTCCGCTGGCATTTAGTGTAGCAGCGTGGTAGCCGGCAGATGGTGGACTATGTTTGGCTCCGTTGGTCGGGTGACTCAGCGTGGTAGCCGGCAGAGATTTCCTCCCCGTCATCGTGTACCGGGAGATGAGAGCATTGAGCTCCCCCATTTATGATTTGGGGTCACAGGACAGGAGTACTCCGACAGCATTCCGTCCACTCGGTCACTGTTCAGGAGCAGTGATGTTAGAGTGCACGGTCATCACATGCATTGATTGCTTTTATTTGTTTGTGTTTGCTGCACTTATATGCTGCATTTTGGTGGATGCATTTGTTTGACATGCATACAGGAGACATACTGCGTATCGGTTTGATGACCCTTTAGTTCAGGATAGGAGTTCCTGGTGAGTACAGCTTCCTTGGTTACTTTTCAATTTTGTATATTTCCTATATATTATTCGGAAGTTGTATTCCATGTTTATTGCTGTTAGATATATCTTACTAGGCATGTCTATTGGTATTCGCTGAGTTGTTGAACTCACCCCCGTGGACACTATCTTTTCAGGTACCAGGTTATTTATGGTGTCGCTTGGAGCATCCTGTCTGCTGGTCCCCGCGTCACATCAGAAGACATATCGCTGCCTTTCTGTTGTTTTATCTTGGTGTATGAAATTTCTGTATTTCGATTTGTGTTCTGATTTTGTTTCCGGGTGTTATGTTGTTGGTTGTGTAAGCCTAGCCGGCTAGCAGTTTTGTGTTTGGTTGTATTTGGTTTCTATCAGTTTTTGTTGTGTTTTGGTTTTGATACAGCCGAGTGGGCTGCTTTACTTTTAACTGCGTGGTTGTGTCAGCCAGAGGCTGAATTTGATATTAACTGCGTGGTGGTTGTTTTCTTTTATTGTTATGATTCCAGCCGCAAGTGGCTGAGGTATATTATGCCTATAGAAGTGCTTCAGATTGTCACCCGTACAGGGGAGGTGCTGCCGAAATTTCTTCGGATAGAGACTCTCTCGGGCCGTGATAATTTAGTGGTATCAGAGCAGGTATACGATACTTGCTATGTGTTCTGGATTTTCGAGATTTATCTGATACCAATTTATTTGGTATCAGAGATCGGCTTACGAGTCTTATTTTCCCTGTGTTTCGGATTTTGTGTTTTGGTCTTCTCGATGTGACTTTTCGGGTTTTGGGAACTGGCAGCAGCAGGACATCTCCAAGCTATAGGAGGTATGTTGGTATACTGTTATTCTACATTTTTGTTAGTATATGCACTGTTGACTATTACAGTTTATGACATGTATTAGTACTCTTTACTAGTACCTGTCTAGTTGATATATCATACATTTTATGCATTAGGTAAACTACTGATGATGATCGACCTTGATAGAGGTTAAGGGTTACAGTTTCTGGTGATTTATCATATCATACACCAGTACTTTTTAGCTTCTGTTATTACTAGTTGGTTAGCAGATTGAGGCACATACCGGCCTCTGCTATTATTAGCTGGGTAGTGGATAGTATCTATATCTTTATGTTGACCTAGCCAGTAGTATATCATGTTATCTTAGTTAATTTCATCAGTAAATATTGGTTTACTCTTGTTAGATTGGTCAGTAGAAGTCTGATTTACACTTGTTGATTTGAGTGGTCGTATATTGATATACCTTAGACGCTTGTAGAGGTTTTATTTGTTCTTGATTAGTTAGTTGATGACCGTTTAGTTTTGTTGATCCGATCAGTAGGGGATTGACCTACTTTACTTTTAGAGGTTCGAATCTTTGGATTATTTGTGCTTAGTTAGGTATCTAGAGCACATTTCAGTATATGACTCATACTGACATGGAAAATACTGAATTAGCCGTATACCATTATTGGTTTGGTCAGTCTAAAGAGGATCGATGTATCTTATTCCATGGGTACTTTAATTTTAGACTGTATGTACCTAATTGGATAACTTAGAAGGTGGCATAGGATTTGTGTGGTAGATTGGATTAAATATGCTGATTCTGCATATCTCTGTAGTGTGTACAGGCGATTATTACGGGTTGTAGGAGCGTTTTGATGGACGGTCTAATTGCATGTAGTGGGTGCATACTTTTCCAGTTATGATAGTTGTGGGTTTCTAGTAGATTATACCCGAGTGGTCTGGTTGGTTTATTGGAGATATCTTATCGATTTAATCTGAGTTGTGATATGAGCAGATGTGTTTGGTGTGGTATCTGAGGTATATTGTTGCTTATGTTTGATATGTGAGTGCACCTGGGTTTAGCATGCTTTATTGGAAGTTGATGTTGATTATACTCTTGGCATAGACGGATATATGTCATGTGAGTGTTGTTTGAGGTGTATTGTCGAATATACCTACGATGATTATGCACACGGGTTCGATATGTAATGTTGAGGGTATTACACTGATTTTTACATGTGTTATGAGTATGTTGGTGTGTACTAGTTGGAGGATTATGGCGATCATACATATGTTGTGTGTGCACGTGTGTCAAATGTATGGTATTAAATGTCTACATTATGATATTGGTTGTTTTACCCTGTCAACTAATTCTCTCATTAGTGGGTGACCGACCCACTAGGAGGATGATAGAGTTGACTATGGATTTGATTTGCTTACTGGGTGGCTATACCCTAGGCTACCCACAGTGATCTGTGGTAGAGAGATCTAGTGCGATCTCTAGCTAGATAGTTAGGTGCTTTGGGGTACTTATGTATTGTTGTGGTAGAGCATAGCTCCCACATGTTATGGATCGTTTGTGGTAGAGCGTAGCTCCCACATATTCTGGATTGTTGTTGTAGAGCGTAGCTCCCACATATTTAGGGATTGTTCTGTGGTGGAGCGTTGCTCCCACATATTGCGGATTGCTTGTAGTGGAGCATTGCTCCCATATTTATTGTAGATACATGTTACGGATTTTTTATAGTGGAGTGTTACTCCTACATATTGAGGATTTCTTGTGGTAGAGCGTTGCTCCCACATATGTAGTATTTCGTGTGATGGAGCATTGCTCTCACACTGGAGGAGCTATTCTTTGGTGATTATATATCGTTGGTGATTAGATCTGTTTATTGTGGTGGATCTTATGGTTAGGAATGTCTGTGATACGGACATTATATGTCTTGGTTTTACCATTCGTGCTTGCGGTTCCCTAGATGTTATCATGGACTCGATGATATGGGTATTCCTAGGATATTTAGATTGGTTTCCATTGTCTTTGTTGACGATGTGGTGATCTATTTCGGATCCGAGGTGAGTCACGTGCACCACCTTTGCATAGATCTAGAGATGATTCGACGAGAATATCTATATGTGAAGATCAGTGGTGCGTATTTTGATTGTCTTCTGTGAGATGATTGAGACACATGGTCACCAGTAGGGGTATACCGTGGATCCACAGGAGATAGAGGTTGATACCAGTTGGGAGTTACCATAGTCTATACATGAGACTCGCAACTCCCTTTGTCGAGCTAGTGATTATCGGAGGCTCGTTGAGGGTTTTTCCACGCGTTGTTATGCCACTGACACGCCTGACTGGGAAAGGCGTGAAGTTCACTTGAACTGAGGATAACAAGACCAGCTTCTAGGAGCTGAAGCGGAGACTAGTGTCGGCTCCGATTTTGAATTTTTACCTTCTGGAGAGGACGAATATGTCCTCTGCACCGACACATCTATTCAGGGTTTGAGCACTGTTCTGATGCAGCACGATAGAGTAGTCTCCTATGCTTCTCGACAGTTGTAGGAGCATGAGTAGAACTACCCAGTATATGACTTGTGGCTGGCCGTCATTATTTTGTGCCTTGAAGATTTGGCAGCCTTATCTATACGGTGTTACATTTGAGATTCTCACGGACCATAAAAGTCTCAAATATTTGTTCACTTAGAAAGGAATCTAATCTCCGACAGGGAAGATGGATGGAGTTCCTGAAGGATTTTGATTGTACCATTAGCTATCACCCAGGAAAAGCTAATGTGGTTGTCGACACATTTAGCCGGAAGTCTAGAGTGACTTTGGCTTGCCACCGAGTTGTGGCTATAGACAGAGCAGGGTATTCTTGTTATCATGGCTTCTTAGTCGTCGATCAGGACGAGGATCCGAGAGCCCTAGGCTGCTGATCAGTATTTGCAGTTTATTTGCAGCTAGATAGCTTCCGGGCAGCAGACCGAGTTCACACGAGACGAGGAGGGTGTTATACACTTTTGAGACAGATTTTGCGTATTTCAGTCTCATCCGGTCTTATAGAAGTTACTTCCGGAGGCTCATCGCTCATGATTTGCTGTCCACCCTGGTGGTACCCGTATGTACCCAGAATTTGAGGTGTTTCTATTGGTGGAACGACATGAAGGGAGACATCGCGGATTTTGTAGCTAGATGTCTTGTCTGTCAGCAAGTGAAGGCCGAGCACCAGAGACCTGTCGGTTTTTTTCAGCGGATTCCTATTCCCGAGTGGAAATGGGAACATATTACTATGGACTTTGTGGTGAGTTTGCCGAGGACATGACGAGACCATGACGCGATTTGGGTAATCTTTGATCAATTACCCAAATCCGCACACGTTTTAGCTAATCGGAGGACAGATTTCCTGGATCGATTGGTAGATCTGTTTTGCCGGGAGATCATCAGATCACGTGGTGTCCCATTGATTATTATTTCGGATAGAGACCCCGATTCACGTCTCATTTTTGACAGAGTCTGCAGCAGACCTTGGGCACGCAGCTCTGTTTCAGTACAGTTTTTCCATCCTCAGACAGATGGATAGTCACAGCGGACCATTCTGACTCTAGAGGACTTGCTGAAGTCTTGTGTACTAGATTTTGGAGGCAGTTGGGAGGACCATTTGCCGTTGTTAGAGTTCGTCTACAACAACGGTTTGCATTCGGCTATCCAAATGCCACCGTTGAAGCGTTGTAAGGTAGGCCTTGTCGGACACCCATCCTCTGGGATGAGGTTGGGGAGGCCCAGTTATTAGGACCTCATAGAGCTCAGCTTGAGACAGAGTTGGTCCATACTATCGGACGGAGGATGTTAGAGGCATAAGACTGCCAGAAGAGTTATGCTGACCGGAGTCAGAGACTTTTAAAGTTCTCCATTTGCGACCAGGTATTTCTGTGAATTTCACCCACGAAAGGGGTGAAGAAATTGGCCTCAGAGGTAAGTTAGCCTGCGATACATTGGACCTTTCCAGATCTTGGAAAGGGTTGGAGCGGTAGCTTATCGTTTAGTGCTACCACCAGCGTTGGCGGGCGATCACGACGTATTCCAGGTGTCTATGCTGATGAGGTATATATCCGACTCGACACATGTGCTGACAGATATCTCAGTTCCTTTTCAGCCTGGTGTTACCTACGAGGAGGTTCCGGTATAGATTTTAAACCGGAAAGAGTGTCAGTTGCGAAACAAGACTATCCGGCTGGTTAAAGTCGGATGGCAGCATCATACGGACGAGGAGGCTGCTTGGGAGCTCGAGGTTACTATTCGAGCTCGATACCCCCATATGTTCATATGAGGTATGTGGTTAAATTTACCGTTCAGTATCTATACTCTTTGCCTGTTGTTAGTATTTGCTGATGGTAGAGAACAAAATTTGGGGACCAAATTTTTATTAGTGTGGGAGAATGTAAAATACCAAAAATAGACGAATATTAATAAGGGAATTTTCTGAAATTTTTGGAAATTTTTCAGGAATTTTTCGGAGCTCGTATAGACGAGTTCATGAGAATAAAAATAGGGCCCGGGAAAGCTTGTTTAGGCTACCCTGTTTTAATGAGGAAAAGATTAATTTTTCTTTTCCTTTTTCTTTTCTTCTTCTCTTATTCTTTCCCTGCGAGCCATGCGTGCCCTATTTCCCCGACCCCGAGCAGTTCCCCTTTCTTCCTCTCTTCTCACTCGGCGCCGATCTCTTCTCATCTGGTGCCCTAGCCACAGCCGACGTCGCCTGGAGAAGCACCGAGCCGATCCTCTTCCCCTGCTGCCGATCCTCTGCCGCCGTCAAACGGAGAGTACCGGCCACCCTTCCTCTGCCCTCGAGCCCGAGCCACATTGCCGAGTTCTCTTTTCCCTCCGTGCCGTCTGCCCTAGTCGCCACCGGCCACTGCCACCAGTCCGACCATGCGCCACCGATGCCTGTGTCCTAGCGCCGGCCGCCCTCTCTGCTGCAACTTGGCAGCACAACCACCACCGGCGAGCCCTTGTTTGCCGACCTCAACAACCCCTTTCGGTGACTTCAGCTTGGGGAAGAAACTATTGGCACATAGGTAAGGGATTTTGATTTTTTTTTAGTCTTGAGATGTAGAGGTTTGAGATTTCGGATGTGGTGTTTATTAGGAATGAAACATCTTGGCAGTGGCTCCTTGGCAGTGTCGGCAACTGAAATTCCAGTGGTAGAGATCCAACATCCATTCTTCTTGGTGGTACTCTGGCAGTTGTTGTGTACTAGGTTAAACAAGGTGTGGCTACCGTAATTTATAGCTTAATCTGAATGAATGCTAGTTTCATGTCTGGATTGGATAGTTGGAGTATATTGACATGAATGGTTAACTAATTGAACTGGATTAATTTATAAGGAGAATGGTTGTGAAAGAAATGTTGGATACATGATGAAATTAGCTAAATAAAATATACTGTGATCGCAGGACTTGGATTCGGGACGAGCGTCTCGACAAGGGATTAGTTTGACACGATCTACATCTAAAGGCGGGTACCTCTTGACTTATCTTTTATGATATTGTCATTGGATATGCATAGTATTTTATAACTACAAGCAATGAACATGTTTGTCTTTGGTATGTCACTGTTTGATATCCATAGCATGTTAGGTTTGTCGCCTGTGATGTATTCGTGCTTATATCACATGATTTGTTGCCATGAGTATCTTATTGCCATGAGTACTTTATTACCTTATGTATCTTAGTTTCTAGAGTAAGTGACATACCATGTTTTACTGAGGTTAGGACTAGGTTCTGGATTTTTGGTTTTAGTCATGTGTATCTAGATTATCTGATACTTAGGTTTTTATGTCATGACTGGCTTGTGTACCTCTGTTTGTTTGTCATATATGGTTCGTGTACCTAGACCTTGTTCTTTGATCTGTGCATATTGTTGGTACATAGGTTATGGAAGGGGGATATGTTTAGGATCTAGGTTGTTATACCAGAGAGGACCTGTATATCCTGGATCCGTGGATTTGACCTACTGATACTGTGGTACCCATATTATATATATATGGATTTTTCTATGCTGATCAGGATATACCATACTTGTTATGTTCAGGACATATGTTTTGATATTCTATCTGACCTGTGTACTCTAGATTTTGGTATGTGACCATCGCTTTTACAGTACCCATTTTGTATATATGGATATGGTTATGTTGATCAGTTTTTGCTATGTATAGTGACATGCATCATGATTGCATGTTGTGCGATTGTCGGCTCCACTATGGTTGAGCCCATCGCCAGTTACATGTACTGCACACACCCCCACTCATGGTTTAGTGGTATATCAGGCAGGTGTGTGGCGGTTCTGCTGTTTGGCTCCGTTGGTCATATGACTCAGCGTGGTAGCCGGCAGTCAGTTCCGCTCTGTTTGGCTCCGCTGGCATTTAGTGTAGCAGCGTGGTAGCCGGCAGATGGTGGACTCTGTTTGGCTCCGTTGGTCAGGTGACTCAGCGTGGTAGCCGGCAGAGATTTCCTCCCCGTCATCGTGTACCGGGAGATGAGAGCATTGAGCTCCCCCATTTATGATTTGGGGTCACAGGACAGGAGTACTCCGACAGCATTCCGTCCACTCGGTCACTGTTCAGGAGCAGTGATGTTAGAGTGCACGGTCATCACATGCATTGATTGCTTTTATTTGTTTGTGTTTGCTGCACTTATATGCTGCATTTTGGTGGATGCATTTGTTTGACATGCATACAGGAGACATACTGCGTATCGGTTTGATGACCCTTTAGTTCAGGATAGGAGTTCCTGGTGAGTACAGCTTCCTTGGTTACTTTTCAGTTTTGTATATTTCCTATATATTATTCGGAAGTTGTATTCCATGTTTATTGCTGTTAGATATATCTTACTAGGCATGTCTATTGGTATTCGCTGAGTTGTTGAACTCACCCCCGTGGACACTATCTTTTCAGGTACCAAGTTATTTATGGTGTCGCTTGGAGCATCCTGTCTGCTGGTCCCCGCGTCACATCAGAAAACATATCGCTGCCTTTCTGTTGTTTTATCTTGGTGTATGAAATTTCTGTATTTCGATTTGTGTTCTGATTTTGTTTCCGGGTGTTATGTTGTTGGTTGTGTAAGCCTAGCCGGCTAGCAGTTTTGTGTTTGGTTGTATTTGGTTTCTGTCAGTTTTTGTTGTGTTTTGGTTTTGGTACAGCCGAGTGGGCTGCTTTACTTTTAACTGCGTGGTTGTGTCAGCCAGAGGCTTAATTTGATATTAACTGCGTGGTGGTTGTTTTCTTTTATTGTTATGATTCCAGCCGCATGTGGCTGAGGTATATTATGCCTGTAGAAGTGCTTCAGATTGTCACCCGTACAGGGGAGATGCTGCCGAAATTTCTTCGGACAGAGACTCCCTCGGGGCATGACAGGAGTAGCTGCTTGAATAAACCAAGAAGTATAACATGTTCTAGTCTCTCAAAATCGATAATGTATAAACTTATCAATTCATCAACTAAAAATTATTTTAATATATTCATAATTACACATGTAGAGATGCTCATTAATTGTGATCTAATTATAATTTTTTTTCATATTATGAATCGTACTGCAGACTTCATTAATTGAGTTTAAGATCGTTATCATATAAATAGTAAATTTATTTATCCAATAAATAATATAATATTTAAGATGATTATATTAGGATACCTCTCAAATATAATATATATTAGAACCTTCAATACCTAACTTTAAATATTTTATCATATATGAAAATTCTGATCCAATTATCTAATTATCTATATCAATAATCTTCTTCGTTTTTTTTTTTTTTTTTTAATGTTTGATAACCTATTTAAAGTTAAGAAAAATACAAGCATAAAATAAGAGCCTGCAATGCGCATCAAAACTTCCCAAAATGTTTAATTTTAAATTTTATATTCTTTCTCCCCTTTTGTTGGAAATAAAAGAATCTTTGAAAACATTTGTAAAGTGTTTTCAAAACAAAATTTTAAAAATATTTTCATAAACTCTTTTCAGAAGAGTTAGAGCTCCCCCTTAAAATATTAAAAAAAACTCCTCTTTTTGAAAAAGCCCTTTGAAATCTTCTCCTTTAAAATATTTTAATTTTTTTTCTCTGAAAAATATTTTGGAGCCTTCCTCTTCAAAATAAATTTTAAACTCTCCACTTGAAAAAATAATTTGAAGTCTCCTCCTTTTAAAAATATTTTTAAGGTAATGAATGGTATTTATAAGAGGAGTATTAATCAACCCGTAAGACATACACCGATAACACTTAGAAGGATCAGGACAAATACCAATGTATATATAGATAAAATCACACCCTTAATTTTAATAAAACCCAAGCAACTACCATCTGTAATATATTCAAACTAAGTCGGGTTCCCTCGAGGATGGCTCGCAATATATGACATCTGTAATATATTCAAACTGAGTATAATTTTTTCGAGTCGACTCAAAAAAAAAAATTTAATTTGTATTCAAAATTATCGAATTTGAGTCAAATTCGAACATGTTCGATAAATTTTTCAAATTAAATTAAACTTATAATATTTTATTCGATTGTTCATGAGACACTCGTAAACCAAACCCAAATTAAAGTCTAATTACTTTTACATAATTTTAATTTAAATATGCTCAAATTAAGGTGTAAATATTTTGAACCAAACTCAAATTTAAATCATTTCAAACTATAATTCAATTCAGCTTGAATCAAAATTCCAACAATTCGAACCAAACTCAAGCTCAAATTTTATTTTGAAACGAGCTGAGTCAAAATGATTTATATTTTCGAGCTTTGTATCGAATTTGAATATCATATATATTTTTGAGGTCTAACTCAAATATCAATATTTTTATATTATTTGACTTGATTCAGTTCGTTTGTACCCCCTAACTATCAGTATGGTTTTAATAATATCAAGGGCAAAAATCAAAAGGGAGTTTTTTCAAATATTATCAAAATAATGGGTCATCCCACCTTGACCTATTTATTTTCGAAGATATCCTTATTTCGATGATATTGTAGCAACTATAAGATTATAGCTGCTACTACTATACTATTGTAACAACTATAATTTTGAAGCCGCTATAATATAATGTTGATTAGAAATAAATTATTTATATTGTAATAACTAGGATTTATACATGCTACAATATAATATTGACCACAAATTATCTATATAGCAGCTATGATCTCATTGTCATTATAATATAATATTGATTAGTGTCAAGTAAACATAAATTATGTATATTGTAACAATTATGATTTATAGCTATTATAATATAATATTGATTTGTATTTAACCAAAGATAAAGTGTTCATATTGTAACGATTATAAATTGTAGTTGTTATAATAAAGTATTATTAATGTTAATCAAGTGTTCATGATGTAGCAACTATAATTCCATAACTATTATAACAATGCCAAAAATAAAAATATGTTCAAGTGAGATGGGATGTTTTGATAATAAATAAAAAAGAAATATTCTTTTGATGATTCCAATAATAAAGAGCGTTCTTTTTATTTTTGTGATAATATGAACCTAAATAGATTCCAGATAATGGTAAATATATTAATAGCACTCAAGTTCTGAGTTCACTTTTGATCTAATTACCATGTTATAATTCAAGATAAATAGAAACCAATAACAATAATAAAACATCCCTTAAGCTCTTCCAAATTAACAATCTATGCCTATCAGATTAAATTTCAAATAATGAGATCAACAACTTCAACTCCCCTAACCATGGGGTGACAATTTCAATAGCGATGTGCTGATCATTTCATAAATGGATTGTGTTACCTGTGTTAATTCAAAACTATGTTAGTTCAAAACTATCATTATTTTTTAGATTAATCAAACTTCATAAAAGTAAATGGGTAACAAAAAAAAGTCTTTTAAAGTCATATTATGCCAATCTATGTTACTCATTTATATATTCAAGACATTATGCCAATTGAGTTTTGTATTTGTTAATTATGTTTTTAAGTCGAGTACAACAACATATCATATTCAATGTCATCATCCCTAGTTGCACTTGCTTTTAGTTCGTCAGCTCTTTGCCTTGTCACATTTCTATAGTGTTGTATTATAAGATTTGAATTGACTAATACTGAGTGTTAAGTAGTCAACTGTTGCACAGCTAGCACTGTAGCAAGTTCCTTCTCATTATTGATTATTGATTGATATTTACTTCTAAAAATGCTTAGTTTTATTGAGGGCAACTTAATCACATTGATAGACTTGTTCAACTGACTTCCTGTGTACATATTGCTGACTTGATCTATAGATTTCTGTATGAAAATGACGAGTTGCTGAATTCAAATTGCGATCAGGGAGAAAGTGTTGATGAAGGTTAAAAATAATGAATCGAGCATGATAAATGACTTGAGATGGGTACCCTTCTCGAAAAGTAGAAATCTAAGGTGCATAAAATGACCATTCGCTTGCATAAAATGTTCATGACAATCACCAAGGTAATATAACCAAAAAAAATTACCAAGTTCGTGACATTTATCATATTCAATGTGAAAGCGTAGCTAGCAGTCTATCAAAGACTATTATTTAATTGTCGTTCCTATGCGCAGGAAGAGTCGCTTTTGTGGCACGACACCTCCATAGGATTAACATTGCTCGCCTCGTCACCAAATTATCAGAATTTATATATTATCACGGTGATTGAGTACATAAAAAACATAGATTTAAGTAGTGTGAGTTTACAAACCAATTAGAAGTAGATTGGTTTTGCTTTGTTGACCCTCAAGTATAAAAGGAAACATTAAAATAACAAACTCAACTAAAAAAGGAAGCTACGTGTTCACTGATGCTATACAACCAGAGAAAACTTGATGATTGGGAAAGCTCCAAAACATAGCAAACCGAGTACCATCGCATTTTATGATAGTGACATCAACCTGACGTGTTCTTTCTTGCTGCATAAATTCGATAAGCAGCCAGTCCTGCAACTGCAACAGCAGCTCCAACTGTATGGCAAGACAGGCAAAAGTAAATAAAGAATTAAAGACGACAGAGTTACACAAGCAAAGATAACATTTTGCAATTAGAATTCAGCTCTTTGTAAAATGCCTCCTAATTTACCCTTTTTTAACAAAAAAAAATGCCTTCAAACTTTACCCTTTGTGAAATTTAGTCCCAAAGATTTTATATGGTAAAATGCCCTCCAAACTAAATAAATCCTTGCAGATACGCACATATGCATGCAAAGAGGAGCAATCCCACTAAGATGGATAAAAAAGATGGAGTAGAGGCTAATAAATTGGAATTTGGAACTGATTAAGAACAAAATTTGAAGGATCACTTGGTTCCCGGTGAAAGCCAGGCATTCTATCAGCTGCAAAACTAATTAAATCAATATTTGAAATCTTGAGCCAAGTTAGGGTCTTGGTACTCAATCAGCTCAAGAAGTATCAAGCTGCTAGAGTAACTGGGACTGGGAGTGTCAAGTAGCCAAAGGAGAAAAGAGGAAATAATGGAGAAAAAAGATGACGTTGTTTGGGACCTTGAGGAAAACAACCTTGAGGAAGCATCATAGACCTCAAGTGAAGTTGCTGTCATTACAGGTTATGAGCAAAGAAGTCACCATCATCGTAAACCACAGCCAAGTCATCACTGTTTCAAGACCCAGTGGTAGTTGTTGTCACCTTGATCCTCAAAGATCTCACACAAAGTCATTGCCAACCTCAGATGAAATCACTACCATCTCAAGACCTTGTCCAAGCCTCATGAGGTCAACATCATCATCACAAGGAGTCATTGAAGCCTAAGTGCCATCTCGAGTTTGCATCAGTCAACAAACAAAACAAGAAGTTTCTCCTATGCCAAATGGCATGGTTTAATTGTATTTCAATCTACACCGATCCAAATGAACCAAACAATTTTTTTCCCCTATGTATGCAAGTATATGTTCACCTTCATAACACAAGCAATTGCTTTATAAAACTAAGATTAAGCTAATTGTGAGTGGTTTGTCCAGCCAAAACCAAAAGTTGAATTGTATAGACAATGATTAGAAATAAAGATATTAAGCAGAATAATGGAATGGGGATAACAAATTTGGTTCCAAATCTTATTAAAAAGGGTGAGGGCAAATGGGGTTAAGGTAAATTCACAAGGAATGGATGTTATAAGGTTGTCGATGTGCGGCTACTAGATGGCAATAGAGGAGAGGGATTGATTGATGGTCAAGCAAAAAAAAGAAAAAAATTGAGTTAGAGTTCACCATGCAACCTCACACAAAGAGCTGGTAACACAATGTGAGGGAACCTGAGGGAGGAGAAAGGCTTATGCGAGCGAGGAACACCAGGAAACCTCACAATTGCAGGTCTTGTTCAAAGCAAGAGGAATACATGAAAATTAAGAAGACAGTGGTGCAACATGCTTTGCACAACTTCCGCTTTAAGTTCCTTTTCAATATAGTCAATTTTCCTCCATTATTTGATGTTTTCTATTATTGTATATTCATGATCTTATATATATTCTCAATAGATGGTTAAAGCTCATGTTTGCAACATACTATACAGGAGTGTTGCACTTTTCATATAAGACAAGTCAAATGATATATTATCAGAGGAATATGTTAGCAATGAATGTCATTGATCATGCTTTAGGTAGATATTTCTTTGGACAAGATGATTTAAGATTATCTACATCACAAATAACAAAAAAAAAACCTTTGGAAAAAATTTATGTCCTATGAAATAGAGGTATAATAACAAGATACAGAGTACCAAAGTCCTACCTAACGCAAGCATCAGAGAAACTTTCCATTGACCAACGAGCTTAAAATATGAGGAACATCCTTGGAACTACTAGAAGAATCAAGTTAACATTCAAGCCCTATTTATTTTATTTGTTTTGGGCATTAGATGATTTCTTATGTGTACAAAAAGTGTTAGAATATGGAAAAGAACTTTGGGGCTGGCGATGGAGCCAAGATGGGCAACAACCCCTTAGCACACTTCTTTTAATATTGTATGTGATCATCTTAGGACTATAAAATTGAATCACCAACGGTTGCAACAATATAGTTCAAATATTCCCCACACATAATCAAACGAAGATTAAATTAGCCTTGGCGGGGAGATCTCCCATCTATCCCTGCAGGATTATTTCAAGTATATAATGTTTGATTATGGTATTTAGTATAAATTTCATTTTGTCTAATGAAGTTTTATACATATGAAAATAGTCAATATACAAAAGTTATTTATGCAAAGAAATTTGACTTTTATGTTATTCAATTGATGTCCTCGGTGATAAATGGTGTTATCAAAAATAAGTTGCTTAACCAGTTATGGTCCAGGTCCAAGAGGAGTTTCTTGAATTAATTTCATCAAGTTGCGAGGAGTTTGTTGAACTAATTGCAGAAAACTGTGAAATGGAGTACCCTTGTTTGAGAAGATTAGTAGGAGTAACACCAACCACTGAGCAAATTTATTCTACTAGTACAGTGGTATCCCCATATCGACCACCAGTGGACACGGCAATGGGTCCACCAGGATACCCCCAGCAAATGGTATTGCAACTGGGCCTCCAAATTTTCAACCTATTTATGAGCAACAACCCCTAAAGGCGAAATTCAAGGGAGGCATGAATAATGAATTATGGACTCTACCATCAGCACAACAGCAGAGTGGAGCCTTATTTGTGATACCAGAACAAATAAATTTATTTGATGACGCCTTCTCACGATGGGAATCAATCACAAAGAATTTGTAGCATCATAGGCATTCTCAGATTCAAAAGAGAAGATTGAGTTTATTGAAAATTTACTAGGAGAAATTGAGAAGATTACATGGATACAGTGGATGATGACTTACTCTACTGAATATGATGCTCTAATATCTATCAGTGAAGGACGAGAAGGAACTCAAAACATTTTATCTCAAATGAGACGGGTTTTTTCCGCTGAAGATCCTACCCAGGGGTCTACATAAATACAAAATGTTGCGTATAGAGACCTGGAAAAATTATCTTATGATAACGTCAAGAGTATTATTCAATATATTAATGACTATATGCGTCTTGCAACAAAAACAGGAAGGCTATATGCTGGACCAGAACTTTCAGAGAAATTTTGGTTAAAAATGTCGGGAGACCTTGGTAATAGAATTAAGGCGGCTTTTGAAGCAAAGCACCCAGGACTCACCGTTGGAGTCTTCCCACGAATAATTTTTGCCCATAAATTCCTGGAACAGGAATGCAAAGATGCAGCTTTTAAAAGGTCCTTGAAAGATTTATCATTTTGCAGTCAAATTCCTATCCCGATTAATTATCAAAGATCAGGACCAAGAAAGGTTGGGATAAGACAATCAAGAACGTATAAATGCAAGCCTCATGGATCACATGCAAGGATTGAGAAACGAAAACATTTACTCCGAAACAAGAAGTGTAAATGTTATTTATGCGGCCAGGGAGGACATTTTGCTAAAGATTGTCCTAATGAAAAAAGGAATGTTAAAAGAGTGGCTATCTTTGAACAATTGGATTTACCAGAAGACTGTGACATACTTTCTGTACAAGAAGGAGAAGCGCAAAGTGATGTTATTTACAGCATCTCAGAAGGGGAAGATGATATATTTGAGGTACAACGTTCTATTCAAACCTTACAATTAAATATAATATATATGCTTGGTTTGGAAGATGGTGGTTACAGGCAACAAATTAAGCTGACGGATGATCAGTCAAGCTGCCTACATCAGTGGAAGCATAATGAAAGAATTTTTGCCCCACAATCTCACATATGCACATGCTGCAAAAGGGCTACTATTCAAAGAGCAAGGATACACTGTGCTGAATGCCTTCTGACCGTATGCAACTTATGTGGACCATATTACTTCAATAAAGAGGTACCTGTTACCCCAACTCCTTCAACTCCTTTTTACCCAATGAACCTGATACAGGAACAGAGAAATTACATAATCTGGTGTGAAGAGGAGATAAAAAGACTAAAGGAGGAAGTTGCATATTATAAAGCCCAATTTGAGGCCCTTCAAATGGAATAAGACTTCCAAAAGGATTTTCAGGAATTAAATGAGGAAGCTGCAAACATGCTTATCGAAGAAGAAGTAGCAGTCACATCCAGCCCACGATTAGTAAAAAATATGTTATAAAATCTAACCGTAGAAATTGAAATTCCAGAAATTTAAAAATTCAAGTTAAAGGCAATTCTAGATACAGGAGCAACCACCTGTTGTGTAGATCAAAGATCCGTTCCTAAAGAAGCATTAGAGTGGAATATCTTTGTGGTAAGTTTTAGTGGAATCAATTCTCAGCAGACAGCTAATATGAAACTAAAGGCTGGACGAATGATTATTGGCGACAATACTTTTCGTGTTCCCTATACATACAGTTTCCCAATGGTATTAGGAGACAATATTCAATTTATTATAGGCTGCAACTTCATTCGGGCAATGCAAGACGGACTTCGAATTGAAGGGAATACGGTAACCTTTTATAAAAATTTGACTACAATAAATACATTACCATCTGTGCATGCAGCTATTGAAGAACTGGAAATGGATGAGGATGAATACATACAAATCAAAGAAATGGTTCATTTCTCAACAGGAAGAATAAGCCCTACATTTGAGCAGAAATTTGGTCCTCTATTACAGGAGCTTAAAAGGCAAGGCATTATTGGGGAAAATCCATTACAGCATTGGCAGAAAAATAAGATTACATGCCAACTGGATATCAAAAATCCAGAGTTCATAATTGAAGACAGGCCATTAAAACATCTAACTCCATCACAAAAGGAGGCATTTTCCAAGCATGTGAAGGCCCTACTAGACTTGGGGATTATTCGACCAAGTAAGAGCAGACACAGAACTACTGCTATAATAGTAAACTCAGGAACCACAGTTGACCGAGTTACCGGCAAAGAGAAGAAGGGTAAATTAAGGCTGGTGTTCAATTACAAGCGTCTTAATGATATCACCCATAAAGATCAATATAGCCTACCTGGCATCAATACCATTCTAAAAAAGGTCAGTAATAGCTGTATATTCTCTAAATTTGATCTAAAGAGTGATTTTCACCAGGTAGCCATACATCCTGATTCAGTAGACTAGACAGCCTTCTGGGTGCCTCACGGATTATATGAATGGCTTGTAATGTCATTTGGGTTAAAAAATGCACCTGTAGTATTTCAGAGAAAAATGGATCTATGCTTTAAAGGGACAGAAGAATTCATAGCAATTTATATTGATGATATACTGGTATTTTCTCCAGACAAAAGAACCTATGAACAGCATCTAAGGCAAATGCTTCATATTTGCCAATTAAATGGGTTGATCTTAAGCCCAACAAAGATGAAAATAGCAGTAAAAGAAATTGAATTCCTTGGGGCAATCATTGGTAATTGCAAGATTAAACTTCAGTTGCATGTTATCTCAAAAATTGCTGATTTTAATGACAATGATCTCAAAACAACTAAAGGTATGAGATCGTGGCTTGGTTTATTAAATTATGCCCGAAATTATATTCCAAATCTTGGAAAGCTTCTTAGTCCTCTTTATGCCAAAACATCACCTAACGGGGAGAAGAGGTTAAACCAGCAAGATTGGGATTTAATACACCAGGTAAAGGAAAAGGTAAAACAGCTCCCAGACTTGGAGATCCCTCCTCCAGAATGCTACATAATCTTGGAAGTAGATGGATGTATGGATGGTTGGGGAGGAATATGCAAATGGAAAAAACAGAAATTCGACCCTATATCTTCAGAAAAAATTTGTGCATATTCCAGTAGAAAATTTAATCCTCCAAAGTCCACCATTGATGCAGAAATTTATGCGGTAATGAATACAATGGAAGCTTTGAAGATTTACTTCCTTGACAAACAAGAGCTTCTCATCAGAACAGATTGCCAAGCCATAATAAGTTTCTTTGGCAAAACTTCTAACCATAAACCATCTCGGGTCAAGTGGTTAGCATTTACTGATTATATAACGGGAGCCGGACCAATAGTTCAATTCGAGCACATTGATGGAAGAAATAATCAAGTAGCAGACTCCTTGTCTCGACTAATAACCGTGTTAATTTTTACAGAATGACCGGAACAAGACCTCGACAAGCTAGCCATGGTAGCACCAGCAATCAAAGAACTCCAGGAGCATCCCAATCTGAAGGTCCAGGAGACGTTGAGCAAGACCCTTTGGACCCTCTCGACTTCGCTAAACAATACCAACAGACAATTAACAAGCGTCACGGCCGGCCCATCTCTCTTGACGAATTCCATCAAATCACAGAAGAGCTACATCAGCTGGAACAGCAAACAGAAACGCGAGCCATTAATGCAGTCCACCAACACAGACTTATCCATTCACTAAAGCGACAAGAATGCATCAGGAGTAGGGGACATGATAATTGATGGAATGACTGGTATCCTGCAGTAGAACAGTGTGATAATCAACTTTCCCAATCAGCATATCTTCTCCAGGATTGCATTTCACGAATGAAGAATTTTAAAGTATAAAAGCAGCAAGCATGATGGACCCTGATAAAGTGACTTTCTCGTGACTAATAGTGTCTTTATGTTAAGTAGTGGAGTGCTTTAAAGATTCCCTGACAAAAGGGAGTCCTTTATGTAAAGAAAGTAGTAAAGTACTTTAAGTAGTGGAGTGCTTTAAAGATTCCCTGACAAAAGGGAGTCCTTTATGTAAAGAAGTGATTCCTCTTAGCTATACCAAACGTGCCGATGGGGCCCCATGCGCACCCAGCATTTGCTATATAAGAGTATCACTCCTCTTGCAAGGCATCAAGCATCCACTTGAGTCTTACCTGAGGTATTTTCTCTGTAAAATTCAGCAGTTTTAATCTAAGTTTCTGGTTCCTTTTCTCTCCATTTCTCTCTTCTTCCGCCACTGCTCTTTGTCACTGCCTTCGCCACTTTCTTTTCGCCATTTTCTTTTGGTATCAAAGAGCACTATAGGGTATTTTATAGTGAGGTGTATATCCTAATACAAAGCCCAATTAAGGAAAGTCATCAACTAAGACAGATGAGGCTATCCTAGTTGGGTACTAATCAACAAGTAGGGTATATAGAGTATACAGTAAGAGACCCTTCATAATTGATGAATCTTCTAATGTTGTATTTGATGAAACTTCAAACTTACACCCAAATGACCCATCCAATGAAAGTGTTAATATTAAACTTAAGAAGTTAAGTTTAGAGGACAAAGCTCAAGAGGAAGTTGGAGACGATTTAGAGGATTCTCTTGAGGGTGTAGATAACACAACTCAAACCCTCAACATCGTATAGGACAAGCTCAAGTCACTCCTTAGCATCCTTAGAATACTCCTTAGCATCCTTAGAATAAGTCGTGGGAGACATCTCTTAAGGAGTGAAATAAAATTGCATTAATATCACAGATTGAAGCTAAGATAGTAGATGATATTGCTTAGCTCGGATTGGATTCTAGCCATGCAAAATGATATGACCTAATTCGAGAGTAAGTATGGTACTTGATTCCTAGACCCAAAGGAAATTCAATTACCAACACAAAGTGGATCTTTAGAAATAAATTAGACAATAAGGTAGTAGTTAGAAATAAAAGATGTGACTTGTAGTCTGATGGTTTAACCAGGTCAAAGAATTGGATTACAACAAGAACTACGCATCATAGCCCAACAACATCAACAATAGTCAATATTGTATCCTACTAAGTGGGATCAACTATATAGATCCTCGATCTCCTACTCTATCATTTATATTTATATGAATTTTATCATGTTTTATCATCGATAACCAACTCTTCTTAGGTCTCCTCTTCCTCGATTAATTTGTATTTTTTCATGGTCTCACATCATGTAACTAGGACATTTATTGATCGCTTAAAAAACATATCCATGTCATCTTAAATGTGTATTTTGGTGTTTTTCTACAATAGGTGCAATCTTGACTTTCTTTTTTTTTTAGTTGGCACGGAAGTTTCCTACCAGTCAATTGGGCAAATCGAGAAGCGCTCACAACAGACGGCCCATTAGCCCAACATTCTTAAATCGACCGCCCATTAAAGGAAATTCACCCGTTAATTCTCACTGAAAATGGGACTCAATTCTTAAATGCCTAAGAAGGCACCCTGTCGCTGCACCATTGCCCCGGGGGCACAATCCTGACTTTCTCTACCTATGCACTCTTAGTCATTTGAAATTAACTAAGGGTGCGTTTGGTTGGGGGTTATTCTTGATAACCTTGGTTATAGGTAATCGATGATTCCCGAGTAATGTTCCATGCTCGACACGTCAGCAAAAGGGGCATGCAACCAGGAATCGAAAAACCTCGAAAAACTGAGGTTTTTCTCGATTCCGAGGGTAACGAATTTTTTTACCCAAAATACCCTCGGATAAGAGAAAAATGTGACAAAAAGAAAAACGTAAAGAAAAAAAATGGAAAATATAAAAAATAAAATCATTAAATTAAAAAAATGTAGAAAAATAAAAGCCATAAAAGAATAATAAAAAATAAAAAATTGTACAAAAACTTTTAAAAAATAAAAAAACATTAAAAAATAAAAAAACATTAAAAAATGAAAAAATGAGAAAAAACATTAAAAAATAGAAAATACCTAAAAAAAATTAAAACATAAAAAATAATAAAAAAACATTAAAAAATAGAAAAAAATGCAAAAAAAAACATAAAAACATAAAAAAATTTAAAAAAATAAACAAAATAATATATATATATATAAAGAAAAACATGAAATTATAATAAAATATAGTAGTTTAAATAATAATAATATTATTATTATTATGTATAGTTGATTTTGTAATTGAGGGTAATATTGTAAAATATTAAACTAGGTTATTCATTAAAACCTTCAAATAAACAAGTTTTTGTTGCATTACCTAGATTGAACCAAACAACATTTGGTTATATTTTATTCCCCATAACCAAGGTTATACATGATAACTCGAACCAAACGCACTCTAAATGTTATTAGTCTATACTGCTCACAAAGGCTTTAAGTTGTATCAAATGAATGTAAAGTTGATGATACTTAAATGGATTTATTAAGAAAAAGATGTACATTGAGCAGTCATTGGAGTTTGAAAACACTAACTACACAAATCAGATGTTCAAGCTTAAGCAAGTTCTATTTAGTCTGAAGCAAGCTCCCTAAGCTTACTCTGAAAGTCTCAAAATTTCTTATGTCAAAGAGCTTAAGAAGAGGTCAAATAGATCCATAGTATTCTTACAAATAAGTGGGAAGGAACATTTTTGTTGCCCATGATATTATTTTTAGGTCAACAAACAAACAACTCTTAAATGAGTTCATTACTCACATGGAGAGTGAGTTTGAGAATTAGCAATTCTTCTTAAGGCTTCAAATTAAACATACAAAGGAAGAGATTTATACCACCAAAAGAATGGAAAGTGTCAAGGAATAGCCAACTAATATGGCCACTAGCACCCTAGAGTTGCATAAGTAGCCTTCTCTATCTCACTACTAGTAGACCTGAAATTTTATTTTCAGTGGATATGTGTGCAAAATATCAACATTGTGCAAAAGAGTATCATTTAGTTGTCATTAAGAGGGTCATAAAACGTCTCAAGGGTACTATCAATGTTGGACTGTGGTATCTTAGAACTGAAACTTTTGAGTTAGTAGGATACTATGATTTTCATTACGTAGGATATAAATTGGATCACAAAAGACTAAGTTGTCGATTCCTTTGCTCTTCCCTAGTAAGTTGCAGTAGTAAGAAGCAACATTATGTTGCACTCTCCTCAATCATGGCAGAATATATAGCTATGGATGAGTGTATAGTCCAGTTGCTTTGGATGATGCACATACTTGAAGATTATCAATTTAACTCTAAGAATGTTCCAAGTGTTCTATGACAATGTGAGCACTATTAATCTAATAAAAAAAATATGATGCGTCATTTTAGAACGAAGCATAGTAAAAGTGATGTTAAACATCACTTTATTAGGGATTATGTAGCTAGAAATGACATTGTACTCAACTATATTAAATCAAAATCAAACATAGCTCACATTTTCACTCTTCATTAGGGATTTAATACTCTTACGAGGGACATTGGCAAGTGTTATATAGAGTGAACTAGATCGTTTAGCCTTGCATGAACAAATAGTGTAGAGTTATATCTAAGACATCTTATAATAACCTAAGGAAATCATGCTTTTATATTGATGAACATAGAAAGATGATGCTTTTGGTTCATTGGAGCAAAAGGTGATATCGCTCACCCCAAGCGCCCAATATCGCCGGCCCCATGGCAAAATACAGCTAGGAAAATCACAGAGGCATTTTGCTCTAGCACAGTGGCCCTTTGCATGAGGGAGGTCAAGCACTGAACAAGGCATTTTACACCTACTGAGAATTGGCCTTAAGATCTATTGAAGCAAACACTCATGCAAGCACCAACTACGCCAACCCATAGAGGCATAATGCTTTTGGTTCATGATGCTTATTATGATGCATCACTTTAAGCTAAGATATCATCCAATTCCATTTATCATTAACTTAACCAACTATAGAGAAGACTTTTGTATAATTAATATGCACCTAGTCCAACTATCATAGTTGGAAATCCCATAGAAATAATTTTTAAAACAATTTTAAAAGTCTAGAAAATCTAGAACTTTGGTATAATGTTAGAGGATTAAGGCTAATCTTTTAAACATTCCAAGCTTTGTGTATATAATGTACCTCTAGAATTTCACAAATGTTCAACACTACTAGTCAACTAATTGAGATGCATCAATTGACTAGCACAATCACAAAACCAAAGAACATAGCTAAGGACATATCAGTCGAATGGAACAATCTGCTAATGTTAATTTCGAAACCCATGGAATGTCTTGCAATCAACTGGAGAGTGTACTAGCATTAAAATCAATCGTTACAAAATATTTTACAGTCAACTGTTCTAGTTGATTGCAACTAAAATTGAACCTTTTAGAAAGTTTTCTTTAACTGGTAGAGTTGACTTTATGGTTCCCCTGAATATGAGGTTTCGGTTGGAGGTATGAAGTACTCTATCAGCCAATTGGCCTGCATTTCCTTAAACTGGTAGAGTATTAAACGTTGTAAGGCTAGTCAACTAGTGCAGTTGACTGTTCTGCATTTCCCTAACTTACATGGTATTAAACGTGATATTTCCTTTAAACACTACACGTGGCAAATATTAAGAGTACTAGGATACCAAAGTCAACTGATGTTACAACAAGTGCTGGTAAGCTTTGTGAACATCAATTAAAGGTAGTTGTATGGTGTTACCATAAATATTGGTATGTTTTATAGTTTTAGCCCAATCAACTGATGGTTATAAGATAGTCGACTATTGTAACCATAAAAGTTGTTCAGTTTGTGCTTTGGGTCAAATTAAATGCAAATAGAATGTTTGCCGTCAGCTGAGATCAAATTACTAGCAGCAAACAGAACGTTGTTTGACAATCAATTAATCACTCGACAAGGCTAAATGATCAAAAAGAACAGAATGTTTGTTTGACTACTCCTGTGCAACAATCAGCTCATACTGTTTCAGTATAAAGGATTTAAAAGATAAGTTGAAAATTTTATATTTTAATCGAATCTTATGCAGCATTTGATTAATGTGTTACAACGAGTCAAATGATGGCCAGATGACACTTAGAAAACAAGCTGGATCTCAATCTCCATATACAAGGCTTCGTCCAAGACATTCTGATACTATTTTGTGAGAACATTTTGTTTCAATGTTGTTGTGATCTTTTTTGTATTCTGTCTTCTCTTGAACTTTATATTCTGCAAAATTTGTAAGAAAAGACTGCTGGCAATGTGATCTATAAGAAGTTTCTCTATTTCCAAAAGGTATCCAAAAAAGGAGAAAAATAAAAGTATACCAAAAGTGATCCACTAACAGATTATAGGTCGTGGACATTCTACTTGTAATATACCAAAAATATAGCAAAGGATTTAAAATAATTAAAGATTGATATAATTAAATCATTTTAAGTGAAATAAATATATTTAACAGATAATTTATCAGGAAATAGGTTTATATGAATTTATTAAATCTACTGAAATTTTTCTAGATTTTAAAGGAATCTTTTCATGTTTTATGGGGATAAATAAGTAAGAAATAAAGTCTATTTAAAACACTCATTTAAACGAGGAGTTGATTGAATAAAAAAGTTAGGTTTATTTAATCAAAACCTAAGTTCATTCTTTCGAGTCTCACCCTTCGGTCGCGACAACACACTGTGGCCGCCACTCCCGGATCGTCAATCGTCGCCATGCTTCGTGCCTGTGCAATGTTGCCGCACCCGCAACCTTTCTCCCGAATCATCAGTCGTCACCGTGCCTCCTCCCCTTCCCCACGAGCAGTCGCGTGCACACCACTGTCGCGATTTCGCCGCTACGTATTGCCGGCATTGTGCATGTCACTACTATTGAAGCCCACTGCCAACCTTCTCCGACCCTGTCGGACACCTTCCTCGCTTTCCGCCGGTCCCGCCGCCCACAGTCGGGTTGGCGCTATCCCACACAACGTCGCACGTCCGACAGGCGCTGCCCTTGCGCGCCTCGCCATCGTCGAGGATCGGTCATCCTTGCGAGCCGCCAACGCCAACCGACTCCTCTCCTCAATCCGAGCAGAGTTTGAGCAGTCGGCTACTGCTCGTCACCGCCGACTGCACGCTGATCAGTTAACGTCGTAACCCAGCATCGTTGTTGCTGCCGCCACAGTCACGATCCACAATCGCAGGCAGAACAACGCTGCCCTAGTCGCCGCCGCCTCCTCTGCCATGGTTGCAGCCGACCTCCCGGTTCACTTCCCACGCCGGTATCGACCAACCATCGCTCTTGTTCCGACGATGGCGTAGAGGTAACAATACTTTAATTACAATATGATTTAGTAATTAGGATTAGTTAACTGATTAATATTTGATTAATTATATGTAAGAAACTAATGAACAGTTAGTTGATTTAACTGTGTTAAAGTTTAATAATTAGATTAATTGATCATTATGGATTGATTAATTAATTAGTAGATAATTAATTAATAAATAGGTTGATTAATGGATTACTTCTTGGTGTACCTTACATGTAGAGATTTGAGCTAGAGACATGCTCTTGGATCCAAAGACGATTGGGATGATTTACAATTGAGGTGGGTAGATTCTGCTTATCTTCTTGATAGCATTGATTATAGTGCATGATTATTTACTGTCATGTTTTGATGAGGTCACAAATACTCGTTTACCTTAAGTCTGCCTTATATCACTCCTGAGTTTGATACTTTATTGTTCATCCTTGTATGTTTTGATCTATGGTTGATAGCTATGCAGTTATATTTGATATTCATGATGGTGTTTATAGATATGCATGAGATTACCTTACTATAGTATAGGACATTGTATATTCTGCTAGACCTCTTGGTAGATTTGAGTTTGCATTTATGGTTGGATGGTCATACCGTAGTATAGAATATCGAGCATCTTGCTAAACCTTTGTTTGTTATTTCATACCGTAGTGTAGGATATGGAGTATCTTAATAGACCCTTGCTGTTAATTGGGTCTATAACTTATGTTGGTGAAATTATGTTATAGTATGGTTATATACTTAGGTTCGTGCTTATAGGTCATTGATCTTATAGGTAGTATAGTTGTATGCAAGGGCATATATGTTAGAGAGATTACACTGACCTATACTTGATGGAAATCACTCTATAGTGGAAGGGTATTGTATTCCACTAGGCTTTCCCCTTTGAATCAGCCCCCTAGGATTATTTGATCTTGATTCCGTTGTCTACTATATCTGCGATGATTCCATGCAATTAGTCGAGATATTAATGCTAGGAGACTAGTAAATTGGGGACGTGGTTATCTATTTCCTGCCTATATATTAGTAGAATTATATCGTAATATAGGGTACTAAGTATCCTAGTAGACTCTTATTTGTTATATAGGCTCATGCCTATACATTAGTAGTATTATACCTCCTGTCGACCATTGTCTCCCATTCGTGGTTGAGAGAGTCGTCAGCGACCATTAATATATTTTGTCTCCCATGCGTGGGTGAGAGAGTCGTTAGTGACCATTGGTATATACCCTGTTTGCCCACGGGACCATCCGTGGTAGAGCATTCTCCCACGGACAGTGATTAGTCATTTACCCTAACTGCCCACGGGGCCATCCGTGGTAGAGTGTTCTCCCGCAGTCAATGTTTATTATATATTTACTATATGTCAGTCATATATTTGTGCGTGTAATTTCGATGTACTGTATGTACTCCCGATTTGTTGGTTATACTCGATTGAGGAGATTAGCGAGGTGCTATGTTATTGATTATATTTTTAGTTAGCTGGTGATTATGTTGGGACACCTATATTGGTTAGTAAGTATTTTACCTGAGACTGCATCCTTTGATCTCTTGCCTGTATATTATTCGTGTGCTATTTTCTGTTACCCACTGAGTTGTTATACTCACTACCCCTTGCTTTTCCTCTGACTTTCAGTTTACAGATAGAGAAGTGTTGTGTCGCTCAAAGGTTCTGGCTGCCAGTCCCACCGTTCAGATTTTTGTTCGAGTTATTTGGGTTATTTTTTTGCTGCTTGTATTTACCGTTTTCTTTTTGTATTAAATGATTGAGTGTTGTTCTTAGCTTGATAATTAGTATGATCACTTGTTCATGCATATATACACGCATTGTCATTTGTGACTTGAGGTTATTATTATATCACATTGGTATTTGTGTTGGCTTGAATTGGTTCGATATCATATTTTCTATATTGTCACTAGAGGGTACCGTCTGATTTGGTGGTCAAGTATACCCTCGGGGCGTGACACTACTTCTTGGGAAAATTGTGAACCACAGTAAATCAAATCGTGAACCACGTTAAATTCTAGTTTGTACGAGAAATGATCCACCGATAAATTATAACTCATGGGCATACTAATTCTTAGGAAAATCGTGAACCATGTTAAATCCTAGTTTGTGACATCTTGTCTTTCTTTGTGTTTTTTCCATCATACAACTATTAATACATCAAGACAAGCATAAACAACCAAAATAATTTGGTTGAGCCTATTAACCCCCCCCCCCCCCCCAAACGGAGTCTCTCTGGGCGATCCAACATGTGCATCCATAAACCACACTTTAAACAACAAAATTATGATTTCACTCCAATACTAAAACAAAAGGTGCAAAAATTGAATTAATACACCATTTTAACCAAATCAATAAGGAGGCACACCATTATAAAATTTTATTAAACGGATACTCCTCATAAGTGTCTCTTTTACCCTTGGTTCAATAAAACTACCAAAAGAAATAAATTGTAAGTTTTAATATAAAAATTACTGTTTTATTGTCTATGAATATGTAAAATTGTCTTTATTTTTAAAATATAGTCTTATTTTTCTTTCAATTTTTCATTTTTATTTTATATGACTTTCACTATGGCTCAAGCAAAAGATGAAAGTTGCAAAGCTAAGGATGTTAAGATGCATGTGCGGACATATAAGAATGGACAGGTTAAAAAATAAAAATATTAAAGAGAGAGTCGATGTTGCACCTATTAAGGGAAAACTCCGAGAGACACATTTAAAATGATATAAACATGTTAGATGACCAATAAATGCTCCAGTTAGGCTATGTAAAATTACGATAAATATACAAATCATATGAGGAAGAGAATTAAAAAAGGACTTGGTTAGCAATAATAAAACAAACTAAAATTTATTTAAATATAAATAATAATATAATAGAAAGATTTAAGTCGACCCCATTTAGTGGGATAAGATTTTGTTGTTGTATTTTAAAATGAGACTTTCCATAAATTTTCAAATTTGATTTCCTAATACCGAAATTTAATAATGGGATTTCTATGTGCGAATATCATAACTAATCTTTAATGTCAAAGCATCGGTTTCCAATATTTCCTTAGTGTACATTTCAATTAGTCCAATGAAGTTATTCTACATTTTTAATTTGCTTATATTCATCTAATGGTGAATTTGGTTCACGAAATTGAATTGTCAGAAACAAAATACTCACTAAAAATGAAATATAGAATAAATAAAATAAGAATATGTATTCTTTAGTTTAGTTATGAAATGGAGGAGATGGTATATTCTCATTCTTTTACCTAACTTTTAGAATGTTACAAGAAAGAGACAAGGAATAGTCTCCACCATACTCTAAAATCTCAGTTTGCTGAGTTGCATGATCAAAACTTATCGTTCTGATAAATTTATAAACTCGATAATACTCAACCCATCTTCTATCGTTGTGTCAACCATATCAATAAATAGCGTTATGCTCAGATTTGACACCCCTTGAAATGCTATAAAATGGATCAAAGATGAATTAAAATAATGTTTGTTAGTTTTTAATACTTTAGCCGACCCCACCTAGTTGTTGTTGTTGTAGTTTTTAATACTTTGTTAACACAATACAATGTCAAAACTATACCACTCTAGCTAAACACAAAATCAGAAGTTAAAACATTCATTCCTTTTAGTATGTCTCATCCATCGGACCCAACTCAACCAAATGATTTGGTCTATCTATCCCACCCAATTCCAACTATGGTTGTCCATTTCACTTGACCAGCTTGATCTACATGCTCATTTGATTTACGCTACGACTTTGGTTCGCTTAACTCTCTCGATTTGCTCAACAGCCTTATGCATCCACCTACTCAGAATATGTATTCTCTAAGGAATAGAATAGAGTAGGAAAGTATACTTATAATCGTACAAGCAATAACTTATAGAGGATCATCAGGAACTGAAAATTCATGAGAATTGATATTTTAAAATAATTTTTATAATCAAATATAGATACCTATTTAAGGGGAATTCATATAGAATAGAATTTCTTTTCCTGCAAACCAAACCCATCATAAAATTGTCTCCAACTACTTAAAGAAATTCAAGCAACGAATTACTAGGAAAATTATGGATCAATTTGCTAGCAGCAGCAAACAGCTTATTCCAACAAAACATATGTCCAATATTTCTGATGGATTACAAAAATGTATGGATCAGTAAGAAGAGTAAGAATATGAAGGTACACATAAAAATAGGAAACAACCAAATAATTATAACGTCTTTCAAGTTTTTTTCCATAATGTAACTTAATAAACATGAGCAGCTTCAAAACACTAGAAAAGAAAGAAGAATCAAGAAATAAACAGGTGCTATTGAAAGGTTTTAATGGTACCTGAGATAAACACAAGAGACTGATTGATAAAGCGTCGGTATTGTTTGCGGCTTTTGCCAGCTTCAGTTTCCGGAATACTTAGATGAGGCTGTTGTGCAGCACTAACTATTCGATAGAAAACATCATTATGATCTCGTAATTTCATGCTGATGGGTATAGGTGACTCGATTCCCATCTCAAGGGTTACCTTGCAGAAAAAAAACATAAAATTAGGATCAACAATGTAGCAAATGCTCATACTTCATTCAAAAAAAGAAGAGGTCATCGAACATAATGGAACCAACTATCCACAATCAAAAGCATTAGAAAATGTAATTTAATCCCACATGGACATACCAGCATAAGGTATTATCTTAATCTTATATATGGATGTACTATTATCTCTTTTTAATTGAATATATAGGTGTTTGATTACTTTCAATTAAAAGGATGTTATGGTAACATTATAAAATTGTGGAAAGTATACAGGCAGTGTTGGGTTTGTACCAGCTGCTGGCACAGAAAACCGAGCATTTACTGCCTCATGTGCCTGTGGCCAAGCGCATGATAACCCAGTTTTAGGGCCCATTCTAGCAGTTTCTTATTATGGGATCTCGTTTGCATGTGACAGGTTGGAATTTTTCAATGGCTATGAATCTTCATCGATGGAGCATTCTAGAACCTAGGCAACACCTTGGCTGCATTTGGAAGCTTATGGGAAATCATCTCTTGTGGAGAAGACAAGTTTATTTTTTTGGAATTTTGTGTCCAGGTGTTCAAGGTGAAATTTTCTTATTTTTCTCCACCAGTATTGAGAGAGAAATGTAGGGTAAATTGAGGGGATATTATGCAAGGTGCAGAATAGACATTGATTTGTCCTATTTACATTGTATTTTTCACTCATATAGACTTGGATTTTCTTCATGGAATAGGGTAACATTGAACCACGTTAAATTGATCGTCCTTATGTGTCATTCTACCAAGGGAAACATCCCACCACATGGCATTGGAGTAAAGAGTATTCTACATCTAGAGTCACCAGATATAGATTTACAAGCATGTACTTTGTAGTGGCGTGTTTTAATTAGTGGTATAATGATCTCTAACCTTATTAAATGGTATCAAAGGGACTAGTGATCCCAACCTGCAATGGCAACTTAATGCTACATTACAATTCCAAATTTCCATGAAAGTAAATATAATAATATAGACAAAAAAAAATAACAATGAACAAAACATGGCTAGAAGTACCCTAGTTGAATCTTGTATGTTCAAGGTATAGGCATCAAGGTCATCCTTCGCAGAAATAATAAGACAAGGAACTTCAAAGCCAGTGTTTTCTCCATGATGCGCAACTTGCTCCAGTAATTCTTTCGTTCTCTTCCAAGATTCTTCATTGAAACTAAAAATAAAATAACTGATGTTTAAATGCCCTAGGGAAAAAAAATAAAACAGTAGAAATGCATAAAAATTGAAGATAACTGCAAAGCAACACCCAGTAGCTAACAACTTTATTGGGTTTATTCAGTCCAAAAGAACAGCAACAAGACCATTCTAAATTGTGAAGCTAAAAGATGAAACATGTAACAGCATGGACAAGTGAAAGGAACATATGGATCTTTTAAGAGAGCAACAAGTCCAAAACAAGCAGAAAGAGAGCACACAACTTTGTTACCCAAAATTTAGCCTTTAACCCCACCATAGCTGTGTAGACATGACACATCATGGATGCAGACATGATACACGAGTCGGAGTAGTTGGACACAAACATGATACACGAGTCTGAGTAGTCATCCTTGCTTATGAGAGCAAGAAGAAACAAAGGAAACCTACCAGCGACTTGCGTGGTGGGAAAATCTGGAGTTCAAGAGTGACATGCACGAGCAAGGAGAGCGTTATTGAATCGGTTGCAGGTTATGGAAGGGATTCAAAGTTCAGTAGTGTTTCTAGCAGCGGTGGAGTTTGGCTCTCATGTTGCAAGTAGGTGGCCCAACGCTTGCACGTAGGGAAGGGATTTCAAAGTTCAGTAGTGTTTCTTGCAGCGGTGGAGTTTGGCTCTCATGTCACAAGGAGGTGGCCTGTGGGAGCAGCTTGACTCTGGAGGAAAGGGAGTAGCTCACATTGAGAGGAACTAAAGGTGGGTTAGGGTTATGGAGCATATAACTTATATAAGTTAGTTTATATAAATTCATATTTTAAAAATATAAATTCAGATATAAGTTATACTTATATGATAATAATTACTAATTTACTATATACTATATGTTATATAATTTAAAAGTTTGGTTATATAACATATAAGATATATAAAATAATTAGCTATTATTTGATCAAATATTAGTATTTGAAGTTTAAGATCAATTCTTTCCTCATTTTGAGAAAATCTCATGCCTAAGAAAATCATGTACCTAAGACTCATATCCAACTTGGATATGGATGTACTCTTTCTTTCACAAGTCTAAGTAACATATATATACAATGCACTTAGGGAACCTTTTTAACATTGCACTCATCTATGAGGAGAACAAAAACCAACTTATCCTATTTTCTGCATCTATGGATTTGAAAATTCAAATCCGGGTTCCCTCTTACATCTAGAACACTTAGGAGGTGCTTGGTAGTCGGGTTTCGGATGCTGGAATGGGAATGAAATCTATTTCATTCCCATTCCTGATGCTTGGTATATGGGAATCGGAATCAAAATATGGATTTGATACCCCTACTTTCATAACCCACCCACCCCTAGGTTATTGTTAAACTCATTCCTTCCTATTCATGTGATTTTTTTTTTTGACGACCCAGCCCCTCAGCCGAACCTTTTCTTCTCTTTTGATTTTCCCATTTCTGCGTCTTTCTTCCTCACTCGCCGTTGCGCCTCAACTCGCCTCTTTGCCACGGTCTGGTTTGTCAAAGGTGAGTCAGTTGCCTCAACTCGTCTTTCTTTCTCTTTTGATTTTCGCATTTCAGCATCTTTTTTTTTTACCTAATTTTCATCAATCGGAATTAGTGTCCTTTATTTTCTATTGCCTCTTTATTTTATATTGGTGACAACAGTGGTCCTTTTTCTAGGACTATGGAACTCGATCGTCGCTTTTGAGATCTCTCTCTTCAGTGGATGTAGTTTTATCATTTTCGTTCGATCATTTCGTCATGACATCTCTTATTTCCTATGATGTTCATTTACTCTATAAATGTTTTTTGAAATGATTGTATACTTTACTTTATGTGAAGTAAAGAATCCACAGCAAAAAAGAAAAAAAAACATACAAACTATTTAATTATGACCTAAATTTATACCACTTTTCTATATCCCAAATTTCTAGATAGGAGACATAAGTCAATGAGGTTACATGTTTTTTATCTGAAATGTTGAGCATTGTTATGATTTGGTTCCTTATTTATTTATGTATGCATGAGCTATTTGATATTTATTCATGTATGGTTTTGGTTCTGACTTATTATTGGTGGCATCGGTTGTTATATGATGTAGATAAACATGGCACGACCACCGTTAAACTATAGAAGACGTAGATTATTATGCACTTTGTGGAATATGTATGGAATGCTCACGAATTGTTTGGTTGTCATACTTTATCAAATTGCAAAACTTGCATATCGTCGAAGTAGGATTCGTCAAATAAAAAGTAAGGAGGACAAATCGATTGCACGTGTTATTATTTTTGTATTTTACTTATAAGGGTAAAATGAGAATTTTGGCCGATTCTCATTCCATAATTTAAGTCAAACCAAGTAACATTAATAGGAATAATATCCATTCCAGTATCTATACCAAGCACCATCAATCCAGTAATCATTCTCATTGCCATTAACCCCTCAATCAAAACCCATTATCATTCCCATTGCCAAATATATACCAAGCGCCCCCTTAACTTTTTATCCTCTCATTTAATTTTTTTTTCTTAATTCATTGCTTTACATCTTTCAAGGATCCATATAGCCGACTCCACTTAATAGGATAAGACTTAGTTATTGTAATTGTTGAATTGCTTTACATCTTTGTCTCCTTTTTTTAATCACCATGATCAAATTCTCATGGGATCGATTAAAATCAGTTAGAATCATCCATTATAATAGAATCATCTGAAGTCAATTGGATTGATTTCCAATTAATTCAACAAATAATGCCAGTATCATTACATGGTTGATCTAAACGAACATAGATTTAGTTATCTTAGCTAGAACAAGTCTTACACACCAACCATTAGGTTCAGCTAATTGGACCCTGTCTCTCCATTGAACAAGACTATGCTGTCTTATTAGTTAGATGCACAATAAGAAAAGAGTGGTACGCTTTCTGTTTCAATATTAATTAATATCACAAATAAAAGACATAAAATCACAATAAAATTTAATGATTAATGAATTCATTATCCAATCCACTCATCAAAGTTCTTGGATGGTGTGAATGCAGGATGAAAAGTTCATAATTAACAACTACAGTTAGAGCATAGTACCTGTCATAGATGAACACAGCTATATCACATGCTGCCAAAGACTCCTTGTTGGAAAGCAGGTTTTTTACTTCCTGTTCAGGTATCTCTCGCATTACAAGTATCTTTTTAGTGCCCTACAAAACAACAGATACAGAATTAGAAATGCAAATAAAAATAAAAATAAAAATAAGTAAACTAATTCTGCAAAAAGAAAAGCGGATGGGAGAAAAAAAGTCATTGTGCAGGTTATCAAGTCTTGGATTATGGAAAGATTATGAAAATAGGTCTTCAAGTATATGTATTGGTGATTAAAAAGAAACGAGACAGGCACAACTCATGCTGTATGAGACAGTTACAAATAAAATTGATCAGTATGAGAGAAGACGAGAGCTAGCAGAAAAGAAAGATGAGGAAGGGGGCAGAAAAGGGAGCTTTAAAAGGATATGAAGTTTAACAATTAAAAAATGACCAGCAACTTTGGTTGAGTTCACCCACAACTCCATTCCCTCGAGGATCCACTTATCAAACAAGTTTGGAACTAGAGGCAACTTAGGCTGCATGTATAGCTGTTTTAAGTAAGCTTTTAATTCATGTAAACTATGTAAAATGTGAAAAAAAAAACAATTCAAGGTTTAATTTGGATTAGATTGAGTATTAAATCAAGTGAGGTGTGGGCTCAATTTGATTGGTGCCAGCTTGAACTGGATTCAAATTATAGTCAAATTGATCAAATTAGTGTGCACCATCATTAAGATGAACAAGCCTTCTCTACCTGTTACAACTCCTACTTTAAAAGATATATACAATCTATTGGTTATTTGAACATGTGCATATCATCTCAAGCTGATTTCTTTTATTGTACCATCTATTAGAGTTACCTCTAATAAATATACACAGTTTTTTTTGTCTTTTCCTTAGCTACATAGATCCATCTTAGCATTCACATCATTGCTACAACAAGATCACTAGAAATTTAGCCAAAGATTCTAGAATAAAAAATAATGATGCACTAAAAGCAGTAATAAAACAAATGGTGCTTCTTTGTTCAGCTGCACTTACATTGTGAAGATCAACAACATTTGTAGCAAAACGATAAGATGTTGTAGGAGCATACTTCTCAGAAAATGTCCTGCATGACAAAGGATGAAATAAAGATATAATTCCTAAGAAGCCATGTTAAAAGATAACAAACTTTGTGAACAGTTAACCTGCACCTGTGAACAATAATGAGACAACAAGTGCTTGATTGATCAATTTATTGCAAAAATCAAAAAAGTAAAGGCTCACCTTCCAATAAAGGAATTTAGCAATGTGGTTTTCCCTGCATTTTTAGGACCAAAGACAAAGCATTGAAAAACATTTCTTTGTGTACGTTGCTTTTTTCGATCCAAACGCCTTTTTCTTGTTACATGAAATACTGAAGCAGGATCACCAGTATATCCAATGTAAATCAGGTTAGCTAAACTAGCCTTTGGATCTTGAAGTGTCATAAGAGCCCACTGCGACAGATAGGCTATGTTGGTCAATAACAAAGCACAACCAAAAGTGATGCATCAAGAAATTTTTATAAAGCTAAGAACAAAAAAAAAACAAGATTAAGAAATTTCATAGAATATGCTAACATCTATCACAATAGAGAAAATTCAGTTACAAACAAAAGATCACATTTAGTAATGTAAAAAGAAATTCATGCACAAGGAAAATTCCAAGAAGTTATAATGAGATTTATCAACTTCAATCTTAATGCAAAAAATTGTAATGATTAACAATGGTGTTGTAAAGGAACTTCAGATAAAGTGTAGGCTAAGGTGAGGTTTAGAACATTCGACGAGTTACTATGATAGCCTGTAAAAGTACAAAAACACAAGTGAAGAAAGTGGGATAGGAAATTCAAAATCTTGAAATCAAAAGATAATAAAAAGACAAATCACCAAATAAATTTCACTAAAAACTAGGGGTGGCAATTTTTGACCCGACACGAAAACACGACCCGAACCGAACACGAAAAAATCAGGTTAGGGTTGGGTAGTTTCGGGTTCGGGTCGAAATCGGGTCGACCCATTTGACCCAATTAATAAACAGGTCGGGTTCGGGTCAACCTGAAATGACCCGATTACAACCCGCGAACCCGTTTATAAATAATTATAAATTTAAACTAAAATTACAAATTTAAAAAAGTTAAAAACCCTAAACATAGAGATATGTTATGCTATTGATTGCAATGTTGCTGTGGCTTATCATTTATGATATGAATTTTCAATTTGTGTAGATAAATGTTATTTTTAATTTTTAATTAAATATACAAATTTTATTTAATGAATTCAGGTCATATTCGGGTCAAACGGGTCAAACAGGTTAAACGGGTCAAACGGGTCGAACGAGTTAAACGGGTCAAGCGGGTTAAACGGGTCAAACGGGTCAAACGGGTCGGGTTCGGGTCGGGTTCGGGTTCGGGTCAAGTGCAAATAAACAGATCAGGTTCAGGTTGAATATTTTGACCCGAAATAATAATTAGGTCGGGTTCAGGTTGTCATTTGCCAACCCGCCAACCTGCCAACCCGAACCTGTCAACCCGAACCGAATTGTCACCCCTACTAAAAACTTGTGCACAATATATTCTTTATAGTTCATGCACCAGTGATCCAGTATATTAAACCAAACAGGCTAAGTCATTTTATATTTTGGAATCTGGTACATACTGATACAATGCAGATAGAGACTGACAGGACCAGTATCTAATCATTGCATATATGTTTGAAGTGAGATTGGTTGCACCTAGGGAGAAAAATTCCATAAAAGCAAAATGGCTAGCAAAGACCTCCAATGAACAAGACCAATTGACTATAGCAACACTAATGGATCACTGACTTCTTGCTTGCCATCCTGACTCCAGTGGGTCAATGAATCCAGTGATGCAGCACAAACACGCCAAAAAGTAAATTGACAAGGCACCAGGCTAATCAGTCTATTAATATAGCACCAAGACCACTCAAAACTTATGAAAAAAGGAAAAAAAAAAAATGATAGAATGAAAGCTAATTCAATTACGTGGGATCCAGTGCTTACCCAATTCTTTGTAAAATAACTGACCTAACATATCCCAGAAAATATATAATAAACTTTCCAGGAAAATTCAAAATTTTAAAACTCTGTAAAATAAAAATAAAAAATGCAGAACAAACCCAAAATTTCAAATTGATTTCCCCACAAATACCCATGGCAAAAAGAAATGTTCTTCCAGATACTAAAATGAAAACTGCAGTCAAATTGGCTTCCCACTCTTCTACCCCTATCTTGTCTTGAAAGAAAAATAAGATTCCAGCAACACTGTGTTGCTGAGGGTAACACCTGAACCTATTGGCTATAAATTTTAAAGTAGAAAATAGTAAAACACGATTGTCCTAGGAATCTTTGCATTCTCCATCAAAAGAAACGCAAGAGAGATAACTGTGTATACATCCTAGAATCCTTATTACCGCAGGTAATATATATAAATTATCAGAATTTAGATTGATCAACAAGTGAAGATCTTCTCTATATTTCCACTGTGCCAGTATACTTGCTTTGGACTACTTATCTCATTGTCGAAACTAAATATTTCAAGATCTATTAGGTAAATCTTCCTTGAGAATAATTTTAATAGAGCCAATGTTCTAAATGGCGGTAGGCGGTGGTGAAACAGTCAGTCACAGCCTACCGCCTAGGCAGTTGAATTTTTTTTTACTATTTTTATAGATAATATTATGTTAACTATTCATTCTGCGCCATCAACTTCAATAATTAAATAAAAGATCAAAAATTAGAAAAAAAAACTTATTATAAAATATATTAACTTAAAATAAAAAAGTTAATCTAAATATTTTTAATATATATATATATATAGAATAATAATTTTTTAAATATATATATATTAAATTAATAGGATAATTTTATAAGGATTTAATTAAGCATATTTAAATTATCTCAATAATAGCTAGGAGTTTATTAATAAACCCATCACTTGGGGGGCGACAAGTCCGAACCCATCACGCAAGCCTGGAAGCGTTGCCCAGGCCCGATGACAAGCTCGGATGTGTCGCTCGGGCCTAATGACAAGCTTAGACGCGTTGCCGAGCCCAGTGACAAACTTGGACGTGTCGCCCGGTTCGGCAACGCACCCACCCGAGTTCGACGACGCATCTGAAACCAAAATGCCTAACCTAACAACGGCACGGTCCAACGATGGTTCGAGCAGAAGGAGGCAGCACATAGGTTGACTTTGATTGCCACCTAAATCACCGCGTTCCACAAATGCGGTAGGATTGAGGTCTGCCTCCCGCCTAGGCAGCCACCTCAACTGTCATTTAGAAGATTGCATAGAGCTATACGCTATCAAAATGGTGTTGTTGAAAGAAAAATATGCATCTAGACAATTTGTACACTATTATTTGCAAGGGAGATCCTCTCAAGTTTTGGGATGATATCATTTTTATAGTATGTTACCTTATAAATCACATGTCTTCCTCAATTGTTTTACCCTTTGATACCCTTTAATTCCACCCTATGTGTATAATACTTGCTTTGATATTCTTTATCTCATGGTAGAAACAATACTCCAAGATAATTTCCATATATAGAAGGGGTATCCTTGCTACAATATACAATTGTCTCCACAAATCAAAATTTATTTGAATTTATTCTTTATTTTCTATCAAACCATCTATTTTCAAGTTTGTTGTGACGGATTTATCTATTTTATCACTATTATCTATTCCTAAACCACCTTCTCTTACACGAACACAATTTCAGAGCCACAGTCATCAAAGTCTTAAGTAGAGGGTGAAGAGTCAAGCATGTCATAAATAGCCCTTCAAACTCCCTTCTTATCATAGCACCGCCTACTGTTCAAATCCTATCTCAGGCCTTGACTTTCCCATTGCTTTAATGGTACTCATAAGTTTAACACCTTACATCCTCTTTCCCAATACATTTCTTAGGCTTCATTGGCTTAGTATTCTACTTGTCTTTCCATGTTAGATTCTTTTAGAATTCTCCAAACTAACTTAAAGGTGTAGACAACCGATGATTGGAAAGATGGTAGATTCTAATGGTACATGGCAAACTTATTGTTCTTCGTTTGGCAAACTATTTTGGGTTGCAAATGAATGTTTATCATTAAAACATTCTCTAACGGCTTGATTGACAAACTTAAAACTAGATTAGTGGCAAAATGATGTACACAGATATATGGTGTTAACTACATAAATATATTGCTTCAGTTCTCTTTTCCCTACAATTGCAATTATTCTCAATAGTTAATAAATCAATCAGAAATCAAGAATCCTTTACTTCACTATAATTTAGATGGGGACACATATATGGACCAACCTTCTATGTTAGTTGCTTATAGGAAGCTTACCATCTGTCTAATGTAAAAAAAGTATTTATATGTGCTGAAGCAATTCTTAAGAGTATGGTCTAATAAACATGGTTAAATTCTTCTTCAGTTTAGCAATCAAGAGTGTATTAGCTCATTCAGTATTTCAATTTTTGCTTGTCAATCTGAAACATAAAAAAGGGTAGTCCGGTGCACGAAGCTCCCGCCATGTGGGGTTCCGGGGAAGGATCCATTGTACGCAGTCTTACCTGCTTTTTGCAAGAGGTTGTTTCCAGGATCCGAACTCGTGCTATCTGAAACATATTCTTCTTATTATTTATGTGGATCAATCATCATAATCGATGACAGTTTTCAGCAAGATTTATATTGACGCTTTCAAACTGAAGATTAAGTGAATTGCAGCAGTTGGCATAGAGGTTTTAGGTCAGATAGAGAGATACTTGGAATACATAAAAAAAACTATTATGTTCAGAGTTAAGCTTATATATATATATATGTGTGTGTGTGTATTGTTAGGATGTATACTAAAAACCTTTTGTATGAACATTTATTTTGAAATGAGAATCACATTAGTCAAATGTCTGCATTTAGTTAAATGCAGTTGTCCATTGAATTTATATTGTAGATAACATGGTGTGTGGTGTCATACGGAAGATAATGTTATCAGTTCCTTATAAATTATAAATAGTAACTCACAGCCAAGATGGATTGGGGCAAACCATTGAATGGTTGTAGTGTGATTTGGTATTAGTTTATCTTGACTATAAAATTACATTAGTACACTATGTGTGTATTGAGTAGGACCATTTGCGGTTGTTTCTTTTTATACTGACTGCATAAAAGAACAAAACCTTATATGTGCGTACTCTTAATCCCGATATAATAACAAACACATATACTTAGTATATTTATTTCTTTAATTTATAAAAGGGTGAGATTTATTTAGTTAAATCAATAGGCCCAATAAGTTGGGAAATAATATTATTTATATGGTGTGTTGTTGATTATAAAAGGAAACTGTGTCCTAGTGATCTAGGTTGATAATGTCCCCTTGAGGAGCTCATAAGGATTATCATGTAAACCCTGCAGGTGGACTTAGTCCGACATGATAATAAGGTTGAGTGGTACTACTCTTGGAGCTAGATGTTAATTAAGTGAGTTGTCAGTAACTCATTTAATTAAAGAGTATACGATATCTTAAACACGGGGAAACTAACGCACTCATGATAAGAAGGAGCCCATATTGTAATATGAGATTGGTGCGGTAGTTCAATAATAACTCTTTAGTAGTATGAGTTATTATTGATGAACTTGAGTTGGGTGTTCGGGTCGAACACAGGAAGCTCAAGTCCATCAGGAGGCCAAAACCAATTCCTCCTCTCGGTCCCTGTTGTAGCCCCTATAAAGTCTCGCATTCACCCGTTTTGATTTTGCTTTCTACCCAAGAAAGGGGTCGACCACATCCTTGCTTGGTGCCCAAGAAAGGGTCGGCCAAGCCTTGCTTCCTACCCAAGAAATGGGTCGGCCAAGCCTTGCTTGGTGCCCAAGCAAGGGGTCGGCCAAACCAAAAGGAAAAGAAAAAAAAAAAGGGAGATCTTTTCTCAACAGAATTAGAGATTTTTCTAAAAAGAATTACGTTGATCCTTTCTTAGAAATTTTCTAAAAAGAATTGTATTAATTCTTAAGAAATTTTTCAAAAAGGAATTATGTTAATTCTTTCCTAGAGATTTTTCTAAAAAGAATTATGTTGATTCTTTTTTAGAAATTTTCTAAAAATAATTATACTAATTCTTTCTTAAGAAATTTTTCTAAAAAGAATTATGTTAATTCTTTTCTAGAGATTTTTTTTAAACAAAAATCTATTACTTTTTCTCCTTTTTTATCTGGGGCAAAGGGTTATAAAAGGAGAGGAGGTTGTGCCACAACCATCAACAATTCAATTAAGAATTGATAAGTTTCTCTCCACAACTAAAAACCCTCTCCTTTCCCTTAAGGTCGGCGCCTCATTCTTTCTTTTCTTTCCTCTAGGGTCGGCGCCCCACTTCTTTTCTTCTTCCCTTTTCTTCCCTCTAGGGACGGCGCCCCATCTTCTCTTGGTGGCTGAAGCTTGGAGGAAAAGAAAACGAAGAGACGAAGCACCTTGGTGGCCGGCGGTTTGGAGGAGAAGAAGAAGAAGGAGGCGTTCTTTTCTTTGCATCTTTTGGTGGTAGGCGGCTTGGAAACAAAAAGGGTTCGGGTGTTTTTTTGTCTTGGTAGATCGTCGCTCACATGACGTCTAAGAAGATCAAGAGGTTTTTGTCTACAAAGAAAGGTACAACTAGTTATTTATTCCAAAGTACAACTAGTTTTGTTTTCTTTGTATGGATCCTGAAATACCAACACAAGAGGCTAGCGATTTCGTGTTTTCATTTTTGTGCTTCAATTTGTGTTTCGATCTTGTGCTTTGATTGAGGTCTGTAGTTAAACCTAAGGTTACTCTAAGAAGTTTAAATATTCAATTTCTTTGAAATGCTTTGTTTAGGAAGTGGTGGATGATCCCATAACCAAGAAAGCCTAGTGTCTCGCCTACGACCTGGAAGTCGATCCTTGAAATAAATATTTAATATGGTTAACTTTAGAAGAACACAAGGGTTGAACTTGGAGTAAAAATGTTAAGTTTCATTTCTAATCCAGGTTTAACTTTGAAGAACGAACTTGGAGTAAAAATGTTAAGTTTCGTTTCCAATCCAAGTTTAACTTCTGAATAGCACATGGGCTGCTAGGAAAAGTTCTGTGCTTGTACAAATGTTTTTTTTGTACAGAGGAACAGAACGGTATTTCAAGTAGCACCCAGCATATATATATATAAAGTTGTAGGGAAGAAGGGGAGTCTTAACGTAATGGTACAGTTATTGCTGTATGACCTTGTGATCACAAGTTCGAGTCACAAAAACCATCTCTTACAATGAAAGGTAAGACTGCATACAATAAACTAAATATGGTTTGCCCCTTCTAGGACCACACTGGCATGAGCTTTGTGTGCACTGAACTGTCCTTTTTATATATAAAGTTGGAAGGAATTACTTTAGGTATAAACCCTAATAACTTTACAATTTAACATTAATACTGTTGATTCACACACATAGGCAGAAGCACCATTTACATTTTAGTAAAATGAGATAAGCTATGTAAAGTTGTCATAGTAGTAAAAGTTGTATTACTGTAAATAACCATTAATGCACTTAATAGAATACAACTCATACATGAACCTCACCCTCAAACATAGAAAGTTGTTTGGATGAATCAAACATCATTATACATGTCTAGTGATTCATCTAAATACGAGACTATATCATATAATAGTTTGATCCTCTTACTGATGATGGCTACATCATTCTTAGTCAACCTTGGTTTATGAAATTGGTGGTCTAAGTTTGCTAACTAAAGGAACCAGTCCAATCGACTTGTATAGAATAAAACAAAGGATGTGCTTAATAATCATCCAATATTGCAACAGACCACCTCTTGAAGTGACTCCTTGGCAGTCTATTGGAAGCCTAAGCCATCCTTTAACAATTTTCTGGGAGGCAATCCATCAGATTTCCTTTACAACTTAACCTCAGCACCCTATTCTATCTTGAAGACTATATTCTCCCTTGTCCTTGCTAAATACATTACAAGTTAAAGATCAATCATAATCTAAAAAGACTCGGTAATTAACCTCACTAAAACATGGAAGAAAAGGAAGCCCCATATGCACAGAACAATAAAATGGGGGCATACATATTAACATTTCAGGTAAAAAGAAAAAATCTTGAATGTTAAGATTACAAAATAGAAGTACCTCAGAAATGAATCCATCAAGTGACAAACCGCCTAAAACATTCTTCTCTGCAGAATCCTTGTAAGGAGATTCGGACCAAGGGCTATAAAGAACACAACAGACTTAGGGAAAAAGATACCAAAAGAAGCACAAGAGAAAAGATATTGTATTTCACACCAATGAAATCATAATTTAGCAAAAAATAGCCTAAGCACTTTAACAAACTGCATTCATGTAATACATGCAGGGATCAAATTATCAAAGCCGGGCAACTATGGATTATAAGTTTTGTCGCCATGTCATAGCTTTGATCACAAAAGTAAGGAACGAAAAGGCTAGTGACATGCATTTCAGAACATGATTGGTTACATCTCCGATTTGTGCTACTTGCTTCAAACCGTTACATTGTTGGAAAATGATTTGCTAAAATTTCAACACATGCTACTTGCTTCAAACCATTACATTGTTGGAAAAATGATGGCTAAAATTTCAATATGTGCTACTTGCTTCAATGTCTGAGAGTCCAGACTACAATTACAGTAAAACTAAACCGAGGAACACAATGAAATATAAATTTTATAAGTGAATCAACCACACAATAAAAAAAAAACACCTGGCAAGGAAATCCCAAATTAGAAGAAATATTAGTACGAGGGAAAAACACATCTAGTGGGATAAGGCTAGGTTGTTGTTTTATTAGTATAAGGGAAAAAGCAAGAGATAAGGAGAAAGTAGTGGAAATAATACAATACATACATATATATTTTTTAAAAGTGGGAGAGGACTTTCACTTGCTCCTTTATGAATTTATTTGGAAAATTTCCAAAACCACACATGGAGTTTGGGGTATTCTTAAACAGCATACAGCAATTCGGGAATACTAAAAGCATGCTCCTTAAAACCAAAATATACTAAATACACCATGTTTGGCCCACAAATACCTCCCTTTATAAATCAATCCAAACTAGAATAGTCAAAGAATATCCTGTCTCCATCAGTGTTACATTAAAAGTATCCAGAACATAGTATACTAGTCAAATTATCCATTCAATAGTTCCATGTAAAAAAATATAAACATACAACCAAATAAATATGTAACAATTTAAATTATAAAAATGTAGAACACATTATATATATGGAATAAGTCTATGATCTAGTACATAAAAAACTAACTCTTAAATAACACTTATAAGTTACCACACCAAAAACTTGCTAACAAAAATATTTCACAATTACAAGAGCAAATCCTTTGAACAAGGGTCGAAGTATTATTCAATGTCATAGTTTCTATAATCAGTAAAAATGGTATTAGGTATTGTGTATGTTGACACTTGACATAATTTGACACATTTTAGACTCATGCATATAGCAACTCAAATGAGTTCTAATCCTATAATCACTTATCTCTGAATATAAACTAATAGAGATTGTGATTAGGGAAATTTTTATCCAAATCCAAGGTAGCCCCCTGTATCTTTATTTATTTATTATGACAAATAGGGAATATTGCAAGTAGGTTTTTTACCCCTTAGATATTTATAAATAAGTCAAATAAATTAAATCATAGATCAAATTAAAAAGAATATCACAAGCATCTCAAGCAACAATTAAATATTACTAGTAATAAAATTACAATTGTGCATCCAACATTTAGTATTGGTATCATCCATATAGTTTACAAGAATTAAATAAAATAATATTCTGTGGACATTTAGCATTGGATTGATTTCTCATGTCTATAAATATATCTCAGCAGCCATTAGAAGTTAGAATTAGACTAATATAATCTGAACTAGAACAAACATAGATAATAGATGAACCACGATTACTTCGACTCCAACATCACTTGTCTTTATTGTTGCCAGTGCTCTAGTTGTTTCTTCCCCTCTTATAATCTCCCATCTTTTTAATAGTGCTTTTATCTTGTCCTCGTGATTGAAAAATTGGATTGAAGGGAGCATCATGCGAAGAGAATATCAACTATGATAGGCATTCTTTCAATAAATACAATCAATATTATATCAACAAAGATGGACAATGACACTTCAATCAACATCGTATCATTGGTTGGTAGTTGAAATGATCCGTTTTGGTTACGCCAATGTATCAATTGGCACTTGAAACCATACTCAAAAAAGAAAAAAAATGATAAAATCACTTATTTTTTAAGAAAGTACTAGATATATAATTTGGTTCAACCAAGGCAAGTTAAAAATAAACCAAATTTTAGTTTCTTTAAATGTAAACATATTTGGTCATAAACTACATACAATTCTGAGTAGGAAATGTGCAACACAATAAAATCAACCATAGATATAAGACCATATAAGCTACATATGATGCAGTCCCTTGCTGCAAATGCTTAATGCTTAAGCAACTGCACAATAAAATCATGTAAATTATCCTTTTCATGGTGAGGCAATGGTGGATTATTTTAATCACCTAACATTGAATATATACATGGAAGGTCTTCCATTAATTCTTAATCTCAATTTACACAACTAATAACAGGTATCTTATAGCAATTTTGGCTAAAGAAATCTCAAAGTCATATTTAAAATGATTGATTAAACAAGATTTAAACACATAAAATCCTTACTATTAACCAGTATTTCAAATGTAATTATCTAACCAAAAAATTGTTAGAGGTATTAGACTACAAGAGTTATTACTCTAGTGGATTTAATCGTATAGAAGAGTTCTAAATTTAGATATTTGCCATACACATGATGCTTATATCATATTCAATATAATATCTTTTTCCTAAATTCAACAAGGTGTCAAAGCCCCTTTCTAGGGTATCATTTATAAAAATATTCCCCATAAAGGCATCATGTTTCATTTCCCTACTCTTACCTAGTATTGTTTCCCATGTAAAGCCCCCCTTCTTCTCCCTTCATGTGTGGTGTGTGTGCAAGTTGGGAATTTGTCATGAGATTATATATACTCATGTGATGGTTATCTCATATCTAATGCAATACATGGTATCGGAGTCCTTTTGTAGGGTAAGGTTTTCTAAAAATACTCCCCATAAGGAGGCCTAATCCTTCATTACTCTAACCTAGTATTGTTTCCCATGCAAAGCCTCCCTTCTATATGTGGACATGTGTGCAAGTTGGCATCCTCATCTTGCTGCAGATCATGCATACACACTCTCAACGATGACTGGCAATGTTGTAAGCTTCTTCACATTTGGCCACACTTCTCTACTACACTGCATCCACAATTGCATGTGAAGCCCAAGCTTTCTTGCCAACTTTCTTCCTTCCACCTAAAAAACTACCACATATAGCCAAGCTAAAGATTGGCATAACACATCCCCTCTTTGTTGTCATGTGCAACAATTTATCGTCGTTGTGATGCGGTTGCATGCATCTTTGTTGCACCACTGCCAAAAGAACAAAATATGAATTGCAAAGGACAGGAACTATGATTCGAGTGCCAGTCAGCGTCATTCCTCGGTGGCTCCTTCATGAGTCATTACCAAATGTAGAGGTCAACTATAATCTTCCTTCGCCATCCTGCTTCTCCATCATGTATTAACAAGGAGTCTCCCTTCAAGTGCTCTGGCACACCATATCCAGAACTAGTGGCTCCAGATCCTCATCCTCTTTGTTTTCCATCAATGCTTTCCTGAAGAAGACTTCCACTTGCATAGAGCACTACGTATGCTCAGCTTTCCCCTCCCTTAGGCATTCTAAAAAAGGTCATTGTGAAAGTAAGTTTATTGGAAATTTTGGTGAGTAATTTGTGGTCATGTACGGTTGAAAAACAACATTGAAACTAAGCTAAAGGGATCACTGCACTACTAATCTCCACTCACAACCCTACTGCCTTCTTGTGCTCATTGCAAGAACTTCCGAGGGAACAATAGCACTACCACTACCAGTAATTGCTCTCAATCCACAAGCCTCCAACAACCACAACTCGCATTGATATGAGCATCACCAATATGCTTCTGCTTCCTCTATGCATGACTTGAATTGACCAACTACTGACTATAGTGCCTCATGAGAACACAAGCACCGCCAATACTAGTCTTTGTTCGCAACTTGACCACCCGCTACCCCATTGACTACTACGAAAGCTTTGCAAATCTAAGGACAAAGTGTTCAACAACCCTTGCTTCATTAAGTAGGAAGGATTTGATTTATCTGCTATGTTTTTTGTTTTATTATAGTCATAGTTTAGTCTAGATTTCTAGTTCATGTAGCAACTTGGAAAAAAAAACAATTGATAAAATCAACCAATAGTGACATGGATAGCCTGAGATAAACATGTGTCAGCAAATGTTGGCACAATTTTTCTTAAAGAATTGACCTCACATGAGATTAAAAAAATTTGGAAAAACTAGAAGATTCAAAGAAAGTAAGATTCAGCCAAGGAATAATTCCTTCTCATTTTGTTGATTCTTTATAATCACATTGATGAAATAATTAAAAACTATATCAACTTAAAATTCAAGTCTAATATATTCCTAAAGATACTAACATGAATTGACCTTGTAAACTAGCTTCATTTAGGTAAGTCAACTAGCTTTTAAAGCAATTATTGAGTGCTATAATGCATAACATACTAGGTTTTACCAGACAAAAGTTTTGTCAAGCAGATCCATTTAAAGGATAAATCAATGTGTAAAATATTTTTCTTGAATCTAAAGACAGGAAAATCATTGTATTTCTAATGCAATATATTTATCTATTTGTGAGATGATTACTTTTCTGGAGCAGTTGAAAAAAGCTCATCGAGTTCAGAAGGTCGCAGAGCCCCATCCTACCAAATGATCATATACATATTTAGGTTGTATTAAGTAAACATGATGAAGTATAAGAATAAACATTGCATCATCAATCCATAAATATGATTGTGTCCCAACAATTCGTAGATACATTATTCCAATTGGTTTTCAATAAGCTAAAAACTGCAGTCTTGAACTGTTGATAAAGAAGTAAACACTTGAAACAAAATTATCTCAACTTAAAAATTGAATCAAACCTAAACTGTAGCAAGGATTTCCATTCAAGGACAATAGTTAAACACTTGAAACTGAATTATCTTAACTTGTCATTTCCAGCTTGGGTAGTTGTGTACAAGTTAACCCATATACTACAACTAAATCATTTTCATTGGTTTAGTGTTTAAAATGCAATTGCGTTGGGTTGTATCTCATCTCAGTCACTTACATTTGACCAAACTATTATACATCAATATAAGTTGCATGTGTTATGAAACCAATATTTTGGCAATGAAGAGAACAAAAAACCCAATCAACTTCCCATTTCTGCATTAAATATACAAAATAGAGAACCTCAATGTAAACAAAAGAATACTAATTTCCAAAACATAAATGAAGAGGCATCCAATCTGTTTAGTTGATGGATTAACAGGAGGGCGGAGGAAAAGAACAAAAAAACACATGAAAATTTCCCCTCATTACTCAACGCATTCTTAAGATGCCTACAAAGGAGCAATACAGTGATACAAATGCAATAAACACCTAATTTATTCACCAGTGCAAAATCCAAGAAATTAAATAGAACATGTCCTGATATCAGAAGAGATATAATGATTCCATACACTGTCGATATCAAAAATGTGGAAGATATCCTTCAGGAAATCCAATGCTTCATCCCTCAGCTCTACAGTCTGAAAATAATAATAATAATAATAATAATAATAAAATAACATAAAATAAAATAAAATAAAAGTCAATTAAAATGTAATGCAAATTGTACCAGGATAAACACAAACTGAAAATTACCATTTCACAATTTTGAAGAGAAATCATCAATTATATCTATGAACCAATATTTGACTCAAAATAAGCGCCAAGCAGGTTAGTTATAAAGATGATGAAAGAAAAAGTTTAGTTAATAGTGGAAGGAATGAACAATGGAGTAGACAGAGGAGATCCTAGATGGATATATCATGGAAAAATAGAAGCATACTAAGATATAAGTTGGAATTGCAATTTAGAGTGCAAACATGCAACTTGGGACACCTAATGCCACTGATGGGTTCTCTTGAACAGGGTTTGAAGTGCCGAGCCGTGCCGCCCGAAACAGTCGAAATTTACCGTTCTGGTGACGAACCGAAACCGGCACAGTAGGAGAACAAATTTCGCTGCCACCAGAAGCGTCGCAGGACTCTTCCGTCGGCGCCGGAAGCATCGCGCGACGCCTCCGCCGGCGCCGGAAGCATCGCACGGCGCCTCCACCGGAGCCGGAAGCGTCGCGCGATGCCTCCACCGCTGGCGGAGGCGTCGCGCTCCGCAACGCGCGATCTCGAGATCGGGATCGCGGGATCGGGCGCACTGTTACAAACGAAAATTTTTTAATTAATTAAACAATTCCCAAGTGTGATATTTTGAATAGGCTTTTATAAACCCTAAATAAATTATCCCTATAAAATATATTTAAAATTTAAAAAAAATTAGAAAAAATTAATTGATATTAAAAAAATATTTTTTACTGTTTTAAATTTATTTAAAAATTTAAAAAAAATAAAAAATTCTAATAAATCATATTTATATTCTAATAATTTATTATTATTATTTTTTTATTTTTTTTTGCTGTTTAATTTATATTTTAATTTTTTTTTACCATTTTAAATATATAAGATTTAAACTAATAATTAATTAAATGAATAAACAATTAATTTATATAATTATGACGTATCAATTTTAATTCAAGTAATTAATACATCTTTAAAGAAAATTATATTTAATTATTTTTTTTAATCATATTAAGTTGTTCAAGCAACTTATATAAAATCAATATACAATTTATTTTAAAATTATATACAATAAACATATCTATCTAATAATTACTATATATTAATAAAAAAATATCGAAACTGTATCGGCACGGCACGATACTGAAACCGTATCGTTCTGGCCTGAGACCGAAACCTCGGCACGGATCGAAATTTTAAACCTAGCTCTTGAACACTATTCAGTACCATGTTGATACATGGACTTCATACTAATCTGATTGAGCACTGAAAGAGGAACCCAATCAAGATTACAAGCCTAGCATGGAACAACTAACAAATGTGAAGTTGAAAATTTGCCAAACAATTTATTACCCTCATGTCTAATCAGGAAAATTAAACAGTGAATATCCACATGAGTCATTTAAAAACAATCTTGGATCAAATAAAGTAATGAACAGTGCTAAAAATCAAGAGCACCTGATCAGAAGCAAGTTTGAATGTTGTTGGTAGGAGTTCATCTTTGAGTTTAAGATCATTATCATAACCGAACTTCCTCAAGACCGACCAAGTTGTTTCTAGGCGGCCCCTTTCTATGAAAAGAGCATGTAGAAAAAGAAACCCAGTCAATGTTAGGCCACGGTCATTAACTCCTTCAGGTATCTTCTCTTGGACAACCCTCTTAACCCCCACAATTTCGGATGGCTGGAGAGGAGCATTAAAACATCTAACCTGAAAGGTTTTAACACACAATTAATATGATTTATCTAATAAATTACTAATAACAAACCCTGTTCTAAAATTCATTTAATGAACTTAATCTAGTGCACGAAAAAACAACATAGGCAAAACATAGTATAACCTGGAAGTTATTCAATTCAGCATCACTTAGTGCACCATCTCTATCATTGTCACACAAGATGAAGATTCTTTTCAAGGCCCTTGTGCATCGAGGTTTCAATGATTGTGTCTCCTGATCAAAAAGTGGAGCAGTTGGATGAAGAACTGCTTTCTGAGCATAATAAAAGACTTCTTGGACCTGAAACAAAAGAATATTCCCAAACAAAATATGATTGTAGGATAAAATCAAAAAATGATTAATAAATCTAAGCAGTTGACATAAACGATAAAAGAGAGCCGATAATTTATGGCATGGCATACTAATGTTCCAAAATTGTATTTACAACTGCTTGTGTAAGTGCAGTATGTGATAGGATTGTAGAGGTAGACGTACCTTCACATACAAAGTTCACAAAAGACATGGCTGTACAGCTTCTACATAAGATATGTCAATGAACTTTGCACAAGCATTATGCATGAATACTTGGTTGTAGACCTATAATCTTATTCCAACTAATAAGGTTGATAATAAGAAATTGGCCTACATGTTCACGTATCTCATGTGATTCACTAAGCTTTCACGATGATAATAAGAAATTAAGACATACCTGTTTTCTAATTTTGTATTCTGTATGTTCCTAAAATAATTGAATTTAGTTGCTAAAATATTGAATTATAGTTGCATGATTTTGAGCGCCAAGAATATTGACAATTACATTTGTAGGCATTCCCCATTGGTATTATGTGGCATGTTATATGACCTAGTGCATTGGACAGGTCCTCCAACACTGGATTTCACTAGCACCAATCAAAGAGCTAGACATCCACTTTCAAGTTTCATAAGCTAATATATGGTGGTCAAGTGATCAGATGAAGCATAAGTAATGTCTTTGCTAGTGAGATGCTACAAGAATAACCAAAGCATTGATTACATATTTGCACAAACAAGAGCATTAAGTTGCATGAGAATAGTAAGAAGGGATGACGTAAGAACTCCTGGCAAATCAACAAACTGCGCAGATCCTTGCCATTGTCTATCTCAACCATCAGTTAACTGATTTAACTCAGCCTTATGTCCCATCCTGATAATATAAATACTAGCCAGATGTACCAAAGAAACAACTAAAACATACAACCAACTCAAACCTGAATCTGTCTGACGGCAGAACACTCTATGCATGTCTCGATCTCCCGGAATTGTTGCATGATTGGAGCCATAACCTGGTCCAGACTAACTTGTTGTGGATCATCTCGGAGGTCAAGCTTGCATCCAACCACAAGTACTGGCACCTTTACCTGCCCATCCGGTAAATCAAATAGAAGAGATGAAAATAAGACCTACTAAATGCAGAGCTAATCCGTGTGAAGAGAGGCATAATTAGAGAACCTCCAGTCGGCGGAGTTCGGGAAGCCAATAAGTACTCAGGCGGTCTAGGGTGGAAGGTCGGTCGCAGGCATAGGTCAAGACAATGACATCGGCGGCCTTGCAATCCGCAATCAGCTTTGCTTTGTGTTCCGGTCTGGAACAGAACAGCATCTGAACGACAAGTAAAGAGGATGAAGATGAAGAAAGGTGGTACATTGTGCGTACATACCTAGAGGAGGTATCGATAATGGTGATGGGGACGCGATCCGGGTAGTAATCAGAAGGGAGACGAGTTGGGGGCAATACGTGGGGAACGTTCTCCGGGAAAGACTCCGTGGCGACGGTTACGATGAGACTAGACTTACCGGTGCCGGCCTCCCCCACCACAACCACCCGGACATTCACCTGGCCAGCGAAGTTCCCTCCACCAGCTGCTGCAGCTGGATCACTGGCCATTGATTGATTTGGCAAACGCCTGCTGGAGGATGGTGAGGGATTGACAGTCAAGAGGCGGCGCCGAGGAAGGTGCCCTAATTAATCAAGGCGTCCGAGAACTTGGAGGCGAGGCAGAGGTTTTAGGGCTGTTGGTATCGGTAAAATACCCCTTTTTCGTATATTATTATTATTATAATTATTATTATTATTATAATAAAATTAAATATTTTTTTCTTAAAATTTCTCAGAGCATAAGATTTTAATAATTTTAGGATCATATTTAGAAATTTTTCTAAATAAAATATTTTTTCATCCTATTTTACATTCATCTATTTCAATAACTAAATAGTCAGAATTAAATAGAAATATTAATATAAAAAATATTTTTATTAATTGTTTAATTTGTTGTACAAGTATTATGTCTTGTTGATTAAAATGTATTTGTCCTGTTAAGGAAATCTTATTATATAAGGGGTCACTAATTTTATCGATATTTTTTAGATAAGGTCTTGCATAATTGAAGAGTTCTAAGAAAACTCTTAGAGCTTTAGTATCTTTCATTTTATCTGGAAAAGTAAAGATTTTAATAAAAATATGAGGTTGAAGGGTTATTTGTCTCTGGCCTATCTCAGCTCCTAGGAACTCAATATGAGTAGTTGCTATTGTCATTTTCTTTCCAGAAATAATAAGATCATGTTTTCCAAATAAGTTTAAAAAAAATATGAAGATGAGCATAATGTTCTTGTTTAGTTTTAGAAAAAAAACTAGAATATCATCTATATATACACAAGTAAGAAGAGAAACATCTCGAAAAATGTCATCCATTTTTCTTTGAAATATTTGAGGGGTTACCTTAAGACCAAAAGGCATAACAAGCCACTCAAAATATCCCTCAGAGCAGAAAAAGGTTGTCTATTCAATGAAATCAGAATGGATTTTAACTTACTAAAATCCTGATTTCATATTAAATTTAGAGTATCATTTAGAGTTTTAAATTTTATTTAAGAGTTGGTCTTTATCGGGGATTTTATAATCATCTTCTTGACAGTTATCATTGTTAGAATGTATACTAAAAGCCTAGCTTTTTATATGAACATTTATTTTGTAATAAGAATCATATTGATTAAATGTCTGCATTTAGTTAAATGCATTCATTTAATTTATATTGTAGATAACATGGTGTGTGGTGTCACACAGAAGATCATGTTATCAGTTCCTTATAAATTATAAATAGTAGCTCACAACCAAGATAGATTGGGACAAACCATTGGAATGGTTGTAGTATAATTTGGTATTAGTTTGTCTTGACTATAAAATTACACTAGTACACTATGTGTGTATTGAGCAGGACCATTTGAGGTTGTTTCTTTTTATACTGACTGCATAAAAGAACATAACCTCTGTTATTATGGATGCGCGTACTCTTAATCCCGATATAATAACTGTTGGAACCCCAAGGTTGTTTTGGTGTGATCAACAAGTTAAGTTAGGTCCTGTGTGTATTTAACCTTGTGTCTAAGTATGCAGGAGCTTAGGAGCACAGGTACTCGAGTGGAAGACGCAGCTAGCGAGAAGGACGGCACGCTGTGCGTCCGAGGGACGAGGCGCTGCGGAAGAGTACACCGGCGGACGAGAAGGAAGCGCGCGGTGGTTCCGAGGGACGAAAGCCGGAGCGGAAGATTGCTCGGGGAGCAAGAGACGCAGCTAGCGAGAAGGTCGACGACCGAGGGACGAAGACTGCGGATGAGTACGCTAGCGGACGAGAAGGAAACATGCGACAATTCCGAGGGACGAGAAGTCGGAGGGAAGCACGCTCGAGAAGACCGGAAGTTGGGTTCGGGTGAGCCCTATTCCGGATGGCAGAGATCACCCAAGTAAGCGGATCCGGAGCGGAAGACCCGGACCGAGGCGGGACTGAAACGGAGCAGAGGTCCCGGACGCAAAAGTCAACCAGAGTTGACTTTTTGCTTCGGGGCGCCCGGAACAGTCCGGGGCGCCCTGAACATGAAGTTTGACCAGAACGCATCTTTCGCGTTCTGGACGTTGGGGGATAAAGTTTTATCCCCCCCAGGGCGCCCGGAACCCTTCCAGGCGCCCCGACCAAGGCTATATATATAGTTTTGGTCCAGAAGCTTCAGATCAACTCAGTAATTAGCATTCCAGTGCGCTCATTGTTCTAGTATAGCTTCTGTTTTTGTGCTTTCACCGGCGTAAGAGGCTTCTCCGCCCGAAGGAGTTTTTAGTGCGATCACTTTTCTTGGATTAACAATATCCCCGGTTGTAACCAAGTCAAACACGGTGCCTCGTTTCTTTCTTGTATTTCTGCTTAGCTAATTTTATACAAGTGTTAGTTTAAGAGTTCGAGAATGGTTGCTTTTATTTTTTTTACAGGGTTATTCAACCCCCCCTTCTAGCCGGCCCAACGGTCCTACAAGTGGTATCAGAGCCAAGGCGCTTCAGGAGGACTAACCGCCGAACGAAGCAACACGATGGCCGGACCAAGCATCCACCCGCCGAAATATGAAGGGGACTTCGCTACCTGGAAAAAACTGATGCAGGTATTTCTTACAACAGATATTAAATTATTTTTAACAATGAAATTTGGCTTTGAAGCTCCAGAGGACAAGGAAATAGATAAATGGACAAAAAAGGAGCAGGCCGACTTCGTGGCAAACGGCAAAGCAGAGTACCATCTACTGAGCGTTCTTCCGCCTCAAGAAGTCAACAGGATCGGTAGATACAACTCCGCAAAGGAACTTTGGGAGAAGTTTCTTGAGCTGCACGAAGGGACGTCCGAAGCCAAGCTCGCTAGACGAGATCTGCTTCGCAATCAGCTCACCAGCCTGCGACTTGGGGAAGACAAGACAATCGCACATCTGCACTCCAGAATAAAAGAAATCATCACCGGACTCACGAATCTCGGAGAAAAGGTAAGTAACCGAGATTCGCTCAGGTACGCCTTAAATTCATTTCCAAGAAATTCAAAATGGGCATCACTAGTAGATGCTTTTTACATTTCTAAGGACTTAGAAAAAATTTCATTAGAAGAATTTTTTTCAACATTTGAAGTCCATGAGTCAAGATGTGCAGGAATAAAGGAGCCCAAGAACAATGTCGCCCTCAAAGCTTCGAGAGACGAACCTGAGTCAGAATCCTCTCTCGACGACGAGGAAATGGTAATGATGGTAAGAAGATTTAAGAAACTTTGTAAATCTAGATCTACTGACCATCCGCAGGGAAAGAAGAAAAGGACAATCTGCTGCTACCACTACGACGAAGAAGGGCACGTCAAGGACAACTGCCCCAAGCTAAAGAACAAAGACAAGGAGAAGGGTAAGAAGCCTATCCAGAAACGAAAGGCCCTGAAGGCGACGTGGGACGATACGTCATCCGAATCGGAAGTCGAAGCATTTTCCGGACTCGCACTAATGGCGAGCCATCAAGACGACGACTACGATTCAAGCTCTTCCGAAATGAGCATCGAGAGCATCGATGAAGGGGGAGACACGTCGGAAGAAAGCAGCAGCTCAGGGGGAGAAACGGACAACGAGATCGACAAGGTAAGTCAGGTACGATCTCTTCCTCCCGATAAAATGTTTAAGTTCGTTAAACTTTTAACAAAAGACTGCTGCAAATTAGAAAGTGAAAATAAAAATTTTAATATAATTCTAGCTAAGTCTTGTCTCTTAGAAGAATTAGATAAATTAAAATTGAAAAATGAAAAATTGGAATTAGAAAATCAAAATTTGAAAATTCAAATAGATAACTTAAAAAACTATGCATGTTCATCTAAAACCAATTTTAGAAGATTTAATAATTTAAATTGGTACTTTAAATATCACTCGGGACAAATTAGGAACATCTCAAGAAAACATGTCCCTAAAAACTTTTTAGTTAATCCAGTAGGTTGGAACCTATATGGGGTTCCTAAATCATGCTTAAATTAATTTTAAAATTAAAATTAGCGCTTTAAGTGAGAAAATTAAACAAATAATTTCTTTATGAGGCTTTGTCTAAGGAAGTGGTTGTTGCTCCAATAACCAAGAAGGCCTAGTGCCTCGCCACGACCTGGAAGCCAAAATATTGAAATAAATGTTTAATTAACTTACTAATGAAGCATTAATACAAGAATTAATTAGTGCTTGAAAAAGGTTATTCAAAACATTTTATTTCAAATTTACTTATTTAGAATTTTTTAAAATATTCACAAAAATCACTTTTTTTTTGTTAAGAATCTTTTTAAACAAGAAATCTCAGCTTAAATTACTTAGAAATATTTTTTTAACCCTTAGATTATTTTTTTGGAACCCCATTTTTTGTGATCAAAGGGGGAGAAAGGGAAAGTATAAGTCTAGGGGGAGGTAGGTAGATAGATTTTTCTATCTTTTTGTACTTAAATTGTAAATTAAGTTAATGTATTTAATTTTATTAAATGTCTATTTTTACCCTAGCTTAACTTGGGTTGATCACACCAAAAAGGGGGAGATTGTTGGAACCCCAAGGTTGTTTTGGTGTGATCAACAAGTTAAGTTAGGTCCTGTGTGTATTTAACCTTGTGTCTAAGTATGCAGGAGCTTAGGAGCACAGGTACTCGAGCGGAAGACGCAGCTAGCGAGAAGGACGGCACGCTGTGCGTCCGAGGGACGAGGCGCTGCGGAAGAGTACATCGGCGGACGAGAAGGAAGCGCGCGGTGGTTCCGAGGGACGAAAGCCGGAGCGGAAGATTGCTCGGGGAGCAAGAGACGTAGCTAGCGAGAAGGTCGACGACCGAGGGACGAAGACTGCGGATGAGTACGCTGGCGGACGAGAAGGAAACATGCGGCAATTCCGAGGGACGAGAAGTCGGAGGGAAGCACGCTCGAGAAGACCGGAAGTTGGGTTCAGGTGAGCCCTATTCCGGATGGCAGAGATCACCCAAGTAAGCGGATCCTGAGCGGAAGACCCGGACCGAGACGGGACTGAAACGGAGCAGAGGTCCCGGACGCAAAAGTCAACCAGAGTTGACTTTTTGCTCCGGGGCGCCCGGAACATGAAGTTTGACCAGAACACATCTTTCGCGTTCTGGACGTTGGGGGATAAAGTTTTATCCCCCCAGGGCGCCCGAAACCCTTCCAGGCGCCCGACCAAGGCTATATATATAGCCTTGGTCCAGAAGCTTCAGATCAACTCAATAATTAGCATTCCAAACACTTGTGCACTCATTGTTCTAGTATAGCTTCTGCTTTTGTGCTTTCACCGGTGTAAGAGGCTTCTCCGCCCGAAGGAGTTTTTAGTGCGATCACTTTTCTTGGATTAACAACCTCCCCGGTTGTAACCAAGTCAAACATGGTGCCTCGTTTCTTTCTTGTATTTCTGCTTAGCTAATTTTATACAAGTGTTAGTTTAAGAGTTCGAGAAGGGTTGCTTTTGTTTTTTTACAGGGTTATTCAACCCCCCCTTCTAGCCGACCCAACGGTCCTACAATAACAAGCACATATACATAGTATTTATTTCTTTAATTTATCAATGGGTGAGATTTATTCGTTAAATCAATAGGCCCGATAAGTTGAGAAATAATATTATTTATATGGTGTGTTGTTGATTATAGAAGGAAACTGTGTCCTAGTTATCTAGGTTGATGGTGTCCCCTTGAGGAGCTCATATGGATTATCATTTTTTTTTTGATGAAAGGTAAATTATATATCATCAAAGAAATGTGTACAATTTACATGACCTAGGATATCTATTCAGATCTGACGAAGTGTCAGATCCAGATGGCTATCTGCGGTATGGCCTCAAAGAAGTCCCTGTACATGCAATGTACTCTCACTGTACCATCCTCTCAAAATACATCCTGTCTCACATGTGCTCACTATACCATCCACCAAAATACAATCAATGTCTCGCACTCCACTGCACTAAGCTCTGTAGATACCATGAGGTGCCAAGATCATCGTGCTCATCCTCCATGTATCTGACCTCATCAGCCTTAGGTCTATGCAAAGGTGGCCCAGCACTGGCCACAAGCATCCTCCATGTATCCTGCATCTCAAGCATGCAAGGCCCACAAGTGTCTGCATCAAGGGTGTGTCCGGCCCTGGCCGTAACTCAACTGCACCTCATCCACTGCCCTGCTCTCAACCGTAGCAACCGCCCGTAAATGCATCCGTCTGCTATAATGTGCAGTCCATCTCCTGTAATGACTCTGCAAAGTCCCACAAGGTCACCATGCCAAGGATGTCATCCTGCATCAAAGTGTCGTCGCCCCACTTTTAGCAAGTGGTCAGCTATCAACGGATTTGTCGTGTCTTTACCGCGAGCCGTTTGCTGCGGACTAGATAGATCCTTATGGTGGATCTATGTACCCTCTTGGGCTTTTTGGCAAAGCCCCAGCCATCAACGGATTTGGCGTTGTCCTTACCGCGAGCCGTTTGCTGCGGACTAGATAGGTCGTTATGGTGGACCTATTCACCCTCTTGGGCTTTTTGGCAAAGCCCCAGCCATCAACGGATTTGGCGTTGTCCTTACCGCGAGCCGTTTGCTGCGGACTAGATAGGTCGTTATGGTGGACCTATTCACCCTCTTGGGCTTTTTGGCAAAACCCCAGCCATCAACGGATTTGGTGTTGTCTTTACCGCTAGCCGTTTGCTGCGGACTAGATAGATCGTTATGGTGGATCTATTCACCTTCCTCACCCAAACCTCACCCCCACAATAACCCAAATACACCCTTACCGCCCTCACTCTCATTTTCCCCTCTCTGTACAGCTCCCTACATGCCCAAGATGTGATCACTCACACACATACATTATTGGCCTCACCTCACACTCTCACTCTTTGAGGCCCCCATTGACTGCATCTTCTCTGTGAAGTGGAGAACATCACATGCTGGTGCTGGAGAATGAAACATCAAGGTGAGCTCCAAATGGTGAAAGGGAAGAGCTGAAGATATCAAGTGGCCTCCATGTGGACAATCTTCGAGTGGCAGTCTTCAGGTGGTGTAGAATGGAACTTAGAACCATTCGGTCAAACCTGAGGAGAGGAGCTCAGAACCATGTGTCAAGCTTCTGTGGAGGTTCAACCTTCATGTGGTGGAGAATGAAACATCAAGTGGCTCTATGTGGTCCATCACGTGGTGGAGAATGGAACTTTAAACCATGTGGTCAATCTTGAAGAGATGAGCTCAGAACCATGCAGCAATCATCTATGGAGGTTCAAAACTTCATGTGGTGAAGAATGAAACATCAAGTGGCTCCAAGTGGTGGAGAGGAGGAGCTTGCAACCATCCAATGGTGGAGAGGAGGAGTTACACAGAATTGCTTGAAATCGGATTTTGATTTGATTTTTTTTTTCCTTGTTTTTTTTCCCTTTTTTTCCTTTTTTTCCCCTTTTTTTTCTTTCCCTCTCTTTTTTTTTTCTCTTTTTTTTTTCCTCCCAAAAGAAAACAAGCAGTACAATACTAGCAAGATAGCATGAAAACCAAGACAACAAAGAAAACAAAAAACCAAAAATAAATAATACCAAAATCTCCTTCACTCCACCTGCTGGTGCAGCTCCCCTAGGACCTCCCTCCAAGTGTGGCAGACATCAAGGTGGTTGATGGAGCACAATATCCGAGTGAATATCCAAGGAACGGTAGACATGGGTTTGGATCCTCCTGAAAACATCCTCCCCAACAAACGACTCCCCCTCAAATCCCAACAAACGACTCCCCCAGTAGGGACCTGCCGTTTTGCCGATCTCATCTCGGGATGTCCCGAAGATGAGGCCTTCACACTCATTTTTCTTGTACGCCTTGTGTCATCGATTAGATATCGATATAGCCTTGCATATGTTCCAGAACATTATTTGTGCATCTGGGACAGTCACTTCCAGGATAGTAGACATGCCCTATTGTCATATTTTGACACGCTTCTTTTCGACCATAGAGGGTATAGATGTGACCAGAGGGACAGTCATTCCTCTTACTATATATGACGAGCTAGGATCCCGTAGTTGTAGACTAGCCGGTGCTGATATCACCGCTGATGGAGTTCTAGCCTGGACAGGATGACCACAGCCAGCGGTTGCCCCTATCGCTCCAGCAGCCGAGGATATTCCAGGCGAGGGAGAGGAGTGGGCTGATTTCTTAGCTAAGGATCTTTTCGCGGATCCAGCCCCGTCTGCCGGACCATCCACCTCAGCTAGACCTTCGACCTCTGCATCACTCTCCGTCGAGGACAGACTTGCTCGACTCGAGGTCGAGTCCATCCAGACACGTCGGATAGTTCTCTCCATTCGATCCGAGATGGCTGCCGGATTTACGTCCCTCCGTGACGAGATACAACGTCTAGGTCAGCCAGCACCCGAGCAGCCCCATGCACCACCTCCCGCTGATGACCCGCCAGCTGATGCTCCTCGAGTAGATGATCCTGCTATTTGATATGACCCTCTTATGCATTGTACTATGGATTGTTGCCTATGAACACCTTCATTTCACTATCTACTTATTTTGTCAGACCTTCTTGAAGTGATATACTTATTTGCATGCTTAGTCAACAACTTACTCAGTTTCAAATAATCTGGGTTTACCTATTATAATTTTTCAAATTCTAGGAAAAACATTTTTCAAAAAACTCATTTCTTAGAAGTTTTAAAAAGTTGGTTTTAATTTAGGCTTTACCCCTAGAAATCTTGTTCCCCTAGAATTAAGCCAGAGCATCTCACAAACACCTAGGTATACCTTGATTGTGTTTGAAAGACTTAGAATGGTGTGAGATGCATAGGGTACAACCTGAACTCAAGAATGCTTATATCTGTGCATCAATATGAGTCTGGGCGTTAAACACGCAATATACATCAATCAAGTCAAGTCCTCCAGCTCTAGTCAAAGCTAACTGGACCAAATTGACTTAACTTGACTAACCATGTGAAAGCTGTTGCCCTGTAGGCAATAAGCAAGTAGCTAAAGGTTAGACAGTTGGTAAAGGACACTCAGTTATCTGGTTAAGCATGCTTTGATCTTTACGTCTCTGATACCTCTTAAAAGTCAATCTTTTAAACTTGACTCATGCTTGGATTTAAGGACCAACTGACTTTCTAAACCAAATTTTTAGCTACTCTGCTCCCTCCTAGCCCTAAAATTTAATAAGTATCGTTTAAAATTAAGCTAAGTTTTTTCTCTAAGCCATAGCTTTCAAAATCCAATACTTGCAAAGAACTTAGCTTTATTTTTTTATAAACTCTTGTTTAAAGCACATTTTTCAAAAATTAAAAAGCTACTTCAAAAGTATTCTAAATAAAAATTATAGTTTTACTAGCCTTTTAAACTATCAAAAAGATCCACTTTCTAGTAGTTGTATAATTTTTCAGTTTCTCACTTAGCTAAACTATTAAATGTTTTTCAAAATCTTGTTAAATCAAAAGACTATTTTTGCTTATTTTTGATATATGGCAAAGGGGGAGAGTAGAAAATTCAAATACTTAACTCAAATACTTCAAACTTAAAAATAATGAATATTAAAGGGGGAGCAACAGTTAAGGGGGAGCCTACACTTTAAATTCATAAAGTTTACCTTAGTAAAATAATTTGCTAAGCTTGCTTTAAATGTTTTTGTTTGATATCTGTTTACTTAACTTTGAATTCGAATTGCCATAATAAAAAAGGGGGAGATTGTTGATGCGGGAAGTATCCGACGATCGAACTCGTGTTTTGATAATGACAAAGGATTCAAAGTTAAGGTACCTTGTGATCTAACAAGTCTGCTTGAGTATTTCAGGAAAGTCCTAGCTGCGGTTAGGCAAAGGGAAAAACCCTAGGGGGTGGTAACCCTAGGTCATAGGGGGAGGTAACCCTATGCGGAAAGTCTTGGCAGGTCGATGGCTTCAGGCAAAAGTCCTAGGGGGTGGTAACCCTAGGTGGAAAGTCCTAGTGTCGCGAACCAGGTGAAAGATTGGACTAGCCGGGAAGCGGATGTCCAGCAGAAAGTCCGGAAGCGTCGAGTGCTGAGCAAAAGTCCAGTCGATCTGGAGGATCGCACTGACAACAGGTAAAATCTCTTGAGTGGAGTAGGTGAGGACGCGTTCCCCGTAGAGGGAACAGTAGGCGTCGGGTCGACCTAGGGTTTCCGGTCGGAAATCCGAAGTCAGACCCAGACAGTCCTGAGACTGTCACAATATTCTTGATCATATTTATACTGTCATTTTATGCTAACTTTGTGCTGCAGGGTATTTTGTGTGATTAACATATCTTGCAGGTACCAAAGTGCACAATTACTCTCGGATGAACAGTGTCCGAGGCGCCTCCATGGAGTTTGGAGGCGCCTCGGGTGCAAAACCTGAGCTGGCTGTGAAGCAAGCTTGGAGGCGCCTTGAAGGAAGCCAAGGCGCCTTGGACAGCTTCATGAAGGCACCTTGGAGTGGTTGGAGGCGCCTTGAACTTAATAAGGTTCGACCAGTTCAGCACTTATCTCCGCGGTTGACTCGGCTCATTCAAGGCGCCTTGGTGAACAGTAGAAGGCGCCTTGAACAGCCTTTATAAGGGGTCTCGACCAGCAGCTCACTACAACGATTTCCAAGTCTTCTGTCTCCAACGTGTTGCTCTGAAAGACGCCCGAAAGTACTGCTACAAGTTTACGACGACCCGAAGCTCCGAGATTCTACTTTTATCGTCGGTATAATTAGTTTTTGCATTTACTTGTACTTCATCTTGCAATCATTTTATCGAACTTATAGTTGTTGCCCACACAAAGCGATCAAGGATCGCGGGCCTTCGAGTAGGAGTCGATCAAGGCTCTGAACGAAGTAAAATTCTCTGTGTCCTTCTGTTTGTGTGTCCTTATTCTATTCCGCTGCGCTTTAATTACTTCGTTAGTTTTGCGATTCGAAAAACGAAATAGCCACGAGCGCTATTCACCCCCCCTCTAGCGCGTCTCAATCCAACAAGGCCGAGTATATTGCTGCATCAGAAGCAACAAAGGAGGCAGTTTGGATCCGCAAGTTCATTACTGAGCTTGGGGTGGTTCCAAGCATTGCAAATCCTATTGAGCTCTATTGTGACAACAATGGAGCAATTGCTCAGGCTAAGGAACCTCACTCACACTAGCGGACCAAACACATACTACGGCGCTTCCATCTCATTTGAGAGATCATCGATAGAGGAGATGTGAAGATTTGCAGAGTACCCACAGAGGCTAACATCGCCGATCCCTTGACCAAGGCTTTGGCACAGAGAAAGCATGATGGTCACACTAGGTCATTGGGCCTTAGAGCCTACACTGATTGGCACTAGTGCTAGTGGGAGATTGTTAGTTAGAGCCCTAGAGCCAATCATATGATGATTATTGTATGGACTCGATGTATCATATTCCTATATATTTATAAAGGCATTTCATTATGGTTATTATACTTACTTGTATTGGTGCCAAATAACTAAGTATAATATCGTCCTTAAGTAGAGGGTTCTTATCTATATCAATCGATTGGTTGAATCGATAGTGAGATGATATAGAGAACACTACTCTTAATTATTCCTAGTTAAGTATTAACATTCAGAGACAATATTAATACGATGAGACTAGTATGTAGGTCAACTCGATGACTTGATCTCACAAGTCATGGATATAGAGATATCAAGTTGATACATGGGTATGCATTGGAGAATGTATACTGAATGACCCGCCATGAGAAAGTATCATAGATCGTTTTATGAGTGTCATATACTTTCTCATGTGGCTATTAGTTTGACTATTAGTCCTTGGACCTGAAGTCACCATAGTTCCCTACATAAGGAGTTGCATACTTTGGCTTCGTCAAACGTCACCCGTAGTTGGGTGGATCATAAAGGCGATTACTGGGTATGTAATAAATTATGCGGAGAGATGTGAGTGATGTAGACGAGATCTATCCCTCCTATATGACGGTAGTGACATCATTATTCTTGATAGAGTGAGACCACTAAGTGCATGGCCATGCCCAAATGAGTCAATATGAGATATTGAACTTATTTGTTTAGAGTGAGTCTACTTGGAGTTCAAGATATAGATTGATTAGAGGATGACACGGTCTATGCCTCAATTTTATCAATCTAGATGTCAAGGATAGAAGGACATTATCATATATTGTGAGGGTCACAATTAGTAGTCACAAGGTGATGTTGGATCTCAACATTTTTGTAACTTGGGTAGTAATGATGTGTTGCTAGATACCGCTCATTACTTATGCTTCTAAATGGGTTTAGGAGCATTACCAACGTTACAAGAACCTATAGGGTCACACACAAAGGACAATTAGATGGAGATTAGGTTCATATGATGAACCAAGAGGATTAATTTCATGTGATGAACCAAATTGGATTAAGAGTAATCCAAGTTAAACTAATTGAGTTGGACTCAATTTGATTCATGTGTCCAATGAGTTTAATTTAGATTATGACTCATTAAATCAATTTAGTTTAATGAATAGAGATTCATTAAATCAAATTGGCTTGAATCAATGGTTAGATTTGATCAACCATGGGAGAATTTAAGTTAAGTTTGACTTGACTTGAGAGGGAAGATGAAGAGTCAAGTTTGACTTGACCTTGACTTAACCAAATGTCATGTCATTGTAACTTGGCATAGGGCCGACCAATGATGATGTGCCACATCATCAAGGTTACTTCATGATATGCCACCTCATGAGGAATACCAAGAGTCTTGACTCTTGGTATTACATGGAGGTTTAAAAACCTCCATGTGTGGCCGACCACATTAAGGAATCACATTAGTGTGCATTCATTCAATCTATCTTCTTCCTTCTCTCCTCTCTTGCTCTCCCTCTTTTCCTCCATTACCGAGATTCATTGGAGTGCTAGCACACTCTAAGGTTTCCTCTCCATCTCTTGTTCTTGTGGATACTTCTAAAGGTGTGTACACTTGAACACACTTGAGATCATCCACCACTTCCTAGACAAAGTTTTTCAAAGAAATTGAATATTTAAACTTCTTACAGTAACCCTAGGTTTAACTACAGAGACCTCAATAGAAGCACAAGATCAAAACACTAAATCGAAACACAAAAAATGAAACACGAAATCGCTAGCCTCTTGTGTTGGTATTTCAGGATCCATACAAAAAAAACTAGTTTCGCTGCGAAATTAAGAACTAGTTATACCTTTCTTTGTAAATAAAGACCTCTTGATCTTTTGATATATTCCTCTTCTCCTCTTAGACGTCATGTGGGCGACGATCTACTAAGATGAAATACACCCGAACCACTTCTTTTCCTCTAAGAAATTCCGGCCACCAAGGAATGCCAAAATAGGAAACTTTCTTCTCTTCTTCTTCCTTTTAAGCAACCGGCCACCAAGTATTCTTTCTTTTCTTTCAAATTTTGGCCACCAAGAAGTGATGGGTGGCGGCCTTAGAAAGAAGAAAGGGAGAGAAGAAACAAGGTGTCGCCTGCCTTAGGAAGAGGAAAGGGAGAGAGGTCGGCCACCAAGGAAAAGAGAGGAGAGAAATTGTAGAGATATGTGTATATTTTTAAGGCACCCTCTACCTCTCTTTTATAATTCTTGGTCATGGTAAAAAAAGAAATTTTAATAATAATTAAAATCTCTCTCTTTTAAATTTCCTATTATGATAGCTACAAAAGGAAAGTTTTAAAATTAATCTCTCTCTTTTAAACAATATAAAAGGCTAAAAAAGGAAAGATTAAAATTAAAACTTCTCTTTTAAATCATGGTTACAAAAAAGGAAAATTTTATCAAAATTAAAATCTTTCTTTTTAAACATTATAAATAACTATAAAAAGGAAAGATTTTAACAAAATTAAAATCTCTCTTTTAAACCTTTGTAGATGGCTATAAAAGGAAAGATTTTAAAATTTAAAACTCTCTTTTAAAACCATGTGGATGGCTATAAAAGGAAAGATTTTAACAAAAAATAAAATCTCTCCTTTTAATCCTATGTGGCCGACCCCTTGCTTGTGTACCAAGCTTGGCCGGCCACCTCTTGGGCTCCAAGCTAATACTTGGTTGGCCCCTTGCACTGAGCAAGGATGTGTCTGACTCATTACTTGGGTAAGAAGTTGACTTTGTGGATACAAGGCTTTATAGAGGCTACAATAGAGACCGAGAGGAGGAATTTGTTTTGGTTTCCCGATGAGCTTGAGCTTCCTGTGTTCGACCTGAACACCCAACTCAAGTTCATCAATAATAACTCATGCCACTAAAGAGTTATTATTGAACTACCGCACCAATCCCATATTACATTATGGGCGCCTTCTTATTATGAGTGCGTTAATCTCCCTGTGTTTAAGATATCGAATGCCCATTAATCAAATGAGTTACTGACACTCACTTAATTAAAATCTAGCTCCAAGAGTAGTACCATTCAACTTCATTGTCATGCCGAACTAGGTCCACCTGCAGGGTTTACATGACAATCCTTTTGAGCTCTTCAAGGGGACATCATCAACCTAGATTACTAGGACACAGTTTCCTTCTATAATCAACAACACACCATATAAATAAAATTATTTCCCAACTTATTGAGCCTATTGATCCAACTGAATAAATCTTACCCATTAATAAATTAAAGAAATAAATACTAAGTATATATGCTTGATACGGTTAGTGATGGAGGGGCCCAAGAGGAAAGGATTAGAAAAGTCCAGGCTATGTGGCAGTCAAAAGTCACGAGGAGGTGGTGGTCAATAGTCATGGCGACTTGGCGGTCAAAAAGGCAGGCTGACAGGGCAGTCAGGGCTCAGCATAGGCAGAAGCGGGTTGGGAGCGGCAGAGCTGAGAGGAGTCAGCTCGATCCACAGGCCTGCAGTAGAGGGCCCGGAAACACAGAGTACATAGGTCGGTCAGGGTCGGCAGAGCTGAGAGGAGTCAGTTCGATCCACAGGCCTGCAGTAGAGGGCCCGGAAACACAGAGCACATAGGCCGGTCAGGGTCGGCAGAGCTGAGCGGAGTCAGCCCGAGCTACAGACCTGCGGTTGAGGGCCAGGAAGTACAAAGTGCAGGATGCACGTTGGTATCGGCAGAGCTAAGCAGAGGCCAAGAACTGGAAGTATAGGCCAATGGGTCGGAAGCGGCAGAGCTGATCAGAAGCAGCCCGAACCACAGACCTGCGATTGAGGGCCAGGAAGTACAAAGTGCAGGACGCAAGACGGTATCGGCAGAGCTAAGCAGAGGCCAAGAACTGGAAGTATAGGCCAATGGGTCGGAAGCGGCAGAGCTGCTCAGAAGCAGCCCGAGCTACAGACCTGCGGTTGAGGGCCAGGAAGTACAAAGCACAGGATGCAGGTTGAAGATCAGTGTAGCTATGTCTAGACAGTTATGGCTGCAGGGCTACGAGTGGGAGGCCTGGAAATGCGAACCACAGGTGCAGGCTGGTGCGGGGGCACAATGAATCGGAGGAGCTAAGTAATACGGGAGCGGAGAATCTCAACGGTCCGTCAGGGGTAATCATTACATACCAACAATGCGAGCGAAGGCGAAGGTTCTTGAAACGAAAAGATGCCCTTGTAGCCAGTAGTAGCCTGCCAGCTGTCTCTCACTACAGGACAAAACCCAAGTGCAGGACAAAACCCAAAGTGCGAAGGCGGAGGTTCCTAAACAGAAAGATGCTTTCACAACAAATAGAAGCACGACAGGTGTCCAGGACTAGAGGACAAAGCCGGGCGTCCAATGTTTTCTGACAGGAGGGCAGGTTCTAGCAGGAGAACGGATAAAAGGGGAGAAATCCCTCGTACGCAGGTACGCGCACACACTCTCTGGTCACTTCTTTCCACAACTGTTTTTCCTTCTGCTTCTCTCTGTTCTTTCTGGGGAAAAAGGACCTGACTTGAGCGTCGGAGGGCCTGATCCGGGGACTTTTTCCCTGGGTTTCAGTCCCTAACGTGAGAGGGGAGATCGTCTGAGTGTGCGCAGGGTCCTGTAGCGGCATCAGCCACCCGTGGGGAGCCTGTATCGCCCGCGACTTCCCGTCAACGCCCAGTCCACCGCGACCGGCCTCTGTCCGACTCAGCCTCCGGACGGGATCAATGCTTGTTATTATATCAAGATTAAGAGCACACACTTCCATAATAACAGAGGTCCTGTTCTTTTATATAATTAGTATAAAAAGAATAATCTCAAATGGTCTTACTCAATATACTCATAGTATACTAGTGTAATTTTATAGTCAAGATAAACTAATACCAAATTATACTATGACCGTTCTAATGGTTTGTCCCTATCCATCTTGGTCGTGAGTTACTATTTATAATTTATAAGAAACTGATAACATGATCTTCTGTGTGACACCACACACCATGTTATCTACAATATAAATTAAATGGACAACTACATTTAACATAAATGCAGTCATTTGACCAATGTAATTCTCATTTCAAAATAAGCGTTCATACAAAAGCTAGGCTTTTAGTATATTAACAATCTCCCACTTATACTAAAAGACTATGCTGCCATACATCTGATTCTCATCCCCTCAATATGCCCATCAAAAGCTCTCGCCGGAAGGGCCTTAGTGAAAGGATTTGCCAGGTTATCTTCTGATGCAATCTTAGCGATAACAACTTCTCCTCGCTTTACGATGTTTCGTATCTGGTGGTACTTGCGCTCAATGTGTTTACTTACCTTATGGGTTCGTGGTTCCTTCGCGTTTGCTACTGCACCACTATTATCACAATAAATTGTGATAATTTTGGGTAAAACAGGAATCACATCTAAGTCCATCAAGAAGTTTCTTAGCCATACAACTTCTTTGGCGGCCTAAGAGGCTGCCACATACTCAACTTCCATGGTGGAGTCTGAAACACATTTCTGCTTAACAATCCTCCATGTTATGGCTCCATCTCCCAAAGTAAACACATACCCCAAAGTCGACTTACTATTGTCCCTATCTGATTGGAAGTCAGAATCCATGTAACCCATAGGGAGCAAATCATCTATCTGGTAAACTAACATATAATCTCTAGTCCTTCTCAGGTACTTCAATATATGCTTTACGACAGTCCAATATCCCTGTCCTGGATTACTTTGATATCTGCTAACCATGCCCACGACAAAATAGATATCCGGTCTCGTACATAGCATCACATACATTAGACTTCCTACAACTGAAACATAAGGAACTGCCTTCATATCCTCTATCTCCTTTGATGTCTTAGGACACATCTCTTTAGATAAAGGTACTCCATGCCGAAAAAGTAAGAAACCTTTCTTGGAGTTTTGCATGGTAAAACGAGCAAGGATAGTATCAATGTATGAAGCTTGGGATAAGCACAACATCTTTTTCTCGCGATCCCTTATAATTTTGATCCAAAGAATATGTCCACATTCTCCCAAGTCCTTTATATCAAACTGCTTGGACAATCATACCCTTTTGTCTGACAATACGTTGACATTGTTGCCAATGAGCAAAATATCATCTACATGTAGTACAAGAAATACCACCATATTTCCGTCACTCTTCTTGTATACACAAGACTCATCCGGACACTAAATAAATCTATAAGACTGGATCACTTCATTAAACCGGATGTTCCAAGATCTTGAACCATGTTTTAGTCCATAAATAGACCGATTGAGCTTACATACAAGATGCTCTTTGCCCTTCGCAATGAATCCCTCTAGTTGTTTCATATTGTTGGGGTTGTAAGGTTGCAAACATAGTCCCATATTGAAAACACATGGATAAGATCATGGGTTTATAAGAGAAAAGATATCTCCATTGGCATGAGGCCTTTTGGGTAGAGCCCAAGAGCAAAATCATGAGGGCTTAGGCCCAAAGTGGACAATATCATGCCATTGTGGAGATATCTAAATTCTTTCGATCCTACAATTAGTATCAGAGTCCGGACTGCCAGAAGGTTTAACCGCCGACTGTGCATAAGAGTTATGGTCTGATTGAGAAATGTGGGTACAATATTAACCTCGAACAAAGAAAGTGGGGGCTCTTATGTTCGGATCAAGAGGACCAGACACCAGGCAGGAAGTCCTAGTTACGACTAGGCAATAAAGTCCTAGTAGGTTGGGTGGACCGAGGGGCAGGAAGACCTGGTGGGTCGAGGATCGGACGTGGAAAGCCTATGGTCCTTTGTTTGAGGGGGAGGGGATTGTTGGGGTTGCAAGGTTACAAACATAGTCCCATATTGAAAACACATGGAAAAGATCATGGGTTTATAAGAGAAAAGATATCTCCATTGGCATGAGGCCTTTTGGGGATAGCCCAAGAGCAAAACCATGAGGGCTTAGGCCCAAAGTGGACAATATCATACCATTGTGGAGATATCTAAATTCTTTTCGATCCTACACATATGGATGTTTTCTTCAAGACTTCCATTAAGGAAAGCTGTCTTGATATCTATTTGCGAAATCTCATAATCCATATGAGTGGCAATAGATAAAAGAATTCGAATAAACTTGAGCATGACTACCGGCGAAAAAGTTTCCTCATAATCGATTCCCTCTTTCTGAGAATACCCTTTTGCAACAAGCCTTGCTTTGAAGGTTTCCACCTTCCCGTTCGTCCCTCTTTTTCTTTTGTAAACCCATTTACATCCAATGGCTTTTACACCGTTCGGTGGTACTACAAGCTCCCAGACCTGATTAGAATACATAGATTCTATTTTAGAGTTCATTGCACTTTGCCAAGATGCTACATCTTTATCTTGGAGTGCTTCATCATATGCCCGGGGATCAGGTTCATGTTCACTAGGGATCAAGTCTGAAGATTCTCCCAAAATATGAATTTTTCAGGTTGCCTAACAACCCTTCCACTACGACGAGGCACTACTTGTGGTTGTGCATCATTTGTGACACATGTTACAGTTTCTTGTGGTATCTCATCTTGTACCGTTGGTACTAAAGTAGATGTGTCTTCTCTTATTTCCTCAAAAATAATTTTACTCATGGGCTTGTGGTTAATTACATAGTCTTCTTCTAAAAATCGGGCATTGGTGCTAACAATGGCCTCCTGATCTTTAGTACTATAAAATAAATCACCTTTAGTTCCTTTAGGATAACCCACAAACAAGCAAACTTCTGTACGTGATTCCAACTTATCAACGTCTCCCTTCAGCACTTGTGCTGGACTATCCCACATTTGAATATGTTTTAGACTAGGCTTATGCCCATTCCATAATTCTATGGGAGTAGAGCATACTAACTTAGAAGGTACCAAGTTCAGAATGTACACTGTCGTTTCCAGAGCATATCCCCAAAATGAATTTGGTAATTCTGAATAATTCATCATTAATCAAACCATTTCCATAAGAGTCATATTCCTTCGTCTGCCACACCATTCTGTTGGGGTGTACCAGGTGCAGATAGTTGGGATTGAATCCTGGTCTTTGATAAGTAACTCCTAAACTCTTCATAGAGGTATTCGCCACCATGATCAGACCGTAGTGTCTTGATACTTTTACCATGACGTTTCTCCACTTCAGCCTTGTACTCTTTGAACTTATCAAAGCACTTAGACTTGTGGCGCATCAAGTAAATGTACCCGTATCTCAAATAGTCATCTATAAAAGAGACAAAATATTCGAAACCACCTCTTGCCTGGATGGTCATTGGACTACACAAATCAAAATGAACCAATTCCAACACATCTTTGACTTTATACCCCTTGACCTTAAAAGGTCTCTTGGTCATTTTTCCTTTCAAGCAAGATTCACATGTTGGAAATTTTTCCACCACTAATGAACCCAAAAGTCCATCAGCTATTAGCCTTTGAATCCTACTCAAGTTAATATGACAAAGCCTTACACTATAAGAAAACAGGGCTTCAGAGACGAAAAATTCTGTCTCTGAAAGTCATTTTTCTGCCTCTAAAAAATATTTGAGATGGAATATTCCGTTTCAAATATCCGTTAGTGAAACCTCCGTGGCTAAATTTGAGACGGAAATATTCCGTCTCAAATTTAAAAAATAAATTAAAAAATTGTTTGTGAATCTGTTTTTATTTGACCAAATGAAATTAATTGAAAATATAAATTCTGTTTCTAATTTTGTTTTAAATCTGTCATTAGTCTGTCTCAAATTATATAAAAAAATATAATTTTAATTTGTTTATAAATTCATTTATAATTCGATTTATAAATTCAGTCTCAAATTTTGTTTTAAATCCATCGTTAATTTGTCTCAAATAACATATTAAATATGATTTTAATCTGTTTATTAATCCATTTATAATTTTATTTATAAATTTGTATATAGCCTCATTTTTAAATTTATCACTAAATTTATATTATTTTTTATATTTATCATCTACATGATACTTTTAACAAGCAGACATTTCAAACAAATTTAAAATATTTAAAACAATTAATTTCTAATGCAAAAGTATCATAAAATCAATATTGAAATAAATAAATATTCATATCATCTAAATACATTTAACCATTAATCAAAGATAAAGTAATTTAATTTTATTTCGCTTATCACGGCACTCACGGGGACCAGATCCTCCTGGATATAAATGATTTGTATATCCCGCCTCTTGAATCATTTTACGAACCATCTCTTTTAAATTTTCTTCTCTTTGCCTACCTTCCTCGATAAGTTGTTATTCCCCCTGTCTATTTTCTTTGATAACGAGTTCCAATTTATTTTTTCTTTCAGTAATTTCTTCCTCCATCCTCGCTAATAGCACACATATCTTTAATTTCTTGAGATAATTTCTTGTTCTTCTCATGAAAGCACATTTCATTGGAACTTCCATTGTATGATCTTCTAAAATGTTGATTGCGTCCAAATCCGTACACCCTCCCCTTACATGGGTAACCCACCACATCACACCATGATTTGAGATTGAATGAAGGTCGAGTAGACTGATCATCAACATTTTGTTTCTCTTTATATTGTTCCTGTCCATATTACAAGAGCTTGTATTAGTTTAACAAATATAAAAACCAACAAGTAAGAATTAACGTAAGCTAATAGAAAATTAATGAAGGTCGAGTAGACTGATCATCAACATTAGTATACTTGATGCCCTTTATACTAATGCTCATATCTGTTAAGTGGGATGGCTTAAAATTGTATTGTTCTTGATTTTAAGGATCATCGTGGTTCAATTTTGATGCCCTATTAAAATTGTATGCCCTATATACTTGATGTCATTTTTTGTATTTTATGGTGAGTGGTGACACGTTATAACAAAATAAATTTCTCTATGAATGTGGAACCTGCCTAATGTTATGTTATATCTTGTTTGGTAATATAAGTAATTATTCAATAAATACAATATCGAGATAAAATTAGCATACCTGTATTTCATTTGGTATGTTATCAAGTCCATGTGTTGTATCATGTTGCCTACATGCATCATTATTAAAGTAATATTATGTAACTAATCAATAGTGTGATCAAATTGTATTCCATTCATAATAATTAAATATACATACTCATCTTGTCTACATTATGCTAAACTAAACTATAAAGTGCGGAAAAGCTGATCTAATTTAAAACTCTTTGCTATTTACTATAAAATCTTAAAATTATACGCAGAATACACTTCTGAAGTTGTACATAAGCTAAAGAAGGGGGCTTAACCTTCTATTTGATCAAAAAGCTGAAATTAGACACTTCTAGCTGAAATCAGACATTTCAATCGATCGGCTGATCGATTAGAGTTGTCTGATCGATCCACTGATCGATTCAGCGTGCTATTGTGCACGGGGTCAATTCTGGATCGATCGGCTGATCGATCCAGCTTGGCCAATCGATCCGATAATCGATTCAGAGACTCTCTGTTCACGAAAATTAAATTCCCGATCGATCAGTTGATCAACTCGTGCCCGATCGATCAGCTGATCGATTCATCAGCTTTCTGTACGCAGCAGATCGCTTCCCAGTCGATCGACTGATCGATTGAGGACCTCTCAATCGATCAGCTGAACGACTCAGCTGCTCACTGTTCGCGGGGAATTACCTCCCAATCGATCAGCTGATTGATTGGGTTTCTGATTTCACTAAAATCACCCATGAACTCATACAGAATTGTCAGAACTCAACCAAAACATAAAACAATACTACTAGACAGGTTATTACTTATACTTTGCTAGCTAATATCAAGATAATAAGCAGTCTAAGCATGGCATAATACCTAGTTTCACAATTTATGATACTTAGCATCCTAAAAGTGCAGAGAAGTAACAACATAAGGAAATACTAAGTTTTTTTTTTAAGTTTACTAGTCTCCAAAGATCTTTATTCCATTTTCCTTCTCACACACATTTGATCACATTGCCCTCCAACCTCCGCTAATCCATCTTCCCTTTACCTTTATCTGCAGTATAAGGAAAAAGGAAACTGTAAGCTTGGGAGCTTAGTAAGAACCATCTACCTCACAAAAATATGCATTCGAAGAAATCATGCTTTCAAGGATGCTTTTTGAAATACATGCTGATGATCATGCTGAAAATGCTAAAACATGGCATATGGACATACAAGTTGTACTAATCGATTACTGAACATAAAGCTATTCATTGTATCAACAAGCAAGCTAAACCGATACATAAGCTAAGCTATTGATTATATTAAAAAGAAAACTAAACTGAAGCTAAGCTGTATTCACATATCTGGTTCGTGAAGTTTGAAAACTTTTTTCATAAATAGGCAAAAATAATAATCATGCTGCTGATGGGTCCGACAACTGTACTTGCTATGCGCGCATCCCTAACTAAACCCGAGGTAGCTAGTCCCGAATCTAGTAGGGTTTACTAGGTTATCTAAACCTAGGGATGACTATGGGAGCCCAACCCAAGGACATCTGAGAGTCCAGTACAGTACCACTGATAAAAGTAAAATACTGTTTATAAGCTGATTGATCTTATCCTGCTCTTACTAGGTTATCTGAACCTAGAGCTAGGTTATCTGAACCTAGAGGCGACTATGGGAGCCCACCCATTGGACCGTAGTCCTATATAAACTGAGCAAGGCTATGTATGCTATTTAAAATGCAACTATGACATTTAACTGAACTATTAAAATGCCTACTGTAGCATATAACTGTACTAGGCATTTTATCGGGCACCTGGCGTGCTCTAATTCTGCATATGGCTGCACTAAGGGTATAAAAGCGAACTAAGAACATAAAAGCATACAATTAACTACTTATACTGCAGGTGAGGGGTTACTCACTTCCTGCGCAAAGTTTTCTTACAATCTGATCACTAGATTTCTGGAGCCGAAGATCTTTTCGACGATCTTCTTACGTCTACCCGTTCTTCTCGCGGAGAGGAACGTCCTCGTGCCGAAGTTGTCGCCAGAAAGTGCTCCTACGACCCTAGGGATGGAACCCTAGGTTTCCTTGGTTTGGCGTAAAGAGAGGGTGCGGGAGAGAGAGAGGTTCGGCGGTGAGGGTTTGAGGGAGAAGAGAAGTTGTCGATCAAAATCCATAAACTCCCACTTAAATCCCCTATTTATATTAAGTGATTAATATAACCCAACTCGACCATAAATAAAATTTCTCTCCTCTTCTTTCAGCACACCCCTGCTGGGGCCCCTTGGTTACTAAGTCACCCTATATGTCATAGAGTCCATAGGTCGCGGTTTTAATTCCCGCTTAGGCCGTTTTACGTTTTTATTTAATTTTTCTACTTCTTCTATTCCAAAAATTCCCTAAAAATATCCTAAAATTCCAGAAAAATAATAGAATATTTCTAAAATTAATTTGAGAATTTTCGGGCGTTACAATCCCCCATACCTTATAAAAAGTTCATCCTCGAACTTAGAATAACTCTGTGTACTTCTGTCTCATACTAGCTTTTGTCTTCCAAGTTGCCTCTTCTGTTGTGTGATTTTGCCAAATAACTTTTACTAATGGTACTGCCTTATTCCGTAATTTCTTAACTGCTCGGTCTATTATCTGAATAGGCCGATTGTCATAGCTGAGGTCTTCGCGGACTTGTACCGACTGAGGCTCAATCACCTGGGTGACATCTGGGATATACTTCTTCAGCATAGAGACATGAAATACGTTATGGATAGCTGACATCTCCTGGGGTAGCTCTAGCTCATATGCTACATTGCCAACTCTTCTGGTGATAAGGTATGGTCCCATATATCTGGGACTTAATTTGCCCTTCTTTCCAAAACGCATTACTCCCTTCATGGGAGCCACTCGGAGGAACACTGTATCCCCAACTGAAAACTCTAAGGGTCGACGTTGTGTATCAGCATAGCTTTTCTGGCGACTCTGAGTTGTCTCTATCCTCTGGCGGATCTGCTGTATAGCTGCTGTGGTATCTGCTACTAGATCCGTCTGAAGTTCTAGTTCTTTCTGTTCACCACTTTCATACCAGCATATTGGAGATCTACACCTCCGCCCATAGAGAGCCTCGTAAGGTGTCATGCTGATAGTGGCCTGATAGCTGTTGTTGTATGTAAATTCTGCTAAACTCAGATATTTGCACCAACTTCCCTTAAACTCTAGGGCACATGCTCGGAGCATATCTTCGAGTACCTGATTTATGCGCTCCGTCTGACCATCTGTCTGAGGATGGAAGGCTGTGCTAAACTTTAACCTGGTGCCCAGTGCTGACTGTACACACTCCCAGAAGTGTGATGTGAATCTACCGTCTCTGTCTGATATAATGGTCCATGTGACTCTATGCAGTCTGACAATCTCCTTGAGATATAAATGAGCTAGTTGCTCCATGGAGTAGGATATCCTGATAGCTAAGAAGTGGACTGATTTAGTCAATTTGTCTACTATTACCCAGATGGTATCAAAACCATCCGTGGTTCTGGGTAGTCCCACTATAAAATCCATGGAAATATCCTCCCACTTCCATTTTGGAATCTGAATAGGCTGCAGAACTCCTCCTGGTCTCTCGTGTTTTGCCTTGACCCTCTGGCAGGTCAGACAGGTACTGACATATCTAGCGATGTCTCTTTTCATTCCCGACCACCAAAAACATTTCTTTAGGTCTTGATACATCTTAGTGGAACCAGGATGCATCGCATAAGGAGTCTTGTGAGCCTCGTCTAGGATCTTCCTTCGTAGTTCCTCCTGATCCGGAATGCATAGTCTGTCACTAAAATACAGTACCCCACTATCAGATACTCTGAACTCTCCACTTTCTGATTCTGCTAACCCTTGCTTGATTTTCTGAATTTCAGGGTCCTGATCCTGAGCTGTCTGGATGTCACCTAGTAGGGTAGATGCTAATGTCATAGTAGAGAGATGTCCCACTATAAGTTCGAGACCGAAATATGTAATTTCCTTTTGTAGGGGCGGTGACATGACTGCTAGGGATAGTAAGGTAGCACTGGACTTCCTGCTAAGTGCGTCTGCCACCTTATTGACTTTTCCTGGGTGGTAGAGGATGTCTATGTCATAGTCCTTGACCAACTCAAGCCATCTGCGCTGTCGCATATTCAGATCCTTCTGAGTGAAGAAGTACTTCAGACTTTGATGATCTGTGTACACTCTGCACTGAGCTCCATACAAGTAATGTCTCCAAATTTTTAGGGCGAAAACAACTGCTGCTAGCTCAAGGTCATGAGTAGGATAGTTCCTCTCATAGTCCTTGAGTTGTCTGGAGGCATAAGCGATCACCTTGCCATTTTGCATTAATACTGCTCCTAGTCCCAATTTAGAGGCATCACTGTAAATGTCAAAGCTGTCTGTGTTTTCTGGTAGAATTAGGATGGGAGCACTGGTTAATCTTCTTTTTAGCTCGATGAAACTGTTCTCACAGTCCTCTGTCCACTGAAATTTCCTGTTCTTCCTGGTGAGAGCCGTCAGTGGGGAGGCTATACTGGAGAAATCCTCTACAAATTTTCTGTAATAGCCTGCTAGTCCCAGAAAGCTTCTGATTTCACTGGCGTTCTTAGGTCTTTTCCAGTTACTCACAGCCTCTATCTTACTGGGGTCTACCATGATACCATCCTTGGAGATGATGTGACCCAGAAAGGATACCTAATCGAGCCAGAATTCACATTTCGTGAACTTGACGTATAGCTGATTCTGCTGAAGGTTCTGCAGTACTATCTTCAGGTGCTCTGCGTGTTCCTCCTGAGTTCTGGAATAGATAAGAATGTCGTCGATGAACACAATAACAAACTTATCTAAGTATTCTCTGAATATCCTGTTCATGAGGTCCATGAAAGTAGCTGGAGCATTCGTCACGCCAAAGGGCATGACTACGAACTCATAATGTCCGTATCTGGTCCTGAAAGCCATCTTGGGTATATCACCTTCTTTAACTCTAACCTGGTGATATCCCGATCTGAGGTCTATTTTAGAGAACACTGCTGCTCCCTTTAGTTGATCAAACAGGTCATCTATCATGGGAAGAGGATACCTGTTCTTAATCGTGACCTGGTTTAGTGCTCGGTAGTCTATACACAGGCACATGCTCCCGTCCTTCTTCTTCACGAACAATACAGGAGCTCCCCATGGTGAGTGACTAAGGCGTACGAAACCCTTGTCAAGCATCTCCTGTAGTTGCTCCTAAAGTTCCTTCAGTTCGGCTGGAGCCATGCGGTAGGGTGCTTTGGAGATGGGATTCGTACCGGGGATGAGTTCTATCCCAAATTCAATTTCTCTGTCTGGTGCTAGGCCCGGTAACTCCTCAGGGAAGACTGCTGGGTAGTCACATACAACTCGGATCTCTTCTAGCTTTTGGTCCTTGTTCTGACTAGTACTGACTACATGTGCTAGGAATCCCTTACATCCTGAACCCAGTAATTTCTGTGCTTTCAGATCTGAGAGAAACTTCTTGGTCTTTCTCTTTGGTTCTCCGATGTACCTAAACTGCACTCCTGCTTCGGGTTGGAATACAACTTTCTGTTTACGACACTCTATGGAGGCACCGTACTTGATCAGAAAGTCCATTCCCAAGATGACATCGTAGTCAGCCATATCTAGCACTATCAGATCACCAAAAAGCTCTCTGTCTGCTATAATATCTGGCACTGCTCGGAGCCAGTGCGTGGATACCAGAATTTCTCTTGAAGGTAGGGTTGTCAAAAACTGACCACTGAGTACCTCTGGAGATATTGCTAATTTTTCGGCGAATGCCCTGGATATATAAGAATGGGTTGCCCCAGTATCAAATAAGACAGTTGCACTTTGCTGTAAAATACTGATCTGACCTATAACAACTGTCGAGACATTCGCTACGTCCTCTCTGGTGAATAAGTAGATCCTCGAGTTCATCGTGGCTGAGGGGGCTTCTAGTCTGCCCTGACTGATGTGTGGACCATCTATAGCAGCCTGCATCCAGTGTAACTGCGCTGGTTTGTCTCCGTACTGAATCGGCTGTGGTGGAGGAAAACTGGTCTTGTTCGGGCATTGTTTAGCCATATGCCCCTCCTGGCCACATTCAAAGCATCCTCGTGTGCCCTTGCGACAAACTCCGGGGTGGAATTTCCCACAAGTAGAACACTTGGGATAGCTAGGCTGTTTACTAGCTGGTCCTCCTTTTGGGTAACTCCCTGGCTTACGTTTGTGACTGGAGTTCCTTTTCCAATTAGAGCTGTGGCCCTGATGCTTATGAGTACCTGAGCCTCCTTGGCCTTTGGACTCTGAGAAGGCTTGCTTCTGCTGCTTGATGCTATTCTGGTAGTGCTCGGTGATCAGAGCACTACTTACCAATTCTTCAGTGGTTTGCGGCCTATGAACGCCGTTGGCCACGTTCATTGCTATTTTCGGCCTTAGCATTTTGAGCATCAACCGGACCCGTTCTCTTTCAGTGTTAACTAGTTCAGGGCATAGACGAGCCAGTCTGTTGAATTTCTTCACGACTTCCTCAACTGAAAGGTTGCCCTGACGAAATTCAGTGAACTCGTCGTAGTGGCGGTTTGTGACCCGCATGTGAAAGAACTCCTCAAAGAATTCTCTCTAAAAGTTGGCCCATGTCATCTGGTTCACGGGGCGCTTCGCTTTAATTCTCTCCCACCACATACGTGCGTCTCCTGCCAGGCAGAAGGAGGTGCATTTCACCTTTTCAAACTCTGGCCAGTCCAGAAGCTCCATCGTACTTTCCAGTGTTTTGAACCAAGCTTGGGCATCCCATGGTTCACTGGTGCCTGAGAAATTCTTTGGCTTGATCTTCTGCCACTGGATCAGATAGACTTCTCTCCTTGCCCCTGCTGCTGGGGCTACTGGTGTGGTAGGTTGGACTGATGGAACCTCTATAACTACTGGGGTTGCTAAGTTAGGTTCTGGAGTGACAGTGGGAGTGTTCTGCTGATTAGCCCTTAGGGTGGCTATCTCCTGTTGCTGTTCAACTAGTTGTTTCTGTAACTGAGCCACTACTGCTGTAAGGTCTGGGGGAGGCACTGAGCTGTCTGCCTCATGCTGGGGCTCAGTAGCTAGTGTCCTTCTAGTTGGGCGTCCTCGTACCATTTTCTAGAGAAATAGAGGACATACATAACTAATACAATCATATGTACATAACTACTATTATCATGTTAGATGTTATCATATATAAACCAACTTTAGTTATCTATTAACATGAAAGCAAGAAACATAAATAAGGTGAGAAGTATTCTTACTTGAAAGCTGCAGGTTCAATGCTGATGTGTGTGTGTAGGAAGTATGAAACTTGCTCTGATACCACTCTGTAACGACCCGCCTCCTACTGTCTAGGCTGCGAGGCTGGGGGTTACATTATGCTAAACTAAACTATAAAGTGCGGAAAAGCTGATCTAATTTAAAACTCTTTGCTATTTACTATAAAATCTGAAAATTATACGCAGAATACACTTCTGAAGTTGTACATAAGCTAAAGAAGGGGGCTTAACCTTCTATTTGATCAAAAAGCTGAAATTAGACACTTCTAGCTGAAATCAGACATTTCAATCAATCGACTGATCGATTAGAGTTGTCTGATCGATCCATTGATCGATTCAGCGTGCTACTGTGCACGAGGTCAATTCTGGATCGATCGGCTGATCGATCCAGCTTGGCCAATCGATCTGATAATCGATTTAGAGGCTCTCTGTTCGTGGAAATTAAATTCCCGTTCGATCAGTTGATCGACTCGTGGCCGATCGATCAGCTGATCGATTCATCAGCTTTCTGTACGCAGCAGATCGCTTCCCAGTCGATCGGCTGATCGATTGAGGACCTCTCAATCGATCAGCTGATTGACTCACCTGCTCACTATTCGCGGGGAATTACCTCCCAATCGATCGGCTGATCGATTGAGAACTTCTCAATCGATCAACTGATCGATTGAGTTTCTGATTTCACTGAAATCACCCACGAACTCATACAGAATTGTCAGAACTCAACCAAAACATAAAACAATACTACTAGATAGGTTATTACTTATACTTTGCTAGTTTCACAATTTATGATACTTAGCATCCTAAAAGTGCAGAGAAGTAACAACATAAGGAAATACTAAGTTTTTTTTAAAGTTTACTAGTCTCCAAAGATCTTTATTCTAGGTTCATTCTCACACACATCTGATCACATTGCCCTCCAGCCTCCGCTAATCCATCTTCCCTTTACCTTTATCTGCAGTATAAGGAAAAAGGAAATTGTAAGCTTGGGAGCTTAGTAAGAACCATCTACCTCACAAAAACATGTATTCGAAGAAATCATGCTTTCAAGGATGCTTTTTGAAATACATGCTGATGATCATGCTGAAAATGCTAAAACATGACATATGGACATACAAGTTGTACTAATCGATTACTGAACATAAAGCTATTCATTGTATCAACAAGCAAGCTAAACCGATACATAAGCTAAGCTATTGATTATATCAAAAAGAAAACTAAACTGAAGCTAAGCTGTATTCACATATCTGGTTCGTGAAGTTTGAAAAATATTTTCATAAATAGGTAAAAATAATAATCATGCTGCTGATGGGCTCGATAACTGCACTTGCTATGCGCGCATCCCTAACTAAACCCGAGGTAGCTAGTCCCGAATCTAGTAGGGTTTACTAGGTTATCTAAACATAGGGACGACTATGGGAGCCCAACCCAAGGACATCTGAGAGTCCAGTACAGTGCCACTGATAAAAGTAAAATACTGTTTATAAGCTGATTGATCTTATCCTGCTCTTACATGGTTATCTGAACCTAGAGACGACTATGGGAGCCCACCCATTGGACCGTAGTCCCATATAAACTGAGCAAGCCTATGTATGCTATTTAAAATGTAACTATGACATTTAACTGAACTATTAAAATGCCTACTGTAGCATATAACTGTACTAGGCATTTTATCGGGCACCTGGCGTGCTCTAATTCTGCATATGGCTGCACTAAGGGTATAAAAGCATACAATTAACTACTTATACTACAGGTGAGGGGTTACTCACTTCCTGCGCTAAGTTTTCTTACAATCTGATCGCTAGATTTCCGGAGCCGAAGATCTCTTCGACGATCTTCTTATGTCTACGCATTCTTCTTGCGGAGAGGAACGTCCTCGTGCCGGAGTTGTCGCTGGAAAGTGCTCCTACGACCCTAGGGATGGAACCCTAGGTTTCCTTGGTTTGGCGTGAAGAGAGGGTGCGGGAGAGAGAGAGGTTCGGCGGTGAGGGTTTGAGGGAGAAGAGAAGTTGTCGATCAAAATCCATAAACTCCCACTTAAATCCCCTATTTATATTAAGTGATTAATATAACACAACTCGACCATAAATAAAATTTCTCTCCTCTTCTTTCAGCACACCCCTGCTGGGGCCCCTTGGTTATTAAATCACCCTATATGTCATAGAGTCCATAGGTCGCGGGTTCAATTCCCGCTTAGGCCGTTTTACGTTTTTATTTAATTTTTCTACTTCTGCTATTCCAAAAATTCCCTAAAAATATCCTAAAATTCCAGAAAAATAATAGAATATTTCTAAAATTAATTTGAGAATTTTCGGACGTTACATGTATCGTCAAAGATTACCATTTTCGTCGCCCTCTTCCCCTTGATCTCTATTTGTTAGAACTAATATCCTTTCCTCTACTTTGACATCCTACAATATTGTTAAAATATAATCAATATATTTAATTAAAAAATTGTATGATGTAGAGAATTTGCCACGTTACATAAAAAAAGAAATGTCATGATATGGAGAAGCTTATACCTATTTAAGTTTCAAAATCATTTCGGAGAACAACTTGTCAACTTGGTACAATCTTAACTAAATTAAAATAACTAGATATATACTCAAGGAATGCAATGTAGCAACAACATTTATTATACAAAAGCTACAATATTACTCTGAGTACACTTTGCTCCAAAGGGAAAAAATAGTACAATAAACTACAAAAATTCACTATCACTATTATTAGAGTCACAATCTGTTTCATCTTGTGTTTCTTCATCTTCATCAAAATCTTCAAGTTCTTCCTCGAGCTTTTCACTATCTACATAACTTGCTTTCCATTCATAACACTATCTACAATAACATAGAACATTGTGAGAGAAAAAAAAACAGAGGGAAGTTTTAGTTTTAAGTTAGCAAGACCACACGAATCCCCTCACCCCGTCTCTTCTTTGATTTCTCTTACAGCTCCAGAAAATATTTCTTCCGACTGAGAAATTTGAGTAACAAAATTCATTTAGCACTACTCATTTAAGAAATTGCATTGGTATATTTGGAAAATCTTGGAAATTAGAATACCTTGTTGATGAACCTAGTTGGCAATTTCCATATCCCATGGCACCTTGAAGGGCATTTCTTTTCCTTCACAACTAGCACCTGAATGGAGAGAAATAATACACCAGCATATTGGAGAATTAACTTGTGAAGATAATGCTGAATTTGTATTTAAAAAAAAATAAAACAAATAACACAGAAGAACTTTTATTGGTATTCAAAGTTTTCAAGAACAACCTCTTTGTTATCGTTGATAACAAATCCTCCTACTCTAATTTGATGAGTTGCTGTGCCAGGAAGCATGCAAGGTTCATCAGGAATCCAGTAGGTTAACATTACATATCTTGGATCAACATGGTGATAGCTAAAACCCTCCTGGCAAATTAATAGTGGAGAAATATTAAATAGTAATCATTATTAATTAACCTGCCTAGTGTTAGGTCGTGTGAGCGACTGGCGTCATGTGCAACAGCCACCGCGCGATTAGGTCACACGAATGACCTCGATCGCATGAGTAGGACGCAACTGGTGTTGCGCATTCTAGAACAGAGAAGAAGGCTGGAAAAGAAGATTAGGATTACCTAAGCTTAAGCTTGTTCAGTGGATCGTGGAAAGAACGCCGGAGAAGAAGATTATGTGTGCCTTAAGTCGGAGGGTTGTGCGCCTTAGAGTCGAGCCTGATTTGGAGCCATAGAAGAAGATCGCTTGCCCCTTAAGTCAGAGCCGTGCTTGATTTGGGACTGGAGAAGAAGATCGCATGCAAGTCGGAGAAGAAATCGCATGCGTGCAGCCGGAGAAGAAATTGAGTGTGCGCCGACGAAGAAGAAATCGTGTGTGCGCCGACGAAGAAGAAATCGCATGTGCGAGTTTAGGAGAGAAAATGTGAAGTTAATCTCAAATTGGGTTTAGGGATTTTTTTATTATATAAAATAAAATATATTTATAATTACTTAATAATTTATTTCTCATATTATATAATTTATAAACAGATTTATTTTCTGGTTACAATATCTTTAAACAGATTTATAAACAAAAAAAGTTTTGTATCAAATTTCGTTGCTAATTCGTATTTATTTTTGTTTATAAAAATTAATTTATAAATTTTGTTTCTAATTTATTTTAAAATCCTTTTTAATTTTTTTTCTATATTAATTTTTTTAAAAGTTAAACGAATTAATAATTCCGTAGCAAATCCGTTTATAATTTATTAAAATTTAAAATGGATTTTTTTCCCATGTTAAAATTCTGTTTCTGATACCCTGTTTTCTTGTAGTTAGATGCCAAAGATATGCTTGGTTTATTTTTGAACGTTGCTTTCTCTTATTAGAATTAGAAGATGTGTTATTAATTTTCATTTATTGCATCGTGGGAGTTATTAGATTTAGAGTATATAATTTGTCAACCAATGTACCAGAACAGATAACTAACCTATTTTTCTTGATAACAATTTTGTCATCAAAAGAAACAAAATATCCATCCTTAAATAGTTTAGAAACTGAAATCAATTTCTTTCTAAAACTTGGTACGTAAAGACAATTTCTCAAAATCAATGTTTTATTCCTATCAAAAGATAAATAAACATCTCCCACTACAACAACCGCCACTTTCGTTGCATTGCCCATGTAGACGGTGATTTCCCCTTTATGTAGTCGTCGGGTTTCCTGGAACCCCTGCAATGAATTACAGACATGATCAGTGACTCCCGTATCTACACACTAGGTACCGGTAGATAACACCACTAAACATGTTTCAACAACTAATGAATAGGATACACATTTATTATTCTCAATTTTACGAGGGCAGTCTACTTTTTGTTTCCAATCAATATAATTGGGACTTGTAATTTATTCTTTAATATAACAGCAGGAGGTTTGAAGGCCATTTGAAATCCTAAGAATCACAAAATATTTTTTCAATACTTTAGAATTTAAAATAATATTGATTCCTCAAAAAATATCATTTAAATTCACCAACACCTCAAAACACCGTGAATTTTTTATGCCACGTTAGTGTGGACGTATACAAATTCAAACATTTGTAAGAGGATGTTTTACCCATTAATTTTATTATCTTGTCATCCTAACTTTATGACAAATAAAATTAATAGTTGGTTTTTCTTCGGTCACACAAATAATAGCAGTGACTCCGATGAGGTGGATACTATTAAATGCGCCTAAGTGTATACCATTACTTGATACTTAGTCCATAAATAAGAGTGTGCCCCTTCAGTTGGAGAAGATCACACGCACCTAAATAACTTCCTATAATCATCCATAAAGGAAGTTTGATCTAGTGATCCGCAAACAAACTCATCCGTTGTGGAGGAAGGCAATAAGAGCCAACGCGCAAGTTTGAATGCATCACTTACAAACCAGTAATAGAGATCGTGGAATTTAAATAATTCCTCTCCCACTTAGTTATTTAGAAACGAGGAATTTTAACATGCACACAAGCATACAAACATAGCACACACATCACAGCATAAAAGACAATAAATATGAAAACTAATTTTCCAACTATTATGGTCTCATCCATAGCTATCCTCTGTATGCCGCTAACCCTAGCCACCGCCAACTCTGGCCGTCGACCCTAGGGTTTATGTCATTGCATCCTTCTTGCTTCCTTTTCCGCTATGCCTCCGGTCCTCAAATAGCACCACGCCTCGCAAGGATACGATCCGCAACAAAATAAAATTTTACATTTATCGATCCTATATTCCACGAAGGAATTTACATGTAATCTAGATCGAACAAAAATGTTAAATCCTAAAACTAATACAGCTCCTGCTGTATTTAAAAATTACAATCATGCACACATATAAAATGCCCTCAACATGTCCGAGGGTTCAATCACACACAAACACAATAGGGCCATAATAGTTGGAACTAGGATGCCTGTAACCACAGAGTTAATCTATTTGCATATTATACTATTATCCCACCTAAATTTATGTATGAAAAGTGCATAATTTAATTGAAAACCAAACATACAGAGGTAGAAAACTAGCTCTGATACTAATTGTTGGTCGCTACTTAGAATTCTGTTCTGCTTCCCCTGTACCAAAATTTTGTTCAAGCATCGAACTTTCCTAACAACCTATGTGTTCCTCATGAGTTAAACTTGAATTGGAAACGGAACTTAACATTTTTACTTCAAATTCAACTCATGTGTTCTTCAGTAGTTAAAACTTAGATTGCAAACGATACTTAACATTATTAATCCAAATTCATCCCATGTTGTAGAAGTTGATTAAATATCTATTTCAAGGATTGACTTCTAGGTTAAACATGGCGAGGCACTCGGCCTTCTTGGGTATGAGATCATCCACCACTTCCTAGACAAAACCTTTCAAAGAAATTGGATATTTAAACTTCTTACAGTAACCCTAAGTTTAACTACAGAGACCTCAATAGAAGCACAATATCAAAACACTAAATCGAAACACAAAAAATGAAACATGAAATCGCTAGCCTCTTGTGTTGGTATTTCAGGATCCATACAAAGAAAAACTAGTTTCGTTGCAGAATTAAGAAGTAGTTATACCTTTCTTTATAAACAAAGACCTCTTGATCTTCTGCTGTATTCCTCTCCTTCTCTTGGATGTCGTGTGGGCGATGATCTACCAAGATGAAATCTACCCGAACTACTTCTTTTCCTCCAAGAAATTCCGGCCACCAAGGAATGCCAAAATAGGAAACTTTCTTATCTTCTTCTTCCTCTCAAGCAACCGACCTCTTAGTGCTCCTTCTTTTCTTTCAAGTTTTGGCTACTAAGAAGAGATGGGTGCTGACCTTAGAAAGAAGAAAGGGAGAGAAGAAACAAGTGTCGCCGGCCTTAGGAAGAGGAAAGGGAGAGAGGTCGACCACCAAGGAAAAGAGAGGAGAGAAATTGTAGAGATATGTGTATATTTTTAAGGCACCCTCTACCTCTCTTTTATAATCCTTGGTCATGACAAAAAAGGAAATTTTAATAATAATTAAAATCTCTCTTTTAAATTTCTTATTGTGATGGCTACAAAAGGAAAGTTTTAAAATTAATCTTTCTCTTTTAAACAATGTAGAAGACTACAAAAAAAAGAGGAAAGATTAAAATTAAAACTTCTCTTTTAAATCATGGTTACAAAAGAGGAAAGTTTTGTCAAAATTAAAATATCTCTTTTTAAACATTATAGATAACTACAAAAGGAAAGATTTTAACAAAATTAAAATCTCTCTTTTATACCTTTGTAGATAGCTATAAAATGAAAGATTTTAAAATTTAAAACTCTCTTTTAAAACCATGTGGATGGCTATAAAAGGAAAGATTTTAACAAAAAATAAAATCTCTCCTTTTAATCCTATGTGGCCGGCCCCTTGCTTGGGCACCAAGCTTGGCCGGCTACCTCTTGGGCTCCAAGCTAATTCTTGGCCGACCCCCTTGCACCAAGCAAGAATGTATCCGATCCATTACTTGGGTAAGAAGTCGACTTTATGGATACAAGGGATCGAGAGGAGGAATTGGTTTTGGTCTCCCGATGAGCTTGAGCTTCCTGTGTTCGACCTGAACATCCAACTCAAGTTCATCAATAATAAATCATACCACTAAAGAGTTATTATTGAACTACCGCATCAATCCCATATTACATTATGAGCTCCTTCTTTTTATGAGTGCGTTAATCTTCCTATGTTTAAGATATCGAATGTCTATTAATCAAATGAGTTACTGACACTCACTTAATTAACATCTAGCTCCAAGAGTAGTACCACTCAACTTTATTGTCATGCCGGACTAGATCCACCTGCAGGGTTTACATGACAATCCTTATGAGCTCCTCAAGGGGACATCATCAACCTAGATTATTAGGACACAATTTCCTTCTATAATCAACAACACACCATATAAATAATATTATTTCCCAACTTATCAGGCCTATTGATCCAACTGAATAAATCTCACCCATTGATAAATTAAAGAAATAAATACTAAGTATATGTGCTTGTTATTATATCCGGATTAAGAGTACACACATCCATAATAATAGAGGTTATGTTCTTTTATGCATTCAGTATAAAAGGAACAACCTTAAATGGTCCTGCTCAATACACTCATAGTGTACTAGTGTAATTTTATAGTTAAGATAAACTAATACCAAATTATACTACGACCGTTCCAATGGTTTGTCCCTATCCATCTTGGTCGTGAGCTACTATTTATACTTTATAAGGAACTGATAACATGATCTTCTGTGTGACATCACACACCATGTTATCTATAATATAAATTAAATGGACAACTACATTTAACATAAATGCAATCATTTGACCAATGTGATTCTCATTTCAAAATAAACGTTCATACAAAAGCTAGGCTTTTAGTATATATCCTAACAATTAGGACTAGTTTAAAAAGAGATAAAGATTTAACTTGATAAATGATCCTGGTGAAGTTTTGGATGATAGTAGGTTAGGAAAACTCTGTCTATGCATGTCTAGGAAGATATGACTTCGACTTAGTGCATTTGGCTTAGGGGAACTATCTGAAGCTACCCCTTATGAATCATAACTGGTTAGACCAAAGTTTGCATTAAGTTTAGTGGTTAAGACTATTTGAAAAATTTCGAAAGCATGATTATTTTAATGATGTCTAGGTGACTCACCATAACTTAGAAGTTTATCCAAAGAATGCATGTTTGTTGAACCCAAAGCTAAACTTGAATCTAACACAAAGTTAAACCAAACCTTGAATTTTAATCAAGCTCATCTCACAAAATCATAGGATTCTCTAATTGAAAATATAGATCGGGAGAGATGACTAAAGATCAAATTAAAATAAATTAAATTAAAAAATCAAATTAAAATTTAAAAATTAAAGTAAAATAAAATAAAATAAAATAAAATAAATTTAATTTAATTTAATTTAAATAAAATAAAATAATTCTAATTAAAATTTAAAAATCCAAGCTCAAAATTCAAACTCTAAATTCAAAATTAAATAAGATTAACCACCTAAATTATTTTCTAACTTAACTAATTATTAACTTAAATTAATTTGAAACTTAAACTTGTTTCTTAAATTAATTTCTTAACCTAAATAAATTAAATTAAATTAGATTTAATTATATTAAAAATTTAATTAAAATAAAATAAAATAAAATAATTCTAATTAAAATTTAAAAAACCAAACTCTAAATTCAAACTCTAAATTCAAATTCAAATAAAAAATAAATAAGGTTAACCACCTAAATTATTTTCTAACTTAACTAATTATTAACTTAAATTAATTTGAAACTTAAACTTGTATCTTAAATTAATTTCTTAACCTAAATTAATTTTTAACTCAAATTAATTCTTGAATAACTTAAACAATTTTTGACTTAAATCAGTCTAGCTAATAATGACTCCCACTTTGTGTAGGAAATCAAGTGGATATTGGATAGTAGTTGTTTTAGACACATGACTGGGGATCACACCAAGTTCACTCAACTAACATGCAAAAGATAGAAATGGTTACCTTTAGAAATAATGGCAAACTTAAGGTAATTGGGATAAGTGACATCAAACTCAAACTGACTTTATTGTTAAAAAAGTATTACTAGTTGATAATTTTAAATACAATCTACTAAGTATTAGTTAGTTGCGTGATTTTGGATATAAGGTTAGGTTTTTATCCTCTGAATAATTAATCACGCACATAGATAACCCTAACATAAACCTAAAAGTATTTAGAAAGGACAATATCTATGCAATTAACCTAACCATTTCTTCACTTAGGTGTCACTTGACACAGAAAGCAGAAACCTGGTTATGGTATAGAAGAATGTCCCACACAAACTTTAGAAACTTAACAAAGTTAAATAGCTTAGTTAGAGGCTTGCCAAAATTATCTAACTTAGATTTAACAATCTGTAATGCTTATTAATAAGGAAAGTAAACCAAATCAACTCACAAATCAACAAATCAAACTCAAACAAATTCTATACTAGAATTGTTGCACTTTGACCTATTTGATTCCCATGGAATAAAATCAATAAATAAGAGTTTCTATTGTCTAGTAATAATAGATGATTACTCAAAATTCACTTGGGTAAGTTTTTTAAAAATAAAGATGAAATATTTGATGTCTTCAGTAATTTTTGCAAACAAACTAAAAATGAAAAGACAAAAAAATCAAATGAATTAGAAGTGATAACGGAGGTGAATTTAGAAATCATAATTTTAATACATTTTGCCTAAAAAATGGCTATAATCATGAATTTTCGTGCCCTAAGATACCCGAATAAAATGGAATAGTTGATAGAAAGAATAGAACCCTACTTGAAGCCTCCAAGATAATACTAAATGAATATTAATTTCCTAAATACTTTTGGGAAGAAGTTGTTAGTACAACCTGCTATAAGACTGTTGGTTGTTACTCGAAATATCGTACTGGTTCCCCTGTACAAAAATTTTGTACAAGTCCCGAATCTTTCCTAACAACCTATTGTGTTCTTTAGAAACTAAATTTGGAATCACAAACAGAACTTAACATTATGGATTCCAAATTCAACTTATCTGTTCTTAGAGGTTTAAACTTGGATCACAAACGATGCTTAACATTATTAATCCAAATCCACCCATGTTACAAATTCGATTAAATACTAATTCAGAGATCGGCTTTCAGGTTAAACATGGCGAGACACTAGGCCTTCTTGGGTATAGGAGTAGCCACCACTTCCTAGACAAAGCCTTTCAATGAAATTCAATATTTAATCTCCTTATAGTAACCCTAGGTTTAACCATTAAGAACAATCGAATCATAAGTCAAAAAACAAAAGAAACACAAAATCGAAACATAAATTCTATAGCCTAGAATCACTAGCCTCTTGTGTTTGGTATTTCAAGATCTAAACAAAAGGATGAACTAGTTATGATGCAGAAACTAATAACTAGTTATACCTTTTGTAGCTTATAGACCTCACGATCTTCTGTCGTATATCTCTTTTTATCTCGGACGTCGTGTGGGCGACGATCTATCGAGACGAGAATCCACCCAAGCTTCCTTCTTCTCCAAGCAAGTTTCGGCCACCACCAATCTTCAAGAGATGAAGAACTTTCGACCACCAACCAAGCTCTAAGGGATGCTAAGAAACAAAGCCTCCTATGCCTCTATCTTCCTCTAACAAGATCCGGCCACCACCAAGCTCCTAGAGATGAAGATGCCGCCGACCACACAAGGAAGAAGAATAGGAGAAAAGGAGGAAGAGAGGGCCGACCACCACCAAGGAAGAGAAGAGAGGAATACTAGATGATATGTTATGAGGTGAGGCACCTCTACCCTCTCTTTTATATTCCTTGGTCTTGGCAAATAAGGAAAGGTTTATAAATAAAACTTCCTTATATTCCTTGACAATGTTTAAGAAGGAAAATTTAATTAAAAATTTCCTTTTAATCCCTTAATGGCCGACCACCTACAAGTCCTCCAATTAAGGAAAGTTTTAAACACAAAATTTAAACTTCCTAATTTTTTTCCGAAAATTTTTAAAATAAAAATTTCTCTTTTAAAAATTCTCTTCATGGTTAGTTATAAAAGGAAACTTTTATAAATTAAAATCTCTCTATTAAAACATATGGATGATTACAAAAGGAAAGTTTTCTTCAAAATTAAAATCTTCCTTTTAACTACAAATAAGGAAAGATATCAAACCTTTCTCTTAATCTTTTGAAGAAACTATAAAAGGAAAGATTTAATTTTAAAACTCTCTTTTAAATCATGGTTTCCACATAAGGAAAGATTTTAAAATTAAAATCCATTTTAATTTAATTATGGCCGGCCACCTAAGCTTGGGCTCTAAGCTAAGCCGGCCACACCTCAACCCATCCAAGCCTTATCTTGGCCGACCCTTGCTTGGGCTCTAAGCATGTCTTGGCCGGCTACCTTGGGATGGGTAAGAAGGTGGGCTTATGTGAGTATAAAAATTTATAAATAAGAGACTACGACAGGGACCGAGAGGAGGAATTGGTTTTGATCTCTCGATGAACTTGAGCTTCCCGTGTTCGCCCCGAACACCCAACTCGAGTTCACCAATAATAACTCATACCACTAAAGAGTTATTATTGAACTACCACACCAATCTCATATTACTATATGAGCTCCTTCTTATCATGAGTGTGTTAATCTCCTTGTATTTAAGATATCAAATGTCCACTAATTAAATGAGTTACTGACAGCTCATTAATTAATAACTACCTCCAAGAGTAGTACCACTCAACCTTATCGTCATGTCGGACTAAGTCCACCTGTAGGGTTTACATGACAATCCTTATGAGCTCCTCTTGGGGACATTATCAACCTAGATTACTAGGACGCAGTTTCATTCTGTAATCAACAACACACCATATAAATAATACAATTTCCCAACTTATCGGGCCTATTGATTTATCGAACTAAATCGTACCCTTTGATAAATTAAAGAAATGAATATTAAGTATTTATGTTTATTATTATATCATGATTAAGAGCACACACTTCCATAATAACAAATGTCTTGTTCTTTTATGCAGTCAGTATAAAAAGAACTTACCTTAAATGGTCCTGCTTAATACACTCTGAGTGTACTAGTGTAATTTCATAGTTAATATAAACTAATACCAAATTACACTATAACTATTCCAATGGTTTGTTCCTATCCATCTTAGTCGTGAGCAACTGTTTGTAATTTATAAAGAATTGATAATATGTTCTTCTGTGTGTGACATCACACACTATGTTATCTACAATATAAATTAATTGAACAACTACACTTAGCATATAAATGTAGACATTTGACCAATGTGATTCTTATAAATGTTTATATAAAAAACTAGGCTTTTAGTATACATTCCAATAATCTCCCACTTATACTAAAAGACTATGCTGCAATATACTCTGTCATACATCTGATTCCCAACCCCTCAACCTGGCCATCAAAAGCTCTTGCCTTAAGGGCCTTAGTGAAAGGATCCAGGTTATCTCCTGATGCAATCTAGGTGACAACAACTTCTCCTCGTTATATGATGTCTCGTATTGGGTGGTACTTGCACCCTATGTGTTTACTTGCCTTATGGGCTCGTGGTTCCTTCGAGTTTGCTACTGCACCAAATAATTTTGGGCAAACCAGGAATCACATCTAAGTCCATCATGAAGTTTCTAAGTCATACAACTTCTATGACTGCCTCAAAGACTGCCACATACTCAGCTTCTATGGTGGAGTCTGAAAAACAACTATTCTTAACACTCCTCCATAGTTATGACTTCGCCTCCTAAAGTAAACACAAAACCCCGAGGTTTACTTACTATTGTCCCTTTCATATTGGAAGTCCGAATCCGTGTAACCCACATGGAACAAGACATCTGCTTGGTAAACTAGCATATAATCTCTAGTCTTTCTCAGGTACTTCAATATATGCTTTACAGCAGTCCAATGTCCTTGTCCAAGGTTATTTTGATATCTGCTAACCATGCCCACGACAAAACAGATATTCGGTCTCGTGCATAACATAGCATACATTAGGCTTCCTACAGCTGAAGCATAAGGAACTGCCTTCATCTCTTCTATCTCTTTTGATGTCTTTGGAGACATCTCTTTAGATAAAGATACTCCATGCCTAAAGGGTAGAAAACCTTTCTTGAAGTCATGCATGCTAAAACGAGCTAGGATTGTATCGATATATGAAGCTTGGGACAAGCACAACATCCTTTTCTTGCGATCCCTTATCACTTTGATCCCAAGAATATGTGTGCATTCTCCTAAGTCCTTCATATCGAATTGCTTGGGCAACCATACCCTTACTTCCGACAACATTTTGATATTATTTCCAACTAACAAAATGTCATCTACGTATACCACCACGTTTCCATCACACTTCTTGTATACACAAGACTCATCCGGACACTGAATAAATCCATATGACTGGATTACTTCATTAAACCGGATGTTCTAAGATCTTGAAGCTTGCTTCAGTCCATAAATCGACCGATTGAGCTTGCATACTAGATGCTCTTTGTCCTTTGCAATAAATCCCTCTGGTTGCTTCATATGAATGTTTTCTTCAAGACTTCCGTTAAGGAAAGCTGGCTTGACATCCATTTGCCAAACCTCATAATCCATATGAGCAGCAATAGATAAGAGTATCTGGATAGACTTAAGCATAACTACTGGCGAAAAGGTTTCCTCATAATCGATTCCTTCTTTCTGAGTATATACCCTTTCGCAATAAGCCTTGCTTTGAAGGTTTCCACCTTCCCGTTCGTCCCTCTTTTCCTTTTGTAGATCTATTTACATCCAATAGTTTTTACACTATTTGATGGTTCTACTAGCTTCCAGACTTTGTTAGAATACATAGATTCTATTTCTAAATTCAATACTCTTTGCCAAGATGCTGCATCTTTATCTTGGAGTGTTTCGTCATATGTTCGGGGATCAGGTTCATGCTTACCTGGGATCAAGTCCGACGACTCTCCCAAAAATATGAATCTTTTAGGTTGCCTAACAACCCTCCCACTACGACAAGACACTGTCTGTTGTTGTGTATCATTTGTGATACATGTTGCAGTTTCTTGTGATATTTCATCTTGCACTGTTGGTACTAAAGTAGGCATGCCCTCTCTCATTTCTTCTAGAACAATTTTACTCATGGGCTTATGGTTCATTACATAATCTTCCTCTAAATATCGAGCATTGATACTAACAATGATCTTCTGATTTTTAGGATTATAAAACAAACCACCTTTTGTTCCTTTAGGATATCCTACAAACAGTCAAAAAACAAACCACCTTTTGTTCCTTTATGATATCCTACAAATAGTCAAACTTCTGTACGTGATTCTAACTTGTCAGTGTCTCCCTTCAGCATATGTGTTGGACTACCCCATATCCGAATGTGTTTTAGACTAGGCTTACGCCCATTCCACAATCTATGGGAGTAAAGGGTACTGATTTAGAATGTACCATATTCAGAATGTACACTGTTGTTTCCAGAGCATATCCCCAAAACGTATTTGGTAATTCTGAATAACTCATCATCGATCTAACCATTCTCATAAGAGTCCTATTCCTTCATTCTGCCACACCATTCTGTTGGGGTGTACCAGGTGTAGACAATTGAGATTGAATCCCGACCTCTGATAAGTAATTCCTAAACTCTCCAAAAAGGTATTCACCACCACGATCAGACCATAGTGTCTTGATACTTTTACCATGATGTTTCTCCACATCAGCCTTGTACTCTTTAAACTTATCAAAGCATTCAGACTTGCAGCGTATCAAGTAAATGTACCCATATCTCGAATAGTCGTATGTATAAAAGAGACAAAATATTTGAAACCACCTCTTGCCTGGATAGATATAGGACCACACAAATCAGAATGAACCAGTTCCATCACATCTTTGACTCTATACCCCTCGGCCTTAAAAGGTCTCTTGGTAATTTTACCTTCCAAGCAAGATTCACAAGTTGGAAAGTTTTTCAACACTAATGAACCCAAGAGTCCATCGGTTATTAGCCTTTGAATCCTACTCAAGTTAATATGATCAAGCCTTAGATGCCAAAGATATGTTTGGTTCATATCCGAACGTTGCTTTCTCTTATCATAATTAGAAGATGTGTTATTAATTTCCATTTGTTGCATCGTGGGAGTTATTGGATTTAGAGTATACAATTTACCAACCAACGTACCAGAATAGATAACTTCCCTATTTTTCTCGATAACACTTTTGTTATCAAAATAGACAGAATATCCTTCCTTGTATTGTTTAGAAATTGAAATCAATTTCTTTCTAAAACTTGGTACGTAAAGATAATTTCTCAAAACCAATATTTATTCCTATAAACATCTCCCACTGCAACAGCTGCTACTTTTGTAACATTGCCCATGTAAACAGTGATTTCTCCTTCGTGTAGTTGTCGGGTTTCCTGGAACCCCTGCAATGATTTGCAGACATGATCAGTGGTTCTCGTATCTACACGCCAGGTATCGGTAGATAATACCACTAAACATGTTTCAACTACTAGAGAATAAGATATACCTATATTGTTCTCTTCCTACGAGGACAGTCCACATACAAATGTCCAGACTGCTTGCAAATGAAGCACTTGCCTTTCGACTTCTTCATTCCTGCTTTTAGTCCAGTACCTAGAGATCATACAGTCTTGCCTGTCAGCCCGATTCTAGTGTCCAAAGAGTTCCTTGAGATTGTATATCATGTCATGGCTAGTAGGCATGGTCTGATACTGATGTTGCAATACATTTGATAAAAAAGCCAAATGTAACTCCGCGCTATCTCATCTTCCTTGACCCATTTCCTATGATACTCAATCTCCTCTTCACTAGAATCGCTATTAGGCACATTAGGGCAGGCCTCTAACAGTACAAACTTATAGCCTTCAGTAGTTAGGACAATGTCCAGGTTTCTTTGTTAGTTAGAGCCCTAGAGCCAATCATTTGATGATTGTATGGACTCATTGTATCATATTCTTGTATATTAATAAAGGCATTTGTTTGGTTATTATACTTATTTGTATTAGTGCCAAATAGACTAAGTATAATAGCGTCCTTGAGTAGAAGGTTCATACCTATATCAATCGATTAGTTGAATCGATAGTGAGATGATATAGGGAACACTACTCTAAATCATTCCTAGTCGAGTATTAACATTCAGGGACAATGTTAATACAATAAGACTAGCATGTAGGTCAGCTCGATGACTTGATCTCACAAGTCATGGATATAGAGATATCAAGCTGACACATGGGTATGCATTAGAGAATGTATACTGAATGACCCGCCATGAGAAAGTATCATGGATCGTTATATGAGTGTCATATACTTTCTCATGTAGCTATTAGTATGACTATTAGTCCTTAGACCTGAAGTCACCATGGATCCCTACATAAGGAGTTATGTACTTTGGTTTCGTCAAACGTCACCCGTAACTGGGTGGACTATAAAGGCGATTACTGGGTATGTAACGAATTATGCAGAGGGATGTGAGTGATGTAGATGAGATCTATCCCTCCTATATGACGGGAGTGACATCGATATTCTTGATAGAGTAAGACCACGAAGTGTATGGCCATACCTAAATGAGTCAATATGAGATATTGAGCTCATTTGATTGAGTGAGTCTACTTGGAGTTCAAGATTTAGATTGGTCAGAGGATGACACGGTCTATGCCTCACATTGATCAATCTAGATATGAATAGAAGGACACTTGTCATATATTGTGAGGAGTCACAATTAATAGTCACAAGGTGATGTTGGATCTCAACATTTCTTGTAACTTGGGTAGCAATGATGTATTGCTAGATGTCGCTCATTGCTTATGTTTCTAAAGGAGTTTAGAAACATTGCCAACGTTACAAGAACCTATTGGGTCACACATAAAGAACAAGTGAATGGAGATTAGGTTCATATGATGAACCAATTGGATTAGGTTCATATGATGAACCAATTGGATTCAAATTAGACTTATTGAGTTAGACTCAATTAGATTCAATCGTTGAATGAGTCTAATTTAAATTTGATTCATTGAGTCAATTTATATTGATGAATTGAGATTCATTAAATTGAAATTGACTTGAATCAAATGTTGGATTTAACTCAACAAGGAAGAAATTGGTCAATTTTGACTTGACCAAATAGAAGTTGAAACATCAAGTTTGACTTGATGTATTGCCACATCATAAGGTTGACTCATCCTACATGGCATGACTAACCTTACCACATCATCTCCACCTCATGAGGTGTGCCACCTCATGGAGGTTACAACACCTCCCATTCCATTTAATGTGGCCAGCCACATTAAATGAGGGAGTTATGAGTGTGTGGCCGGCCACACTAAAGGATGAGAAGGTTTTCATTTAGTGTAATTGATGTGTGGTAATTATTCCATCTTCTTCCTAGCTTCTTCCTCCTCTTCTCTTGTGGTTGCCATGGGTTTCAAGGGAAGATGAAGGTGGTTGAGTGAGTTCCAAGAGCAAAGGAAGAGCGAAGGTCACAAAGGAGGGATACTACTTCTTGAGTGTAAGACATTCCTTTTGCATCATTTCTTTTCTTCCTTTTAAATCCTACCCGAGAGCCCTAGCAAGTGCTAGCACACTTGGGGCTCTCTTCTCCATCCTTGAGTGCTAGAGAGCACTCCTTGTTCGTGTGGATATCACTAGAGAAGTATCTACCTTGATACTTTGGAGATCCGACACGTACCTTGGACGAGCGGGATTTGCGAGGGCACGCATCAAAGGTATAAAGTGTTTTCCTTTGTAGATCTACTGTAGATCGTAGTTTATAACTCGTACTCGTGTTTTTCGAAATTTTTCCTTGCACGGATCCTACGGCTTTGGGTGATTCGGGGTTTCCGCGACGCGAAAAGCGGTTTTCGCGGCCCGAAAAACCCAACAGTGGTATCAGAGCCACGTGCAAGGCTTGTACGAGTTTAATTTTTGGTTTTATGAAAACTAAAGTTTCTGTAATTTTCTGTAAAATTATGATTTTATAGTTTTTATGGGTAATTTTTCCGTAGAAGCGAAGCACAAGTGTCTCGGCACTTGTAGGCTTCGGCTACCGGAAAGATTTTTCCAAAACGGCTTCGTTTTGCCCCAAATCCGTTTGGGACAGTGGGCTTGGGTGCCATTAGATCGCAAAGGAGCAACTCACGATGGTTAGATCGTGGGTAGGGGTACTGCCCCTAACCCCGCAAGGGGATTTGCTCCGCGATTGCACCCGAAATCGCTAAAAACGAACCTGCCGGGAAGATTTTTCCGAAACGGCAATGTCTCGACCCAAATCGTTTTGGGACAGCGAGTTTGGGCGCTGTTGGATCGCAAAGGAACCCTCGCGATGGTTAGATCGCGGGTAGGGGCGCTGCCCCTGGCCCCGCAAGGGGATCCGTTCCGCGATTGCGCCCGAAACCGCTAAACGGGACCGCCGGGAAATTTTACTCGTAAAATTGTAAAAATTATTTTAAAAATTATAGAAAATTATGAAAATATATAATTTTGAATTATATATTAATTTTGTGATAGTCATGGCCCAAAACCCAATATGATTGGATTGTGTTGTAATTCATAATACGGCCTGCGTGCCGTTATGTGTTTGCGCGTGTTGTATGTTTTATTTTTCCGCGACCTGCGCGTCGTGCCTTTCTCTTATATTCTTGTTGTAAATTAGATTTAGACTCGAATGTAACTCGAGTTTCAAATTGTAATGTACAAATTGGAGCGGTGGAGGGTCCACACGAGACGGAGTTCCGAGGCGGGCACGAGCAACACAAGGTGGTCAAAGGGAGGAGCTTGGAGAAGCTGTTGACCATTCGATCTTCTCATTGGCTTGAGAAGATCGTAGTAGGGCCATGACTAAATCACAAATATATTAATTAGTTAATTGCTTATGTATATGATGCATGTTTAATAAGTAATTAATTAATTAGTGCCTTACGATTAGATTAGATCTAAGTCGTGCACATGATGCACCCTTGCGATTAGATTAGATCTAAGTTGTGCACAAGATGCATCCTTTTCGATTAGATTAGATCTTGATCGAACCAACTCTAAATGCCTAACCGTGCCGTGATACCTATCACTACCTCGATCACATGTATTGTTGAATCTGCCAAAACAGAGCAATACATATTATCTTGGTAGGGTACGGAGGGACAATCTTGGTCCCGCCTATCAACGCATGGGTGAATACAAACTCAATTAGATTGAGTATTCCTAGTTACTCGGTTGGATCGAGTCAACTATAGGCATTCTTCCAATAGTTGGAATGATAGGTCAAAATCACATCTATATTAACTCTCGGGCGTATTAGCCAAAGCTAACTCGAGTTTTAATATAAATGCGGATATTGATTTTTTAAACAAGAGTTGCATAGAGATGTAATTGGTAATCGTTACCTACCGATCATACAAAGCCTTGGGCGTATTAGCCAAAGCTAACTCAAGGGTTAGTATGATGTGGATCTTGTCCCACAAGAATTATAGAATTCAGTGGAAGCATCATTTAATTAAAGGCCTAATTAAATGATTTTAAAAGAATATGATATTTATTTCAGCAAATTTTCTGTTGTAGATAACCATGACGTCGAATACGAACTCTTTCTCCCTGCGTTCTGTCCTTAAGAAGGACAAGCTCAACGGAGCAAATTTCCTGGACTGGTACAGGAACCTGAGAATAGTTCTCACTCAGGAACGTAAACTGTACGTTCTGGAGCAGCCCATTCCGGAGGCTCCTCCTGCCACTGCCACGCGAGCTGACCGGGATGCTTACAAGAAGCATCAAGATGACGCATTAGATGTGTCCTGTCTAATGCTCGCAACCATGAACTCTGAGCTTCAGAAGCAACATGAGTTGATGTGTGCTTACGATATGGTTGAACATCTTCGACAAGCAGGGCAATGGAAGAGGAACTTCACAGGATACCTGAAAGATCTTAACAAGAAGAGAAATAAGATTTCTACTTCAGGTATAAATGTTATAGAAGTCAACCTCTCTATTTCTTCGTCGTGGGTATTAGATACCGGATGTGCTTCGCACATTTGTACTAATGTACAAGCGCTAAGAAATAGCAGGGCATTGATGAAGGGTGAGATAGACCTACGAGTAGGCAATGGAGCACGAGTTGCTGCTATTGCTGTAGGAACTTATCATCTATCTCTTCACTCTGGGCTTATACTAGAATTAGATGATTGTTGTTATGTGCCTGCCTTGACTAAGAACATAATTTCAGTTTCTTGTTTGGACAAGAAAGGATTCTCGTTTATAATAAAGAACAAATGTTGTTCTGTCTATTTAAATGATATGTTCTATTGTAGTGCACCTCTAATAAACAGACTCTATATTCTAGACCTTGAGAGCCCTATCTATAACATAAATACCAAGAGGTTCAAGTCAAATGACATGAACCAAACCTACCTCTGGCACTGTCGCTTAGGTCATATAAATGACAAGCGCTTATCCCAGCTCCATAAGGATGGTATGCTGAACTCATTTGATTTTGACTCATATGAGGTATGCGAGTTATGCCTACGAGGCAAGATGACCAAGACTCCCTTTAGTGGGCACAGCGAGAGAGCGACTGATTTGTTAGGACTCATACATAGTGATGTATGTGGCCCTTTCAATGTTGCTGCTAGAGGCAGTTTTAGGTACTTCATCACATTTACTGATGACTTCAGTAGATATGGTTATGTGTACTTGATGACACAAGGAGTCACAACTCTTGGTAACTCCCATGAGGTGGCATTCCACTTAAGTAACCATGATGATGTGGAGCATCATCATTGTCCCACTTAATGCTAACTCACCAATGAGGTGGCAAATGGTCAAGTCAAACTTGACCCTTCATCTTCCTCTCAAGTCAAGTCAAACTTGACCACTTCTCTCCCATGGTTGATCTAATCTAACCATTGGTTCAAGTCAATTTTAATTTAATGAATCTCTATTCATTGAATTAAATTCATTAAATGAGTCTAAGTCCAAATTAGACTCACTTAACACATGAACCAAATTGAGTCCAACTCAATTAGCACAATTTGAATTACTCTTAATCCAATTTGGTTCATCACATGAACCTAATCCTTTAGGTTCATCAAATGAACCTAATCTCCATCTAATTGTCCTTTGTGTGTGACCCTATATGTTCTTGTAATGTTGGCAATGCTCCTAAACCCATTTAGAAGCATAAGTAATGAGCGGTATCTAGCAACACATCATTACTACCCAAGTTACAAGAATGTTGAGATCCGACATCACCTTGTGACTACTAATTGTGACTCCTCACAATATATGACAAGTGTCCTTCTATCCTTGACATCTAGATTGATCAATGTGAGGCATAGACCGTGTCATCCTCTAATCAATTTAAATCTTTAACTCCAAGTAGACTCACTCAATCAAATGAGCTCAATATCTCATATTGACTCATTTGGGCATGACCATGCACTTAGTGGTCTCACTCTATCAAGAATATCGATGTCACTTTCGTCATATAGGAGGGATAGATCCCATCTACATCACTCACATCCCTCCGCATAATTTATTACATACCCAGTAATCGCCTTTATAGTCCACCCAGTTACGGGTGACGTTTAACGAAGCCAAAGTACGTAACTCCTTATATAGGAAACCATGGTGACTTCAGGTCCAAGGACTAGTAGTTATACTAATAGCCACATGAGAAAGTATATGACACTCATATAACGATCCATGATACTTTTTCATGGCGGGTCATTCAGTATACATTCTCTAATGCATACCCATGTGTCAACTTGATATCTCCATATCCATGACTTGTGAGATCAAGTCATTGAGTTGACCTACATGCTAGTCTCATCGCATTAACATTGTCCCTGAATGTTAATACTTGACTAGGAATGATTAAGAGTAGTGTTCCCTATATCATCTCACTATCGGTTCAACTAACCGATTGATATAGGTAAGAACCCTCTACTCAAGGACGCTATTATACTTAGTTATTTGGCACCAATACAAGTAAGTATAATAACCAAAACAAATGCCTTTATTTATATATACAAGAATATGATACAATGAGTCCATACAACAATCATCAAATGATTGGCTCTAGGGCTCTAACTAACAAAATGCGCCTAAGTATATACCATTACTTGATACTTAGTCCGTTAAATAGGATTGTGCCCCTTCAGTTGGAGAAGATCACACGCTTCTAAATAATTTCCTATAACCATCCATAAAGGAAGTTTGATCTAGTGATCCACAAACAAACTCATCCGTTGTGGAGGGAGGCACTCACAGCCAACACACAAGTTTGTTGCATCACTTACAAACCAGTAATAGAGACCGTGGAATTTATTTAAAATTCCTCTCCCACTTAATTATTTAAGGTGAGGAATTTTTCCATGCAAGCACACATCACATGCACACACACATCACAGTAAATAAAAGCAATAAATATGGAAATTAATTTTCCAACTATTATGGCTTCTTCCATCACTGCCCTCTGTGTGCTGCTAGCCCTAGGGTTCATGTCGTCGGGTCCATTGAGTTTCCTTTTTTGCTGTGCTTCTGGTCCTCTAATAGTACCACGCCTAGCAAGGATATGATCTACGATAAAAATAGAATTTTACATATATCGATCATATATTCCACAAGGGAATGTACATGAAGTCTAGATCAAACAAACATATAAAATCCTAGGGCTAATACAGTTTATGCTGTATTTAATTAATACAATTATGCACACATATAAAATGCCCTTGATATGTCCAAGGGTCCAATCACACACAATCACAATAAGCCATAATAGTTTGAGCCTACAACCACAGAGTTAACATATCCTACTATTATCCTGCCTAAATTATGTATACATGTGCATAATTAAACTGAAAACCAAACACACAGAGGCAAACCCTAGCTCTGATACCAATTATTGGTTGCTACTTGGAATATCGTACTGGTTCCCCTATAGAAAAATTTTGTACAAGTCCTGAATTTTTCCTAACAACATATTATGTTATTTAGAAATTAAATTTGGAATCACAAACGAAACTTAACATTATTGATTCCAAATTCAACTTATCTGTTCTTAGAGGTTTAGACTTGGATCGCAGATGATGCTTAACATTATTAATCTAAATCCACCCATGTTACAAATTCGATTAAATATTAATTTTAGAGATCGACTTCCAAGTTAAACATGGCGAGGCACTAGACCTTCTTGGGTATGAGAGCAGCCACCACTTCCTCGATAAAGCCTTTTAATGAAATTCAATATTTAATCTCCTTATAGTAACCCTAGGTTTAACCATTAAGAACAATCGAATCACAAGATCGAAAAACAAAAGAAACAAAAAATCGAAACATAAATTCGATAGCCTAGAATCACTAGCCTCTTGTGTTTGGTATTTCAAGATCTAAACAAAAGGATGAACTAGTTATGATGCAGAAACTAATAACTAGTTATACCTTTTGTAGCTTATAGACCTCATGATCTTCTGCCGTATTTCTCTTCTTATCTCAGACGTCGTGTGGGCGACGATATACCGAGACGAGAATCCACCCAAGCTTCCTTCTTCTCCAAGCAAGTTTTGGCCACCACCGATTTTCAAGAGATGAAAAACTTTCGACCATCAACCAAGCTCCAAGGGATGCTAAGAAACAAAACCTCCTATGCCTCCTACTTCCTCTAACAAGATCCGGCCACCACCAAGCTCATAGAGATGAAGATGCCGCCAGCCACACAAGGAAGAAGAATAGGAGAAAAGGAGGAAGAGAGGGCCGACCACCACCAAGGAAGAGAAGAGAGGAATACTAGATAATATGTTATGAGGTGAGACACCTCTACCCTCTCTTTTATATTCCTTGGTCTTGGCAAATAAGGAAAGTTTTATAAATAAAACTTCCTTATATTCCTTGCCAATGTTTAAGAAGGAAAATTTAATTAAAAATTTCTTTTAATCCCTTAATGGCCAGCCACCTACAAGTCCTCCAATTAAGGAAAGTTTTAAACACAAAATTAAAACTTCCTAATTTATTTTCGGAAATTTTAAAAATAAAAATTTCTCTTTTAAAATTTCCCTTCATGGTTGGTTATAAAAAGAAACTTTTATAAATTAAAATCTCTCTATTAAAACATATGGATGATTACAAAAAGGAAAGTTTTCTCCAAAATTAAAATCTTCCATTTAACTACAAATAAGGAAAGATATCAAACCTTTCTCTTAATCTTTTGAAGAAACTATAAAAGGAAAGATTTAATTTTAAAACTCTCTTTTAAATCATGGCTTCCACATAAGGAATTATTTTAAGATTAAAATCCCTTTTAATTTAATTGTGGCTGGCCACCTAAGCTTGGGCTCCAAGCTAGGCCGACCACACCTCAACCCATCCAAACCTTATCTTGGCCGACCCTTGCTTGGGCTCCAAGCATGTCTTAGCCAACCACCTTGGGATGGGTAAGAAAGTGGGTTTAGGTGGGTATAACAATTTATAAATAAGAGGCTACGATAGGGACCGAGAGGAGGAATTGGTTTTGGTCTCCCGATGAACTTGAGCTTCCCGTGTTCGCCCCAAACACCCAACTCGAGTTCACCAATAATAACTTATACCACTCTTTATTATTGAACTACCACACCAATCTCATATTACTATATGAGCTCCTTCTTATCATGAGTGTGTTAATCTCCCTGTGTTTAAGATATCAAATATCCACTAATTAAATGAGTTACTGACAGCTCACTTAATTAATATCTACCTCCAAGAGTAGTACCACTCAACCTTATCGTCATGTCGGACTAAGTCCACCTGCAGGGTTTACATGACAATCCTTATGAGCTCCTCTTGGGGACATTATCAAACTAGATTACTAGGACACAATTTCATTTTATAATCAACAACACACCATATAAATAATACCATTTCTCAACTTATCGGGCCTATTGATTTATCGAACTAAATCGTACCCTTTGATAAATTAAAGAAATGAATATTAAGTATTTGTGTTTATTATTATATCATGATTAAAAGCACACACTTTCATAATAACAAATGTCTTGTTCTTTTATGCAGTCAATATAAAAAGAACTTACCTTAAATGGTCATACTCAATACACTCTGGTCATACTAATACCAAATTACACTACGACTATTTTAATTATTTGTTCCTATCTATCTTAGTTGTGAGCAACTGTTTATAATTTATAAAGAACTGATAACATGATCTTCTGTATGTGACACCACACACCGTGTTATCTACAATATAAATTAATTGAACAACTACACTTAGCATATAAATGTAGACATTTGACCAATGTGATTCTTATAAATGTTTATACAAAAAGCTAGGCTTTTAGTATACATTCCAACAAAGACTTCATTTGAGCTCTATTATAATAAAATATTCAAAGCATTTGGATGCTCAGTTTACATACTAAATATAAGAGAATACTTAGGAAAATTTATCTCAAAAGTAGAAAATAGAATTTTTGTAAGTTATTAAATAGTAGAGGTTATAGAGTATATAACAAAAATACACTATGAATTGAAGAAACTATAAATGTAAGGTTTGAAAAATTTAACCTTAACTTAGAACAAACTTAGATTCAACCAGTTGATTTTATTAGAGGTACTAGTCAAGGGGGAGCATGTGAAAACCTAAGTCAAGAACATGAAGACGAACATCAACCACAAGAAAATGAATACACTAGAACCATAAGGGTCAACCCAAACCGTCACTTGAACAAATAATTGGTGACCCAGATCTAAGAGTCTAAACTAGGTCAGCTTTTAGAAACCTAAGCCAAATAACCTTAATTTCTAACATCGAACCCAAAATAATAAAAGAATCATTAAGTGACCCAGATTGGACCTTATCCATGTAAGAGGAACTGACCCAATTTAAAAGAAATGAAGTGTGGGATCTAGTTTCATTACCAGTACAAAAAAAAGTAATAGAAACAAAGTGGGTCTTTAGAAACAAACTAAATGAAAAAGGGGAAGTTGTTAGAAATAAGACCAGATTAGTAGCAAAAGGGTTTAGCTATATTGATGGACTTGACTATGATGAAACCTATGCCCCTGTTGCCAGACTTGAATCAATTAGAATGTTGTTGAGCTATGCGACCTATAAGGATTTCAAATTATATCAAATGGATGTAAAGTCAACCTTTCTCAATAGATTGATTAAAGAATATGTATATGTAAGTCAACCTCCAGGGTTTGAAAACTTAGAACACCCTAATCATGTGTTCAAACTAAAGAAAGTCCTTTATAGTTTAAAACAGGCTCCTAGAGCTTGGTATTAAAGGTTGACCACAAACTTAATCTCAAACAACTTCAACCAAGGTCAAGTAGACCCAACTCTCTTCATAAAAATAATTGATCAAGATCTCTTTATAGCTCAAGTCTATATAGATGATATAATATTTGGATCAACTAACTTAAAACTTTCACAACAATTTATAACATTGATGGAACAAGAATTTGAAATGAGTCTAGTAGGACAACTAATATTCTTCCTAGGTCTACAAATCAAACAAACAAATGAAGAAAACTATGTTTATCAACAAAAATGTACACTTGAATTATCAAGAAATTTAGAATGGAAAACTCCAAAGACATTAAAACTCCAATGGACACCAATGTAACCCTATACAGTGACCTAAATGGAAAACCTATAGACCTCAAATATTATAGAAGTGCCATAGAAAGCCTACTATACATAATGTAAGTCGACCTGATATTTTATTTGCAGTCAGTGTGTGTGCTAGGTACCAAAGTTGCGCTAAGGAATCACATTTAGCTAATGTTAAAAGAATTTTTAGATACTTAAAAGGAACATCCAATGTAGGAATGTGGTATTCTAGAATAGCCAACTTTGAACTTATAGGTTTCTCTGACTTAGATTATGCTGGCTGTAAACTAGATAGAAAGAGTACAAGTGATGGTCGTCAACTACATGAGTCATCACTTGTTAATTGGTTTAGTAGAAAGTAACATTGTGTTACTTTATCTACTACTGAGGCAGAATATATAGCAATAGAAGAATATGTTACACAACTACTATGGATGATGCACACCATAAAAAACTTCAATCTAAACTTTAAAAATACAAAAGTGTTAATTGATAATATTATCTCAATCAACTTAACAAAAAATCTAGTGCATCATTCAAGAACTAAACACATTGAAGTTAAACACCACTTTATTAGGGATCATGTCATAAAAGGAGATATTGAACTCAATTACATTGAGTTCAAGTTAAACTTAGTTGACATATTTACCAAACCACTCGCTGATAGTGAATTTAGCAATTTATGTCAACAACTAGGAATGTGTTTAATAGACTAGGACTACTACTTTTATTTTTTTTTAAAATGGTTTACAAATTCTAAGAAAATTCTTTACTTATATTTTCTAAAAATTCTCATTTCCTTAGACTTTCAAAATTTACTTTTACCTTAGTCTAGATCAAATTCATAGAAAGCATGATCATATAGATCTAGGATTTGAGCATCTCACAAACACACTAGGTCTCCCTTGATTGTGTATTTAAAAACCTAGAACAGTGTAAGATACATAGGAAAATTGCCTGGACTTAAGATGCTTATATTAGTATATCATCATAAGTCTGGGCGAGAAATACCAAATTATATTGATCAGGTTAAGTAATCCATCTTAGTCAAATACTGCTATCTTCTGATAGTCAGTTAGTAACTATCGGTTAGATATTTAAGGATAATTTTAGATGGCTATTTTTCTTAAATAATATAATATTAGGTTCAAGAGGAGAACACTTTCAAAAATTTTTTTAACCTTCACTATTAAAAATAAAAATTGTGTTTTGTTTTGATTTCTTTTACTCAAAATAACTTAAAATCATTTTGAATCTTTCGAAAGGATCTTTTGATGACATTTTTTTATTAAAGGATCTTTTGCAAAAGTCTTTTGAATTTCCTAGGCCTATATTGAAAATTGTTTTGGAAATCTTTACTTAATTTTTTTTCCAAAATAACTTAGGATATTCTTGTTTAAAGCTTTTTGAAAATATTTCTAATTTACAAACTCTTATTTAAAATTACTTTGAAAATATTTCTAAGTTAAAATTTCTTGTTTCAAAAATATTTTGCAATTATTTTATAGTTGATAATTTATACTTAAAATTCATGTTTTAAGGTTATTTTAAAAGTATCGGAAAAGCATTTTTTGCCTTAAAAACTTTAAAATTGTAATAGTTTTGAAAAATCAAATTACTTTTAAAAGTTGAATAATTATTTTAAAAATTACTTTGATAATATCATGGAAGCTACTTACACTTTAAACCTTATTAGTTACTTTGCAAAAGTTAGCTCTCAAAATCTATTATAAACTTTGTTAGACTTCTTTCAAATAGAGCGATTTTTTTTTAACTTGAGGGTTAAGTGAATTTATTGCTTAACTAAGTGTGCAGGAGTTGATGGGTCTAGAGGATCTGACACCAGACTAAAATCCAGCTAGGTCTGAAAGACCTGATAGTTGCTGTGAAGTCCAAATAGGTCAAAGGGTCGACCTGATATCTGGTAGGGAGTCCGATTGGGTCTGTATAACTTGACAATTGATAGAAGTTTAGTTGGGTATATGGATATAACAACTGGCATGAAGACTTGATGGGTCAAGAGACTGTTAACCGACTATAAGTTAATAAGAAAAGGTAAGTCACTGGAGGAGAGTGACTCGGTGAGGACGGGTTCTGATTGAGAGACAGTAGGCATCAGTCCAATTTAGGTCCATTTTGGATCCCTAAACTGAGACCTTGACTAGTTCCTGGTACAGGGAGGATGGTAGCTAATCATTTTTACTCATGTTTATCGTGCTAACATTTATCTTGCAGGTTATTATTTTATTTATTGGACTAACACATTTTGCAGGGCAAGAAGAGCACAAAAAGCCTTGAATGAACTATACCTGAGGCACCTTCAAGTATTGAAAGGTATCTTGGCACTATTTATGAAAGGCGCCTTTGGTGCATGGAAGACGCCTTTAGCTGGATGAAATTCTGACCTCTTTAGCAATAAGGATAAGCTCTTTTCGGGATCAAGTTTTACATACTGGAGGTGCCTTTAACCCTATGGAAGGCGCCTTCCACAGCTTTTATAAGAGCATCTCGACCAAGCTTCAACATATAACACACACACACACACACACACAAGCTTCTATGTGTCCAATTGAGGTCCCGACTGCTCCGACTTCCTACTGTGACTCTACTTCAACACTACTACGTTCGTCTACCACTGAGAAGCCATCCAAACACCAAGCTCAAGTAAACTGACTTAGACAAGTTTAGTGTGTCGCACTTGCTCCAATTTTCCTTGTACTCGATCCCCTCTTTCGATAGTTCTAAAAGAGGTATTTTAGTGAATTACCCATCGATAGATCCACGGGACTTGGATCTTGGAGTTGGAGTCACTGAAGGCTTCGAACCAGGTAAAACTGACCATGTCTATCTTTGTCTTCTTACTTGTTTTTTCTATATTTTTTTGCTACGTATTTTGATCTCAAAATGAAAAAAACAAGTTTTTTAAAATCACGTGATTCACTTCTCTCTCATGTGCGACTCGATCCAACAGGACTGATGCCTACTATTCCCTCTTTAGGGAACGTGCCCTCACCTACTCCTCTCAAGAGAGTTTACCTTTTGCCAGATCAGTCCTCCAGACCGTTTAGACATTTACTTAGTGTCTGAGACTTCAGGACTTCATGCTAGATGTCCACTCCATGACCCATCCAGTCTTCTACCTAGTGTCTATGACACCAAGGATTTTCATCTAGCGTCCTTCTTGTGAAATCACAAGCGCACGGTTGTCATCAAGTAATAAAATTTATATAAGTCGATCCCACGAAAATTGAGGATCAAATGCTAATTGGATTTACATGTTAAATTTAACCTGATAGAATTGATAATAATTTATTTTGAGGTTTTCAACTAAGATGTGAAACTAAAAGAAAGATAACCGAGGAAGTCCTTAATTTAGAAGATGTTCTAGGTGGTTAGTTTCATTATAATGGTGAATGTTGTGCTATGAATTCGTCCATTCTTAGTTCCCTACTTATATGTTTGAAGGATAGTCTAAATTACTACCGAATACCTCCCCACGATGATATATTGAAGTACTTCCCCTTCCAGTAATTAAGTATACCATCAAGTGAAGAAGTAACTTAGAGAGTCCAAATTTTTAGTAAAGAACCTCCTGTCACAAGGCCTCCCCCAGGTTTATGTTTTTAGATTATGTAGGTCACTTGTAGAGCATATGATTAGAGAAAGCCCATTAGGTCAAGTGATAGACTCATCCTTACATAGAATTGTTCTCCCTTAGGAGGTTATGTTCCATATAGAAGGATAGTTACCTTAGATACTCAATGTTAAACAAGCATCCTAAAGTCATGCCGAGCTATATTGGAACATACACTCAAAAGAGGCAACAATTTATGCATCTATTCAATGAAAATTCAGGTTCATACTAAGATATAGAAACACAATAATGTATCTAGCTCAAAAATTATATCTATGCATATAAAAATGCAATCTAGATAGATAAATTCATGTTCATAGAAAAATCCTAATTGTAAGCATTTCATCAAACATAACAAGTACCATATAAGCTTCATCAAACAAAGAAATTGGTAATTCAATAGAGTTTATAACATCCATACATTATAATTACTTTCTACGTCCTATAACAATATGAATCTACTCTATAATCGGAAGAAATACAATCCAAGAACTCAAAACCATAGAAATCTCAAGAACCCTAAGGAAGGGGAGAAGAACTTATCCTTGGATGTCAAGTGAAGCCCTTTGATATAGATCTTGAATTGCCTATGAGGATGGAGTAGTAGAATGATCTCAGATTGCCCAGATGATGCCTCCAAATACAAGAATTTGACCTAAAGGATCTCCTCCCATCTTGGATCTTCCTCCCTTAGCAAGGGGATGAAGTGGCCCTTATATAAAAGTGGGGGCAAGGAAGTGGCCGTGCCTAGGGACACTACCCAACTGCCCTATAGCTATCTGGCCGTGCCATTTGGCATGGCTAGAGCCAAATTGTCACTCACAAAATAGCTTGGCTGTGCCATATGACACAACCAAAGTTGTGTCTGGCTTCTTGGTCATGCTTTTTGGCACGACTAGAGCAGAGCTTGCTCTGTTTATGCCTTTTGGGCTGTGTTATTTGGCATGATCTGATTTTCAAACTTGCACTTTTCAGACTTTTGAAGGCATGACTATGCCTCAAGGCACGACCAAGTTCAATTCTGCTAAAGAAATTTGCATGGATTAGCTCCTGGCCATGCTATTTGGATGCCCCCCTTCAAAATTGGCTGGAACAAGAGGCACGACCACCCCTTGTTTGCTGCTGCTTAGATATACACCCTAGGACATAGCCGTGACTTTGAGGCATGATTTGGAGCACAACCGTGTAAAATATTATGATTAAGTCTGAATAAAAGTTATAGAGCTTGAAGTTATCTCCACTTTGATACTTGGAATGACCAAAACTCCAACTGAGTGAAAAGTTATGGCCATTCTTTGGATCTGTACTATAGTCTAAAATCTGGCATGCCCGTGCTTGATGGCACAACTGTGCCTTTTGGCCGTGTGATTTTTCCCTAAAACTCCCTATGGCTATGTTCCTCATCAAGTCATAGTCATGTGGGTGAAGTTTGAGAACATTTTGACTTTGTTTAGACCCTGATATTCTCTGAGGAGCATGACAATGTCATTGGACATGATTGCTTATTTTCTCTTTCAGAGTTGCTCTAAAGTGTATTCTTCATTTATTTTTTTTCTCCAAAAGGTATCATTTTCATTCCAAAGTCCATCTATGAGGGAGGCATAGCCATGCCTTGAGGCATGGCTAAGTCTTAGTCTTTCTACAAATGATCTTCTTTTACGCGCTTTGAATCATTTTTCGCTCCAAACTGCTCCTGAAAATGAAAACAAACACCGAGTAGATTTCTGAATGTAAAGTAATAATTATGCTGAAATTTGATAGAAATGGGTACAAAACACATAGATCATAAATATGAAATATAAGTAGATGTGCGTCAAATAGTGCTAAAAAAATATATAATCTACGTGCATTACACCCCAGACTTAAACCTTTGCTTTTTCTCAAGCAAACTCTGCAATCTAGATTCATGAGCTAATAATGTGTATCCTTAGTGATTTTATTCAATCCTATTAGACTAGTGAGACCAATGACCATAATCAAGAATGATTTACAAGAAAGCATTCGATTGTTATCAAATAAAATTCTACAGTCTAGAAACATGTGTAGGAGTAAGTACATCATAATCCTTAGTGAATCAATTTAAATCTATCAAACAATTTCAAAAATGAGCATGATCATAAATATATTTGACTTAGCCTAAGAATGAGTTCTTCGTGCTTAGTGTAAATCATGACATAAATTTCTCAAGTATCAATTCCTAATCTTATTCAAGTCGTCATTGAACCATCTTTTCTTTTTATTCCCAGTAGTTGACACTGATGGGTTCATCTATCTTAAATAATATCCAAGGTCTAAAGAATATGCTCGATATCAAGAGAAATCTAGTGTTCGTTTCCTTAGTGATCTAACTCGGTCTCAAAGGGGCAAACAACTAGTTTCCACTCATGATAATAATTTTTTTCAATTCCTTATTTCATCATTTCCATCTCAATTTTTTTTCTTCAATTGCACATTTGTAACTATACAACTGGCGGAATTTTTATTTTCCAAATGAGCTTTAATGATTCAAGCTATTAGAGTGTATACTAAAAGCCTAGCCTTTTGTAAACATTTATTTTGAAATAAAGAATCACATGATCAAATGTCTACATTTATATGCTAAGTGTAGTTGTTCAAATAATTTATATTATAGATAACATGGTGTGTGGTGTCACACACAGAAGGTCATGTTATCAGTTTCTTATAAGTTATAAATAGTAGCTTACAACCAAGATGGAATGGGACAAACCATTTGAGTTGTTGTAGTGTAATTAGGTATTAGTTTATCTTGACTAATAAATTACACTAGTACACTATGAGTGTATTGAGCAGGACCATTTGAGGTAGTTTCTTTTTATACTGACTCTTTAAAATAACAAGACCTCTGTTATTATGGAAGTATGTACTCTTAATCATGATATAATAATAAGCATGTATACTTAATATTTATTTCTTTAATTTATCAAAGGGTGCGATTTAGTTCGATAAATCAATAGACCCAATAAGTTGGGAAATGATATTATTTATATGGTGTGTTATTGATTATAAAATGAAATTGTGTCCTAGTAATCTAGGTTGATGATGTCCCCTTGAGGAGCTCATAAGGATTGTCATGTAAACCCTGCAGGTGGACGTAGTCCGACATGACAATAAAGTTAAGTGGTACTACTCTTGGAGTTAGATATTAATTAAGTGAGTTGTCAGTAACCCATTTAATTAATGGACATTCGATATCTTAAATACAGGGAGATTAACATACTCATAATAAGAAGGAGCCCATATAGTAATATGAGATTGGTACGGTAGTTTAATAATAACTCTTTAGTGGTATGAGTTATTATTGATGAACTCGAGTTGGGTGTTCGGGGCGAACACGGGAAGTTCAAGTTCATCGGGAGACCAAAACCAATTCCTCCTCTCGGTCCCTATCGTAGCCTCTTATTTATAAAGTTTTATACTCACCCAAACCCAACTTCTTACCCACCTTAAGGTGGCCGGCCAAGCCTAGCTTGGAGCCCAAGCTAGGGCCGGCCAAACCATGGCTAGATGGGTGCAAGTGGTGGCCGACCCTAGCTTGGAGCCCAAGTAGGGTGGTCGGCCACATTAGATTAAAAGGAGTTTTAATTTTTTAAAATCTTTCCTTATGTGGAAGCTATGGTTTTAAAAGAAAGTTTAAAATTTAAATCTTTCCTTTTATAGCTTTCTACAAAAGATTAAAAGAAAGATTTGTTATCTTTCCTTATTTGTAGTTGAAAATGAAGATTTTAATTTTAGAGAAAACTTTTCTTTTTGTAATCAGCCATATGTTTTAAAAGAGAGATTTTAATTTATAAAAGTTTCCTTTTATAACCAACCATGAAGGAAATTTTAAAAGAGAATTTTTATTTTAAAAATTTCGGGAAACAAATTAGGAAGTTTTAATTTTGTGTTTAAAACTTTCCTTATTTGGAGGACATGTAGTGGCCAACCATTAAAAGATTAAAAGGAAATTTTAATTAAATTTTCCTTTTTAGTCATTGGCAAGGAAAATAAGGAAGTTTTAATTACGTTTAAAACTTTCCTTATTTGCCATGACCAAGGATTATAAAAGAGAGGGATAACACATATATTATTCCTTTTCTCTCATCCTTGGTGGTTGTAACGCCCCAAATTTCCTCAATTAGAGTCCTAAAAGTAATTTAAAAATATTTAAAAATGCTATAGAAATATTCTAGGGATTTTTAGAAATTTTTAGAGTATTTTTATGTAATTTTTGGAGGTCGTTTGGTATTTTTACAAAACGAAGGAAGTTTCGACAAAAAAATGTCCAAGCCGAGAATTGAACCCATGACCTTTGACTCGGTCAAAACCCGACTGACCAGGTGTGCAAACATATTTTTCTGTTTAGAAAAGGTAGCGAATTTATTTAAGATAGTTAACAGAATATTGGATTATAAAAGGGATAAGTTGATCCTAGATTTATTTGTTTAGAAAAGGTAGCGAATTTATTTAAGATAGTTAACAGAATATTATAAAAGGGATAAGTTGATGTTGGATTTGTTTGTTTAGAAAAAGTAGCAAATTTATTTAAGATAATTAACAGAATATTGGATTATAAAAGGGATAAGTTGATGTTGGATTTGTTTGTTTTGAAAAAGTAGCAAATTTATTTAAGAAGTTAACAGAAATATCAAGTTATAAAAAGGGATAAGTTGATGCTCTGTTTTCCCGTGACTTAAACCATTCTCTCCTTCTCTTCTACGTACGATGGCGGAGCTCGGGCAGAAAATGAAAGGGAGTTAGGGTATCATCTCCGGCGGCCGGCCAAGGTCCTATATGCCCTTTTTGTTCGGTTGTGAGTCCAAGAATCAAGGTAAGTGCTTCTCACCTGCAGTAGGAGTAGTTTCGGACCTTTGTTCTTCTTGAATTCGAAGCATAAGAAGCGCTTATAGTGCAGATTTTAATTAAGCCTATAGTGCAGATTTTAATTAAGCGCTTATAGTGCAAATTTTTAATTAAGCCTATAGTGCAAATTTTTAATTAGGCTTATAGTGCAGATTTTAATTAAGCCTATAGTGCAGATTTTAATTAAGCTTATAGTGCAGATTTTTATGTAGGCTTATAGTGCAGATTTTAATTAAGCCTATAGTGCAGATTTTAGTTAAACTTATAGTGCAGATTTTTAATTAGGCTTATAGTGCAGATTTTAATTAAGCTTATAGTGCAGATTTTTATGTAGGCTTATAGTGCAGATTTTAATTAAGCTGGTAGTGCAGATTTTTAATTAAGCGTATAGTGCAGATTTTTAATTAAGCTTATAGTGTAGATTTTTATGTAGGCTTATAGTGCAGATTTCTTAGAGCTTAAAATGCAGATTTCTTTAGAGCTTGTAGTGCAGATTTTTGGTGGAATTTATAGTGCAGATTTTTGGTGGAACTTGTAGTACAGATTTTTGGTGGAACTTATAGTGCAGTTTTTAAAGAAAAAGATTATAGTGCAGTTTGGTTAAGTATTATAGTGCAGAATTTATGTTTGCATAGTATGCAGAAATAGTGTAGCATAGAATGTAGAATCTTGATTAGTATAGTATGCAGAATTTTGACTAGCATAGTATGCAGATTTTAGATAAGCTTAGTATGCAGATTTTAGATAAGCTTAGTATGCAGATTTTAGATAAGCTTAGTATGCAGATTTTAGTTAAGCTTAATATGCAGATTTCTGTTTAAACTTGTATGCAGATTTTGTTTAAGCATTTCAGTGTTAGAATTTGTTTAAACATTTCAGTTTTGTAAGAAGCATTCTTATAAAGAAAAGTATAAGAAAGATAAAGAAAAGAAAGAAAAGGCCGAGACCTTAAGTAGATCCCAAAGTCAAGACTTTAGGAGTTTTAGGCACATAAGGTGTCTATTAAAATGCCAAGGCATTTAAAGAAAAAGTAATTAAGATTATAAGTATTTTACTTTTAAGAAGAGGCTAGTACCCAACTTCCGAGGTTGTCGTTAAACAAATCCAGGTGTCCAATTCCGAGGTCTTGGCCCTGGTAGAGCCTGCTCTTTTAGGATTGGTGGCTCGCTACCCCAACCTATTAGGGAACGCGCATAAGATGGTACTACGCCTGGGCCCAAGAAGAAGTTGATTATTATTTTGAAGTATTATAAGTATAAGTTTTTGAACAAGTAAAATGAGTTTTACATAAACATAAAGTATTAAAGATTAAGTTAGAACAAATGAAATAAGTTTCATATAGTTCTGAAAATCAGTAAGTTTAGTTCTTTATTCTACCATGTTTATCTAGTGGATGAGTAGTTTTTCATGTTTACCTATTAGATGAGTAGCATGATTAGCTATTAGAATTACATGAGTAGATTCCTTAGCTTTTCTTTGCTATTAGTTTGACATGAGCAGTTATGTTTATGCTTTATTTCATTTTAGAGCATATAGTTTTTAGTTCTTTTCGTATACATGCACATTCGTGTTTTTGTGAGTTAGATAGCGCTTACTAAGCAAATTTTGCTTATAGACTACACTTCCTCTTACTGCAGATACAGGAAAGGAAAAGATATAGAAAGGAAGGCGACAAGGAGGTGTTCGAAGGATGTGTGATGCCTGGACTATAGAAGCCTTGGGATTAGCATAAGAATTTATTAACAAAGAGTTGAGTAGAATGTATTAGATGAGTCATTTAATCTTCCGCTGCTAGTTAATTGTATATTTTGAGTTTGTCCGAGAGTTTGAGGAATTTCTATCAACATGTGAACAAGGATAGTTAAGTAAAGTTGTAGTCCAGTAGCACTCCGCCCTCACAGACTAGTAGTGAGGAGGGTGGGGTGTTACAGTTGGTATCAGAGCAGTTCCTATTCTCCAGCATCACACATCAGCACCAACCTTGCCGTCTTCAAGTAAGAAAGTATTTAAGTTTTCCTTTTATGCTTTCTTTATTATTTGCAGTATGGAGTAATTGCTTAAATGCGCTTTAGTAAGATAGAAGTTTTGTCTCTCTTATATTCATATACATAAGTATGTTTAGAAAGGATAGAGAAGATATCATGCCTTCTAAGGACCCCTAATGGGTACGATGCGATATGAATAATAGAGGACCGAGAAGTTAAGAGACTAAGGAACAAAGAGTACCATTAGTGAAAGTCATTTAGAACCAGAAGCACGAGGAAGTTACTTATGAGTGTGAGGACAGTATGAGACAGAGATATCCAGAATTATTCTAAGTTCGAGGACGAACTTTTTATAAGGTAGGGAGAATTGTAACGCCCCAAATTTCCTCAATTAGAGTCCTAAAAGTAATTTAAAAATATTTAAAAATGCTATAGAAATATTCTAGGGATTTTTAGAAATTTTTAGAGTATTTTTATGTAATTTTTGGAGGTCGTTTGGTATTTTTACAAAACGAAGGAAGTTTCGACAAAAAAATGTCCAAGCCGAGAATTGAACCCATGACCTTTGACTCGGTCAAAACCCGGCTGACCAGGTGTGCAAACATATTTTTCTGTTTAGAAAAGGTAGCGAATTTATTTAAGATAGTTAACAGAATATTGGATTATAAAAGGGATAAGTTGATCCTAGATTTGTTTGTTTAGAAAAGGTAGCGAATTTATTTAAGATAGTTAACATAATATTATAAAAGGGATAAGTTGATGTTGGATTTGTTTGTTTAGAAAAAGTAGCAAATTTATTTAAGATAATTAACAGAATATTGGATTATAAAAGGGATAAGTTGATGTTGGATTTGTTTGTTTAGAAAAAGTAGCAAATTTATTTAAGGAGTTAACAGAAATATCAAGTTATAAAAAGGGATAAGTTGATGCTCTGTTTTCCCGTGACTTAAACCATTCTCTCCTTCTCTTCTGCGTACGATGGCAGAGCTCGGGCAGAAAATGAAAGGGAGTTAGGGTATCATCTCCGGCGGCCGGCCAAGGTCCTATATGCCCTTTTTGTTCGGTTGTGAGTCCAAGAATCAAGGTAAGTGCTTCTCACCTGCAGTAGGAGTAGTTTCGGACCTTTGTTCTTCTTGAATTTGAAGCATAAGAAGCGCTTATAGTGCAGATTTTAATTAAGCCTATAGTGCAAATTTTAATTAAGCGCTTATAGTGTAAATTTTTAATTAAGCCTATAGTGCAAATTTTTAATTAGGCTTATAGTGCAGATTTTAATTAAGCCTATAGTGCAGATTTTAATTAAGCTTATAGTGCAGATTTTTATGTAGGCTTATAGTGCAGATTTTAATTAAGCCTATAGTGCAGATTTTAGTTAAACTTATAGTGCAGATTTTTAATTAGGCTTATAGTGCAGATTTTAATTAAGCTTATAGTGCAGATTTTTATGTAGGCTTATAGTGCAGATTTTAATTAAGCTGGTAGTGCAGATTTTTAATTAAGCCTATAGTGCAGATTTTTAATTAAGCTTATAGTGCAGATTTTTATGTAGGCTTATAGTGCAGATTTCTTAGAGCTTAAAATGTAGATTTCTTTAGAGCTTGTAGTGCAGATTTTTGGTGGAATTTATAGTGCAGATTTTTGGTGGAACTTGTAGTACAGTTTTTTGGTGGAACTTATAGTGCAGTTTTTAAAGAAAAAGATTATAGTGCAGTTTGGTTAAGTATTATAGTGCAGAATTTATGTTTGCATAGTATGCAGAAATAGTGTAGCATAGAATGTAGAATCTTGATTAGTATAGTATGCAGAATTTTGACTAGCATAGTATGCAGATTTTAGATAAGCTTAGTATGCAGATTTTAGAAAAGCTTAGTATGCAGATTTTAGATAAGCTTAGTATGCAGATTTTAGTTAAGCTTAATATGCAGATTTCTGTTTAAACTTGTATGCAGATTTTGTTTAAGCATTTCAGTGTTAGAATTTGTTTAAACATTTCAGTTTTGTAAGAAGCATTCTTATAAAGAAAAGTATAAGAAAGATAAAGAAAAGAAAGAAAATGCCGAGGCCTTAAGTAGATCCCAAAGTCAAGACTTTAGGAGTTTTAGGCACACAAGGTGTCTATTAAAATGCAAAGGCATTTAAAGAAAAAGTAATTAAGATTATAAGTATTTTACTTTTAAGAAGAGGCTAGTACCCGACTTCCGAGGTTGTCGTTAAACAAATCCGGTGTCCAATTCGAGGGTCTTGCCAAATGGGCCGCTCAAGATTGGTCGGCTCGCTACCAAATTAAAAGCAAGTACAGTTGGTACCGGGCCCAAGAAGAAGTTGATTATTATTTTGAAGTATTATAAGTATAAGTTTTTGAACAAGTAAAACGAGTTTTACATAAACATAAAGTATTAAAGATTAAGTTAGAACAAATGAAATAAGTTTCATATAGTTCTGAAAATCAGTAAGTTTAGTTCTTTATTCTACCATGTTTATCTAGTGGATGAGTAGTTTTTCATGTTTACCTATTAGATGAGTAGCATGATTAGCTATTAGAATTACATGAGTAGATTCCTTAGCTTTTCTTTGCTATTAGTTTGACATGAGCAGTTATGTTTATGCTTTATTTCATTTTAGAGCATATAGTTTTTAGTTCTTTTCGTATACATGCACATTCGTGTTTTTGTGAGTTAGATAGCGCTTACTAAGCAAATTTTGCTTATAGACTACACTTCCTCTTACTGCAGATACAGGAAAGGAAAAGATATAGAAAGGAAGGCGACAAGGAGGTGTTCGAAGGATGTGTGATGCCTGGACTATAGAAGCCTTGGGATTAGCATAAGAATTTATTAACAAAGAGTTGAGTAGAATGTATTAGATGAGTCATTTAATCTTCCGCTGCTAGTTAATTGTATGTTTTGAGTTTCTCCGAGAGTTTTAGGAATTTCTATCAACATGTGATCAAGGATAGTTAAGTAAAGTTAGTAGTCCAGTAGCGCTCCGCCCTCACAGACTAGTAGCGAGCAGGGTGGGGTGTTACAGTGGTGGTCGACCCTCTTCTTCCCCTATTCTTCTTCCTTGGTGGCTGGCGGCATCTCATCTCTAGGAGTTGTTGGTGGCTGGATCTTGTGAGAGGAAGAAGGAGAGATAGGAGACATTGTTTCTTAGCATCCCTTGGAGCTTGGTTGGTGGCCGAAGTTCTTCATCTCTAGGAGATTGTTGGTGGCCGAAACTTGCAAGGAGAAGGATGCTTGGGTGGATTCTCATCTTGGTAGATCGTCACCCACACGACGTCGGAGATAAGAAGAGGAATATGACAGAAGATCAACAGGTCTATAAGCTACAAAAGGTATAACTAGTTATTAGTTTCCGCATCATAACTAGTTTATTCTTTTGTTTTGATCTTGAAATACCAAACACAAGAGGCTAACGATTCTAGGTTTCAGATTTATGATTCGATTTTGTGTTTCTTTTGCTTTTTGATCTTGTGATTCGATTGTTCTTAATGGTTAAACCTAGGGTTATTGTAAGGAGATTAAATATTGAATTTCGTTGAAAGACTTTGTTTAGGAAGTGGTGGATGATCCCATACCCAAGAAGGCCTAGTGCCTCGCCATGTTTAACCTGGAAGACGATCTCTGAAATAAATATTTAATCAAATTTGTAACATGGGTGGATTTGGATTAATAATGTTAAGCATCGTTTGTAATCCAAGTCTAAGCCTCAAAGAACAGATAAGTTGAATTTTGAATCAATAATGTTAAGTTCTATTTACGATTTCAAATTTAATTTTTAAAGAACACAATAGGTTGTTAGGAAAGGTTCAGAACTTGTACAAAATTTTTATACAGGGGAACCAGTATGATATTCTGAGTAGCAACCAACAATTGGTATCAGAGCTAGGATTTGCCTCTGTGTGTTTGATTTTTCAGTTTAATTATGCACATGTCATACATATTTTAGGCAGGATAATAGTAGGATGTGCAAATAGATTAACTCTGTGGTTGCAGGCATCCTAGATCCAACTATTATGACCCTAATATGATTGTGTGTGATTGGACCCTCGGACATGTCGAGGGCATTTTATGTGTGTGCATGATTGTATGTATTAAATACAGTAGGAGCTGTATTAGTTTTAGGATTTTACATTTTTGTTTCGATCTTGATTACATGTACATTCCCTTGTGGAATATAGGATCGATAAATGTACAATTATATTTTTGTCGCGGATCATATTCTTGCGAGGTATGGTACTATTTGAGGACCAGAGGCGCAGCAGAAAAAGAAGCAAGATAGATGTGACAACTAGACCCGATTGCAGTGGCTAAAGATGACAGCACCTAGGGTTGGCAGCACATGGAGGACAGTGATGGAAGAGGCCACAATAGTTGGAAAATTATTTTTCCATATTTATTTCTTTTTATTTGCTGTGATGTGTGTATGTGATGTGTGCTTACATGATAAAATCCTCATCTTAAATAACTAAGTGGGAGAGGGATTTTAAATAAATTCTACGGTCTCCATTACTTGTTTGAAAGTGATGCAAACAAACTTGCGTGTTGGCTCTGAGTGCCTTCCTCCACAACGGATGAGTTTATTTGTGGGTCACTAGATCAAACTTCTTTTTACGGATGATTATAGAAAATTATTTAGAAGCGTGTGATCTTCTCCAACTCAAGGGGCACAATCCTATTTAATGGACTAAGTATCAAGTAATGATATACACTTAGACACATTCAATAGTATCCTCCCCAACGGAGTCACTGCTATTATTTGTGTGACCAAAGGAAAATCAACTATTAATTTGTCATAAAGTTAGGTTGACAAGATAATAAAATTAACCGGTAAAACCCCCTCTTACAAATGTTTGAATTTGTATACGCCCACATTAACATGGCATACAAAATTCACGGTGTTTGAGGTAATTTTATTTGTCATAATGTTAGGTTGACAAGATAATAAAATTAATGGGAAACCCCCCTCTTACAAATGTTTAAATTTGTATACATCCACACTAACGTGACATACAATATTCACGGTTTCTGAGGTAATTTTATTTGTCATAAAGATAGGTTGACAAGATAATTAATGGGTAAAACCCTCCTCTTACAAATGTTTGATTTTGTATATGTCCACACTAACATGACATACAAAATTCATGGTGTTTGAGGTGTTGGTGAATTTAAATGATATTGTTTGAGGAATCAATATTATTTTAAATTCTAAAGTCTTCACCAAAGGATATTATGATTCTTAGGATGACTTTCATCCCACTGGCTATTATTATGAAAGAGAACAAACTTACTGGTCCCAATTACATAGATTGGAAATGAAACATGGATATTGTCCTAACTGCTGAAGGCTATAAGTTTGTACTGATGGAGGTCTGCCTTAATGTTCCTAATAGCAATTCTAGTGAAGAGGAGATTGAGTATCATAGGAAATGAGTCAAGGCAGATGAGATGGCATGGAGTTACATTTGGTTTTATATCAAATGTGCTGCAACATCAGCATTAGACCATGCCTACTGGCCATGACATGATGTACAATCTCAAGGAACTCTTCGAACACTAGAATCAGGCTAACAGGCAAGACTGTATGATCTCTAGGTACTGGACTAAAAGCATGAATGAAGAAGCCGAAAGGCAAGTGCTTCATTTGCAAGCAGTCTGGACATTTGTAGGCGGACTGTTCTCGTAGGAAGAGAACAATATAGGTATATCTTATTCTCTAGTAGTTGAAACATGTTTAGTGGTGTTATCTACCGGTACCTGACATGTAGATACGAGAACCATTGATCATGTCTGCAAATCATTGCAAGGGTTCCAAGAAACTCGACAACTACATGAAGGAGAAATCACTGTTTACATAGGCAATGCTACATAAGTAGCAGCTGTTGCAGTGGGAGATGTTTATAGGAATAAAATATTAGTTTTGAGAAATTATTTTTACGTACCAAGTTTTAGAAAGAACTTGATTTCAGTTTCTAAACAATACAAGGATGGATATTCTGTCTATTTTGATAGTAAAAGTGTTATCAAGAAAAATAGGGAAGTTATCTGTTCTGGTACGTTGGTTGGCAATTTATATACTCTAAATCCAATAACTCCCACGATGCAACAAATGAAAATTAATAACACATCTTCTAAATTCTAAGAGAAAGCAACTTTCAGAAATGAACCAAACATATCTTTGGCATCTAAGGCTAGGTCATATTAACTTGAGTAGGATTCAAAGGTTAAAAGCCGATGGACTTTTGGGTTCATTGGTGGTGGAAAATTTTCCAACCTGCGAGTTTTGCTTTAAAGGAAAAATGACCAAGAGACCTTTTAAGGCTAAGGGGTGTAGAGCCAAAGATGTGTTGAAATTGGTTCATTCTGATTTGTGTGGACCTATAACTATTTAGGCAAGAGGTAGTTTCGAATATTTCATCTATTTTATAGATGACTATTCGAGATACGGGCACATTTACTTAATGCGCCATAAGTTTGAGTGCTTTGATAAGTTTAATGAGTACAAGGCTAATGTGGAGAAACGTCATGGTAAAAGTATCAAGACACTACGGTGTGATCGTAGTGGCAAGTACCTCTTAGGAGAGTTTCGGAGTCACTTATCAGAAGTCGGGATTCAATCCAAATTATCTACACTTGGTACACCCCAACAGAATGATATGCCAGAACGAAGGAATATGACTTTTATGGAAATGGTTAGATCGATGATGAGTTATTCAGAATTACCAAATTCGTTTTGGGGATATACTCTGGAAACAACAGTGTACATTCTGAATATGGTACCTTCTAAATCAATACCCTTTACTCCCATAGAATTGTGGAATGGGCATAAGCCTAGTCTGAAATATATTCAGATTTGAGGTAGTCCAGCACATGTGCTGAAGGGAGACACTGACAAGTTGGAATCATGTACAGAAGTTTGTCTGTTTGTGAGATATTCTAAAGGAACGAAAGGTGGTTTGTTTTATAATCCTAAAAATCAGAAGATCATTGTTAGCACCAATGCTCGATTTTTAGAGGTAGATTATGTAATGAACAATAAGCCCATGAGTAAAATTGTTCTAGAAGAAATTAGAGAGGACATGTCTAGTCTAGTACCAACAGTACAAGATGAAATATCACAAGAAACTGCAACATGTGTCACAAATGATACACAACCACAGACAGTGCCTTGTCATAGTGGGAGGGTTGTGAGACAACATGAAAGATTCATATTTTTGGGATAGTTTTCGGACTTGATCCCAGGTAAACATGAAATTGATCCTCGAACATATGACGAAGCACTCCAAGATAAAGATGCAGCATCTTGGCAAAGAGCAATGAATTCAGAAATAGAATCAATGTATTCTAACAAAGTCGGAGAGCTAGTAGAACCATCAAATAGTGTAAAAGCTATTGGATGTAAATGGATCTACAAAAGGAAAAGAGGGACAGACGGGAAGGTGGAAACCTTCAAAGCAAGGCTTGTTGCGAAGGGGTATACTCAGAAAGAGGGAATCGATTATGAGGAAACCTTTTCGCCAGTAGCTATGTTTAAGTTAATTCGGATACTCTTATCTATTGCTGCTCATATGAATTATGAGGTTCGGCAAATGGATAACAAGACAACTTTCCTTAATGGAAGTCTCGAAGAAAACATCCATATGAAGCAACCAGAGATGTTTATTGTGAAGGGCAAAGAGCATCTAGTGTGCAAGCTTAATCGGTCGATTTATGGACTGAAGCAAGCTTCAAGATCTTGGAATATTCGATTTAATGAAGCAATCCAGTCATATGGATTTATTCAGTGTCCGGATGAGTCTTGTGTATACAAGAAGTGTAATGAAAACGTGGTGGTATTTCTTGTACTATACGTAGATGACATTTTGTTAGTTGGAAACAATATCAAAGTGTTGTCGGAAGTAAGGGTATGGTTGTCCAAGCAATTCGATATGAAGGACTTGGGAGAATGTGCACATATTATTGGGATCAAAGTAATAAGGGATCGCAAGAAAAGTATGTTGTGCTTATCCCAAGCTTCATATATCGATACAATCCTAGCTCATTTTAGCATGCAAGACTCCAAGAAAGGTTTTCAACCCTTCAGGCATGGACTATCTTTATCTAAAGAGATGTCTCCGAAGACATCAAAGAGATAGAAGAAATGAAGACAGTTCCTTATGCTTCAGCTGTAGGAATTCTAATGTATGCTATGTTGTGCACGAGACCGGATATCTATTTTACCGTGGACATGGTTAGCAGATATCAAAGTAATCTAGGACAGGGACATTGGACTACCGTAAAGCATATATTAAAGTACTTGAGGAGAACTAGAGATTATATGCTGGTATATCAAGCAGATGATATGCTTCATGTGGGTTACACGGATTCTGACTTTCAATCAGATAAGGATAAATAGTAAGTCAACCTCGGGGTTTTGTGTTTACTTTAGGAGGTAAAGCCATAACAATGGAGGAGTGTTAAGCATAAATGCTTTTTCGGACTCGACCATAGAAGCTAAGTATGTGGCAATCTTTGAGGCAACCATAGAAGCTGAATGACTCAGTAACTTCATGATAGACTTAGATGTGATTCCTGGTTTGCCCAAAATTATTGGTGCAGTAGCAAACTCGAAGGAACCACGATCCCATAAGGCAAGTAAACATATAGAGTGCAAGTACCACCCAATACGAGATATCGTATAACGAGGAGAAGTTATTGTCGCCAAGATTGCATCAGCTGATAGCCTGGTAGATCCTTTCATTAAGGCCCTTTCGGCGAAAACTTTTGATTGGCATGTTGAGGGGATGAGAATCAGATGTATGACAACATATATGGCAGTATAGTCTTTTAGTATAAGTGGGAGATTGTTAGAGTGTATACTAAAAACCTAGCCTTTTGTAAACATTTATTTTGAAATAAAGAATCACATGGTCAAATGTCTACATTTATATGCTAAGTGTAGTTGTTCAAATAATTTATATTGTAGATAACTATTAGTATTAACCCTAGTACCAATTATGAGATGATTGTAAAGGGCACATTATTGTATCATATATCATTATTAATAAAAAGCAAAGTTGGTTATTATATTTATTTCACTTCAGTGCCAATTGAATAAGTATAATAATGTCCTTGAGTAGTAGGTTCTTATCTACAATATATCAATTGGTTGAATTGATAGTGAGATATTGTAGAGAACACTACTCTTAATTATTCCTAGTCAAGCATTAATATACAAAGGACAATATTAATGCGTTGAGAATAGCATGTAGGTCAACAGATGACTTGATCTCACAAGTCATGTATATGAGATATCAGGTTGACACATGGGTATATATTAGAGAATATATACTGAATGACCCGCCATGAGAATGTTTCATGGATCATTATATGAGTGTCATAAACATTCTCATGTGACTATTGGTATGAATAGTCTTTTGACCTGAAGTCACTACGATTCCCTACATAAGGAGTTGTGTACTTTGGTATCGGTAAACGTCACCTGTAATAAGGTGGACAATAAAGTCAATCACTGGATATGCAATGAATTATGCGGAGGGATGTGAGTGATGTAGATGGGATCTATCCCTTCCATATGATGGAAGCGATATCTGTGAGCCCCTTGAATAGTAGGACACAAGAAGGCATGACCATGCGCAAATGAGTCAATATGAGATATTGAGCTTATTTTATTGAGCATGCCTACTTAGAGATCAAAAAACACAAAGGTTGATAAGAGGATGACACGGTTTATGCCTCATTGATCATCCTAGATATCAAGGATAGAGGGACTAAATCATACCAGATAATAGCCACGGACAGGTTAGGTCGGATCTTGACCTTCTCGTCACTTGGGTAGCAATGATGCCTTGCTAGATGCCACTCATTGCTTATGTATCTAAATGGTTTTAGATACATTGCAAACGTTACGAGAGCCGATTGGGTCACACACAAAGAACATGTTGACTTGGAGATGGATTATGGGGTTAAGTTTAATTTGAATTATACACATTGAGTTAGACTTGAATGAATTCAAATTAGACTTATTGAGTAATGGGTTAGACTCATTGGTTTATTGGGTTAATGACTTATTGGGTTAATGGTTAATCCAATATTCTAAATCCAATCCATTAAGATTAATGAATATTAATAGAGATTAATATATCATTAATCAAAAGGAAGATCCAGAGACAAAAGTATTTCGTATTCATTGGATGAATACAAAAGCCATTTGTAAAAGTAACCTTTAGGTAAAGTAACTTTTTTGTAAAGTAACCTTTTTGGTGAAGTAACCTATTTGGTAAAGTAACCCTTTTGTGAAGTCACCTTATATAGATGAAGTGACCTTTTGGGTGAGGGTGCTTTTCTTGGTTTTGCTCTTCTTCCTTTTCTTCTCTTGGCCAAAAATAACCTTGTAGAGTTGCTAGCACAACGAAGGTTGTTTCTTCTCCAAGTTGTGAGTTTGTGAGACGGACGGAGAACGTGTTCGTGTGGATACTGTAGAGGCGCGGACGTATTGATTGTGCTGAGATCTGCATATAAAGAAACGTCGCTGTCGGGATTGCGAAGGGCACGCAGCAAAGGTATAACTTCCTCATGTAGAAGAATTAGTACTTAGTATATGGTTTCCTTTCGCATAGATCTTCTGGAAAGAAACTAGATATTTTCCGCTGCGCTTTCACATGTTTAGCGCCCTAGTTTCTAACAGTGGTATCAGAGCCACTTGCGAAGGCATATACTAAGTTGTAGTAGAATTTCATATGTGATATAGAAATTGCATGACATGTTTATTATGATTTGCATGATTATGAGCAAGTTTCGGCCAAGAGGTTTTTAGCGAAATCATCATGGCATTGTGGCTCATAATTAGTTGTTTAAATCATAGTAAATTTTGTCACAATAGATTGAGAATGTTATATGACATGGTGCATGGTTATGGCCCTTAAACCCCGATATGATTGGATGTATGTGTTGTAATTCATAATACGGCCTGCCTGTAGTGCCTCTCCTCTTTTATTCTAGTTGTAAATTTAGACTACACTTGAATGTAACTCAAGTTTTCTTTAGATTTTGTAATGCACAAATTAGAGAAGAATAAGTCTACTTGATGACGGTGAAAAGGGAGAAGGTCAACAACACATGATGACCAAGGAAGGACTTGGAGAAGATGCTTTTGAAGCACTTGGAGAAGATGCTTTTGCCTAGGTTGACTTTTCGATCTTCTCATTGGCTTGAGACGATCATAGATAATGAGGCCATAACCATGTCATATTTCTTTTATGCATATATGTGATGTGTGTCATGATATGCTATGTGATGCATGTGTAGTTTAATCATGATTAGGTCTTTTTAAATATGCCTACCAAAGTTTAGTACTCACTACTAGCTCAATCAATTGTGGTCAGGTTTTACCAAAGCAAAGTGACTCGATTTATCTTGCTAGAGTGCGACAGGACAATTGTGATGTCCAACTACTAAACTTTGAGTGTAACGTAACTAAGTTGAGAACTTAGAGGCATATCCCATACAATGTAATTCAATTATACTAGTCTTGGGCGATTAGCCAAAGCTAACTCAAGATGTGTTATAATGTGGATTTCATAAGATGGGCAAATGAATAAATAGTTTTATTCACCTAATGATACAAGAGTTACATAGGATGTAATTGGTAAACGTTGTCTACCTAAGTTATACAAATCTTGGACGATTAGCCACAGCTAGCTCAAGAAAAGGTATAATATGGATCTTGTCCAATTGGTACACGTTGCCTACCTAAATTATACTAAGTCTTGGGTGATTAGCCAAAGCTAACTCAAGATGAGGCATAATATGGATCTTGTCCCACATGAATGTTATCGCAATTGAATTTGAAGCTGGTAGTGTGGGTAAAACCACATCTATGACTTGCTTCTACCAAAGCTTTACAATTTAGTGGGAGAATAATTTAATTAAAGTCCTAGTTAAATGATCAAAATATGATACTTATTTTTGCATTTTATTGTTGTAGATCACCATGTCATCAAATACGTCAAATACTCTCTCTCTGCGATCTGTCCTTGATAAGGACAAGCTCAATGGAGCTAACTTCTTGGACTGGTATAGAAACCTTAGAATAGTTCTCAAATAAGAAAGAAAACTGTACGTCCTAGAGCAGCCCATTCCTGAAGCACCCCCCACGACTGCTACTAGAGCTGATAAGGATGCTTATAAGAAGCATTATGATGATGCATTAGATGTATCATGCCTTATGCTCACTACCATGAACTCTGAGCTTCAGAAGCAACATGAGAACATGGATGCTTATGATATGGTTGAACATCTTAGACAACTATATCAAGGACAAGCAAGGCATGAGAGATTTGAGATCTCCAAGGCTCTATTTCAATGTAGAATGCAAGAAGGAAGTCCCGTAGGGCCTTATGTGCTCAAAATGATCGGGTATGTGGAGAACCTACAATGATTGGGATTTTCACTAGGCCAAGAATTGGCCACTGACCTTATTTTGCAATCATTGCCTGAAAGTTATAATCAATTTGTCATGAATTATAACATGAATGAAATTGACAAGCCATTGCCTGAGATGTTGAACATGTTAAGAACTGCTGAACTCAACCTTAAGAAGGTAAAGCCTAGTACCATTTTGATAGTGCTAAAGGGAAAAGGCAAGTAGAAGCCTAAAGGTAAGGATAAGACCCAAGCCAAGGGCAAAGACAAGACTCATGCACTGAAACCTAAAGGCGGGGTAGCTAAGGAAGGAACCTGCTTCCACTGTGGTGAAAAAGGACACTGGAAGCGGAACTGCAAGTTGTACCTAGAGGAAGTGAAACGGAAGAAAAGTGAGACTTCTGCCTCAGGTATAAATGTTATAGAAGTCAATCTATCTATTTCTTCTTCATGAGTATTAGATACCGGGTGTGCATCTCATATTTGTACTAATGTGCAGTGGCTGAGAAATAGTAGAGCTTTGACAAAGGGTGAAGTGGACCTACGAGTAGGCAATGGTGCAAGAGTTGCTGCTATAGTTGTAGGAACATATTCCTTATCTTTGCCCACTAGGTTTGTTTTAGAACTTGAAGAGTGCTGTTATGTACCTGCCTTAACTAAGAACATCATCTCTATTTCTTGTTTGGACAAGAAAGGATTCTCATTTGTAATAAAGGATAAATCTTGTTTCATTTATTTCAATGAAATGTTGTATTGTAGTGCACATCTCGTGAATGGACTCTATGTTCTAGACTTTGAAAACCTAATCTATAACATAAATACCAAACGGTTCAAGTCTAATGATTTGAACCAAACATATCTCTGGCATTGTTGCCTAGGACACATAAATGAGAGTCGCATATCCCAACTCCATAAGGATGGACTTCTAGACTCATTTGATTTTAAATCATATGAGGCATGCAAATCTTGTCTTCGAGGCAAGATGACAAAGACTCCATTTAGTGGACATGATGAAAGGGCTAATGATCTATTAGGACTCATACATACAGATGTATGTGGGCCTTTCAGAATAGCTGCTAGAGGAGGCTATTATTACTTCATTACCTTCACTGATGATTTCAGTAGATACAGTTATGTGTATATGATGAGACACAAGTCAGAATCCTTTGAAAAGTTCAAAGAGTTCAAGAATGAAGTACAAAACCAACTTGGTAAGAGTATTAAAATGCTTCGATTAGATCGAGGTGAGGAATACCTTAGCCAAGAGTTTCATGACCATCTCATTGAGTGTGGGATCATATCTCAGCTCACTCCACCTAGAACACCACAATGGAATGGTGTATCAAAAAGGAGAAATCACACCTTATTAGATATGGTACGATCGATAATAAGTCATATAGATCTTCCTACTTCCTTCTGGCGACATGCTCTAGAGACGACCGCCTTCATATTTAACTGAGTTCCATCTAAGGCCATCATAAAGACACCATATACAATATGGACTGGGAAGAGTCCCAAGATGTCTTTTATGAAGATTTGGGGTTGTGAGGCTTACGTTCGACGACAAGTCTCAGATAAACTTGGACCCAAATTAGACAAGTGCTATTTTGTAGGATATCCAAGGAAACAAAGGGATATTACTTCTATAATCCCACAGAAGGCAAAGTGTTCGTTGCTAGAACTGGTGTCTTTCTAGAAAGACTAGTGGGAGTGAAGTCGATCTTGAAGAAATTCAAGATACACAAACTAGCACTGATTCTTGATGGAAATTGAACATGCACCGCAAGAAGTTGTGGAGCAACAACCTGTTCAAGTAGCACACGCTCTACGCAGATCTAATAGGACCCGTCGTCAACCTGAGAGATATTCATTTCTCTTATCTGACCACGGTGATGTAGAGCTTATTGGTCTTGATGAGCCTACATCTTATCAGGAAGCTGTACAGGGCCCAGATTCTGAGAAATGGCTAGAGGCCATGAGATCCGAAATGGAATCCATATACACTAACCAAGTATAGACTTTGGTTGATCCACCTGAAGGGATCAAACCCATTGGGTGTAAGTGGGTCTTCAAAGTGAAGACTGACATGAATGGACATAAGCATACCTATAAGGTAGATTGGTAGCTAAAGGTTTCAAGCAGATTCATGGTATAGACTATGATGAAACTTTTTCACCAGTTGCGATACTTAAGACCATTCAGATTTTACTTGCTATTGAGCTTACTATGATTATGAGATCTGGCAGATGGATGTCAAAACCGCATTTTTAACGGAAATCTACTAGAGGATGTGTATATGACACAACCTGAGGGTTTTGTAGATCCAAAGCATGCTGGAAAGGTTTGTAAGTTGCAAAGATCCATTTATGGATTAAAGCAAACTTCTAGAAGCTGGAATCTTCGATTCGATGATGCGATCAAAACGTTTGGTTTCATTAAGAATGAAGATGAACCTTGTGTCTACAAGAATTTTAGTGGGAGCACAGTCATCTTTCTCATATTGTATGTAGATGACATACTACTCATTGGAAATGATATCCCTACTCTTCAATCAGTGAAGACTTGGCTTGAAAATTATTTTTCAATGAAAGACTTAGGTGAAGCAGCCTATATTTTAGGCCTTAAGATTTATAGAGATAGATCTAAAATATTACATGACCTAAGTCAGAGTACATACATTGACAAGGTGCTTAAACGTTTTACCATGGAGAATTCTAAGAAGGGATTCTTGCCTATGTCACATGGTGTGAGTCTTTCGAAGACTCAATGTCCCTCTTCTAAGGTAGAAAGAGATCACATGGATCAGATTTCTTATGCATCTGCTATAGCGTCTATCATGTACACCATGCTTTGTACTCGCCCAGATGTCTCATATGCTTTAAGAATGACGAGCAGATACCAGTCAGATCCACGTGAAGGTCACTGGACAACAGTCAAGAATATTCTTAAGTACTTGAGAATGACTCAAGATTATTTCTTGATCTTTAGAGGTGATGAAGAGCTTGTTGTAAAGGGTTACACTGATGCTAGCTTTCAAACAGATAAGGATGATTATAGATCACAATCAAGGTATGTGTTTTGCTTGAATGGTGGTGCTGTGAGCTGGAAGAGTTCGAAGCAGGATACAGTCGCTGATTCTACAACAGAAGCCGAGTATATTACTGCTTCAGCTGCAACAAAGGAGGCTATTTGGATCAGGAAGTTCATTGCAGAGCTTGATGTTGTTCTTAGTATAGCAAGTCCAATAGACCTCTATTATGATAACAATGGGTCTATTGCACAGGCTAAGGAACCTCGTTCTCATCAGAGATCCAAACACATACTACGGCGATTCCATCTCATTCGAGAGATTATCGATAGAGGAGATGTGAAGATATGCAGAGTACCGACTGATGCTAACATTGCAGATCCTTTGATCAAGGTTTTGGTACAGAGAAAGCATGATCGTCACACTAGGTCCATGGGTATTCGATATCTTAGTGATTGACACTAGTGCTAGTGGGAGATTGTTAGTATTAGCCCTAGTACCAATTATGAGATGATTGTAAAGGACACATTATTGTATCATATATCATTATTAATAAAAGGTAAAGTTGGTTATTATATTTATTTCAGTTCAGTGTCAATTGAATAAGTATAATAATGTCTTTGAGTAGTAGGTTCTTATCTACACTATATCAATTGGTTGAATTGATAGTGAGATATTGTAGAGAACACTACTCTTAACTATTCATAGTCAAGCATTAATATACAAAGGACAATATTAATGCGTTGAGACTAGCATGTAGGTCAACGGATGACTTGATCTCACAAGTCATGGATATGAGATATCAGGTTGACACATGGGTATATATTAGAGAATATATACTGAATGACCCGTCATGAGAATGTTTCATGGATCGTTATATGAGTGTCATAAACATTCTCATGTGACTATTGGTATGAATAATCCTTTGACCTGAAGTCACTACGGTTCCCTACATAAGGAGTTGTGTACTTTGGTATCAGCAAACGTCATCTGTAACAAGGTGGACAATAAAGTCAATCACTGGTTATGCAATGAATTATGCAGAGGGATGTGAGTGATGTAGATGGGATCTATCCCTTCCATATGACGGAAGCGATATCTGTGGGCCCCTTGATTAGTAGGACACAAGAAAGCATGACCATGCGCAAATGAGTCAATATGAGATATTGAGCTTATTTGATTGAGTGTGCCTACTTAGAAATCAAGAAACACAAAGGTTGATAAGAGGATGACATGGTCTATGCCTCATTGATCAACCTAGATATCAAGGATAGAGGGACCAAGTCATACAAGATAATATCCACGGACAGGTTAGGTTGGATCTTAACCTTCTCGTCACTTGGGTAGCAATGATGCCTTGCTAGATGCCACTCATTGCTTATGTATCTAAATAGTTTAGATACATTGCCAACGTTACGAGAGCCTATTGGGTCACACACAAAGAACACGTTGACTTGGAGATGGATTATGGGGTTAAGTTTAATCCGAATTATACACATTGAGTTAGACTCGAATGAATTCAGATTAGACTTATTGAGTAATGGGTTAGACTCATTGGTTTATTAGGTTAATGACTTATTGGGTTAATGATTAATCCAATATTCTAAATCCAACCCATTAAGATTAATGAATATTAATAGAGATTAATATATCATTAATCAAAAGGAAGATCAAGAGACAAAAGTATTTCGTATTCATTGGATGAATACAAAAGTCATTTGTAAAAGTAACCTTTAGGTGAAGTAACCTTTTTGGTGAAGTAACCTATTTGGTAAAGTAACCCTTTTGTGAAGTCACCTTATATAGATGAAGTGACCTTTTGGGTGAGGGTGCTTTTCTTGGTTTTGCTCTTCTTCCTTTTCTTCTCTTGGCCAAAAACAACCTTGTAGAGTTGCTAGCATAACGAAGGTTGTTTCTTCTCCAAGTTATGAGTTTGTGAGACGAACGGAGAACATGTTCGTGTGAATACCGTAGAGGGGCGGACGTACTGATTGCACTGAGATCCGCATCTAAAGAAACGTTGCTGTCAGGATTGCGAAGGGCACACATTAAAGGTATAACTTTCTCATATAGAAGAATTAGTACTTAGTATATAGTTTCCTTTCGCATGGATCTTCTGGAAAGGAACTTGGTATTTTTCGTTGCGCTTTCGCGTGCTTAGCGCTCTAGTTCCTAACAATAACATGATGTGTGGTGTCACACACAAACGATCATGTTATCAGTTCCTTATAAGTTATAAATAGTAGCTCACAACCAAGATGGAATGGGACAAACCATTGGAGTGGTTGTAGTGTAATTAGGTATTAGTTTATCTTGACTAATAAATTACTCTAGTACACTATGAGTGTATTGAGCAGGACCATTTGAGGTAGTTTCTTTTTATACTGACTCTTTAAAAGAACAAGACCTCTGTTATTATGGAAGTATGCACTCTTAATCATGATATAATAACAAGCACGTATACTTAATATTTATTTCTTTAATTTATCAAAGGGTGCGATTTAGTTCAATAAATCAATAGGCCCGATAAGTTGGGAAATGATATTATTTATATGGTGTGTTGTTGATTATAAAATGAAACTGTGTCCTAGTAATATAGGTTGATGATGCCCCCTTGAGGAGCTTATAAGGATTATCATGTAAACCCTGTAGGTGGACTTAGTTCGACATGATAATAAGGTTGAGTAGTACTACTGTTGGAGTTAGATATTAATTAAGTGAGTTGTCAATAACTCATTTAATTAGTGAACATTCAATATCTTAAACACAGGGAGATTAACACACTCATAATAAGAAGGAGCCCATATAGTAATATGGGATTGGTGCGGTAGTTCAATAATAACTCTTTAGTGGTATGAGTTATTATTGATGAACTCGAGTTGGGTGTTCGGGGTGAACACGGGAAGTTCAAGTTCATCGGGAGACCAAAACCAATTCTCCTCTCAGTTCCTGTCATAGCCCCTTATTTATAAAGTCTTATACTCACCCAACCCCAACTTCTTACCCACCTTAAGGTGGCCGACCAAGCCTAGCTTGGAGCCCAATCTAGGGCCGGCCAAACCAAGGCTAGATTGGGTGCAAGTGGTGGCCGACCCTAGCTTGGAGCCCAAGTAGGGTGGCCGACCACATTAGATTAAAAGGAGTTTTAATTTTTTTAAATCTTTCCTTATGTGGAAGCCATGGTTTTAAAAGAAAGTTTAAAATTTAAATCTGTTCTTTTATAGCTTTCTACAAAAGATTAAAAGAAAGATTTGATATCTTTCCTTATTTGTAGTTGAAAAGGAAGATTTTAATTTTGGAGAAAACTTTTCTTTTTGTAATCATCCACATGTTTTAAAAGAGAAATTTTAATTTATAAAAGTTTCCTTTTTATAACCAACCATGAAGGAAATTTTAAAAGAGAAATTTTTATTTTAAAAATTTCCAGAAACAAATTAGGAAGTTTTAATTTTGTGTTTAAAACTTTCCTTATTTGGAGGACATGTAGTGGCCGACCATTGAAAGATTAAAAGGAAGTTTTAATTAAATTTTCCTTTTTAGTCATTGATAAGGAAAATAAGGAAGTTTTAATTATGTTTAAAACTTTCCTTATTTGCCATGACCAAGGATTATAAAAGAGAGGGTGGGGTTGCCCCATGAGATAACACATCTATTATTCCTCTTCTCTCTTCCTTGGTGGTGGCCGACCCTCTTCTTCCCCAATTGTTCTTCTTTGGTGGCTAGCGGGATCTCATCTCTAGGAGTTGTTGGTGGCTGGATCTTGTGAGAGGAAGAATGAGAGATATGAGACATTGTTTCTTAACATCCCTTGGAGCTTGGTTGGTGGTCAAAGTTCTTCATCTCTAGGAGATTGTTTGTGGCCGAAACTTACAAGGAGAAGGAGGCTTGGGTGGATTCTCATCTTGGAAGATCGTCGCTCACACGACGTCCGAGATAAGAAGAGGAATACGACAGAAGATCAACAGGTCTATAAGCTACAAAAGGTATAACTAGTTATTAGTTTCCGCATCATAACTAATTCATTCTTTTGTTTAGATCTTGAAATACCAAACACAAGAGGCTAACGATTCTAGGTTTCGGATTTATGAGTCAATTTTGTGTTTCTTTTGTTTTTCGATCTTGTGATTCGATTGTTCTTAATGGTTAAACCTAGGGTTATTGTAAGGAGATTAAATATTGAATTTCGTTGAAAGGCTTTGTCTAGGAAGTGGTGGATGATCCCATACCTAAGAAGGCCTAATGCCTCGCCATGTTTAACCTGAAAGATAATCTCTGAAATAAATATTTAATCAAATTTGTAACATGGGTGGATTTGGATTAATAATGTTAAACATCGTTTGCAATCCAAGTCTAAACCTCAAAGAACAGATAAGTTGAATTTGGAATCAATAATGTTAAGTTCTGTTTGTGGTTCCGAATTTAATTTTTAAAGAACACAATAGGCTGTTAGGAAAGGTTCAGGACTTGTACAAATTTTTTGTACAGGGGAACCAGTACGATATTCTGAGTAGAGACCAACACAAGCATCAATCTAGTTATCATGATGTAGTTAAGAAATTACCATGGGCATTCAAGTACTCATCAAGTCTAATAAATCATGATTATTTTCAAAACCTTCTACTATCAAAATAAGACAAAGTGTAAAGAGATCCTCAAGGTAGACTAGAATCAAATCATTTCAATAAAATATAATACTCATGTCCTGCTATTAATGATAGAAAAAATCACCAAACATACTAGCACTAATTACCTAACAACATGAATCTAAATGATAAGCATGAAAAAAATTTTGTTATCAAACAAAGGCTATGCTCATTTTAATTCACTATAGATAGAAACAAAAATAAATCACTAAATATACTAGCACTAAAAAATGTAACTCATAATCTCTAGATAATGATCATGCTAGAAGTTTACTCTCAGACAAGTTAGTAGTTATAGTGTGGATAGTGTAACTCAAGCCACAATCTAACTAAAAAAGTAAATTTTAAAAGCAAACTATTACAAATTCAAAATAGAGCAAAATCTAAATTTTATTATCAAAATCTAAACTATAACCTAACACATATGCATCCAAGTATGCATCCTCTCAGACTTAAACTCTTCATTATCCCAATGAAAATAAAGTTAAATATGAAATAGGGTTAAGGTTAAAGGAGCTACCAAGTGAGACATGCCAAGTTAATGGCTTAATCATATTCTAAAATTACTCTATTATCCTCAAGCCTCCTAAACAATGTATCCTGAAAAAGAAGTATGGACAAGAAAGACTAAGTAAAAGGACTGAGTTAAGAAAAGAGAAAAGAAAAGAAACTAAAATGATAACAAGAAAGAAACTTGGGTTGTTGATTACGGCCCAATTTGTCGCGAATTGGGCATCAAATGATGAAGCACCAAACCCCTCCTACGCTAATGTAGCATAGAAATGACTCGGGTCGTCCGCCAACGAAAGTAACGATAGGATGGTAAACTTAGGATCATATGTTATTCCTATATTTGAGATTTTTGATATGGAAAAAGGGGGTTTGGATTTTGATTCTAAATCTAAGAAATGAAAAGCATAACAAGAAAGAAGCTAATCTAATGCTAAAATGAAATTTAACTAGGTGTCAATAATTAATCCACAACGCATTGTCACTCTACGCTATGGGTTAACTATCAACACAATTAAACTAAGGATCGAAATAGCGAAGCATCAAATGAAATCTAATCTAAATAATGGAAGACAATGTAAGTAAAAAAGCTATGTCTACTCTAACTAACCATTGAAGATTTTCCTACATCGCATTGTCACGCTACGATACAAGAATATCTATCAATGGGAATAACATGAAACATAACAAAGAACTCAAACATGTATAAAGAAAGCAACAATCAAACAAAGACAATTGATTAAACAAACTTAACAGTAATTAAACAAAACCTAATTATACATAAAAGCTAAACTTGTACCACATTGTCACCCTATGATACAAGATCAACAATCATACATAATGAACTAAACAAAGTACCAAAACTAATTAACATGCATCATAAGAAGATCTAACATGAAACTAAGCTAACAACTACACATTAAACAAGCATAAGAACTTAACTACAAAATTAAACAAGAACAACAAATAAATCCTAGTTAACCAATCCAATCCTCCACGATCATACACCAAGCCAACTACCCTTCGCTGTCACACAAAGGGCCCAGATCTGGAACGCCATCACTGGTGAACAACAAACTCAACTACTGCCCCTGATCATGACTGGAAATTGATACACAATTTGAAATGGAGCTTGCTTCTCCCGGAATTGGACACACTGAGATTGCTGGAATCATGCCAATCTTCAGAACACCGTCAATGGAAGTCCACAGCACTGCTCAGTGATGGAAGAAGGAGAAATTCGCCGGAGAAGAAGAATCCGCCGGCTGTCCCCTGTTGGAACCCGCTGCTTTCGGAACGCCGTCCGCAGGTAGATGCCCGCTGAGGTAGGGATGAAGAAGGACTACCTTGCCGGAGGAGAACGCTCCGCCGTCAAGAGAACCCTAGACCCAAGCCGCTGTCCACTCAAAGAAGTCGCTGAGGTTGCTGCCGTCGCCGCTTGGAGCAGATTGGAGAAGAGGAGGTTGGTTGTGGAGGACCGGCCGGCAGGCCGGCGGCAAAGGAAGAGAAGAGTAGCCGCCGGCCGGAGAAAAGGAAGAAGAAGAGAAAGGGGCGCTGTGCCCTAGCAGACGCGAGAAGGAGACGCGAGCAGAGAGATGAGGAGAGGTTCGGCACTGTGCTGTGCGGGTGAGAAAGAGGGGTTTCTTAACGGGTTTGGATCTTGGATTTCGGGTTGAAATGTTTGAGTGAGATCCGGATCCGGATCCAATAAGAATTGAAATTGGGCTTTGACATTGGGCTTCAAGTTTGGGCTTTAAAAGTGGGTTTTGAATTGGAGCTTCACTTCTTGAATGAACCCTTGGATGCCTTAAGCTCTAGATCAACGGTCCAGATCGCTTTAAATCTTGATGAAGGGCTGGATCACTTGATCTGACTAAAGGGACAAGATCTCACTGAATCTTGATCAACGGTCCACATTAATTCAACTTGATCTTCCTCATTTGGCCTCCAAATCAAGCCAAATTCGATCCGGCTCGACCCTAATCCATGTCTCTTTGAATTTCCTACAAAACCAAAATAAATCATGCGATTAAATTCCATAATTATAGAAAATTTACATTTAAGTCCAAAATAAATCCTACTCACAAAATATAATATAAGCACAAAATTAAGCATGTGAGAAGGTAAAAACGCTAAGTATAAGAGCCAAAATAATGCACAAAAATACCCATTATCAACTCCCCCACACTTATTCTTGTTCGTCTCGAGCATGTAAATAAAACAAAAGAAGAAAACAACTAAAATGCATTCCCCTATCAATTCTCAATCATGCTTAGAAAATAGTGAAAAGAAATTATCTAGGATTGTCCAATTCAAATGACCAAAGCATTCATGGATTCAATTCATACATCGATTAACAAACATGATAACTTCAATCCACAATCAATAAATTGAGAATGATAACAAAATAAACCTCACAAGGTAAGTGATGGTGGCTCTCCTCTCATATAAATGCAATAGTGGAGCTCACTCAAGCTACTCATGGATTCATGCACTACCATATGCTTGCTTTGTTTCTAATCTCCACCACTATATACATAAGAGTGCTCAATAAAATAATGAAGACATTATTTGAAATATAAGGGAAACATAATCAAAGCAAATGATAGAATAAGAAAAGAGATGAAGAAGATAAAGGAAGTTATTGGTGGAAGACATGGATATAATGGAATATTACATAGATGAGTACAAGTAACAATGCCCAAAAAGTAGTACATCCAAACTCCCAAGCTAGCTCTAAAAGTCAATAAAAATGTGAACAATCTCTACGATAGCTTTTCAATAAACATTCACTCATGATCTACAATAAAATCCAAATTTTGCTATCATAAAGAGTGTTACTCACAAAAAATTCTATCACCTTTCATCAATACAATAAAAAATGTGAACAACTCCTACTCTAGCATTTCAATAAAAATCCACTCATAATATATAATAGAATCCAAATGTTGCTAAAGTAAAAATTGTCACTTACAAAAATTCTACCACAAATGAATAAAAATGACACAATATGTCAAAATATTTTCCATAAATCCAATAAGCATGTAGACAACCTCTACTATAGCTTTTCAATAAAAATACCACTCATGATAGACATAAAATCTATATGTTGCTATAATAAAGATTGTCTCTCTAAAAAGCTCTACCACACACAAATACAAAAGGGCACAACATGTTAAAGCTCTTTTTTTTTTCAATTTTTTTTTCTTTTTTTTTTCATTTGTTGTTTTTTTTATTGCTATTTTTTTTTCTTTTGTTTGCTGATTTTCTCCTTTTTTTCACTTTTTTTTTCAACATGTTGTGCATCACTATACAACATCAACAATAGCTCAAATAAAAAGATAAATAGCATGGCTCACCTATGGTGATCAAACATGGTTTACCTATGCTTTCCCTACATTCCACTAAGCTATTTCTCTCCCCCACACTTAAACTTTTGACCGTCTCAGGCAAAACCTTCATCATGTAATATCCAAAAATATCCACATCCCAAGAGAGTAAGAGAGTGAAATAAATGGAAATAAATGGAAGAGAGAAAATAATGATATGATGGATGATATGGATTTTATTCAAGAAACATGTGATAACAAAAGAAATGAATACAAGAAAGTGAGATAGCCTTCATAAAAATCATGCAAACCTATGATAATGTGGCCTCGAAAGAATTAAGCAAGTTCTAGAGTAGCGTTAACCACAAGTGCATCACACATCAATAGGAATAATAGGCTCAAAAATATCCTCACTAGGTAAATCAAAAATTATCATCTCAATCTACCAACATGAAATCCATCATCAAGTTGTAATCACATGTAATCCAAGAATCCAATCATGACAATAAATCATCAAATTCGACAATCAAATTTAACTAACTTTCACAATTTCTAAAATGATAAAAAGAACGCATAGAGAATTTATTATGAAAACCGACAAAGCAAACTCAAAATGAACTACTAAACAAAAGCAATAAAGCAAACAAAGCAACCAAAGTAAAGAAATATATACAAGCAAAAAGGAAAAGTGAGATGGAACAAACTCCCTAGAAATTCTGGCGGTCGGAGTCGATTCAGTTCCAGAAGCCAATCTGGAAGTGGAATGGTTGTAGGTGAAGTGAAGACCGCTCCCTCCACCTTTGACTCCTCAAAAATTTTCTCCGGTGGCCGAAGACGGTTTAGTTGGAGTGTCCACTCCAGAAGCTTCATTATTGCATAAAATGTTAGGGCTTTCTTCAAGTGATAGAATGCATCCTTGAATGATTTACTGCAAATAAAATATCTGAAAAATTCCTGTGAAATAAAAAGAGGATGCAAATCCTGCACGCATGCTGTGTGAGAAGGATTAGAAATATTAACAAAATCAACAGAGCATGAATCAAAAGACATATCACATAACACAATCAAAATGAACTACCTCCATGGTATTTCCTAAAAATTCAGAAGAAATATCATCCTTACTATCCTGAAAGATACCTGGAGGCTCTAGTATAGTGAATGTGGCATCATCTCAATTAGGTAAAGGTACTAGCTCTGGATCAAGTTCAATTAACGGAAGTGATTCTTGAGTTTCCCCTACACTTCCATCATCATTAAGTAGAATAAAAGGCTCAATTGGTGGTAAAATAATTGAAGGAAGCGATTCTTGGATCTCCCCTACACTTCCATCATCAAAAATATCACAAACTCTACAATCCATCTTCTCAGAAGTTGATGCAGTAGGTTGATTTGATTGCAACTGTAATTGTGTCGATGATTGTGTTCTTTCCTGGAATTGTGTTTCTTGATGTTGTCCAAATTGTTGCAACTGCTCCCTAAAATGCTGCTCAGGCTGATGATGAAGATATGACTGATAATGTTGAGACCACTCAGAATTCCTTTGTTGTGTATTCCCATACCCAAATCCTACAAATGAATTATACCTGTCCTGCTGATGAATCTGATAAGACTGAGGATCAGGCTGAAAATACTGGATCCTGATAGGGAGTACATTAGCAAAGGAATGAACATCCTCGGTAATCGCCGATCTAGTCCCAAATTGCTGATAATTTGTAGTCATAATCTCGATAATGTCTTTAGCTTGAGCAGATGTCTTATTAACTAGAGCCCCTCCACTAGCTGCATCAACCATACTCCTGTCCATGGGACACAATCCCTCATAGAAGTATACAATCAGTAGCTGATCGCTTATCTGGTGCTGAGGACAACTAGCAACAAGCCTTTTAAATCTTTCCCAATATTGTTGAAATGGTTCTCCTGTGAATTGTTGGATTCCACAAATACTCCTCCGAATAACTGCAATCCTAGAAGCAGGAAAGAACCTTGCCAGAAATAATTTCTTCATCTCGATCCAGCTGGTGATAGAGTTGGGTGGGAGACAGTACAACCAATCGTTTGCTAAATCTGCCAATGAGAATGGAAATGCTCTAAGTCTAACATCTTCTTCTGATATGCCAAGTGGGCTCCATGAAGAACAAATCATCTCCAAATCATGCAGATGTCTGTTGGGATCTTCACCAAAAAGTCCATGAAACTTCGGTAATAAATGTGCAATATCCCATAACTCGAAGTCTGCATCTAAATCAGAATATTGAATACAGAAAGAATCGACTGACAAATCTGGTGCCCAAAGTTCTCTGAGAGTCTTTTCAGTGTCGTTCTTCATTTTGCTTGACAAATCTGAAGGTCTAATCACACTGAAACTCTGAAGCTGCTAATAACACAGATTTCCTGGTCTATCCTGAAACACTTATGCAAATACCATCAAAAGACACAGGAAAATAGACAAGATAACACACATGTATACAAGAGATGAAATAATTAAGTCCCTAACAATATTTTTGAATTTATTTTTTACAACCACAAAAACAGAAATAAGAAAAGAGAGGAAATAGAAAAAACAATCCTAAGATTATCAAACACCGCTACTTTGCTCCAAGCGGCAACGGCGCCAATTTGATAATGGGTATTTTTGTGCTTATATTATATTTTGTGAGTAGGATTTATTTTGGACTTAAATGTAAATTTTCTACAATTATGGAATTTAATCACATGATTTATTTTGGTTTTGTAGGAAATTCAAAGAGCCATGGATTAGGGTCGAGCCGGATCGAATTTGGCTTGATTTGGAGGCCAAATGAGGAAGATCAAGCTGAATTAATGTGGACCGTTGATCAAGATTCAGTGAGATCTTGTCCCTTTAGTCAGATCAAGTGATCCAGCCCTTCATCAAGATTTAAAGCGATCTGGACCGTTGATCTAGAGCTTAAGGCATCCAAGGGTTCATCCAAGAAGTGAAGCTCCAATTCAAAACCCACTTTTAAAGCCCAAACTTGAAGCCCAATGTCAAAGCCCAATTTCAATTCTTATTGGATCCGGATCCGGATCTCACTCAAACATTTCAACCCGAAATCCAAGATCCAAACCCGTTAAGAAACCCCTCTTTCTCACCCGCACGGCACAGTGCCGAACCTCTCCTCATCTCTGTGCTCGCGTCTCCTTCTCGCGCCTGCTAGGGCACAACGCCCCTTTCTCTTCTTCTTCCTTTTCCCCGGCAACGGCGCCAATTTGATTACGGCCCAATTTGTCGCGAATTGGGCATCAAATGATGAAGTACCAAACCCCTCCTACGCTAATGTAGCATAGAAATGACTCGGGTCGTCCGCCAACGAAAGTAACGATAGGATGATAAACTTAGGATCGTATGTTATTCCTATATTTGAGATTTTTGATATGGAAAAAGGGGGTTTGGATTTTGATTCTAAATCTAAGAAATGAAAAGCATAACAAGAAAGAAGCTAATCTAATGCTAAAATGAAATTTAACTAGGTGTCAATAATTAATCCATAACGCATTGTCACTCTACGCTATGGGTTAACTATCAACACAATTAAACTAAGGATCGAAATAGCGAAGCATCAAATGAAATCTAATCTAAATAATGGAAGACAATGTAAGTAAAAAAGCTATGTCTACTCTAACTAACCATTGAAGATTTTCCTACATCGCATTGTCACACTACGATACAAGAATATCTATCAATGGGAATAACATGAAACATAACAAAGAACTCAAACATGCATAAAGAAAGCAACAATCAAACAAAGACAATTGATTAAACAAACTTAACAGTAATTAAACAAAACCTAATTATGCATAAAAGCTAAACTTGTACCACATTGTCACCCTATGATACAAGATCAACAATCATACATAATGAACTAAACAAAGTACCAAAACTAATTAACATGCATCATAAGAAGATCTAACATGAAACTAAGCTAACAACTACACATTAAACAAGCATAAGAACTTAACTACAAAATTAAACAAGAACAACAAATAAATCCTAGTTAACCAATCCAATCCTCCACGATCATACACCAAGCCAACTACCCTTCGCTGTCACACAAAGGGCCCAGATCTGGAACGCCGACACCGGTGAACAGCAAACTCAACTACTGCCCCTGATCATGACTGGAAATTGATACACCATTTGAAATGGAGCTTGCTTCTCCCGGAATTGGACACACTGAGATTGCTGGAATCATGCCAATCTTCGGAACACCGTCAATGGAAGTCCACAGCACTGCTCAGTGATGGAAGAAGGAGAAATTCGCCGGAGAAGAAGAATCCGCCGGCTGTCCCCTGTTGGAACCCGCTGCTTTCGGAACGCCGTCCGCAGGTAGATGTCCGCTGAGGTAGGGATGAAGAAGGACTACCTTGCCGGAGGAGAACGCTCCGCCGTCAAGAGAACCCTAGACCCAAGCCGCTGTCCACTCAAAGAAGTCGCTGAGGTTGCTGCCGTCGCCGCTTGGAGCAGATTGGAGAAGAGGAGGTTGGTTGTGGAGGACCGGCCGGCAGGCCGGCGGCAAAGGAAGAGAAGAGTAGCCGCCGGCCGGAGAAAAGGAAGAAGAAGAGAAAGGGGCGCTGTGCCCTAGCAGACGCGAGAAGGAGACGCGAGCAGAGAGATGAGGAGAGGTTCGGCACTGTGCCGTGCGGGTGAGAAAGAGGGGTTTCTTAACGGGTTTGGATCTTGGATTTCGGGTTGAAATGTTTGAGTGAGATCCGGATCCGGATCCAATAAGAATTGAAATTGGGCTTTGACATTGGGCTTCAAGTTTGGGCTTTAAAAGTGGGTTTTGAATTGGAGCTTCACTTCTTGGATGCCCCCTTGGATGCCTTAAGCTCTAGATCAACGGTCCAGATCGCTTTAAATCTTGATGAAGGGCTGGATCACTTGATCTGACTAAAGGGACAAGATCTCACTGAATCTTGATCAACGGTCCACATTAATTCAGCTTGATCTTCCTCATTTGGCCTCCAAATCAAGCCAAATTCGATCCGGCTCTACCCTAATCCATGGCTCTTTGAATTTCCTACAAAACCAAAATAAATCATGCGATTAAATTCCATAATTGTAGAAAATTTACATTTAAGTCCAAAATAAATCCTACTCACAAAATATAATATAAGCACAAAATTAAGCATGTGAGAAGGTAAAAACGCTAAGTATAAGAGCCAAAATAATGCACAAAAATACCCATTATCAGTTGTCTCCCAAGAAGCGCTTGTTTTAGGTTCTAAGCTCGACCACCTCAATAGACTCATCAAAATCTCACTCTTGGAGGGGTAAGATATTTCAACACCCTCCTAATAAGGGCTCTTATTATGGAGGGAGCTTTTATCATAGGAGATATAAAGTGAAGTATCACTCTCTCCATCTTTATCTTTTTGGAAGTTCTTTCAGGTGGTCGAAGACGGTTCATACTGAGCTTCCAATTTTTAGCCCAAGTGAAACCTGCACACCCTAAAGAAAAAACATCTCCCATAAATAGGCTATAATAGACACAACTAGAACCATACTAGGGTTGATGAAACATGAATTAAAATATGAATCACATCCCACAAAATCAATTATAGGTACCTCTATGAAGTTTTCTAAAAGATCACTAGTGATACTTACTTTGCATGCTGAGAGATACCTGAAAGTTCAAAATAAGTGGATGTGAATTATTCTAGATCAATAGATGGTTCTAGCTCTGGCTCAGGTAATAGAGTAACTAAAGGTGGTGATTCTTGAGACTTTGCTATCTCTGCATAAGTCCCTACACATTGATCTATAACATGCTTAATTCTTGCAACTCTTAAATACTTAATGGGTTATGTGGACAAAGGAGGTGATTTTTGAGATGCTGCTTCCAAAACATAGCTCCCTACACTTCCTTACATATCAATACATCATCATATATTGTGAAGAATATTCTAACTGTTAGAATGTATACTAAAATCCTAGTTTTTTGTATAAACATTTATTTTAAAATGAGAATCACATTGGTCAAATGTATGCATTTAGTTAAATGCAGTTGCCCATTTAATTTATATTGTAGATAACATGGTGTGTGGTGTCACACAGAAGATCATGTTATCAGTTCCTTATAAATTATAAATAGTAGCTCACAACCAAGATGGATTGGGATAAACTATTGGAATGGTTGTAGTGTAATTTGATATTAGTCTATCTTGACTATAAAATTACACTAGTATACTATGTGTGTATTGAGCAGGACCATTTGAGGTTATTGCTTTTATACTGACTGCATAAAAGAACAAAACCTCCATTATTATAGATGTATGTACTCTTAATCCCGATATAATAACAAACACATGTACTTAGTATTTATTTCTTTAATTTATCAAACGATGAGATTTATTCGTTAAATCAATAGGTCTGATAAGTTGAGAAATAATATTATTTATATGGTGTGTTGTTGATTATAGAAGGAAACTGTGTCCTATTTATTAGGTTGATGATGCCCCCTTGAGGAGCTCATAAGGATTGTCATGTAAACTCTACAGGTGAACTTAGTCTGACATGACAATAAAGTTGAGTAGTACTACTCTTGGAGCTAGATATTAATTAAGAGAGTTGTTAGTAACTCATTTAATTAATGGATATTCGATATCTTAAACACAAGGAGATTAACACACTCATGATAAGAAGGAGCCTATAATGTAATATGGGATTGATGCGGTAGTTCAATAATAACTCTTTAATGGTATGAGTTATTATTGATGAACTTGAGTTGGGTATTCGGGTCGAACACAGGAAGCTCAAGCTCATTAGGAGGCCAAAACCAATTCCTCCTCTCGGTCCCTGCTGTAGCCTCTATAAAGCCTCGCATTCACCTATTTTGATTTTCCTTCCTACCCAAGTGAGGGGTTGGCCACATCCTTGCTGGTACCCAAGCAAGGGGCCGACCAAGCCTTGCTTGGTGCCCAAGATGTGGGCCGGCCAAGCCATGCTTGGTGCCTAAGCATGGGGTCGACCATAATAGAAGAGAAAAGAAAGTTTTTATTTAAAAAATAAAAAGTTTGCTAAAATCTTTCCTTTTATAACTTTCTACAAAGGATTAAAAGAGAGATTTTAATTTTGTTAAAATCTTTCCTTTTTTGTAGTTATCTACAATGGTTTAAAAGAAAGATTTTAATCTTTCCTTTTTTGTAACCAATCATTATAGGAATAAAAGGAAGATTTTGTTAAAACAAAGTTTTGTTATAATCTTTCCTTTTATAGCTATTTACAATGGTTTAAAAGAGAGATTTTAATTTTGTTAAAATCTTTCCTTTTTTTGCAACCATCCACAATAGCAAATAAAAGGAAAATTTTGTTAAAACTTTCATTTTTTGCCGCTAGCAAAGAATATAAAAGAGAGGTAGATGGTGCCTTATGGTACAATACAACCTAAGCTCTCTCTCTTTTATTCTCTTGTGTGGCTGGCCCTCTTCTATTGTTTTCTTTCTCTTGAGGCCGGAGGCACCTTGCTTCAATCTTTGTGGCCAGCGGTGCTTGGAGGAGAGGAAGAAAAGGTTCGGGTGCTTGGTCTTGGTAGATCGTCGCCCACACGACGTCCAAGAGGAGGAGAGGAATATAGCAGAAGATCAAGAGGTCTTTGTTTACGAAGAAAGGTACAACTAGTTCTTTATTTCGCAGCGAAAATAGTTTAGTTTTTCTTTATATGAATCTTGAAATACCAACACAAGAGGCTATCGATTTTGTGCTTCAGTTGAGTTCTCTGTAGTAAAACCTAGGGTTTACTGTAAGGAGTTTAAATATTCAATTTCTTTGAAAGGCTTTGTCTAGGAAGTGGTGGATGATCCCATAACCAAGAAGGCCGAGTGCCTCGCCAATGACCTGGAAGCTAATCCTTAAAATAGATATTTAATCAACTTCTGTAATATGGTATAACTTCTGAAGAACACATGAGTTGAACTTGGATTAATAATGTTAAGTTTCGTTTGCAATCCAAGTTTAACTTTTGAAGAACACGTGGGTTTCTAGGAAAAGTTCTGTACTTGTACAAATTTTTGTACAGGGGAAACAGAACGGAATTCTGAGCAGCGCTAACAATTGGTATCAGAGCTAGTTTTCTGTATCTGTGTGTTTGGTTTTCAGTTAAATTATGCACTTTTCATACATAAATTTAGGTAGGATAATAGTAGGATGTGCAAATAGATTAACTCTATGGTTGCAGGCATTCTAGTTCCAACTATTATGACCCTATTATGTTTGTGTGTGATTTGGACCCTCGGACATGTCGAGGGCATTTTATGTGTGTATAATTGTAATTATTAAATATAGCAGGAGTTGTATTAGTTTTAGGATTTTACATTCTGTTCAATCTAGATTACATGTACATTCCCTTATGGAATATATAATCGATAAATGTAAAATTTTATTTTTATCGCGGATCGTATCCTTGCGAGGCATGGTCTATTTGAGGACCAGGGGTGCAGCGGAAAAGGAAGCAAGATAGATGCGACGACATGACCCGTTGGCAGTGTCTAGGATTAGTGGCACACGGAGGACAACTATGATGAGGCCATAATAGTTGGAAAATTATTTTTCATATTGATTACCTTTTATGCTGTTTATATGTGCTGTGTATGTGTGAAGGTTAAAATTCCTCATTTTAAATAACTAAGTGGGAGAGGAATTATTTAAATTCCACGGTCTCCATTACTGATTTGTAAGTGATGCATTCAAACTTGCGTGTTGGCTTTGAGTGCCATCCTCCACATCGGATCAGACTTCCTTTATGGATGATTATAGGAAATTATTTAGGTTTGTGTGATCTTCTCTATCTGAAGGGGCACAATCCTATTTAATGGACTAAGTATCAAGTAATAGTACACACTTAGGCGTATTTAATAATATCCTCCCCATTGAAGTAACTGCTATTATTTGTGTGACCGAATAAAAACCAACTATTAATTTTATTTATCATAAAGTTATGTTGACAAGAAAATAAAATTAATGGGTAAAACTCCCTCTTATAAATGTTTGAATTTGTATACGTCCACACTATCGTGGCATACAAAATTCACGGTGTTTTGAGGTGTTGGTGAATTTAAATGATATTGTTTGAGGAATCAATATTATTTTAAATTCTAAAGTTTTGACCAAATATTTTGTAATTCTTAGTATTTCAAATAACTTTCAATCCTCTTGCTGTGATATTGAAAGAAAACAAACTTACCGGTCCCAATTACATTGATTGGAAATGAAACTTGGACATTGTCTTAACTGCTTAAGGTTTCAAGTTCATACTTTTTAGGATCTGTCCAAGCCTTCCTAATAGAGATTCTAGTGAAGAGGAGATTGAGTATCTTAAGAAATGTGTCAGGGCAGATGAGATGGCGTGGTGTTACATTTTGTCTTCTATGTCAAATGTGCTGCAACATCATCATCAGGCCATGCCTACCGCTTATGACATGATGCACAATCTCAAGGAACTCTTCGGACACCAGAATCGGGTTGCTAGGCAGGAGGCTATGAGAAACTTGATGACGACCACCATGACTGAGGGGACACCTATAAGGGATCATATCCTCAAAATGATGGCTCTTTTGAATAAAACGGAAGTCCTTGGAGCAGAAATCGATGGGGAAACCCAGGTCGATATCATTATCCAAATGCTGCCTAAAAGTTTTGAGCAGTTCCGCCTGAACTACAACATGAACAAAAGGGTTTATTCGTTGGCGGAACTTCTGATAGAATTGTTAGAATGTATACTAAAAGCCTAGCTTTTTGTATAAACATTTATTTTGAAATAAAGAATTACATTGGTCAAATGTCTGCATTTAGTTAAATGCAGTTGTCCATTAATTTATATTATAGATAACATGGTGTGTGGTGTCACACAAAAGATCATGTTATCAGTTCCTTATAAATTATAAATAGAAGCTCACAACCAAGATAGATTGGGACAAACCATTGAAATGGTTGTAGTGTAATTTGGTACTAGTTTATCTTAACTATAAAATTACACTAGTAAACTATATGTGTATTGAGCATGACCATTTGAGGTTGTTCCTTTTATACTGACTGTATAAAAGAACAGAACCTCTGTTATTATGGATGTGCGTACTCTAAATCCCAATATAATAACAAGCACATGTACTTAGTATTTATTTCTTTAATTTATCAAAGGTGAGATTTATTTGTTAAATCAATAGGCCCGATAAGTTGGGAAATAATATTATTTATATGGTGTGTTGTTGATTATAGAAGGAAATTGTGTCCTATTTATATAGGTTGATGATGCCCCCTTGAGGAGCTCATAAGGATTGTCATGTAAACCCTGCAGGTGGACTTAGTCCGACATGATAATGAAGTTGAGTGATACTACTCTTGGAGCTAGATATTAATTAAGTGAGTTGTCAGTAACTCATTTAATTAATAAACATTCGATATCTTAAACACAGGGAGATTAATGCACTCGCGATAAGAAGGAGCCCATAATGTAATATGGGATTGGTGCGGTAGTTCAATAATAACTCTTTAGTGGTATGAGTTATTATCGATGAACTTGAGTTGGGTGTTCGGGTCGAACATAGGAAGCTCAAGCTCATCGGGAGACCATAACCAATTCCTCCTCTGAATCCCTGTTGTAGCCTCTATGTATAAAGTCTCGCATCCACCCAAGCCCCACTTCTTACCCAAGTAATGGGTCGGCCATATCCTTGCTTGGTGCTCAAGCAAGGGGTCGGAGAAGCTTTGCTTGGAGCCCAAGGGGTGGCCAGCCAAGCCTTGCTTGGTGCCCAAGCAAGGGGCCGACCACAAGGAATTAAAAGAGAGTTTTAATTTTTTAATCTTTCCTTTTTTGTAGTCATCTACAATTGTTTAAAAGAGAGATTTTATTTTTAAAACTTTTCTTTTATAGCCATCCATAAGGAACTAAAAGAGAGATTTTAATTTTAAAATCTTTCCTTTTTTATAGTCATCTACAATTGTTTAAAAGAGAGATTTTAATTTTAAAACTTTCCTTTTATAGTCATCCACAAAGGGATTTAAAAGAGAAATTTTAATTTTAAAATCTTTCCTTTTATAGCTATCCACAAAGGGATTTAAAAGAGAAATTTTAATTTTAAAATCTTTCCTTTTATAACTATCCACAAAGGGATTTAAAAGAGAGATTTTAATTTTAAAGTTTTTTTTTGTTGCCCAGCTATGGTCGACCATAATTGGAATTAAAAGGAAGTTTTAATTATGTTTAAAACTTTCCTTGTTAGCATACACCAAGGATTATAAAAGAGAGGTAGATGGTGCCGTATGGTGTAATACAACCTAAAGTTCTCTCTTCTATTTTCCATGGTGGCCGACCCCCTTTCTCCTCTTCTCCCTTTGCTTTCTTCCCTTAAGGTCGACGACACATCAAGGCTTCACCTCCTTGTAGCCGGTTTCTTGGAGAAGAAGAAGAAGAGAAGGAGGTTCCCTATTCTAGCATCCCTTGGTGGCTGAAAGTCTTGGAGGCATAGAAGTGGTTCGGGTGGTGTTGTCTTGGTAGATCATCGCCCACACAACATCCAAGAGGGGGAGAGGAATACAACAGAAGATCAAGTGGTCTTTAAGATATAAAGAAAGGTATAACTAGTTAATTATTTCCACTGAGTACTAGTTTAGTTTTTTTCTTTATATGAATCCTGAAATACCAACATAAGAGGCTATCAATTTTGTACTTCAATTGAGTTCTCTATAGTTAAACCTAGGGTTTACTGTAAGGAGTTTAAATATTCAATTTCTTTGAAAGGCTTTGTCTAGGAAGTGGTGGATGATCCCATAACCAAGAAGGCCGAGTGCCTCGCCAATGACCTGGAAGTCAATCCTTGAAATAGATATTTAATCAACTTCTGTAATATGGTTTAACTTCTGAAGAACACATGAGTTGAACTTGGATTAATAATGTTAAGTTTTTTTTGCAATCCAAGTTTAACTTTGAAGAACGCATGGGTTGCTGGGAAAAGTTTTGTACTTGTACAAATTTTTGTACAAGGGAAATGTAACACCCACGAAATTATAAGATAAGTATATGGGTGTTATTTTCTTTAGAGCATAAAAGTAAGAGGAGTCAAAAAGGAATAATAGAAATAAAAAGAGAGAGAGGTGAAGGTTTGAACCTTGAACCTCCCACAAATCATAGAGATAAATTGATGTATGATAACCACTAGAATGATGAATAATATATGGATAGAAAGGAATGAAAATTGTAGTTAAAGGTGAGAAGAAAAAAAAACTAAGCAAAAGAGCAAGAGAAAACCAAGTTGCTTACCTCCTCTTCCTCTTGGTTAAGAGAGGGAGCAAGAAGAAGGCAAATTGCCTTCCTCCCCTTTTCTTCTTCTCATTTTCATGGGAATCAAAGAGGGAAGGGATAGAAGAGTTAAGGGAGGGATTAATGAAGACATAATTCACTCTCATGATGAATAAATAGGATTTAGAGGAGAAAATAGAAAGAAAATTTCCAATTCTTCTTCTTCCTCCTTCTTCCTCCTCTTTCCTTCTCCACCAAAACTTGGAGCTTTTCCTTCTCATTCTCAAGGGTCAAGTTAGGGTTTCCTCTCTAAGAAAACCTTATTTCCAGGAAGGAATCTCAAGGTTTACCTCTTACAAGAAGAAGAAAACAAAAAGGGAAAACTAGGAAGAGAAGTTCTTCTTCCTCCTCACAAGGGTATTATTTTTCTTAAGCAACAACAAGCGAAAAACTATGTAAGTTTCCCCTCACCTATGGTACAATAGCTTATGTATTTTCTATGAGATTAGGTTGCCTAAAACCCTAGGATACCTTCATGGAATTTTTGGCCAAGACAAAAAAAAAAAAAAAAGAAGAAGGACCTAGGAAATGTAAAGACCCAAGTTTGACATGCTCAATATGTTTCTTGTAACATGTATCTTATGGTAGGGGATTTATCTAATGTTTATATGTTAGAATGTTTGGTTAGAACTTAGAGTCATGTCCCTAGACTCTCGGCCAAGCATGAATAAAGGAAATAGGTAAGTTAAGACTCAAACCAAGTATGCTCCTTTTGTTTTATGATATGTACCTTATGATGAGAGAGTTGTTGACATGATATGCTCATGCTTATATGTTGGTTGAACTTTATTCCATGCTCATAAACATTCGGCCATGGTAGGTTAAAGGGCCTAGGAAATTTTAAAACCTAAACTAAGCATGCCATGATCTTTCTTAAGATAAGATATGAAGTTGATATGATATGCTCATGTTTATATGTTGGGTTGAACTTTATTCCATGCTCATAAGCATTCGGCCATGATAGGATTAGGGGCCTAGGAAATTGTTAAACCTAAACTAATCATGTCATGATCCTCCTTAAGACAAGATATGAAATTAATATGACATGCTCATGTTTGTAGTGTGGTTAGAACTTGTTTTCATGCTCCATGAACTTTCGGCCACAACAATTCTATAAGCCTAGGAAACCTAGAACTTGAACTAAACATGCTCATGATGTTCTTGGTAATAAATACTATGAAAATGGTTTAGGGTTTTCATGCTTTTATGCCACATGAAACCTAGTTTCATGGTTCACAAGTTTCGGCCATGGTAAGTTAATAAGCTTAGGACACCTAGAACCTAAACTAAACATGCTTATGTTGTTTCTCATGATGTATGATATGATTTTTGGTTTAGATTTCACATGCTTGTATATTGATTTTCTAGCAAATATGATGCTTGATGATATTCGGCCATAACAAGTTTATAGACTTAGAAAACCTAGAACCTAAACTTAACATGCTTATGTTGTTTCTCATGATGTATGATATGATGTTGGTTTAGAGTTCACATGCTTGTATATTGATTTTCTAGCAAATATGATGCTTGATGATATTCGGCCATAACAAGTTTATAGACTTAGAAAACCTAGAACCTAAACTAAACATGCTTATGTTGTTTCTCATGATGTATGATATGATATTGGTTTAGAGTTCACATGCTTGTATATTGATTTTCTAGCAAATGGGATGCTTGATGATATAAGGCCATGATGAGTTTACAAGCTTAGAAAACCTAGAACCTAAACTAAACATGCTCATGATGCTCTTTATGATACATGATATAATAATGGTTTAGGGTTCACATGCTTGTATGTTGATTGTTAACCTAATTTACAACCATGTGTTTCGGCCACTATATGATACTAGGGTGGAGACCTAATTATGATTTCCATGTGCCTCACATGCAATGTTTCATGATGTGATAAGAGCTTTCTATGCTTCTATGTTTATTTATGTATGCTTATGATCTATGCATGTTGATAACCCTTATGATGTGCTGTGTGTCCAAATTATGAATGCTATTTATGATGAGCTGTGTACCCAAATTATGCATGCTTTTCTGATGAGCTGTGTGCCCAAACTATGCATGTATTTATGATGTGTTGTGTGCCCAAATTATGCATGCTATTATGATGAGCTGTGTGCCCAAATTTTGTATGATATGATACGATAAGAAATATGATATGCATGAAATAATAAGAACCATGATATGTATGACATGCTACTTTACTTTATATGGCTTGTACCAAGGGTGGGCTCCATAAGCACCCCGGGGTCGATAGACTAAGAAACGAGCCTCGTTAGGGATGGGCTCCTAAGTGCCCCTAGGTTGATGGACTAAGAAACGAGCCTAGTAAGTATGCCTTGTAGGGTTCAAGACTTGCTACCTTGGACCTACATAGGACGCGCGCATTTATGTATGTGGTACAAGCCGGGGCCCTAATCATGTTGAGATTATGTTTAAGTATGTATGTAATAAGTTTTCAAAAGACATGTTGCATATATTTTTCATGATACATGTTTTTGAAAGTCATCTCGCATGATACTTATGACTATGTTATGATATGCCAGAATGCACTTTATGATTATGCCATGATATGCCATGATACTTATGACTATGTTATGATATGCCAGGACACACTTTATGATTATGCCATGATATGTCATGATACTTATGATTATGTTATGTTATGCTAGGATGCACTTTATGATTATGCCATGATATGCCATGATACTTATGATTATGTTATGTTATGCTAGGATGCACTTTATGATTATGCCATGATACTTATGATTATGTTATGTTATGCTAGGATGCACTTTATGATTTTGTCATGATATGCCATGATACCTTACGATTATGTTACGATATGATGCTTCTATACATGATATGATGAGTTGTCTTTATGCTTTATGCCTTATGAATATGCTATGCTTTACGGTTTTTGTGAGTAGGAAGGATCTTACTGAGCCTTGTGTGCTCATAGCTTACTTTCCTTGTACCATAGATAAAGACAAGGAATGGATGTACTAAGGGAGCAGCAGGAGGGGCAAGAAGGACGTGTGTAGTAGTGGCTCGGCTAAAAGAGAAAGACCTGCTTTTATTTAATAAGAATTATGCTTATGTCGTTATTCCATGACTCCATGACATTTCATCATGCTTATTAGTATTATGGCTTAAATTCATGTTAAGCATGCTATGTGACTTTATATGATAGGTAGTTAGTGATGATGATTTGAAAAGTAAAAGAAAAGTTTTAAAAAGAAAAAAATATACTATAAACAAAACTTCCGCTGTTTTAAGTAGAAAAGATTATTAACAAGCAAGTAAGCAAGATAAGATAAGAAGAAAAAGATAAGTAACCCCCGTCAGCTTGAGCAAGAAGGGGCGGGGCGTTACAGTTTGGTATCAGAGCGAGGTTTAGCCTTTTCACTACACACATGTCAAGCCTCCATCATGCCGCTCCAAGTAAGAATCTATATGCTTAATTTAATTCTTTTATGATGCTTTAATATTATGCATGTTTACTTATTCTTTTGATGATGATAAGTCACAGTTCTAGTTTAGGTATGCATGATGGTAGGATAAGAATGATAATGATCTTATGTTAGCCTGGATAGAAATAACGATAATTTATTGTCATTTAATGAAGATAAGCATGGCTAGGAGACGTACTACCCGAGCAGACGAGACAGCGACTCCACCAGATCTGACCCAGGTAGTTACCGACCTCCAGCGTCAGATCACGGAGCAACAACAGCTGATCACGACTTTGATGGGTCAGCAAGAAAATCCTGCCACCCCGCCAGTAAATCAGAATGCAGTGCCCGTCATCCCCGTAGTTGCACCAGTACCACCGATAGCCCCTGTCCCAGTGGTCCGACAGGAGACCTACTTGATACAGTGGCTAAGGCTGAAGCCGGAGAACTTCTCAGGTACTTGTGAGCCATGGGACGCCCAGGCCTGGTTCAAGACAGTGGAAAGCATAGTGGAATTACTGGACTGGCCCGTATCGGAAAAGATCAAATGCGTATCATTCTGCTTTTCCGGAGACGCAAGAATGTGGTGGGAAAGAGTGAAGGCAAAGAGACAGATTAATCTGATGAACTGGACGGACTTCGAGACAGAGTTCTTCGAACAGTTCTTCCATATGCAAGTGACGAACTGGCATTACGACGAGTTCACCGAGTTTCGGCAAGGTGACCTATCAGTGAACGAAGCAGTAAAGCGCTTCAACCGTCTGGCATGCCTATGTCCAGAGTTGGTTCTCACAGAAAGAGAAAGGGTCAGACTGATGCTGAAGATGCTTCGACCCGAGATAGCACTGAACGTGGCCGGCGGAGTTAATAGACCGCAGACTACAGAGGAATTGGTCAGCAATGCACTGATTACGGAACATTATCAGAAAGCAATGAACGAGAATAAGAATTGGGCCTGAACAGAAGGACAGAGACCTTCAGGTACCAAAACAAGCTGGAAAGGGACCCCTACGGGGAAAAGGAAACAATGGGACAATGCAAAAGGTGGCCCAGTGAATAAGCAACCGAAATACCCTCAGTGCACTATTTGCGGAAAGCTGCATTCCGGAGTATGCCATAAGGGTACAAGAAAGTGCTATAATTGCGGAGGGGAAGGACATCTGGCCAGAGACTGCACTAACCAGTTTCAGGCACCACCCCAGTAGAATAACCAGAACAAGAGTGCCCCCTCACAACTACATCAGATGCAAGCTGCTATTGAAGGAACACCGATTAGCCAAGGGAGATTGGAAGCCCCGCCAACTACAACGAACGACAGGGTTTTCTCGCTTACCAAAGAAGATGTGGCGAGTGCCTCTACTGTCGTCACAGGTCAGTTACCTACTTTTAGTCAATATGCTAAAGCTATATCTGATGCTGAAGGTGAACCAGTGTTCAAAATTATCGGGAAACCGAGAGACATTACGAGTCATTGGATCGAAAATATGTCCGGGCAGCTCTCTACCATGACCATAGCACCCACATTATTCGACAACCTATTGGAGAAACAAACCAGTGACCAAAGCCTCCAAAGGATTAAACAAGAAACCCTAGAAGGAAAGAATGACGGATTCCGGATCGCGGACAGTGGAATGTTATACCTCAGGGATCGATTATGTATTCCCGGGGATCCAGAGTTGCGAAGAAGGATACTAGAGGAAGCTCATTCAACGCCCTATGCAATGCATCCAGGATCCACCAAAATGTACCAGGATTTGAAAAAGAAATTCTGGTGGTCCGGTATGAAAAGAGATGTGGCTCAGTATGTCAGTACCTGCCTGACCTGTAAGAGGGTTAAAGCAGAACACCAGAGGCCTGGAGGATTACTGCAGCCTGTCCAAATTCCAGAATGGAAATGGGAAGATATCTCTATGGACTTTATATCAGGATTACCCAAGACAACAAATGGATATGACGCCATATGGGTAATCATGGATAGATTAACCAAATCCGCCCATTTTCTAGCAATCAGGATGACTTATTCAATTGAGCAACTGACTCAATTATATGTCAAGGAAATTATTAGCCTACATGGGATTCCTAAGACCATCATTTCAGGCAGAGATGGTCGTTTTGTTTTGCATTTTTGGGAATGTGTCCAGAAGGCTCTTGGTATGAAGCTATTATTCAGTACTGCCTTCCACCCTCAGACCGACGGACAAACAGAAAGGGTTAACCAAGTATTAGAAGACATGTTACGGGCATGCGCATTAGACTTCAAAGGGAGCTGGTGCCGATATTTATGCCTAGCGGAATTCGCCTACAACAATAGTTACCAAGCTACTATTGGGATGACGCCCTACGAGGCTCTGTACGGGAGGAAATATAGATCCCCTATATGTTGGTACGAAGGCGGTGAAAAGAAAGAGATGGGATTTCAAACCGAGTTCATCGATAACACCACCCGTGCTATACAGAACATCCGCCAACGAATAGAAACTGCTCAGAGTCGACAGAAGAATTATACAGATAAGCGACGAAGGCCATTGAAATTCAGTGTCGGAGACTCAGTATTTCTCAAAGTAGCTCCTATGAAAGGGGTAATGAGGTTCGGTAAGAAGGGAAAGCTAAGCCCGCGTTATGTAGGACCATATCGAGTTCTGAAAAGAATCGGCAAAGTAGCTTATGAAATAGAGCTGCCTCAAGAGATGTCAGCCATTCACAATGTGTTCCACGTTTTGATGCTAAAGAAATGCATTCCGAGCACGGACCAAGTGATCGAACCACGGGCAGTACAAGTGCAAGAGGACCTAACCTACGAGAGTCGACTAATTCAGATATTGGATCGAGACGTCAAAAGACTAAGGAACAAAGAAGTACCCTTAGTAAAGGTCCTGTGGCAAAATCAACGATACGAAGAAGCCACGTGGGAACGGGAAGATGATATGAAACGGAAGTATCCGTCGCTATTCTAAGTTCGAGGACGAACTTCTATGAGGTATGGGGTACTGTAACACCCACGAAATTATAAGATAAGTATATGAGTGTTATTTTCTTTAGAGCATAAACGTAAGAGGAATCAAAAATGAATAATAGAAATAAAAAGAGAGAGAGGTGAAGGTTTGAACCTTGAACCTCCAACAAATAATAGAGATAAATTGATGTATGATAATCACTAGAATGATGAATAATATATGGATAGAAAGGAATGAAAATTGTAGTTAAAGGTGAGAAGAAAAAAAAACTAAGCAAAAGAGCAAGAGAAAACCAAGTTGCTTACCTCCTCTTCCTCTTGGTGAAGGGAGGGAGCAAGAAGAAGGCAAATTGCCTTCCTCCCCTTTTCTTCTTCTCATTTTCGTGGGAATCAAAGAGGGAAGGGATAGAAGAGTTAAGGGAGGGATTAATGAAGACATAATTCACTCTAATGATGAATAAATAGGATTTAGAGGAGAAAAGAGAAAGAAAATTTCCATTTCTTCTTCTTCCTCCTTCTTCCTCCTCTTTCCTTCTCCACCGAAACTTGGAGCTTTTCCTTCTCATTCTCAAGGGTCAAGTTAGGGTTTCCTCTCTAAGAAAACCTTATTTCTAGGAAGGAATCTCAAGGTTTACCTCTTACAAGAAGAAGAAAACAAAAAGGGAAAACTAGGAAGAGAAGTTCTTCTTCCTCCTCACAAGGGTATTATTTTTCTTAAGCAACAACAAGCGAAAAACTATGTAAGTTTCCCCTCACCTGTGGTACAATAGCTTATGTATTTTCTATGAGATTAGGTTGCCTAAAACCCTAGGATACCTTCATGGAATTTTCGGCCAAGACAAAAAAAAAAAAAAAAAGAAGAAGGACCTAGGAAATGTAAAGACCCAAGTTTGACATGCTCAATATGTTTCTTGTAACATGTATCTTATGGTAGGGGATTTATCTAATGTTTATATGTTAGAATGTTTGGTTAGAACTTAGAGTCATGTCCCTGACTCTCAGCCAAGCATGAATAAAGGAAATAGGTAAGTTAAGACTCAAACCAAGTATGCTCCTTTTGTTTTATGATATGTACCTTATGATGAGAGAGTTGTTAACATGATATGCTCATGCTTATATGTTGATTGAACTTTATTCCATGCTCATAAACATTCAGCCATGGTAGGTTAAAGGGCCTAGGAAATTTTAAAACCTAAACTAAGCATGCCATGATCTTTCTTAAGATAAGATATGAAGTTGACATGATATGCTCATGTTTATATGTTGGGTTGAACTTTATTCCATGCTCATAAGCATTCGGCCATGAAAGGATTAGGGGCCTAGGAAATTGTTAAACCTAAACTAATCATGCCATGATCCTCTTTAAGACAAGATATGAAATTAATATGACATGCTCATGTTTGTAGTGTGGTTAGAACTTGTTTTCATACTCCATGAACTTTCGGCCACAACAATTCTATAAGCCTAGGAAACCTAGAACTTGAACTAAACATGCTCATGATGTTCTTGGTAATAAATACTATGAAAATGGTTTAGGGTTTCCATGCTTTTATGCCACATGAAACCTAGTTTCATGGTTCACAAGTTTCGGCTATGGTAAGTTAATAAGCTTAGGACACCTAGAACCTAAACTAAACATGCTTATGTTGTTTCTCATGATGTATGATATGATTTTTGGTTTAGAGTTCACGCGCTTGTATATTGATTTTCTAGTAAATATGATGCTTGATGATATTCGGCCATAACAAGTTTATAGACTTAGAAAACCTAGAACCTAAACTAAACATGCTTATGTTGTTTCTCATGATGTATGATATGATGTTGGTTTAGAGTTCACCTGCTTGTATATTGATTTTCTAGCAAATATGATGCTTGATGATATTCGGCCATAACAAGTTTATAGACTTAGAAAACCTAGAACCTAAACTAAACATGCTTATGTTGTTTCTCATGATGTATGATATGATGTTGGTTTAGAGTTCACATGCTTGTATATTGATTTTCTAGCAAATGGGATGCTTGATGATATTCGGCCATGATGAGTTTACAAGCTTAGAAAACCTAGAACCTAAACTAAACATGCTCATGATGCTCTTTATGATACATGATATGATAATGGTTTAGGGTTCACATGCTTGTATGTTGATTATTAACCTAATTTACAACCATGTGTTTCGGCCACTATATGATACTAGGGTGGAGACCTAATTATGATTTCCATGTGCCTCACATGCAATGTTTCATGATGTGATAAGAGCTTGCTATGCTTCTATGTTTATTTATGTATGCTTATGATCTATGTATGTTGATAACCCTTATGATGTGCTGTGTGCCCAAATTATGCATGCTATTTATGATGAGCTGTGTGCCCAAATTATGCATGCTTTTATGATGAGCTGTGTGCCCAAACTATGCATGTATTTATGATGTGTTGTGTGTCCAAATTATGCATGCTATTATGATGAGCTGTGTGCCCAAATTTTGTATGATATGATACGATAAGAAATATGATATGCATGAAATAATAAGAACCATGATATGTGTGACATGCTACTTTACTTTATATGGCTTGTACCAAGGGTGGGCTCCATAAGCGCCCCGGGGTCGATGGACCAAGAAACGGGCCTCGTTAGGGATGAGCTCTTAAGTGCCCCTAGGTTGATGGACTAAGAAACGGGCCTAGTATGTATGCCTTGTAGGGTTCAAGACTTGCTACCTTGGACCTACATAGGACGCGAACATTTATGTATGTGGTACAAGCCGGGGCCCTAATCATGTTGAGATTATGTTTAAGTATGTATGTAATAAGTTTTCAAAAGACATGTTGCATATATTTTTCATGATACATGTTTTTGAAAGTCATCTCGCATGATACTTATGACTATGTTATGATATGCCAGAATGCACTTTATGATTATGCCATGATATGCCATGATACTTATGAATATGTTATGATATGCCAGGACGCACTTTATGATTATGTCATGATATGTCATGATACTTATGATTATGTTATGTTATGCTAGGATGCACTTTATGATTATGCCATGATACTTATGATTATGTTATGTTATGCTAGGATGCACTTTATGATTATGTTATGATATGCCATGATACTTATGATTATGTTATGTTATGCTAGGATGCATTTTATGATTTTGTCATGATATGCCATGATACCTTACGATTATGTTACAATATGATGTTTCTATACATGATATGATGAGTTGTATTAATGCTTTATGCCTTATGAATATGCTATGCTTTACGGTTTTTGTGAGTAGGAAGGATCTTACTGAGCCTTGTGTGCTCATAGCTTACTTTCCTTGTACCATAGATAAAGGCAAGGAATGGATGTACTAAGGGAGCAGCAGGAGGGGCAAGAAGGATGTGTGTAGTAGTGGCTCGGCTAAAAGTGAAAGACATGATTTTATTTAATAAGAATTATGCTTATGTCGTTATTCCATAACTCCATGACATTTCATCATGCTTATTAGTATTATGGCTTAAATTCATGTTAAACATGCTATGTGACTTTATATGATAGGTAGTTAGTGATGATGATTTGAAAAGTAAAAGAAAAGTTTTAAAAAGAAAAAAATATACTATAAACAAGACTTCCGCTGTTTTAAGTAGAAAAGATTATTAACAAGCAAGTAAGTAAGATAAGATAAGAAGAAAAAGATAAGTAACCCCCGTCAGCTTGAGTAAGAAGGGGCGGGGCGTTACAGGAAACAGAACAGAATTCCGAGTAGCACCCAACAAGAACTTCAAGCAGCAGAAGGGCTATTTCGTCAAAATTCTCAAATTCACATTGTTGAAAATATTTCTGCTTCTAAGTCGAAAGGCAGAAAGAAGAAAAAGAAATAAGATGGGTTAGCAAAGAAAGTGAATCGATCTCTAGGGACTGAGTCACATGCAGATGTGAAGAAGCCGAAGGGCAAGTGCTTCACATGCAAGCTGTCTGGACATTGTAAAGTGGGATATCCTCGTAGAAAGTAGAACAATAAAGGTATATCTTATTCTCTAGTGGTTGAAACATGTTTAGTGGTGTTATCTACCGGTACTTGGTGTGTTGATACGGGAGCCACTGATCATATTTGTAATTCATTGTAGGGGTTCCAGGAAACTCGACGACTATATGAAGGGGAGATTACCATCTATATGGGCAATGCTACAAAAGTGGCGGCTATTGCAGTGGAAGATATTTATTTATCTTTTGATAGAAATAAAATATTGATTTTTAGAAATTATCTTTATGTACCATGTTTTAGAAAGAAATCGATTTCAGTTTCTAAACTATTTATGGATGGATATTCTGTTTCTTTTGATGATAAAGTAGTTGTCAAGAAAAATAGGATAGTTATCTGTTCTGGTACATTGGTTGACAATTTATATACTCTAAATCCAATAACTCCCACGATATAATAAATGAAAATTAATAACACATCTTCTAATTCTAATAAGAGAAAGCAACCTTCGGAAATAAATCAAACATCTCTTTGGCATCTAAGGCTTGGTTATATTAACTTGAGTAGGATTCAAAGGCTAATAGCCGATGAACCTTTGGGTTCATTTATGGTTGAAAAATTTTCAACCTGTGAATCTTGCTTGGAAGAAAAAATGACCAAGAGACCTTTTAAGGCCAAGGAGTATAGAGCCAAAGATGTGTTGGAATTGGCTCATTCTGATTTGTGTGGACCTATGACTATCCAGGCAAGAGGTGGTTTCGAATATTTTATCTCTTTTATAAACAACTATTTGAGATACGGATACATTTACTTGATGCGCCATAAGTCTAAGTGCTTTGATAAATTCAAATAATACAAAGGCTGATATGGAGAAACGTCATGGTTAAGGTATCAAGACACTACGATTTGATCGTGGTGGCGAGTAACTCTTAGGAGAGTTTAGGAGTTACTTATCAGAGGTCGGAATTCAATCCCAACTGTCTGCACCTGGTACACCCCAACAGAATGGTGTGGCAGAACGAAGGAATAGGACTCTTATGGAAATGGTTAGATCAATGATGAGTTATTCAGAATTACCGAATTCATTTTAGGGATATGTTCTGGAAACGACGGCGTACATTCTGAACTTGATACCTTCTAACTCAGTACCCTCTACTCCCCTAGAATTGTGGAATGGGCATAAACCTAGTTTGAGACACATTCGGATTTGGGGTAGTCCAACACATATGCTGAAGGGAGACGCTAATAAGTTGGAATCACGTACAGAAGTTCGTTTGTTTGTGGGTTATCCTAAAGGAATGAAAGGTGGTTTGTTTTATAGTTCCAAAGATCAGAAGGTTATTGTTAGCACCAATGCCCAATTTTTAGAAGAGAATTATGTAATGAACCACAAGCCCATGAGTAATATTGTTCTTGAGAAAATAAGAGAGGATACGTCTAATTTAGTACTAACGGTACAAGATGAGATACCACAAGAAACTGCAACATGTGTCACAAATGATGCACAATTACAGATAGTGCCTCGTCGTAGTGGGAGGGTTGTTCGACAACCTGATAGATTCATATTTTTGGGAGAGTCTTCGGACTTGATCCCTGGTGAACATGAACCTGATCCCTGGATATATGATGAAGCACTCCAAGATAAAGATGCGACATCTTGGCAAAGTATAATGAATTCTGAAATAGAATCTATGTATTCTAATTAAGTGTGGGAGCTTGTAGAACCACTAAATGGTGTAAAAGCCATTGGATGTAAATAGGTCTACAAAAGGAAAAGAGGGAAAGATGGGAAGGTGAAAACCTATAAAGCGAGGCTTGTTGCGAAGGGGTATATTTAGAAAGAGGGAATCGATTATGAGGAAACATTTTCGTCAGTAGTCATGCTCAAGTCTATCCAGATTCTTTTATCTATTACTACTCATATGGATTATGAGGTTTAACAAAAGGATGTCAAGACAACTTTCCTTAACGGAAGTCTTGAAGAAAACATTCATATGAAGCAACCAGAGGGGTTCATTGCAAAGGGAAAAGAGAATCTTGTTTGTAAGCTCAATCGGCCCATTTATGGACTGAAGTAAGCTTCAAGATCTTGAAACATCTGGTTTGATGAAGTAATCTAGTCTTATGGATTCATTCAGTGTCTGGATGAGTCTTGTGTATATAAGAAAAGTGACGGAAACATAGTGGTATTTCTTGAACTATACGTAGATAACATTTTTCTCATTGGCAACAATGTCAAAGTGTTGTCAGATGTAAGGGTATGGTTGTCCAAGCAGTTTGATATGAAGGATTTGTGAGAATGTGGACTTATTCTTGAGATCAAAGTAATAAGGGATCGCAAGAAAAGAATGTTGTGCTTATCCCAAGCTTCATACATCGATACTATTCTAGCTCATTTTAGCATGCAAAACTCCAAGAAAGGTTTTCTACCTTTTCGGCATGGAGTACCTTTATCTAAAGAGATGTCTCCTAAAACATCAAAGGAAATAGAGGACAAGAAGGCAGTTCCTTATGCTTCAGCTGTAGGAAGCCTAATGTATGCGATGCTATGTACGAGATCGGATATCTGTATGGCAGTGGGCATGGTTAGCAGATATCAAAGTAACCTAGGACAAGGACATTGGATTGCCGTAAAGCATATATTGAAGTACCTGAAAAGGACTAGAGATTATATGCTAGTCTACCAAACAGATGATTTGCTCCCTGTAGGTTACATAGACTCGGACTTCCAATCAGATAGGGACAATAGTAAGTCGACCTCAGGGTATGTGTTTACTTTGGGAGATAGAGCCATAGCATGGAGGAGTGTTAAGCAGAAATGTGTTTTGAACTTCACCATGGAAGCTGAGTATGTGACACCCTCTGAGATAGCTAAAGAAGTTGTATGGCGCAGAAACTTCTTGATGGATTTAGATGTGATTCCTGGTCTGCCCAAAATTATCACAATTTATTATGATAATAGTAGTGCAATAGCAAAATCGAAGGAACCACGAGTCCATAAGGCAAGTAAACACAGTGAGTGCAAGTACCACCTGATATGAGACTTCGTAAAGCGAGGAGAAGTTATTGTCGCCAAGATTACATCAGAAGATAACCTGGCAGATCCTTTCACTAAGGCCCTTCCGGCGAGAGATTTTGATGGGCATGTTGAGGGGATCAAGATCAGATGTATGGTAGCATATATGGCAGCATAGTCTTTTAGTATAAGTGGGAGATTGTTAGAATGTATACTAAAAGCCTAGCTTTTTGTATAAACATTTATTTTAAAATGAGAATCACATTGGTCAAATATCTGCATTTAGTTAAATGCAATTGTCCATTTAATTTATATTGTAGATAACATGGTGTGTGGTATCACACAGAAGATAATGTTATCAGTTCCTTATAAATTATAAATAGTAGCTCACAACCGATGTGCGTAAATATTTTGATCGTTTATGCATGTTTTAACGCACATTCACTTGCTTTATACGTATATATTCCTTGCATTATCGCCGCTTTTATTATGTATTTATCATATATACTCTTTTGTTCAGATATCTGTTCTTTTTTTGGTTTTGTGTTGACAGGGACAACTTTTGGAGCAAAAATGGTGATTGTCGACGCACCGGAATAAAGCAGAGAGCACGACCGTGCAACCTTGCACGGCCGTGTGGCAAATCCAGAGAGGGATCAGAGCATGGTTGTGCAACCCTGCACGGTCGTGCCTCACAACCAGCAACCAAGCATGGAACGGTCGTGCAACCCTGCACGACCGTGCCCTCCCATGACCGCAACCATGCAACACACGACCGTGCAACCCTGCATGACCGTGTCCTAGGAGCCGAGCCCGGAGTTCACATGATCGTGGCAATTAGCACGGCCGTGCAGCGTAGCCAGAGACAAAGAAGGGCATGGTCGTGCCATCCTTACACGGCTGTGCCGCCGCAGCCGCGCCTTAGCCTATAAAAGAGTTTTTAACCCTTTTCCTCAAGGGGGGAGAGCCGGGAAGCGAGCCGTTAAGAGGAGAATCACTTTTGTGCTGTTCCACGCCATCTAGGACATCGGTACAGCGATCTTTCATCACCATATTAACTCCAGAAGCAAAGGATTGGATCTGAAGATCACTCGTCGTCGTTGCATAAGCATACTTCTTCTTTCTCTCTTCATGTTTGAGAATTGTATGTTTAAATACACCATGTCTTTGGGTTTTTCTCCGGTGTCTATGGAGTAGAGTCCTTGTTCTAAGATGAGGGAGTAATTGTGGATTGATTTTGATGTAAGACTCGTATTATGCTTATATTCATTGGATGATTTCGCTTGCTTTGTTTCGACTACTCGATCTCTATATCGTGTTGATTGATTGTGTAAAAATTGCCAACCTCGTAGAGGGAATATCTTAGATTGTACACCCGAGGGGCCCTAGTGACAGGGGTAACCCATTCACGGACACCTAGGGTACTTCCTTGAAAGGAGAGGTGACTCCTTCACAAGGAAGTAAGAGACCAAACTAAGCTCCTTAATTATATCCTTGATAACATAAATTAGAGTTGTGTCCTTGTGATCTATCGAGGCCCCTAGTGACAGGGGTTAATCGTAATAGGATTTCATAGGGATCATCTTTGTTTGGTGCTTAAGGATAGTTGCTTTAGCTTCCGGTGAATGCATGCTGATGGACAATAAGTATAGGATAGTATGTGATACATCAATACTACCATAATGAAACTGAACTCCTAGAACTCTTCATAAACCAAGTTAATTGCTTCTCATTGCTAGTTCTCATTTCCGCTTCCCAATCTCTTTTCTTAGATTACTTACAACCATCGATAGTGTAGCTAATCCTAAGTATGCCATCACTAGTGCTTATAACCAGTCCTCTTGGGATCAATAATCTTTATTACTGATGACAAATCCGTGCACTTGCGAAATCTTAACAAGTTTTTGGCGCCGTTGTCGAAGACCGCGTCTATAACATTAGTGATAATCATATTAGATTAGATTAGACTTTGTTTTCTTTTCCTTTATCTTTCCTTTTTCTAATATTTTACATTTAGAGATAAATAATTTTATTCTTATTTTTCTTTACCTTATGCAATTTTATTAAAACACCAAAAATAATATTATTTCATCTCTTCTTCTTTACTATATTTCATATTATATTTTTTTGCATGCGAAGAGCTAATCTTTCAGGACAACTTCTACTGTTCTATCCAGAGATCAATAGGACCTTCTTGAGAAGAAGAAACCTTCAAAAAGTATTTCAAGAAGTACAAGAATCTTCAGAGATGGATGATAAATTGTTGAAGAATTACGCAACACCTTATGCACGAGGGGTTCGATCTAGCATCACTCGGCCGCCAATCGAAGCTAACAATTTTGAAATCAAGCCTGCAGTAATTCACATGGTTAAGTAGAATCAATTTGGAGGAGGACCACACGATGATCCAAACCACCACTTAGAGCTTTTCTACAAGATCTGTGGTACCATGAAAGTGAACGAAGTCCCTCCAGAATCAGCAAGGTTATTGCTCTTCGGATTCTCCCTGAAAGGCAGAGCCAAGCAGTGGCTAAATTCCCTTCCAGCAAACAGCATTACATCCTGGGAGCACTGTGAGCAAAAATTCTTGGACAAATTCTATCCACCAAGCAAAACTGCTCATATGAGGAATTTGATTGCAAGCTTCAAACAGATAGACTCAGAATCATTATTTAAAGCCTGGGACAGGTTCAAAAATATGCTGAGATAGTGCCCCCATCATGACCTTGAGAAATGGTTGGTTCTACACACCTTTTACAATGGAATCAAATATCATATGAAGGTATCCCTCGATTCTGCAGCAGGAGGAGCACTGATGAACAAGAGCCTTGATGAAGCTGAAGAGATCATAGAGAATGTGGCGCAAAATCACCATTAGTGAGCATTAGAAAGATCTGGTGGATCTTTCTCAGGGAATCTAATAAAAGCGTCAGGAAAATTCGACGTAGATGCAGTCACTCTCATGTCTGCAACAACAACACGACCAATGCGATAGTTTGTGTTTGTGAAACTTGTGGAAGTACGGATCATGCTCAAGATACTTGCCCCTAGGGCCAATTCAAGCACAGATAAATCAACTTGAGCAGCGTGATGCGATAGTCAGCTACAACCAAAGGCAAAACAATCTGTACTCCAACACATACAATCCAGGTTGGAGGAATCACCCAAACTTCTCATACTGGAATAATCAGAACCAAGGGCTAGTAAAACAAAGCTATCAACCTGGATAATAGAGCAACTCACCTGGGCAGCAGGGCTACTCATCTGGACAACAGACTTTTCAATAGCAACCTTCACAATTGTCCAGAATTGAAAAGATGCTTGAAGAAGCTCTCTCAGAGCAAAAAGAGATGAAGAATGAGATCAAGCTATTAACTCAAAGAATGGAAAATTCTGAGAAACATCAAAAGATGCAAGACAGCCAGATAGCCCAGATAGCCCAGTCCATCTCAAGAGCACAGGGAATATTTCCAGGGAAGCCAGATATAAACCCAGTGGAACACTACAACCGCATCGAGCTGAGGAGTAGACGAACTGTGGGAGACCTCCAAATCATTACTCAGAAAAGACCTAACTCGGAGGAAGAGCCCTCTCCCCTATGCCCAATCAGACCCAAAATAGGGATGAAGAGGAGGTTACTAAGAAAGTTGAAGGAACTCTTCAAATTCCCCCACAAAGTCAGACGATTCCTTTCCCTTAGAAACCGATAACATCCCAGAAGGATGAAGAGTTCAACCGATTCCTGAAGAAGATTAAGGAAATTTGTGTAGAAGTACCACTGATAGATGCACTACACTAAATGCTGAAGTTCGCAAAGTTCTTAAAGGGTATTTTATATAACAGGAGGCAGAAGGGCGACTTCGAGATCGTAGCATTAATAGAGAATTGCAACGCTCTACTTATGGTAAATATTCCACCAAAACTTCAGGATCCAGGAAAAATTTTCCATACTGTGCAAAATTGGTTCTGAACTCATACAGAGAGCTTTCTGCGACTTGGGGGCCAGCGTTAGCCTACTCCATACTCTTTATGTAAGAAGCTGGGACTCTAGAACATTAAACTGACTACTATGGTACTGCAATTAGCTGACCATTCATGTAGATACCCAATGGGAATCGTGGAAGATGTGCCAGTAGAAGTGGGTGGATGTATCGTTCCCACAGATTTCATTATCTTGGATATGGGGAGGATCCCAAGATACTGATCATCCTTGGAAGACCATTCCTTACGACAGCTGGAGCCATCATTGATGTGAAAAGTCACAATTTATCCTTGGAGATTAGCAAAGAAAAGATTGAATTTGATTTATCTGATTTCTTCATCTACGACCCCTCTTCTCAGGGAAATTCTAGCAAGATCAACTTACACAAAGTCAAGGAGTGCAGTTTCCATGAGAGTTCCCCTCCAGCGAGCAATAAGAAACACATTTGTCCTGCACGAGCGAAACTAAAGGCGCATACTGGAGCATTAACCCTAGGAGGAGAGCCGTGCTTCCATGGGTTTAGTCCACATTATCTGAATCAGGGTTGAGCTAAAGACCTAAAACAAGCGCTTCTTGGGAGGCAACCCAAGGGATTTCATTTTAGTTTATCGTTCCGTTTATCGTTTTATTTCTTTAGTAAGTTTGAGCTGAGAACTTTTATTATTTCTTTATTTTTTTTGGGTATTCATTTTTAGGATGCGCAGAGCCTCCATGAGCTGGCCGTGAGCATTCATGGGCGTGGGGGCGTCAGAGGAACCAAAATGGCGACAGGTGAGTCACCGTGAGTTTAAAGGAGTCGGTCGTGTGACCCCATATGGCCGTGCGAAGCCAACAGAGGGATGAAGGCCACGGGCCATGCAAACTTGCATGGTCATGTGGCTTATGTAGAGAAAAGAAGAACACGGGTCGTTCCAATCAGCACAACCGTGCGAGACCGCCAGAGAGGGAGAAGACTCAGGCCGTGCCAATTGGTACGACCGTGCGACGTATGCAGAGAAGAAGGAGGAATGGGTCATGCCAATTGGCATGGCTGTGCGACCTTGGTCGAGGGGAGAAAAGAGGAGGTCGTGCCAATCGGTACGGCCGTGCAGAATCCCACCTATCTCGGCCGTGTTTATAAGACACGACCGTGCCCCTACCCGTGTGCGCCGCCTACTCCTCCAAAAGCCCTAATTTCCATCTTCTTCTCTCCCAAAAAGCCTTCTCCTCCCTACTACACCTCATCAAACCCTAATTTCCACCTCTAGAGCTCATTTTTACTTAGATCTACATCTAGATCTAACACTTCTTCAAGTCACAAATCCAGAAAGAGAGAAGAAACTTCCCTATTTTTCATTCCTTCTCCTCCTCTTCCATCCTCAATACCCATCTCCACAAGAAATTCCTCAAAACCTTGCACACCATGTCGCAGATCTTGAAGAGACTTCATCGAGGAAGCGGTGGATCTGGCGAAGGAGATGCACCGGGAGGTGACAAAGGCAAAGGAAAAAGGGTGGCGCACGACAAAGGTAACGAAAACAAGTTCAATATTATTTTTAGAAATCATGAACAAAAAGCTAGATATGATATCCTTGTCGCTAGAAAAATTACATGCACTAAATATATGGATCCCATTACTATAGATATGCTAGAAATTAGGGATGATGTAGATTGGATGATTAGTTCTTTAGATTGGAATGATATTATGTACGCTCATGCGCTGACTTACCCCCGCCTAGTCCTTGAATTTTTGAGCTCGATTGATGTTAAATTTTCTTCTGAGGATGACTACGTAGGGGTCATAACTTTTAGGATAATGAATAAAGAAGTTCGGTGGACTTTTAGTGATTTCAATAATTATTTTGGTTTACCCATTGGTGGTGCCCGTGGATTTGATGATGAAATAAGATGGAATGAATTTTGGACGTCAATAACCAGATCAAAAGACCCTTATGAACCCTCTAGAGCCAAGGCATCTCGCATGCAAAACCCGACCTTTAGATACCTTCACCGAGTAATGAGCAAAACGATCTTTGGTTTAGGAGAAAGTGATGGGGTGGTTAGAAAGATAGAAATCTATTCTCTTTGGGTGATGTTGAATAAAGTCGATTTTGATTTCAGATTTCATTTCTAGCAAACTTTGTTGAGGGCAGCTAAGGCATCTTCGGGGATGATAGTGTTTGGTGGATTGATCACCCAAATAGCATTCAATATGGGTTGTAAGCTTGATCGATTAGAGGTGATTCATGGTAATGACAAGATCGATATCGATTCTTGTCTTGCTATGAAGATGATTTATCGGGATGAGAATGAGTTTGCCTTCCCTAGGAACAATGGTTTTCCATTACCCCTTCCTTACCCCGAGCGCACTTCAGTTCACGATCCTGCGAACTGGGTGATTACTGATTTACACCCCGATACTGTACCCTCCATTATAGAAGAAACCAAGTACCACCAAGAGCCCTTGTCATCGGGATTCTCGCAGCTTTCCGGGCACCCGGAACCTCCTAGGCACTCTTTTTGCATATGGTACGGGACCCTCTAGGTTTGATTTTTCTGACTTTCGTGCCCCTTTAGACTCCCTTCACGAGAAGCAAAATATCCAACAACGATTGTTGGAGGGTCGCTTCAAGTTATCTGACGACCAGTTTAGGGAGGTAAAGGTCATTTTTAGTTTATTAGGGACTTCTATATTCAGGTGATAGGGTTCGTTCAGGATTATGAGGTTGACCAGGAAAGAATGAGAAATTTTATAGATGATATGGATATCATTAGACAACAAGTAGATGCCCTTTATAAATATCATCAACACATTGGCCATCTTCCTGGTATGCCTAGATTTCCCCCTGGCATACATCGGGGACCCCCTGATAACGATGATTTTACTGTATTATTTTGATTCATATATGCATGGTTTGATGTTGATTTCATAGGTTTAAATCATGGTTACATCACATTTTATGCATTATCTTATTCTTGGACTTAATTGCAAATTATTGTATTTTTGTGTTATTTGATGCTAATATTTGATTCTTATTTTGTAGGCATCAAAGGATCTTGGATTTGGATCTATTTGGACCAAATTTGTGCTCGAATCGGAGTTGAAACGAGAAGATCAAACCTTGGAGTTATTTGGACCGTTCATCTACAATCAAGCAGATCTGAGTCATCCATTGAAGATCTGGCCCATCCAACCTAATGAGGAGAAGATCTTAGCTATAGATGAAGATCCAGAGGTTTTGATTCAAATATGAGTTCATACATCCATTGATCAAACCTAAATTAATCTAGACCGTTCATCAAAGATTGGACAGATCTGAACCATCCAGTGAAGATCTAGTCGATCCGACCTAAGGAAGAGTAGATCCAGACCCTAGATCAAGATCAATACCTCTGGATCAGATTTTAGGAGACTTTCCACCGTTGATCAAGCTTCAAATCGATTTTAGCCGTCCGTTCAGATTTGGATCAGATTTAAAATAAAAGCTACAGTGTTCTTTCTCTTCGTCGATTCCTCCTCCACGCAACTTCGTCCCGCGGCGTTTCTTACGGATTCCGACCCCGATTCTTCCTCCAATTGATCTCTCAAGCTTCAACCTCGGTGGATAGCTTCTCAGCAGCTTTATCCCGATTCTCTGGAACCGTCTTTGGGTGTTTCCTCCGGCGAAATTCCTCTCCCGGCATTTCTCTGTTCCAGCCCGATTTGGAGGTGGTCTTCCAATCGGTGACTCCGATTCCCATCAGCGACATTTGGAGGTGGTCTTCCAGTGTTCCTGAGCTCCATCCGACATCAAACCATCATCCGCAGCTTCCATCCAGATCTAGAGATTTCGGTTAGCAGGAATCTAGATTTTCAGCCATTCATGGGGTTTTGGGTGTTTCCAGCGTGTCGGGGGTGGTCCGTCGGCACTGTTGAGCAATCCTCGAGCTGATACGTTGTAGAGACTCTCCGCTGAGGTCCGGAGTTGGGTGCTCTCGACTTCGGCACTCTTGTGTGACGACAAGAGTGTGTTGCTTGATAGATTGATTGTGAGAATGGATTGGTTTACCATTTTAGTTCCTTTTATTCCTGTTTTGTAGCTTGGCACAGATTTATTTTGATGTTGTTATGTTTTTAGTAGTAGTTTAGCATTTCATTACCTTGTTAAAGCTTAGTTTAAGTCTTATTTTGTGCTTGTTTAATTGTTAGGTTGTTAAGTTCAAGCTAGGATTTTAATTGGTGCTGTAGATCAGATTTAATTGCATTTCATTATTTCATATTTAGTTTAAGTGTGTTGATGGTTTAATTATAATGTAGGGTGACAATGCATTATGGTTTGATCATTGACACATAGTTAGGTTTCACTCTTGCTTTAGATTAATTTCTTTATTGCTGTGCTTCACTTTTGTTAGACTTAGATTCAAGTTTAAACCCCCATTTTTACATTAGAAACACCAAAAATAGGAATAACGTACACTCCTAGATTACATCCTACCGTTTGTTCCTCGAGGTTCGATCCTGGGCTCGTTATTACAACATGATTGTGTAGATAAGGGGTTCATGGAATATTAATTGTTAATTTGATTTACGAGTGTGACAGACTCGTTATCACCCCCTTATCCCCCACCTCCACCACCGTATTGATTTCATCGGGACGATGAAAAGTCTAAGTCTCGGGGGGGGGGGGGGTGTTGTGTCTGTCTGCACAACCTGAGTCGAGTCAAGTTTTCTTTTCTTTCTGCATTTTATTTTGTTTTGCATATTTTATTAGTCTATTTTGTTTATTCGCATTTTACTAGTTTCATATTTTTATTTGCATCTCATTTGCACTTTACTTTGTTTATTCACATTTTATGAGATTCATATTTCTAGTTTTGAGGCATATTTGAGAACATCAAACCTTATACTTTTTCTGCTACTTGTCTGATAGCAAAATGACTAGCATTTTCTTAGTTTATGTGTCGTCAAGATAGTGCTAGTATGTTTGGTGTATCTCCTTTCTCTATCTCTAGTAGCATGAAATAAGCTAAGTATTGTACAGAGTTTGGTATAAGTTTTGGCTTAACCTTAAGGATCTTATTTACACTACACTTAAGTACTTAAGCTTGAATAGTAGAAATATTTTGGAATAGTTATAATTCATCCAAATTGTTTAGTACTTTTGTTCCCATGGTGATTTCTTATTTACATTTTGGTTACTGGATGACCTCGGATCATGGAAGCTCATTTGAAAAAAATCTAAATCTCAACATATGCATTCCGCATGTGTGATTAGTGCTACACTATAGCACCAAAAAAATATAAAAAAAAATAATAAGGGATAAAAAAATAGTTGTCGTGAATAGAAACTAACAATTCACCCCTCTGAGACCGAATTAGGTTACTAGGGAAATGAATGTTATGTTTCTCTTGATTCCGAGAAGTATCCTTTGAGACCTTGTGTAATTTAAGAAAAATGAACCAAGTGTGTGGCAGGTAAGTGCCTATCACCGGGAACATTAGGAACTCAATTGTATGATAACTTAACTAGGACAAAGAATTTAAACTTGAAGAGTCTGAGCTACTTATTGCACCGAGCATAAAGAACTTATGCTTAGGCCATACTTAGGTAACTCCACAATCATGCTTATCAATGAAACTAGTTGATAGAGTTAGGCGAATGCACTAGGGATTATGAAACACTACCAGGCGCTCATGAACATAGTTTGTAGCATTTTGCTTGAGGACAAGCAAAGGTTCAAGTCTGGGGGTGTGATGTGCGTAAATATTATGATGATTTATGCATGTTTTAACACACATTCACTTGCTTTATACGTATATATTCCTTGCATGATCGCCTCTTTTATTATGTATTTATCATATATACTCTTTTATTCAGATATTTGCTCTTTGTTTGGTTTCGTGTTGATAGGGACAACTTTTGGAGCGAAAATGGTGATTGTCGACGCACTGGAACAAAGCAGAGAGCACGACCGTGCAACCTTGCACGACCGTGTGGCCAATCCAGAGAGGGATCAGCGCACGGTCGTGCAACCCTGCACGGCCGTGCCCTCCCATGACGCAACCATGCAACACACGACCGTGCAACCTTGCACGACCGTGTCCTAGGAGTTGAGCCCGAAGTTCACACGATCGTGGCAATTGGCACGGCCGTGCAGCGCAGCCAGAGACAAAGAAGGGCATGGCCGTGCCATCCTTACATGGTCGTGCCACCGTAGTCGCACACTATCCTATAAAAGGGGTTTTAACCCTTTTCCTCAAGGGGGGAGAGCCGGGAAGCGAGCCGTCAAGAGGAGAATCACTTTGGTGCTGTTCCACACCATCTAGGATATCGGTCCGGCGATCTTTCATCACCACATCAACTCCAGAAGCAAAGGATTGGATCCAAAGATCACTCATCGTCGTTGTATAAGCATACTTCTTCTTTCTCTCTTCGTGTTTGAGAATTGTATGTTTAAATACACCATGTCTTCAGGTTTTTCTCTGGCGTCTATGGAGTAGAGTCCTTGTTCTAGGATGAGAGAGTAATTGTGGTTTGATGTAAGACTCGTATTATGCTTATATTCATTGGATGATTTCGCTTGCTTTGTTTTGACTACTCGATCTCTATATCGTGTTGATTGATTGTGTAAAAATTGCCAACCTCGTTAGGGCTGTAAATGAACCAAGCGTTCGTGAACAAGCTTGGCGTTCGGCTTAGTAAGAGCTTGTTTATGTTCGTTCAATATACATAAGATTAATTAAACAAACAAGCTTGAACAGCTCGTTAAGCTAAACAAACAAGCTTGAACACATATGTGTTCAGCTCGTTAACGTTCGTGAACAACGTTCGTGAACAATGTTCGTGAACAACGTTCGTGAACAATATTCACGAACCATATTTATTAATAAAACTCTTTCAATATGCTAAATAAATAATAAAATAAAATAAATAAATTTAAATTATCAATTTTAATAACTAATCAAACAATTAAAAGTTTCAAACAATCAAACAAGCTTGAATCGAGAGCTTGATAACATCTAAACAAACCAAGCTCAAACCAAGCTCAAGCCAAGCTCGAACCAAGCCCAAGCCAAGCTCAAGCCAAGCTTGAATTGAGAGCTTGATAACATCTAAACGAACCAAGCTCAAGCCAAGCTTCAAACAAGCTCAAGCTCATAAAAAATAAACCAAGCCAAGCTTGAACACTCATTTCAAAAGCTTGGTTCATTTTAAGCTCGGCTCGGCTCGGCTCGATTACGTTATCAAACAAGCTTGAACACCCCAAAGCTCGGCTCGGCTCGGCTCGTTTACAGCCCTAAACCTCGTAGAGGGAATATCTTAGATTGTACACCCGAGGGGCCCTAGTAACAGGGGTAACCCATTCACGGACACCTAGGGTACTTCCTTGAAAGGAGAGGTGACTCCTTCACAAGGAAGTAAGAGACCAAATTAAGCTCCTTAATTCTATCCTTGATAACATAAATTAGAGTTATATCCTTGTGATCTACCGAGGCGCCCTAGTGACAGGGGTTAACCATAACAAGATTTCATAGGGATCGTCTTTGTTTGGTGCTTAAGGATAGTTGCTTTAGCTTCCGATGAATGCATGCTGATGGACAATGAGTATAGGATAGTATGTGATACATCAATACCACCACAATGAAACCGAACTCGTAGAACTCTTCACAAACCAAGTTAATTGCTTCTTGTTGCTAGTTCTCGTTTCTGCTTCCCAATCTCTTTTCTTAGATTACTTACAACCATCGATAGTATAGCTAATCCTAAGTGTGTCATCACTAGTGCTAATAATCAATCCTCGTGGGATCGATAATCTTTATTACTGACGATGAATTCGTGCACTTGCGGATCGTAACAACAACCAAGATAGATTGGGACAAATCATTGGAATGATTGTAGTGTAATTTGGTATTAGTTTATCTTGACTATAAAATTACACTATGTGTGTATTGAGCAGGACCATTTGAGGTTGTTCCTTTTATATTGACTGCTTAAAAGAACAGAACCTCTGTTATTATAGATGTGTGTACTCTTAATCTCGATATAATAACAAACACATATACTTAGTATTTATTTCTTTAATTTATCAAAGGGTGAGATTTATTCGTTAAATCAATAGGCCAAATAAGTTGGGAAATAATATTATGTATATGGTGTGTTGTTGATTATAGAAGAACTGTGTCCTATTTATTAGGTTGATGATGCCCCCTTGAGGAGCTCATAAGGATTGTCATGTAAACCCTGCAGATGGACTTAGTCCGACATGACAATGAAGTTGAGTGGTACTACTCTTGGAGCTAGATATTAATTAAGTGAGTTGTTAGTAACTCATTTAATTAATTGACATTTGATATCTTAAACACAGGGAGATTAACGCACTCATGATAAGAAGGAGCTCATAAGGTAATATGAGATTGGTGCGGTAGTTCAATAATAACTCTTTAGTGGTATGAGTTATTATTGATGAACTTGAGTTGGGTGTTCGGGTCGAACACATGAAGCTCAAGCTCATCAGGAAGCCAAAACCAATTCCTCCTCTCGGTCCCTGCTGTAGCCTCTATAAAGCCTCACATTCACCCATTTTGATTTTCCTTTCTACCCAAGTGAGGGGTCGGCTGTAAGGAAATGAGTTGCTAAACACGCAAACACGTAGCGAAAAAACCTATTTCCTCCAGAAGATCCATGCTAAGGGAAACTAAATTATATACTAAGTTTATATCTAAGAACATGATAGAGTGTACATTTGTAGCGTGCACACGATCTCTCGACAGCTCGGATCTCAGCACGATCAAGCGTCTGTGCCTCTTTTGGTATCCACATGAACAAGTGTTCCTCCGTTTGTCTCACAAACTCACAAAGATGGAGAAGAAAAACACTTATGGTTGTGCTAGCAACCAAGAGTGATTTCGGCCAAGAGAGGAAGAAGAAGAGGAAGGATAAATGAAAGTTAGAAAAAAATGAGAGTAAAATGACTTAAGTATTTTTCATCCAATAAAAACACTTAATGTCATTAATTCCATTAATATACCTTAATGAGTATTCACTCTCCATTAAGGGCCATTTTGAAACTCCTCATTTTTTCATTCAATTTCGAAAATTAAATATAATGTTTCTTTGAATTTCAAAAATTCAATGAATGTCTTCTCATTTATCCTCACTTAAGTGTAACTCAAGTATAACTCACTTGAGTCTAACTCAAGTCTAACTCACTTGAGTCTAACTCGAGTCTAATTCAATCGAGTCTTACTCAATTAATTCTCATGCAATTCAAATTCAATGAATCACTTTTTCATTAATTTGAATTGACTTCCTTAAGTCTAGTTTGAATTGGACTTGATCCAATAACTAGATCCAATTGAGTCTAACTGAATAAATCCAATTCGGATTAGCCATAATCCAATAATTCATCATGTGAACCCATCTCCAAATCTACTTGTTCTTTGTGTGTGACTCAATAGGTTCTCGTAACATTGGCAATGTATCCAAATTAACATTTAGATACATAAGCAATGGGTGACATCTAGTAAGGCATCATTGCTATCCAAGTGATGATAAAGTCGAGATCCGACCTAACCTGTCCGTGGCTATTATCTTGTATGACTTGGTCCCTCTATCCTTGATATCTAGATTAATCAATGAGGCATAGACCGTGCCATCCTCTTATCAACCTTTGTGTTTCTTGATTTCTAAGTAGGCACACTCAATCAAATAAGCTCAATATCTCATATTGACTCATTTGAGCATGGTCATGCTTTCTTTGTGTCCTACTAATCAAGGGACCCACAGATATTTCTTCCATCATATGGAAGGGATAGATCCCATCTACATCACTCACATCCCTCCGCATAATTCATTGCATACCCAGTGATCGACTTTATTATCCACCTTGTTACATGTGACATTTGCCGATACCAAAGTACACAACTTATGTAGGGAACCATAGTGACTTCAGGTCTAAGGACTATTCATACCAATAGCCACATGAGAATGTTTATGACACTCATATAACGATCCATGAAACATTCTCATGGTGGATCATTCAGTATATATTCTCTAATATATACCCATGTGTCAACCTGATATCTCATATCTATGACTTATGAGATCAAATCATTCGTTGACCTACATGCTAGTCTCAACGCATTAATATTGTCCTTGTATATTAATACTCGACTAGGAATAGTTAAGAGTAGTGTTCTCTATAATATCTCACTATCAATTCAACCAATTGATATACTGTAGATAAGAACCTACTACCCAAAGACATTATTATACTTATACAATTGTCACTAAATAGAAATAAATATAATAACCAACTTTTCCTTTTATTAATAATGATATATGATACAAAATGAGCCTTTTACAATCATCTCATAATTGATACTAGGGCTAATACTAACAGTTGATTATAAAAAGAAACTATGTCCTAGTGATCTAGGTTAATGATGTCCCCTTGAGGAGCTCATAAGGATTATCATGTAAACCCTGCAGGTGAACTTAGTCCGACATGATAATAAGGTTGAGTGGTACTACTCTTGGAGCTAGATGTTGATTAAGTGAGTTGTCAGTAACTCATTTAATTAACGGATATACGATATCTTAAACATAGGGAGATTAATGCACTCATGATAAGAAGGAGCCCATAATGTAATATGGGATTGGTACGGTAGTTTAATAATAACTCTTTAGTGGTATGAGTTATTATTGATAAACTTGAGTTGGGTGTTCGGGTCGAACACAGGAAGCTCAAGCTCATCGGGAGGCCAAAACTAATTTCTCCTCTCAGTCCCTGTTGTAGCCTCTATAAAGCCTCACGTTCACCCATTTTGATTTTCCTTCTTGCCCAAATGAGGGGACGGCCACATCCTTGTTTGGTGCCCAAGTAAGGGACCGACCAAGCCTTGCTTCCTACCCAAGAAAGGGGTCGGCCACATCCTTGCTTGGTGCCCAAGCAAGGGGCCGGCCAAACCTTGCTCCCTACCCAAGAAAGGGGTCGGCCAAGCTTTGCTTGGTGCCCAAGCAAGGCGCCGACCAAACCAAAAGGAAAAGAAAAGAAAAGAAAAAGGGGAGATTTTTTCTCAACAGAATTAGAGATTTTTCTAAAAAGAATTACGTTGATTCTGTAGGACCGTTGCGGCCGGCTAGGAGGGGGTTGTTGGATATCTTGCAAACACAAAAAGGCAAACCCTCCTCGAACTCTTTAAACTAACACTTGCATATATAAAGTAAGCAAATAAATTAAAAGCATAAAGAGAAAGTGAGGCACAAAAGGTTTACTTGGTTACAACCGATGTGGTTGTTAATCCAAGGAAGATTAAGCTCACTAAAAATCTCCTTCAGGCGGAGAAGCCTCATACAGCAATGTAGCGCAGAAAACAGAAGTTAAACTAGAACAACAGTGCACAAGTGTTTGGAATTACAATTTAGAGTTCATTGAAAAGCTTCTGGACCAAGGCTATATTTATAGCCTTGGTCGGGGCGCCTGGAAGAGTTCCGGGCGCCCTGGGGGGGATAAAACTTATCCCCCAATGATCAGATCGAGGTAAAACTCGATCTGGTCAATTTTACTACTCAGGGCGCCCCGGAGGGTTCCGGGCGCCCCGGAGGGCTCCGGGCACCCCTGACTGCTTCGGGCGCCTCGGAGCCCAAAGTCAACAGTTGTTGACTTTTTCATCCGGGACTTCTTCTCTGGTTCAGTCCCGCCTCGGTCCGGTTCTTCTCCTCCGGATCCGCTCGCTTGGGTGATCTCTGCCATCCAGAATAGGGCTCACCCGAACCCAACTTCCGGTCTTCTCGAGCGTGCTTCCCTCCGGCTTCTCATCCCTCGGAATTGCCGCGTGTTTCCTTCTCGTCCGCCAGCGTACTCATCCGCAGTCTTCGTCCCTCGGTCGTCGACCTTCTCGCTAGCTGCGTCTCTTGCTCCCCGAGCAATCTTCCGCTCCGGCTTTCGTCCCTCGGAACCACCGCGCGCTTCCTTCTCGTCCGTCGATGTACTCCTCCGCAGCGCCTTGTCCCTCGGACGCACAGCGTGCCGTCCTTCTCGCTAGCTGCGTCTTCCGCTCGACTACCTGTGCTCCTAAGTTCCTGCACACTTAGACACAAGGTTAGAAACAATGCATGACCTAACTTAACTTGTTGATCACACCAAAACAACCTTGGGGATCCAACAATCTCCCCCTTTTTGGTGTGATCAACCCAAGTTAAGCTAGGGTCAAAACTAGACATAAAATTAAAACAAGTTATTGCAATAATATGCAACAAGATAGAAAAATTAAATTTCAAAAATTTTTAATTTTCAATTTGTACCTCCCCCTAGACTTATACTTTCCTTCCCCCCCTTTGATCACAAAAAAATGGGGTTCAAAGCAAGATCTAAAGGTTAATATAATGAAAATATATCTCAATGATTTTCAAGGAAAATATTTCCAAGTCAAGGAAAATTTCTAAGTCAAGAAATAACTTTTGAAAAAAACTTCTAAGTATTCGTCATCAATAATTAAAAACTTTTTAAGCCAAAAAAAATTTATGCAAGAAAATTTAAGAGAATTGATAACATTAAAAGAAATTTTCTATGCATTTATTTATTTATATATTCTAATGCTTTTATCAGAAAATTTTAAATTTCCATTTTAATTTATCATAATTTCTTAACTTTGAAGCAAGAAATTTTGAGCATGTAGAAATTTGTGCAAATTGTAACATGTCATTTTCTATGGTATTTTGAATTTCTAATTTGCAAAGATATTTCGATAATATAAACTTGATAAAGTTTTTCGATAATACTTCTGATTTGCAAACTTCGTTCGACAAAATTTTTTGTGATTTGCAAAAGTATTTTGACAACATAAATTTGTAACAATCTGTGGATAATAGATTTACTACTCCGAAAAACTCTTTCGATAATATCTCTAATTTGCAAACTTTGTTCGAAAAAATATTTCGTAATTTGCAAGATTCTTTTGTCAAATCATTTTGCGATTCGAAAAACTCTTTTAACGAGATAATTTGTACTTCGAAAAAATTTTTAGATCCGGAAAAAGTTTTCGAAAAATTACTTTGTGATTCACAAGAATCTTTCGTCAAAACATTTTGTAACTTGAAAAATTCTTTCGATGATTCAATTTTTGATTCGCAAAAATCTTCAGGTAATTTGATTAATTTAACCAGTTATTCAGAGGTTCGAGTCCATACCTTACTTACCTCGTCGGTCGTTGGTTCTCCCCCTGTTGAATTACTTTCTTCTGAAGATTCTCCCCCTTCATTGATCTCGGGATGTACTTCGGCTGTTGGGGTTGTCTCGGTAATTTCTTCCATCTCGGATTCTGATGATGGCTCGATGTCTATTGAGAGGACGGCTTTAATCGATTCTTCATAGAGTTTTAAGAAATTTTCCCAAAGTTCTTTTGAGCTGTTGTATTCGCCGATTCTTTTGAGATCTTCAGTTGGTATTGCGCTTAGAATGTGAAATGTTGCCCGACCGTTTGCCATAAACTCGTCGCATTGCTTCTCGTTCCAGAGGCGTATGTCGATCTTTTCTCCGTTTGCTTTCTTTGGTGCTTCATAACCAGATTTCATTATTAAAGAAATACCAATATCAGAGTTAAGAAATACCTTCATTTGTTGCTTCTAAGAAGCAAGCTCCCCCTTGAATGCTGGTGGGTAGTCGCTAGCTCCGGTCATCATTTTGGTGCTTCAGACGGCGGTTAGTCCTTCTGAGGAGTACTCGGCTGTGATACCACTTGTAGAACCGTTGCGGCCGGCTAGGAGGGGGTTGTTGGATATCCTGCAAACACAAAAAGGCAAACCCTCCTCGAACTCTTTAAACTAACACTTGCATATATAAAGTAAGCAAATAAATTAAAAGAATAAAGAGAAAGCGAGGTACAAAAGGTTTACTTGGTTACAACCGATGTGGTTGTTAATCCAAGGAAGATTAAGCTCACTAAAAATCTCCTTCAGGCGGAGAAGCCTCGTACAGCAATATAGCGCAGAAAACAGAAGCTAAACTAGAACAGAAGCGCACAAGTGTTTGGAATTACAATTTAGAGTTCATTGAAAAGCTTCTGGACCAAGGCTATATTTATAGCCTTGGTCGGGGCGCCTGGAAGGGTTTCGGGCACCCTGGGGGGGATAAAACTTATCCCCCAACGTTCAGATCGAGACAAAACTTAATCTGGTCAATTTTACTGCTCAGGGCGCCCCGGAGGGTTCCGGGCGCCCCGGAGGGCTCCGGGCGCCCCGGAGGGCTCCGGGCGCCCCGGAGCCCAAAGTCAACAGTTATTGACTTTTTCGTCCGGGACTTCTTCTCTGGTTCAGTCCCGCCTCGGTCCGGTTCTTCTCCTCCGGATCCGCTCGCTTGGGTGATCTCTGCCATCCGGAATAGGTCTCACCCGAACCCAACTTTCGGTCTTCTTGAGCGTGCTTCCCTCCGGCTTCTTGTCCCTCGGAATTTCCGTGTGTTTCCTTCTCGTCCGCCAGCGTACTCATCCGCAGTCTTCGTCCCTCGATCGTCGACCTTCTCGCTAGCTGCGTCTCTTGCTCCCCGAGCAATCTTCCGCTTCGGCTTTCGTCCCTCGGAACCACCGCGCGCTTCCTTCTCGTCCGCCGGTGTTCTTCCGCAGCGCCTCGTCCCTCGGACGCACAGCTTGCCGTCCTTCTCGCTAGTTGCGTCTTCCGCTCGACTACCTGTGCTCCTAAGTTCCTGCACACTTAGACACAATGTTAGAAACAACGCAGGACCTAACTTAACTTGTTGATTACACCAAAACAACCTTGGGGATCTAACAGATTCTTTTTTAGAAATTTTCTAAAAAGAATTATATTAATTCTTTATTAAGAATTTTTTCTAAAAAAATTATGTTAATTCTTTCCTAGAGATTTTTCTAAAAAGAATTATGATGATTCTTTCTTAGAAATTTTCTAAAAAGAATTATACTAATTCTTTCTTAAGATTTTTTTTTAAAAAAGAATTATGTTAATTATTTTCTAGAGATTTTTTCTAAACAAAAATCTATTACTTCTTCTCTTTTTTTTATCTGGGGCAAAGGGTTATAAAAGGAGAGGAGGTTGTGCCACAACAATCAACAATTCAATTAAGAATTGATAAGTTTCTCTCCACAACTAAAAACCCTCTCCTTTCCCTTAAGGCCTGCACCCCATTCTTTCTTTTCTTTCCTCTAGGGCCGGTGCCTCACTTCTTTTCTTCTTCCCTCTAGGGTCGGCGCCCCATCTTTTCTTAATGGTCGGAGCTTGGAGGAAAAGAAAACGAAGAGACGAAGCGCCTTGGTGGCAGGCAGTTTGGAGGAGAAGAAGAAGAAGGAGGTGTTCTTTTCTTTGCATCTTTTGGTGGTAGGCGGCTTGGAAACAAAAAGGGTTCGGGTGTTTTTTTTCTTGGTAGATCGTCGCCCACACGACGTCCAAGAAGAGGAGAGGAATACGGCAGAAGATCATGAGGTCTTTGTCTACAAAGAAAGGTACAACTAGTTATTTATTCTGCAGCACAACTAGTTTTGTTTTCTTTGTATGGATCTTGAAATACCAACACAAGAGGCTAGCAATTTCGTGTTTTCATTTTTGTGCTTCGATTTGTGTTTCGATCTTGTGCTTTGATTGAGGTCTCTGTAGTTAAACCTAAGGTTACTGTGAGAAGTTTAAATATTCAATTTCTTTGAAAGGCTTTGTCTAGGAAGTGGTGGATGATCCCATAACCAAGAAGGCCTAGTGCCTCGCACGACCTAGAAGCCGATCCTTGAAATAAATATTTAATCAACTTCTGTAATATGGTTTAACTTCAGAAGAATACAAGGGTTGAACTTGGAGTAAAAATGTTAAGTTTCATTTCCAATCCAAGTTTAACTTCTAAAGAGCACATGGGTTGATAGGAAAAGTTCTGTTCTTGTACAATTTTTTTTTGTACAGGGAAAACAGAACGGTATTCCAAGTAGCACCCAACAAGTGGTATCAGAGCGAGTTTTCTACCTCTGTGTTTGGTTTTTGGTTAAATTATGCACTGCTCATACATAAGTTTAGGCTGGATAATAGTAGGATGTGCTAGATAGATTAACTCTGTGGTTACAGGCATCCTAGATCCAACTATTATGGCTTTTTGTGTGCTTGTGTGTGATTTGAACCCTCGGGTATGTCGAGGTTGTTGTGTGTGCATGATTGTAATTATTAAATACAGCAGGAGTTGTATTAGTTTTATGATTTTATATTCTGTTCGATCTAGAATACATATACATTCCCTTGTAGAATATAGGATCGATAAATGTAAAATCTTATTTTTATCGTGGGTTGTATCCTTGCGAGGCGTGGTGCTATTTGAGGACCAGAGGCACAGCGGAGAAGGAAGCGAGATAGACGCGATGACTTGATCCATTGGCGGCATACGCGACGGCTTGATCCATTGGTAGCATATTGGAGGACAACGTTGGATGAGGCCATAATAGTTAGAAATTTTATTTTCATATTTATTTCCTTTATATGCTGTTTTATGTGCTGTGATGTGTGCTGTGATGTGCGTGCATGATTAAAATTCCTCGATTTTAAATAACTATGTGGGAGAGGAATTATTTAAATAAATTCCACAGTCTCCATTACTGGTTTGTAAGTGATGCATTCAAACTTGTGCATTGGTTTTAAGTGCCTTCCTCCACATCGAATGAGTTTGTTTGCGGATCACTAGATCAAACTTCCTTTATGTATGTTATAGGAAATTATTTAGTTTTGTGTGATCTTCTCCATCTGAAGGGGCACAAACCAAATTAATGGATTAAGTATCAAGTAATGGTATACACTTAGGCGCATTTAATAATATTCTCTCCATCGGAGTCACTGCTATTATTTTGTGTAACTGAAGACAAACCAACTATTAATTTTATTTATCATAAAGTTAGGTTGACAAGATAATAAAATTAATGAGTAAAACCTCATCTTACAAATGTTTGAATTAGTATACGTCTACACTATCGTGGCATACTAAATTGATGGTGTTTTGAGGTGTTGGAAAATTTAAATTATATTGTCTGAGAGATCAATATTATTTTAAATTCTAAAGTTTTGACCAAATATCTTATTTTGTGATTCTAAGGATTTCAAAATGGCTTTCATGTTAGTTAGAGCCCTAGAGCCAATCATTTGATGATTGTTGTATGGACTCGTTGTATCATATACTTATGTATATAAAGGCATTTATTTATGGTTATTATGCTTACTTGTATTGGTACCAAATAACTAAGTATAATAGCGTCCTTTAGTAGAAGGTTCTTACCTATATCAATCGATTGGTTGAATCGATAGTGAGATGATACAGGGAATGCTACTCTTAATCATTCCTAGTCAAGTATTGACATTCAGGGACAATGTTAATGCGACGAGACTAGCATGTAGGTCAACTCGATGACTTGATCTCACAAGTTATGGATATAGAGATATCAAGTTGACACATGGGTATGCATTGGAGAATGTATACTGAATGACCCGCCATGAGAAAGTATCATGGATCGTTATATGAGTGTCATATACTTTCTCATGTGGCTATTAGTATGACTATTAGTCCTTGGACCTGAAGTCACCATAGTTCCCTACATAATGAGTTACATACTTTGGCTTCGTCAAACGTCACCCGTAACTGGGTGGACTATAAAGGAGATTACTGGGTATGTAACAAATTATGCAGAGGGATGTGAGTGATGTAGATGGGATCTACCCCTCCTATATGAAGGGAGTGATATCATTATTCTTGATAGAGTGAGACCACTAAGTGCATGACCATGCCCAAATGAGTCAATATAAGATGTTGAGCTCATTTGATTGAGTGAGTCTACTTGGAGTTCAAGATTTAGATTGATTAGAGGATGACACGGTCTATGCCTCATAATGATCAAGTTAGATGTCAAGGATAGAAGGACACTTGTCATATATTGTGAAGAGTCACAATTAGTAGTCACAAGGTGATGTTGGATCTCAACATTCTTGTAACTTGAGTAGTAATGATGTGTTGCTAGATACCGCTCATTACTTATGCTTCTAAAAGGGTTTAGGAGCATTGCCAACATTACAAGAACCTATAGGGTCACACACAAAGGGCAATTAGATAGAGATTAGGTTCATTTGATGAACCAAGAGGATTAGGTTCATGTGATGAATGAAATTGGATTAAGAGTAATCCAAATTAAACTAATTGAGTTGGACTCGATTTGATTCATGTGTTCAATGGATCTAATTTAGATTATATTTCATTGAATCAATTTAATCAATGAATAGAGATTCATTATATTAAATTGGCTTGAATCAATGGTTAGATTTGATCAACCAATGGGAGAATTTAAGTCAAGTTTGACTTGACTTGAGAGGAAGATGAAGGGTCAAGTTTGACTTGACCATTTGCCACCTCATTTGTGAGTTGGCATTAAGTGGGCTAATTATGATGTGCCACCTCATCAAGGCTAGCACATGTGTGTGTCACCTCATGAGGGAGATCAAGAGTTGTGACTCTTGATATCCCATGGAGGTTTAAAAGTCTTTCTTGGAAGTGGCCGACCACTTTTAGTGCTTGTGTGAGTTTCATTTTGTTTTGGTAACTCCCATCTTCTTCCTCCTCTTATCTTCTTCTCCCTCTCCTCCTCCTTGTCCGAGACCTTCAAAGGTGCTAGCACACCTTTTTTTTGGTTTCTCCATCTTTTGTTAGTGTGGATACACATAGAGGGTTGTACACTTGACAACCTTGAGATCCGGCGAATCTTGGACGAGTGGGATATGTGAAGGGCTTCGCTACAAAGGTATAAGTCTCTTCCTTGTAGATCTAGTGTAGATCTAGGCTAGAAAACATGTACATGAAGTTTTTACGAAATTTTATAACTTCGCACGGATCCGGTGGCATGAGATTCGGGGTTTCCGCAACGTAAAAAGCGGTTTTTGCGGCCCGAAATACCCAACAGTGGTATCAGAGCTACATGCGAAGCGTGTACATGTTTTATTTTAATTTTTATAAAAATTATAGATCTGTAAGTTTCTGTGATTTTATGATTTTAATTTATTTTATGGTTATTTTTCTCGTAGAAGCGAAGCAACAAGTGTTAGAACACTTGTTGGCTTCGACTACCGAGAAACAGCTTCCAAATCGGCAACGTCTCGCCCAAAATATTTTGGGACAGCGGGCTATGACGCTGTAGGATCACTTAGGAACACTCACAATGGTTATATCGCAAGTAGGGATGCTGCCCCTAACCCCGCAAGGGGCTTCGTTCCGTGATTGCGCCCGAAAATCGCTAATCGGGACCGCCGGGAAGTTGCGACTCATAAAATCGTAAAAATATTAGAAAAATTATAGAAATTTATGGAAATCACATAATTTAGAATTATGTATTATTTTATGATGGTCATGGCCCAAAGAACCCAATTTGATTGGAAATATGTGTTGTAATTCATAATATGGCCTGCGCGCCATTTTTGTGTGTTTGTGCGTGTTGTACTTGATTTGCGACCTGCGCGTCATGCCCTTCTATTTATATTCCTGTTGTAAAATAGTTTCAGATTTGAATGTAACTCGAGTTTCACCTTTTATAATCTACAAAATTAGAGCGGTGGAAGGTCCACTCGAGACGGAGTTACGAGGAGGGTGCGAGCAGCACATGACGGTCAAAGGGAGGAGCTTGAGGAAGCTGTTGACCCTAGGTTGACCAACCGATCTTCTCATTGGCTTGAGAAGATTGTAGTAGGGCCATGACTAATCATAAAATTTAATTAATTGCTTGTGTGTGTATGTGATGTATGCTAGATTAGTAATTAATTAGTGCCTTAACGATTAGATTAGATCTAAATAGCGTACATGATGCACCTCCATGATTAGATTAGATCTAAATCGAGTATATGATACACATCGTCGATTAGATTAGATCTCAATCGCGTCAACTCGAAATGCCTACCATGCCGTGATACCCATCACTACCTCGATCACATGTTGTTGTTGAATCTGCCAAAGCAAAGCAACACATATTATCTTGGTACGGTGCGGAGGGACAATCTTGGTCCCACCTATCAACGCATAGGTGAGTACAACTCAATTAGATTGAGTAACTAGTTAACTCAATTGGATCGAGTTTAACTATAGGTATTTTTCAATGGTTGGTAGATAGGTCAAAATCACATTTATATTAACTCTTGGGTGATTTAGCCAAAGCTAACTCAAGTTTTAATATACATGCGGATCTTGATCCTATAAACAAGAGTTGCATAGAGATGTAATTGGTAATTATTTACCTACCGATCATTCTAGGTCTTGGGCGATTTAGCCAAAGCTAACTCAAGGCGTAGTATGATATGGATCTTGTCCCACTTGAATTATAGAATTCAGTGGAAGCATCATTTAATTAAAGGACTAATTAGATGATTAATTGGAATATGATATTTATTTTTCTACATTTTTCTGTTGTAGATTACCATGTCGTCAAACACGAACTCCTTCTCCCTGCGTTCTGTCCTTGATAAGGACAAGCTCAACGGAGCTAACTTCCTGGACTGGTACAGAAACCTGAGAATTGTTCTCACACAGGAACGAAAACTGTACGTCCTGGAGCAGTCCATTCCCGAGGCACCTCCTGCCACTGCCACGCGAGCTGATCGTGATGCTTATAAGAAGCATCAAAATGACGCATTAGATGTGTCATGTCTTATGCTCGCGACCATGAACTCTGAGCTTCAGAACCAACACGAGTTGATGGGAGCTTATGATATGGTTGAACATCTTCATCAACTATATCAAGGACAAGCTAGGCACGAGAGATTCGAGATCTCTAAGGCACTGTTTCAGTGTAAGATGCAAGACGGGACTCCCGTAGGTCCATATGTACTCAAGATGATTGGGTACATAGAAAACCTACAGAGATTGGGATTCCCCCTTGGCCAAGAGCTGGCCATTGATTTGGTCTTGCAATCCTTGCCAGAGAGCTACAGTTAATTCGTCATGAACTACAACATGAATGAAATTGACAAGCCACTGCCTGAGCTTCTGAGTATGTTGAGAACTGCTGAGATCAACCTTAAGAAGGTTAAGCCCAACTCCATTTTGATGGTGCAAAAGGGCAAAGGCAAGGGCAAGCCTAAAGGTAAGGTAAAGTCCCAAGCCAAGGGCAAAGGCAAGGCACTGAAACCCAAAGGAGGGGTCGCCAAGGATGCTACCTGCTTCCACTGCGGTCAGACTGAGCACTGGAAGAGGAACTGCAAAGTGTACCTGGAAGATCTTAAGAAGAAGAGAAGTGAGACTTCCACTTCAGGTATATATGTTATAGAAGTCAATCTATCTATTTCTTCATCATGGGTATTAGATACCAGATGTGCTTCTCACATTTGTACTAATGTGTAGGCGCTGAGAAATATCAGGGCATTGACGAAGGGCGAGGTGGACCTACGAGTAGGCAATGGAGCACGGGTTGCTGCTGTTGCTGTAGGAACTTATTCTCTATCTCTACTCTCTGGGCTTGTACTAGAATTGGATGATTGTTGTTATGTGCCTGCTTTGACTAAGAACATTATATCAGTTTCTTGTTTAGACAAGAAAGGCTTTTCATTTATAATCAAGAACAAATGTTGTTCAGTTCATTTAAATGATATGTTCTATTGTAGTGCACCTCTGATGAACGGACTCTATATTCTATATCTTGAGAACCCTATCTATAACATAAGTACCAAGAGGTTCAAGTCAAATGACATGAACCAAACCTATATCTGGCACTGTCGCTTAGGTCATATAAATGACAAACGCTTATCCCAGCTCCATAAAGATGGTTTGCTGGACTCATTTGATTTTGAATCATATGAGACATGCGAGTCATGCCTACTAGGCAAGATGACCAAGACTCCCTTTAGTGGATACAGCGAGAGAGCGACTGACTTGTTAGGACTTATACATAGTGATGTATGTGGACCTTTCAATGTCGCTGCTAGGGGTGGTTATAGGTACTTCATTACATTTACTAATGATTTCAGTAGATATGGTTATGTGTATATGATGACACATAAGTCAGAATCCTTTGAAAAGTTCAAAGAATTCAAGAATGAAGTACAAAACTAGCTTGGCAAGAGTATTAAGATACTTCGATCAGATCACGGTGGTGAATACCTTAGCCATGAGTTTCGTGACTATCTAGCTGAGTGTGAGATTCTATCTCAACTCACTCCTCCTAGAACACCACAGTGGAATGATGTATCCGAAAGGAGGAATCGTACCTTATTAGATATGGTACGATCTATGATGAGTCACACAGATCTTCCCATGTATCTTTGGGGCTATGCTCTAGACTGTTGGGGTTGCAAGGTTGCAAACATAGTCCCATATTGAAAACACATGGGAAAGATCATGTGTTTATAAGAGAAAAGATATCTCCATTGGCGTGAGGCCTTTTGGGTAGAGCCCAAGAGCAAAATCATGAGGACTTAGGCCCAAAGTGGACAATATCATGCAATTGTGGAGATATCTAAATTCTTTTCGATCCTACAATTGGTATCAGAGCCCAGACTGCCAGAAGGTTTAACCGCCGATTGTGCACAAGAGCTATGGTCTAATTGAGACATGTGGGTACAATATTGACCTCGAACAAAGAAAGTGGGGGCTCCTATGTTCGGATCAAGAGGGTCAGACACTAGGCAGGAAGTCCTAGTTGCGACTAGGCAATGAAGTCCTAGTAGGTCGGGTGGACAGAGGGGCAGGAAGACCTGGTGGGTCGAGGATCGAACATGGGAAGCCTATGGTCCTTTGTTTGAGGGGGGGATTGTTGGGGTTGCAAGGTTGCAAACATAGTCCCATATTGAAAACACATGGGAAAGATCATGGGTTTATAAGAGAAAAGATATCTCCATTGGCGTGAGGACTTTTGGGTAGAGCCCAAGAGCAAAACCATGAGGACTTAGGCCCAAAGTGGACAATATCATGCAATTGTGGAGATATCTAAATTCTTTTCGATCCTACATAGACACAGCAGCCTTCATTCTCAACCGAGTTCCATCTAAGGCTATAATAAATACACCATATAGGATATGGACTGGGAGAGATGCCCAGGTGTCTTTTATAAGGATTTGGGGTTGTGAGGCTTACGTTCGACGTCAAGTCTCGGACAAATTGGGACCCAAATCCGATAAGTGCTATTTTATTGGATATCCTAAGGAAACGAAGGGATATTACTTCTACATTCCCAGTCAACACAAGATAGTTGTGGCTAAGACTGGGGTATTTCTAGAAAGGGATTTTGTTTCTAGAAAGACTAGTGGGAGTACGTTCGATCTTGAAGAAGTTCAAGATGTGGACCATAGCACTGAAGCCTTGATGGAAGTTGAACTGGAACCACAAAGTGTTGTGGATGATGTTGTTCCACACATAGTTGAGGAACAACAACCAGTTCAAGTAGACCTACCTCTTCGTAGGTCTGATAGGGTACGTCGTTAGCCTGAGAGATACTCATTTCTCTTGTCTGACCATGATGACGTTGTGCTCATTCACTACAAGAAATTTTGGATTTAACCACACCTAATAGACAACAGTTTTTCAAGAAATTGTTGTCTTTTTTCCATTTAACAATAGTTTTATTGAAAACTGTTGTTGTTCACCATAATGTTTTTTAAATAACAATAATTTTTCAAAAAATTGTTGTCTAATGTGTGTCAAAGACAACAGTTTTAAAAAACTATTGTCTTTTAGTGTTGCTTATGTGATAATATACAACAGTTTTATTAAACTGTTGTCTATTGAATGTTGTTGAATCCTAAAAACACAACAATTTTTTTAACTTCATGGAAAAAAACCTAAAACCCACTTCTTTGTGACTCTTCAACGAACAAAAACCTATCTCCGACTTCTCCTTCACGACTCCTCCGCGAAAGACGCTCCTCGTCGCTCTCGCTGCTTTGCCTTTAAAGTGTTAGTGCATTGACTTTTCGGCGCTTCCTTGGGAGGTAGAATTTTTTAAAAATTTTTAGAAATTTTTTAGAATATAAACGGAGTCGGTATGACACATTTAATAGGGTAAATCAATTAAACTTAGAGAAAGCCTATTTTGAGTACCAATAAAGTGGGAGTTTATTTATTTAATAACCTATATATATAAATCTAAACAATCTCATTTTTTTTCCCCATTCCTCCTCTTCTCTTGCCGATCTCACCGTCACCGCGATCTCCTCTTCATTGCTGACCTCCAACGCAGCCGGCGCTGCCCTCACATTCCCGAAGACACAGCCATCGCCAGCCGTCGAGGGTGCTGTCGGTTACTCCCAATCACCGCCGCCCTTTCCCCTCTCCCCGTGCCCTAGTTTCCTATTGCAGTCGCACCGCTGCCCTTTCCCCTCTCCTGTGCCCTAGTTTCCCCTCTCCCGATCTTGCCGACGTTGAGCTCCTCTGTGAGATATCGGAAAATTAATTAAATAGGGTTATTTAATTAATAGTCTTATAGAATTTTTTTAGAATTTTTAGAAATTTTCTGGGAATTTTTCAGAGCTCATGCGACGTGTTTTGAGGGGACGAAATTACGGATACGGATAAGGCTTATTTAGGATACCCGTTTAAATGAGGAAATGTTTAATTATTTATATTCCTTTTCTTATTATTTCTCCCTAACGTCGATCCGATCCGAGTTCCTCACCTCTCCCGAACCTTTTCCTTTCTTCCCTTCTTCCTCCGTTCTTTCTCGTGGACAACACTAAGGCGACAGGCAACAGAGTTCTACCTCCGATGATCGTCGACGTCGACTGGTAGCATGTCGCCGGAGCTTGCTAGAGATCGAAGCCCGGATCATCCTGATCTCTTCTTCTTCTCAACTCTTTCCACCCGAGCCCTAGGTTTTTCCATCGCCGAGTCCTCCCTCTCCTCTCTCACGCGATGCCGACACTGCCGAGCTCTCCCTTCCTTCGCAAAGCCGTCATTGCCTTGTCTTGAGGATAGATCGACAACGCCATTGATCGAGGGAGTGCGTAGGTTCCCTGTGCTCCGATTTCCCCTGGATCGTCGCCGGCGTCTGAGGTATAGCCGTGCCCTAATTTTTGTTCTGGTGCCATGGAATCAAGCTAGAGCCATCCGATCGCCGGTGTGAGGTTGCCTTAGGGCTTCGAAGGTAAGCAACCCGCCCTAATATATGAAGAGAATCACCATTGAATTTCGTTTTAATACTCTTTTTATATTTTGGATGATAATTTGCTTCATTTTGATTCAGATTCTGTGATTTTGCACAGGACAAAAAGTCATTGCAATTAGGGTCTGAGGACAACCTTTATGTGGAGGGTTTTGCATCAAATCTTTTTGCAAAGGCAGATAAGCAAGATCGTGCTGGTCGTGTAGATCTGTATGTGAAGGAACATGTTTCTTTATCATTTTCTTATCTATCTAGGCATATCTATTAAGACATTTCACTGGCTTTTCTTAGTCTCACTATGGTTGGGAAATTAAGTACTAGTAATATTACAGGAATACTACAAAAACTTTTTATGCTGCAAGTATCTTTTTTGAGATACTATATCAATTTGGTGAACTTCAGCCTAAAGTAAGTTTTGCACTTTGCCATTTTATAAAGAACTATTTTTTTGGTTCAATATGAGCAAGCAGACTAATTCTGATCATACTCTACTTTCCAGATTGAGCAAAAATAGAAGTATGCAGTTTGGAAAGCTGCAGATATAAGGAAAGCTCTTAAAGAAGGTCGGAAACCTGAACCAAGTCCTCCAGGTGGTGATCCTGATCAATCAATTTCATCAGGCCTCTCGAGCTACACTTATGTATGCTCTATCACCTGTATTTCATAGCCAAATAAAAAAAATAACAGAATGTTTCCTTTTTATGAACCATAACATAATGTTGTGGAGAGGCTTTTCTTTTGCTTGGTTGGCCTAATAATTGTTAACTAGAGCCCTAGAGCCAATCATTTGATGATTGTATTTTGGACTTATTGAATCATATTCTATATAAATAAAGGCATTTGGATTTTTGGTTATTATACTTACTTGTATTGGTGCCAAATAAACTAAGTATAATAATGTCCTTGAGTAGATGGTTCTCACCTATATCAATCGATTAGTTGAACCGATAGTGAGATGATATAGGGAACGCTACTCTTAATCATTCCTAGTCGAGTATTAACATTCAGGGACAATGTTAATGCAATAAGACTAGCATATAGGTCAACTCGATGACTTGATCTCACAAGTCATGGATATAGAGATATCAAGTTAACACATGGGTATACATTAGAGAATGTATACTGAATGACCCGCCATGAGAAAGTATCATGGATCATTATATGAGTGTCATATACTTTCTAATGTGGCTATTAGTATGACTACTAGTCCTTAGACCTGAAGTCACCATAGATCCCTACATAAGGAGTTATGTACTTTGGTTTCGTCAAACGTCACCCGTAACTGGGTGGACTATAAAGGCGATTACTGGGTATATAACAAATTATGCAGAGGGATGTGAGTGATGTAGATGAGATCTATCACTCATATATGACGGGAGAGACATCGGTATTCTTGATAGAGTGAGACCACGAAGTGCATGGCCATTCCCAAATGAGTCAATATAGGATATTGAGCTCATTTGATTTAGTGAGTCTACTTGGAGTTCAAGATTTAGATTGGTCAGAGGATGACACGGTCTATGCCTCACATTGATCAATCTAGATGTCTAGGATAGAAGGGCACTTGTCATATTTTGTGAGGAGTCACAATTAGTAGTCACAAGGTGATGTCGGATCTCGACATTCTTGTAACTTGGGTAATAATGATGTGTTGCTAGATACCGCTCATTACTTATGCTCCTAAATGAGTTTAGGACATTGCCAACATTACAAGAACCTATAGGGTCACACACTTAGGACAATTAGATGGAGATTAGGTTCATATGATGAACCAAGAGGATTAGATTCATTTGATGAATCAAATTGGATTAAGAGTAATCCTAGTTGGGCTAACTTGAGTTCGACTCAAGTTGATTCATGTGTTCAATGAGTCTAATTTAGATTTTGACTTATTGAATCAATTTAATTAAATGAATTAGATTCATTATATTAAGTTGGCTTGAATCGAATGGTTGGATTCGATCAACCATGGAAGAGATTTGGTCAAGTTTGACTTGACTTGAGAGGAAGATTAAAAGTCAAGTTTGACTTGACTTTATGCCACCTCATTGGTGAGTTGGCATTGAAGTGGACCAATGATGTTACTCCACATCATTATGGGTGCCACCTCATGGAAGTTACAAAGCCTTTTTCTTAATAACTTCACATTAATTGCATTTAATGGGGAGTTACACATGAAGATAGTGGCCGACCACATTTTGAATGGGATGAATTGATTTTCATTCATTCATTCAAGTGTGTATTATTCTTCCTTCTTCCTCTCAAGCTCTCCCTCTCCCTCTCCTCCTTGCTTGGCCGAATCTTACCAAGGTGCTAGCACACCTTTGTGTGAGGTTTTCTCCACCTACGTGTCTGTGTGGATACTTCTAGAGGGCTGACGCTTGACGGTCTAGAGATCCGGCAATTCCTTGGACGAGTGGGAACGCGAAAGGGCACGCTTTAAGGTATACTTCTTAACACATAGATCTAGGAGTAGATCTAAAGGTTTTGAAACTCGTACTTGTATTTCGTTCGGTTTTCCTTGCACGGATCTACGGCTTTGGGTGATTCGGGGTTCCGCGACGCGAAAAGCGGTTTTCGCGGCCCGAAAAATCCAACAGTGGTATCAGAGCCACATGGAAGGCGAATACGAGTTTGTTTTTTGGTTTTATGAAAACTAAAGTTTCTGTAATTTTCTGTAAAATTATGTTTTTTGGGTTTTTATGAGTATTTTTCTCGAGTAATCGAAGCACAAGTGTTTAGTCGCTTGTAGGCTTCGGCTACCGGAAAGATTTTTCCAAAAATGGCTTCGTTTCGCCCCAAAATTTTTGGGACAGCGGGCTTGGGTGCCATTAGATCGCTTAGGAGCAACTCGTGATGGTTAAATCACAGGTAGGGGTACTGCCCCTAACCCCGCAAGGGGATTTGCTCCGCGATTGCACTCGAAATCGCTAAAAACGAACCCGCCGGGAAGATTTTTCCGAAAAGGCAATGTCTCGGCCCAAATCGTTTTGGGACAGCGGGTTTTGGCGCTGTTGGATCGCAAAGGAACCCTCGCGATGGTTAGATCGCAGGTAGGGGCGCTGCCCCTGGCCTCGCAAGGGGATCCGTTCCGCGATTGCGCCCGAAACCGCTAAACGGGTCCGCCGAGAAATTTTACTCGTAAAATTGTAAAATTAATTTTAAAATTACAGAAAATTATGAAAATATATAATTTTGAATTATATATTAATTTTGTGATAGTCATGGCCCAAAAACCCAATGTGATTGGATTGTGTTGTAATTCATAATACGACCTGCGTGCCGTTATGTGTTTGCGAGTGTTGTATTATATTCGCGACCTGCGCGTCGTGCCTTCTCTTATATTCTTGTTGTAAATTAGATTTAGACTCGAATGTAACTCGAGTTTCAAATTGTAATGTACAAATTGGAGCGGTGGAGGGTCCACACGAGACGGAGTTTCGAGGCGGGCACGAGCAACACAAGGTGGTCAAAGGGAGGAGCTTGGAGAAGCTGTTGACCCTAGGTTGACCAATCGATCTTCTCATTGGCTTGAGAAGATCATAGTAGGGCCATGACTAAATCACAAATAGATTAATTAATTTCTTGTGTATGTGATGCATATTTAATAAGTAGTTAATTAATTAGTGCCTTACGATTAGATTAGATCTAAGTCGTGCACATGATGCACCCTTGCGATTAGATTAGATCTAAATCGTGCACAAGATGCATCCTTTTCGATTAGATTAGATCTCGATCGAACTAACTCTAAATGCCTAACCGTGCCGTGATACCTATCACTACCTCGATCACATGTATTGTTGAATCTGCCAAAGCAGAGCAATACAAATTATCTTGGTAGGGTGCGGAGGGACAATCTTGGTCCCGCCTATCAATGCATGAGTGAATACAAACTCAATTAGATTGAGTATTCCTAGTTACTTGGTTGGATCGAGTCAACTATAAGCATTCTTCCAACGGTTGGAAAAGATAGGTCAAAATCACATCTATATTAACTCTCGGGCGTATTAGCCAAAGCTAACTCGAGTTTTAATATAAATGCGGATATTGATTTTATAAACAAGAGTTGCATAGAGATGTAATTGGTAATCGTTACCTACCGATCATACTAAGCCTTGGGCGTATTAGCTAAAGCTAACTCAGGGTTAGTATGATGTGGATCTTGTCCCACAAGAATTATAGTATTCAGTGGGAGCATCATTTAATTAAAGGCCTAATTAAATGATTTTAAAAGAATATGATATTTATTTATGCAAATTTTCTGTTGTAGATAACCATGACGTCGAATACGAACTCTTTCTCCCTGCGTTCTGTCCTTAAGAAGGACAAGCTCAACGGAGCAAATTTCCTGGACTGGTACAGGAACCTGAGAATAGTTCTCACTCAAGAACGTAAACTGTACGTTCTGGAGCAGCCCATTCCGGAGGCTCCTCCTGCCACGCGAGCTGACCGGGATGCTTACAAGAAGCATCAAGTTGACGCATTAGATGTGTCCTGTCTAATGCTCGCAACCATGAACTCTGAGCTTCAGAAGCAACATGAGTTGATGTGTGCTTACGATATGGTTGAACATCTTCGTCAACTATATCAAGGACAAGCAGGGCACTGGAAGAGGAACTTCACAGGATACCTGGAAGATCTTAACAAGAAGAGAAATAAGATTTCTACTTCAGGTATAAATGTTATAGAAGTCAACCTCTCTATTTCTTCGTCGTGGGTATTAGATACCGGATGTGCTTCGCACATTTATACTAATGTACAAGCACTGAGAAATAGCAGAGCATTGACAAAGGGCGAGGTGGACCTACGAGTAGGCAATGGAGCACGGATTGCTGCTGTTGCTGTAGGGACTTACTTTCTATCTCTGCCCTCTGGGCTTGTACTAGAGTTAGTCGATTGTTGTTATGTGCCTGCATTAACTAAGAACATTATATCAGTTTCTTGTTTGGACAAGAAAGGTTTCTCGTTTACTATAAAGAACAAATGTTGTTCCGTCTATTTAAACGATATGTTCTATTGTAGTGCACCTCTGATAAACGGACTCTATATTCTAGACCTTGAGAGCCCTATCTATAACGTAAATACCAAGAGGTTCAAGTCTAATGACATGAACCAAACCTACCTTTGGCACTGTCGCTTAGGTCATATAAATGACAAGCACTTATCCCAGCTCCATAAGGATGGTATGCTGGACTCATTTGATTTTGAATCATATGAGGTGTGCGAGTCATGCCTACGAGGCAAGATGACCAAGACTCCCTTTAATGGGCACAGCGAGAGAGCGACTGATTTGTTAGGACTCATACATAGTGATGTATGTGGCCCTTTCAATGTTGCTGCTAGAGGCGGTTATAGGTACTTCATCACATTTACTGATGACTTCAGTAGATATGGTTATGTGTACTTGATGACACATAAGTCTGAATCCTTTGAAAAGTTCAAAGAATTCAAGAATGAAGTACAGAACAAGCTTGGCAAGAGTATTAAGATACTTCGATCCGATCGAGGTGGAGAATACCTTAGCCATAAGTTTCGTGACTATCTAGCTGAGTGTGGGATTCTATCCCAACTCACTCCTCCTGGAACACCACAGTGGAATGGTGTATCCGAAAGGAGGAATCGTACCCTATTAGATATTGTGCGATCTATGATGAGTCACACAGATCTTCCGACATACCTTTGGGGTTATGCTCTAGACACGGCATCTTTTATACTCAACCGAGTTCCATCAAAGGCCGTGATAAAGACACCATATATGATATGGACTGGGAGAGATGCCCGGGTGTCTTTCATGAGGATTTGGGGTTGTGAGGCTTACGTACGACGTCAAGTCTCAGACAAATTAGGACCCAAATCTGACAAGTGCTATTTCATTGGATATCCCAATGAAACTAAGGGATATTACTTCTACATTCCCAGTCAGCACAAGGTAGTTGTGGCAAAGACTGGGGTCTTTCTAGAAAGGGACTTTGTTTCTAGAAAGACTAGTGGGAGCGCGTTCGATCTTGAAAAAGTTCAAGATGCGAACAATAGCACTGATGCCTCGATGGAAATTGAACTGGAACCATAAAGTGTTGTGGATGATGTTGTTCCACAAGGAGTTGAGGAACAACAACCGGTTCAAGTAGACATACCTCTTCGCAGGTCTGATAGGGTACGTCGTCAGCCTGAGAGATACTCATTTCTCTTGTCTGACCATGATGACATTGTGCTCATAGAGGATGAGCCTACCACCTATCAGGAAGCTGTGATGAGACCAGATTTCGAGAAATGGCTAGAGGCCATGAGATCCGAGATGGAATCCATGTACACCAACCAAGTATGGACTTTGGTTGATCCACCTGAAGGGGTAAAACCCATTGGGTGTAAGTAGGTCTTTAAGAGAAAGACTGACATGGATGGACTTATCTATAAGGGTCGCTCGGTAGCTAAAGGTTTCAAGCAGATTCATGGTATTGACTATGATGAAACCTTTTCTCCAGTAGCGATGTTTAAGTCCATTCGGATCATGCTTGCTATTGCAGCTTACCATGATTATGAGATCTGGCAGATGGATGTCAAAAACCGCGTTTCTGAATGGAAACCTACTCGAGGATGTATACATGACACAACCTGAGAGTTTTGTAGATCCAAAGCATACTAGCAGAGTATGCAAGCTGCATAGGTCCATTTATGGACTAAAACAAGCTTCTCGAAGCTGGAATCTTCGATTCGATGATGCGATCAAACAGTTTGGTTTCATCAAGAACGAAGATGAGCCTTGTGTCTACAAGAAGGTTGTAGGGGATATAGTTGTCTTCCTCATATTGTATGTGGATGACATACTACTCATTGGGAAGGACATCCCTATGCTTCAGTCTGTCAAGACTTGGCTAGGGAGTTGCTTCTCAATGAAGGACTTAGGTGAAGCATCCTGCATTCTAGGGATACAGATCTATAGAGATAGATCTAAGAGATTGCTTGGCCTAAGTCAGAGTACATACATTGACAAGGTACTCCTACGGTTTGCCATGCAGAACTCCAAGAAGGGATTTCTGCCGATGTCACATGGCGTGAGTCTTTCGAAGACTCAAGGTCCCTCTTCTAGAGAGGAGAGAGACCGCATGGATCAGATCCCTTATGCCTCAGCCATAGGATCGATCATGTACGCCATGCTATGTACTCGACCTGATGTCTCGTATGCTTTGAGCATGACGAGCAGATACCAGTCAGATCCAGGTGAAAGTCACTGGATAGCGGTCAAGAATATTCTTAAGTACTTAAGAAGGACTAAAGAATATTTCTTGATATATGGAGGCGATGATGAGCTAGCTGTAAAGGGTTACAGTGATGCTAGCTTCCAGACCGACCAGGTATTTTGCATTAATGGTGGTGCTGTCAGCTGGAAGAGTTCGAAGCAGGATACAGTAGCTGATTCTACAACAGAAGTCGAGTATATTGCTGCATCAGAGGCAGCAAAGGAGGCAGTTTGGATCCGCAAGTTCATCACTGAACTTGGGGTGGTTCCTAGCATTGCTGACCCCATTGAGCTCTATTGTGACAACAATGGAGCTATAGCACAGGCGAAGGAACCTCGCTCACACCAGCGGACCAAACACATACTACGGCGCTTCCATCTCATTCGAGAGATCATCGAGAGAGGAGATGTGAAGATTTGCAGAGTACCTACAGAGGCTAACATCGCAGATCCCTTGACCAAGGCTTTGGCACAGAAGAAGCATGATGGTCACACTAGATCATTTGGGCTTAGAGCCTACACTGATTGGCACTAGTGCTAGTGGGAGATTGTTAGCTAGAGCCCTAGAGCTAATCATTTGATGCCAAATAAACTAAGTATCATATTGTATCATATTCTATATAAATAAAGGCATTTAGATTTTTGGTTATTATACTTACTTGTATTGGTGCCAAATAAACTAAGTATAATAATGTCCTTGAGTAGATGGTTCTCACCTATATCAATCGATTAGTTGAACCGATAGTGAGATGATATAGGGAACGCTACTCTTAATCATTCCTAGTCGAGTATTAACATTCAGGGACAATGTTAATGCAATAAGACTAGCATGTAGGTCAACTCGATGACTTGATCTCACAAGTCATGGATATAGAGATATCAAGTTAACACATGGGTATACATTAGAGAATGTATACTGAATGACCCGCCATGAGAAAGTATCATGGATAGTTATATGAGTGTCATATACTTTCTAATGTGGCTATTAGTATGACTACTAGTCCTTAGACCTGAAGTCACCATAGATCCCTACATAAGGAGTTATGTACTTTGGTTTCGTCAAACGTCACCTGTAACTGGGTGGACTATAAAGGCGATTACTAGGTATATAACAAATTATGCAGAGGGATGTGAGTGATGTAGATGAGATCTATCCCTCCTATATGACGGGAGAGACATCGGTATTCTTGATAGAGTGAGACCACGAAGTGCATGACCATGCCCAAATGAGTCAATATAGGATATTGAGCTCATTTGATTTTGTGAGTCTACTTGGAGTTCAAGATTTAGATTAGTCAGAGGATGGCACGGTCTATGCCTCACATTGATCAATCTAGATGTCTAAGATAGAAGGACACTTGTCATATTTTGTGAGGAGTCACAATTAGTAGTCACAAGGTGATGTCGGATCTCGACATTCTTGTAACTTGGGTAGTAATGATGTGTTGCTAGATACCGCTCATTACTTATGCTCCTAAATGGGTTTAGGGCATTGCCAACGTTACAAGAACCTATAGGGTCACACACTTAGGACAATTAGATGGAGATTAGGTTCATATGATGAACCAAGAGGATTAGATTCATTTGATGAATCAAATTGGATTAAGAGTAATCCTAGTTGGGCTAACTTGAGTTCGACTCAAGTTGATTCATGTGTTCAATGAGTCTAATTTAGATTTTGACTCATTGAATCAATTTAATTAAATGAGTTAGATTCATTATGTTAAGTTGGCTTGAATCGAATGGTTGGATTCGATCAACCATGGAAGAGATTTGGTCAAGTTTGACTTGACTTGAGAGGAAGATTAAAAGTCAAGTTTGACTTGATTTTATGCCACCTCATTGGTGAGTTGGCATTGAAGTGGACCAATGATGTTACTCCACATCATTATGGGTGCCACCTCATGGAAGTTACAAAGCCTTTTTCTTAATAACTTCACATTAATTGCATTTAATGGGGAGTTACACATGAAGATAGTGGCCGGCCACATTTTGAATGGGATGAATTGATTTTCATTCATTCATTCAAGTGTGTATTATTCTTCCTTCTTCCTCTCAAGCTCTCCCTCTCCCTCTTCTCCTTGCTTGGCCGAATCTTACCAAGGTGCTAGCACACCTTTGTGTGAGGTTTTCTCCACCTACGTGTCCGTGTGGATACTTCTAGAGGACCGACGCTTGACGGTCTAGAGATCCGGCAATTCCTTGGATGAGCGGGAACGCGAAAGGGCACGCTTCAAGGTATACTTCTTAACACATAGATCTAGGAGTAGATCTAAAGGTTTTGAAACTCGTACTTGTATTTCGTTCGGTTTTCCTTACACGGATCTACGGCTTTGGGTGATTCGGGGTTTCCGCGACGCGAAAAGCGGTTTTCGCGGCCCGAAAAATTCAACAATAATTTCATGCATTTTTTTATCTTTTGTTAGGGCACACAACTAAGCAATGGATTGCCATCTAGTCAGCAATTTGACAATGTATCGCCTCAGCATATACACAAGGTCAATTTGAATGTGTAATTTGTGCTTCGCTTGCTACATATTTGTTGCCACAGAATTGTTGAACCTCGTCTATTTTGTTTTTCTTTTTCTTTTCCTCTACAGAATTCAGAAGGAAGTGAGCATTTTGTGGATAATTATAGAAATGCTGATTTACCCCCTAAAAATGCTGGTGAGCCACAGGGTTTTAGTCACGCACCATAGGATTTAAATCTAGAATTAAATCGTAAGTTAGATTAAATTACAGTTACTTTATCATTTCTTAGTTTTTTTTCTAACTTACATTTGCAATATTTGCATCTCGATTCATTCGATTATGTTCACTTTGTATTCAACATGAGGCTAAAAGGTGTTTTGTACATATTAAAGACTCTTTGGTGGTTTTTTTAGTGTCAATCTACTTCTCTTTTTAACATCTTTATCCTGCTATAATGTTATTCTTTAAGATTATGTTGCATTGATTTCTAAAAGTTGCATGACATCTCTCTACTCTACCTTCAAAACTAATGATTTATGTTGTTTCAGGTAATTACTGCAGTCATTCCTACTATTGTTTCAAGAGGTTACCATTTATGTTACATAGATAACGCTTTTTGCACTTCTGTTAGATGACTATATCAAATGGTTTTTATGGTTATGTAACATTTATACAGTGCAATTAGAATCACGCGTACAGTTTAGTTTCTAATTTGTAATATATATCTTTATTCGAATAGGTGTCCTCAAGAGTATTGGGAAGAATGCCGACAAGCTAAAAAAATGGAGAGACTTTAACAAATTAAGGAGCACTAGGAGTTGCAATCCCTCCTCTTCACCGACATCTAAGTAGCAAATCTCGTGTTATATTGTTCTACCTTTGTTTTAATAGTGTTATCATTTTATTGGTTGCTTATGAAATTTTGTTGGTTGCTTATGAAATTTCTTCAGAATGTTATAGATATTATTTTTGAATGTTAAAAAATTGTATATTAAATTTTATTTTGAAATTTAGTATTTTGAATGATTTATAATATTAGAAAATTGTGTATTAATTTTTTTAATTTTTTATCTAAAAAAGACAACAGTTTTTCACCGTTGTCGTAGATAGTTTAAAACTGTTGTTGAAGACCCTGTTATTAAAGGTAGACGCTCAAAAATAACGGTGAAAAACTGTTGTCTTTGAAGGAAAAGACAACAGTTTTTCACCGTTGTAAAAATGTTGTCTTTGCCTTTAAAGACAACGGTTAAAAACTGTTGTCTTTGGGCACCCCTTTTAACAACACGGCATTTAACAACAGCTCTAAAGGGGCTATGACAATGGTGAAAAACTGTTGTTGTTAGGCTTTTTTCTTGTAGTGATTGAGGATGAGCCTACCTCCTATCAGGAAGTTGTGATGAGACAAGATTCCGAGAAATGGCTAGAGGTCATGAGATCCGAGATGGAATCCATGTACACTAACCAAGTATGGACTTTGGTTGATCCACCTGAAGGGGTTAAACCCATTGGGTGTAAGTGGGTCTTTAAGAGAAAGATTGACATGGATGAACTTATTTATAAGGGTCACTTAGTAGCTAAAGGTTTCAAGCAAATTCATGGTATTGACTATGATGAAACTTTTTCTCCAGTAGCGATGTTTAAGTCCATTCGGATCATGCTTACTATTGCAGCGTACCATGATTATGAGATCTGGCAGATGGATGTCAAAACCACGTTTCTGAATGGAAACCTGCTCGAGGATGTGTACATGACACAACCTGAGGGTTTTGTAGATCCACAACATACTGGCAGAGTATGCAAGCTGCATAGGTCCATTTATGGACTAAAGCAAGCTTCTCGGAGCTGGAATCTTCGATTAGATGATGCAATCAAACAGTTTGGTTTCATCAAGAATGAAGATGAACCTTGTGTCTGCAAGAAGGTTATAGGGAACACAGTTGTCTTCCTTATATTGTATGTGGATGACATACTACTCATTGGGAAAGATATCCCTTTGCTGCAGTCTGTCAAGACTTGGCTAGGGACTTATTTCTCAATGAAGGACTTAGGTGAAGCATCTCGCATTCTAGGTATACAGATCTATAGAGATAGATTTAAGAGATTGCTTAGCCTAAGTCAGAGTACATACATTGACAATGTACTATTACGGTTTGCCATGCAGAACTCCAAGAACGGATTTCTGCCGATGTCACATAGTGTGAGTCTTTCGAAGACACAAGGTCCCTCTTCTAGAGAGGAGAGAGACCGCATGGATCAGATCCCTTATGCTTCGGCCATAGGATCTATCATGTACGCTATGTTATATACTCGTCCTGATGTCTCGTATGCTTTGAGCATGATGAGCAGATACCAGTCAGATCCAGGTGAAAGTCACTCGATAGCAGTCAAGAATATTCTTAAATACTTGAGAAGGACTAAAGAATATTTCTTGATATATGGAGGTGATGACGAGCTATCTGTAAAGGGTTATAGTGATGCTAGGTTCCAAACTGATCAGGATGACTATCGATCGCAGTCAGGGTTCATGTTTTGCATAAATGGTGGTGCTGTGAGCTTTATCGAGGTTCGAAGCAGGAAATAGTTACTGATTCTACAACAGAGGCCGAGTATATTACTGCATCAGAAGCAGCAAAGGAGGCAGTTTGGATTCGCAAGTTCATTATTGAGCTTGGGGTGGTTCCTAGCATTGCTGATCCCATAGAGCTCTATTGTGACAACAATGGAGCAATAGCACAGGCAAAGGAACCTCGCTCCCACCAGCAGACCAAACACATACTACGGCGCTTCCATCTCATTCGAGAGATCATCGAAAGAGGAGATGTGAAGATTTGCAGAGTACCCACTGAGGCTAACATCGCAGATACCTTGACCAAGACTTTAGCACAGAGAAAGCATGATGGTCACACTAGGTCATTGGGTCTTAGAGCCTATACCGATTGGCACTAGTGCTAATGGGAGATTGTTAGTTAGAGCCCTAAAGCCAATCATTTGATGATTGTTGTATGGACTCGTTGTATCATATTCTTATGTATATAAAGGTATTTGTTTATGGTTATTATGCTTACTTATATTGGTGCCAAATAACTAAGTATAATAGCGTCCTTGAGTAAAAGGTTCTTACCTATATCAATCGATTGGTTGAATCGATAGTGAGATGATATAGAGAACGCTACTCTTAATCATTCCTAGTCAAGTATTGACATTCAGGGACAATGTTAATGCGACGAGACTAGCATGTAGGTCAACTCGATGACTTGATCTCACAAGTTATGGATATAGAGATATCAAGTTGACACATGGGTATGCATTGGAGAATGTATACTGAATGACCCGCCATGAGAAAGTATCATGGATCGTTATATGAGTGTCATATACTTTCTCATGTGACTATTAGTATGACTATTAGTCCTTGGATCTGAAGTCACCATGGTTCCCTACATAATGAGTTACATATTTTGGCTTCGTCAAACGTCACCCGTAACTGGGTGGACTATAAAGGCGATTACTGGGCATGTAACAAATTATGCGGAGGGATGTGAATGATGTAGATGGGATCTATCCCTCCTATATGATGGGAGTGACATCATTATTCTTGATAGAGTGAGACCACTAAGTGCATGACCATGCCCAAATGAGTCAATATGAGATGTTGAACTCATTTGATTGAGTGAGTCTACTTGGAGTTCAAGATTTAGATTGATTAGAGGATGACATGATCTATGCCTCATATTGATCAATCTAGATGTCAAGGATAGAAGGACACTTGTCCTATATTATGAAGAGTCACAATTAGTAGTCACAAGGTGATATTGGATCTCAACATTCTTGTAACTTGGGTAGTAATGATGTGTTGCTAGATACCGCTCATTACTTATGCTTCTACAAGGGTTTAGGAGCATTGCCAACGTTACAAGAACCTATAGGGTCACACACAAAGGGCATTTAGATGGAGATTATGTTCATTTGATGAACCAAGAGGATTAGGTTTATGTGATGAACCAAATTGGATTAAGAGTAATCCAAATTAAACTAATTGAGTTGGACTCGATTTGATTCATGTGTTCAATGTATCTAATTTAGATTATGTTTTATTGAATCAATTTAATCAATGAATAGAGATTCATTATATTAAATTAGCTTGAATCAATGGTTAGATTTGATCAACCAATGGGAGAATTTAAGTCAAGTTTGACTTGACTTGAGAGGAAGATGAAGGGTCAAGTTTGACTTGACCATTTTCCACCTCATTTGTGAGTTGGCATTAAGTAGGCTTATTATGATGTGTCACCTCATCAAGGCTAGCACATGTGTGTGCCACCTCATGAGGGAGATCAAGAGTTGTGACTCTTGATATCCCATGGGGGTTTAAAAGCCTTTCTTGGAAGTGGTCGGCCACTTTTAGTGTTTGTGTGAGTTTCATTTTGTTTTGGTAACTCCCATCTTCTTCCTCCTCTCATCTTCTTCTCCCTCTCCTCCTCCTTGGCCGAGACCTTCAAAGGTGCTAGCACACTTTTGTTTGGTTTCTCCATCTTTTGTTCGTGTGGATACACATAGAGCGTTGTACACTTGACAACCTTGAGATCTGGCGAACCAAGGACGAGTGGGATACGCGAAGGGCTTCGCTACAAAGGTATAAGTCTCTTCCTTGTAGATCTAGTGTAGATCTAGGCTAGAAAACATGTACACGAAGTTTTTACGAAATTTTATAACTTCGCACGAATTCGGTGACACGGGATTCGAGGTTTCTGCAACGCAAAAAGCGGTTTTTGAGGCCCAAAATACCCAACATTTCAATCCTCTCACTGTTATTTAAAAAAAAACTTACTGGTCTCAATTATATTGATTGGAAACAAAACTTGGACTGTCCTCGCAGAAACGAGGACAATGAAGGTGTATCTTATTTATTAGTTGTCGAAACATGTTTAGTGGTGTTATCTACCGGTACCTGGTGTGTAGATATGGGAGCCACTGATCATGTCTATAATTCATTGTAGGGGTCCAGGAAACCCGATGACTACATGAAGGAGAAATCACCGTCTACATGGGCAATGCTACGAGAGTGGCGGCTGTTGCAGTGGTAGATGTTTTATTATCTTTCGATAGGAATAAAACTTTGATTTTGAGAAATTATCTTTACGTACCATCTTTTAGAAAGAAATTAATTTCAGTTTCTAAATTATTTATGGATGGATATTCTGTTTCTTTTGATGACAAAGTAGTTATCAAGAAAAATAGGGTGGTTATCTGTTCTGGTACGTTGGTTGACAATTTGTACGCTCTAAATCCAATAACTCCTACGACGAAACAAATGGAAATTAATAACACATCTTCTAATAAGAGAAAGCAACATTTGGAAATGAACCAAACATATCTTTGAACCAAATAGTTAGGGCCCTTCTGTGAAGTGACGCATACTCTCTACCTTATATTGCCACACCCCCTTGACTTCTGACTGCCACGTCCCCTTGACTTCTGACTGTCACACCCCCTTGACTAGACCCTACCATTATGCACCATATCACAAGCCTTCCCCTCAAGTCTAGTCGAAGGAGGCCCAGGATCGACTGACTAGACCAAAATCTAACTTCACTAAACCTCATAACCGAGACATTAACCACTTCTCCTTTTTCCTTGGGAATGCTATCAGATGCTGCTCCATTTTTCAGGTGTTTGGGCTGCTGCATCAATCCCCAGATCTAGGAATACGTATCATGTCCTTAAATGCAACATCATTTCCTAGATGTCTCTGCACGCCCCAAGGAGAACTTTTTACTTCTATTTCTTTAAGAATAGCCCATCCCTCTCCTACTCTTCTGCTCTCCTTAGGCTCCTTTGTGCTATGGAACCACCCGTGAGGTCTGATGAAATCTCCTCATTACGCCAACAGCTCACTCATCTGAATCAGTTACTCGCCCAGAGGGACGAGGCCTTACTGGAGATGACTCAGAGTAGGGACCTTCAGTCTTCCCTTCATTGGGAGATGGAAGAACTCTGGTTGGTCGCTAAATCTCGGACCCGGGCTGAGGCGGCCTTGAAGCATAAGGCTTATGCGGATTTGGAGAGCCAGACTCACTTTATCACATATATGAAGATAAAACACGAAGATTCTCTGACTTTTCTTCAAGAAGAAAATTGGTTAAAAGATGAAACTATCGCCCAACAACATCGCTCCATTCAGCATATCCAGATGGAGCTGAGGCAAGTAAGAGCTCAGCTGGGGTAAGCAGGCCAAGCACATCACTCCAACTATCAATGCCCGCTTGACCTGGCCAACTGAAAGAGAATTTGGCACAACTCGAACCGCTAGTAGGATAGTGTGTATTTCAAAGAATATCTTCTGAACTTTATCAAATAAACGCAAGTCAGGCTATGCTATGGGCCTTTGTTCATGCCTTTTCTCCTGTGTTTCCTCCCTTCTTTGGTATTTCTTCTTTAGTGTGATCTTTTGAGTCATTAAAACTTGCGCCAAAGTGAGGATCTGGAATCCCGACCGAGAGGTCGTTGGGCGTGAGAGCAAGCTCACTTATAACTCACACTGGGGCGAGAGTCTGGAGTCGTGAGAGCATGCTCACTTATAACTCGCACTGGGACGAGAGTTTGGAGGCGTGAGGGCATGCGCACTTATAACTCGCTATAAGGCGAGAGTCTGGAATCCCGACCGAGAGGTCGTTGGGTGTGAGAGCAGGCTCACTTATAACTCGCACTGAGGCGAGAGTATGGAGGCGTGAGAGCATGCTCACTTATAACTCACCGTGAGGCGAGAGTCTGGAATCCTGACCAAGAGGTCGTTGGGCGTGAGAGCAGGCTCACTTATAACTCGCACTGGGGTGAGAGTCTGGAAGCGTGAGAGCATGCTCACTTATAACTCGTCGTGAGGCGAGAGTCTGGAATTCCGACCGAGAGGTCGTTGGACGTGAGAGCAGGCTCACTTATAACTCACACTTGGGCAAGAGTCTAGAGGTGTAAGAGCATGCTCACTTATAAATCGCACATGGGGCAAGAGTCTGGAATCCCGACCGAGAGGTCGTTGGGCATGAGAGCAGACTCACTTATAACTCGCACTAGGGCGAGAGTCTGGAATCCCGATCGAGAGATCGTTGGGCATGAGAGCAAGCTCACTTATAACTCTCCCTGGGGCGAGAGTCTGGAATCTCAATCGAGAGCTCGTTGGGCATGATAGCATGTTCACTTATAACTCGCCGTGAGGCGAGAGTCTAGAATCCCGACCGAGAGGTCGTTGGGCGTGAGAGCAGACTCACTTATAACTCGCACTGGGGCGAGAGTCTGGAATCTCGACCGAGTAAATTGAAAGTAAGATCCTTAAGGTTAAGCCAAAACTCAAATTTGTCCCGTACAATACTTAGCTTATATCATGCTACTTAAGATAGAGAAAAGATGTGCACTAGACATACTAGCATTATACTAATAACATCATAATCAAGATATAAATGTACTAACAATTTTTCTCTTAAACAAGTCAGTAGTATCAAGAAATGATGTTCTTAGTGTGCCAAAATGTTTCAAAGGACAGTCAAGTGATAGTCAAAAACCAATATAGCAAGCAAAGTAAAGAAAAATGCAAGAATGAAAATGTAAAATGTAGAAATTTGAAAACAAAAAAGAAGAAATTTTCAAGTTGCAAACACCCCCCCCACCAGACTTAAATTTTTCATCATCTCGATAAAATCAATATGGTGGAAGAGGAGGAGGGAGATCTGGGAATTCGAGAAGGGGAAATGGGAACAGATCAATGAACCATCAGACTTCATCCCTAAAAAATTTATGATATTCAAACAATTTGTCTAAGTCATCTTGCAAATATCTCATAAAGCCTCGAAAATCTTCATGAAACTCCATTAGAGCCCTATAAGAGTTCATGAATTCAGAAATTTTGATACATAACTCTTTTTTACTTTTGAAACACTCCTTAGTTTCTTGAATTGTTCATCCTTCATGCAATCTCCATTCGTAAGTAATTTATTAGTTAAATCCAAATCATTATGAATATTATCTAAAATAGAATGAAGTTCATTGAAGTTGCATTTTAGAATGTCTCTATTTACTGGAGTGGCATTCTTGAAAGTTTTATTTAATAGGGCTCTAGAGTGTTGATTTACTAAGATCAAACGCCAATTTTCCTTAATTTGAATGGTAGTTAAATCAGGATTTGGCAATCGTAAAGGGAGATTATTTTTAACAAGAAGGCTATACCCTTGTTCCTCACGTCTTAACATTCGTATTGCTAAACATGAATTCAAATCTAATCCACAAGTTTCTTCAACCTATCTATAATCCATCTAGATCACACCCTAGCACTAGTGCCATATGAGTTAACAATCCACCTAAGATAATAGGTGTGGTAGATTCATCCTTTCCTAATTTCACTAAATGCTTAAGGAAGAAATAACCATAATTTATTGAAACATTTTCAACCATTGTCCATAGACAATATAAATCAATGAGTCTTACTATTCCTTCCTTATCCTCCCGTCTGAATAGTATTTCTCATAACCAAATGAATGTATCTAAAGACGAGATTAATGATACTAGAGGATTTGGATATGTGAGGGTTAAAGTGAGATTCCCCAAAAATTAATTGCCAAAAATATGAATTTTCAAATTCAGGTAGAATCATACATGCACCATCCTTAGGCAAATCATAACAAGTAACAAAATCACTTAATGTCCATTCATAATGCTCATTCAATATTCGGAATTTGAGTTTTCCTCCACCTTGTACATTGTCAACCGTGATAAAACTTAAAATTTCTAAAACAATTCTAGGGTACGTTGGGTATTTCATGTTCATCAATTTTTCCCAACCTATTCTTTCAAAAAGCCAATCAATATCACCTCTAAAACCAAAAACATCTAAGGTTGCATAATCCATAAACTTAGTACTCAAGATGGAATGTTTACATAAGGAAAAGTAACGATGTTTTTGTTCATTACTAGAAAAAATGATGTCAAAGTTGTTAGAGATACCTTTGAAACATGAATTACTTTCTTTTGAAGCAAACATCTTTTCTTTTCCTCTTCTTGTTGATGGACTTTCCTTGATTAGCCTTGACATTGTAGGAGTTAGAGAGGTTGGACTTTAAGAGAAATGAGTGAAGAGATTGGGAGGAGGTGATTTAGGGCCTTTGGAGAAGAGAAAGAAATGGGAAAAGGAGAGAAATAGGGGCATGCAGCGGACACGACCGTGTGGCTCTCACACCCTGTGCTCTAACCCTTAAAATCTGGGATTGGGCCTGCCAGGTTATTTCCTCCTTCACACGGCCATGTCCAGGACATAGCCTGTTCTACCTCTTTTTCTTGCAAGCCCGTGTAAATTGACACGGCCAAAAACTTCTCTTCCTTGGGTGAACACACACGGGCAGTGTGAGTCACGCGACCAAGACCTTTCTCTTCTCTGTTGGTACTGCACGCCTATGTGGCACACACGACCTCCTTCATCTCCTTCTGGACAACATGTCGCTGAGAAATCAACCTCTTCTCTTTGGGTAATAACGATGTTTGTCACACTCGTAAATCAAATTAACAATGTATATTCCATGAACCCCTTAACTACACAATTATGTTGTAATAACGAGCCCAGGATCGATCTCTCGAGGAACCAACGGTAGGATGTAATATAAGATTATCATTTATTCCTATTTTTAGGGTTTTTAATATGAAAATGGGGGTTTAAACTTTGAATATAAATCGAACAAATGAAAAGCACAGAAAAATAAGAACTAACCTAATGCATAAAGAAACCTAACTATGTGCCAATAATCAAACCATAACGCATTGTCACCCTACGTTTTGATTAAATCATCACCACACTTAAACTAAATATGAAATAACAAGACACAATTGAATTCTAACCTAAAGCAGAATTTAAATCCTAATTTAAAACTTAACAACTAACTAAGCATCAAACAAGACTAAATTGCATTAAAGAAATTACTACTAAACCTGAATTAAACTTCAACTAGTTAAAGAAATGCTAAACTACTTGCTAAAACATAACAAACATTAAAATAAATCTGTGTCAAACTAGAAAATAGTAATAAAAGGAAATAAACCCTAAACCAATCCATTCTCACAATCAATCTATCAAGCAACACACTCTTGCCGTCACACAAGAGTGTCAAAGTCGAGAACACCCAACTCCGGACCTCAGCGGAGAGTCTCTACAGCGTATCAGCTCGAGGATTGCTCAATAGTGCCGACGGACCACCCCCGACATGCTGGAAACACCCAAAACCCCATGAATGGTCGAAAATCTGGATTTCTTCAAGTCTTGACCTCTGAAACTGGAAATGAAGCTACGGATTATGGATTGTGGTCGGATGAAGCTCAGTAACGCCGGAGGACCACTGCCGAACGTCGCTGATGGGAATCGGAGCTCAGATATGAGGAAACACCCACAAATCTGGTGAAAATAGAGGCTTGCCGAGATAAGAATTCCTCCGGAGAGAACACCCGCCGATGGCTCCAGATGATCGGGATGAAGCTGTCGAGAAGCTCTCCACCGAGGTCGAAGCTTGAGAGAATGATCGGAGAAAGGAAAGGGTCGGAAATCCCGAAGAAGCTGCGCGCCGGGAAAAAAGCTGTGCGGAGGAGATCGATGCTAGAAAACACTGTACCTTCTCTGCTTTGAATCAGATCTGGATCTGAACGGACGGCTGGGATGCTTCAGAGCTAAATCAACGGTGAAAGTTTGCCTAAAATCCGATCCGAAGGTGCTGATCTCAATCTAGGGTCTGGATCTACTCTCCCTTAGGTTGGATCGACCAGATCTTCACTAGATGGTTCAGATCTTCCTAATCTTCGATGAACGGTCTAGATTAATTCGGGCTTGATCAATGGCTGTATGAACTCAGATCTGGATCAAAACCTCTGGATCTTCATCTATGACTGAGATCTCCTCCTCATTAGGTTGGATGGGCCAGATCTTCAATGGATGACTCAGATCTGCTTGATTGTAGATGAACGGTCCAAATAACTCCAAGGTTTGATCGTCTCGTTTAAACTCCGATTCGAGCCCAATTTCGGTTCGAATAGATCTAAATCCAAGATTCTTTGATGCCTACAAAATAAGAATCAAATATTAGCATCAAATAACACCAAAAATAAGATAATTTACAATTAAGCCCAAAATAAAAACAATGCATGAAATGTGATGTAAATCTAGGTTTTATCTATGAACATAACATCAAACCATGCATAAATGAATCAAAATAATATAATAAAATCATGGTTATCATAAACTCACACGGGCAGTGTGAGTCACACGGCCTTATGCTCCTCCACCCCTGTAAGTGTCACACGGTCGTGTATGGTACACGACCAGACTCTGTTAAAACAAAAAAAAATGCTACACTTCCTCCTTCCTGACTTCTCCAATGCCTCCATGCCCATGAAATAATCATGGCCAGTTCATGGTAGCTACATTCAAACTGAAAATAAAAACAACAACGGATTAGAAACACTAACCACTGAAAAAGAAAACTCAAATTGAATCTAATAATAGAACTCTTGGGTTGCCTCCCAAGAAGTGCTTGTTTAAGGTCATTATCTCAATCGGTGGGAGATCATTCTGGGGGACGAGGTTTAGAAAAATACCATTTTTGTTTTTCTTCTAACTGCATATCATGTACATATCCTTTTAAATGTTGACCGTTCACTTTAATAATCCCAAGCTCTTCATTCCAAATATCCACTGCTCTGAAAGGATTAACTTTTTTTTAACTTTGAACGAACTTGTCCATCGTGATTTTAGCTTTCTGAGAAAAAGTTTTAACCTTGAATTAAATAATAAGATTAGGTCTCCTTCTTTGAAATTCCTGCGTAGTATTTGTTGATCATGTCATTTCTTTGTCCTTTCCTTATAAGATCTGGCATGTTCGTAAGCATCCATCCTTAATTCATCTAGCTCATTTAGCTGGAGTTTTCTTTTCTCTCCTACTGCCCTGAGATCCATATTAAGTTTTGTAATTTCCCAGTAAGCTTTATATTCCAATTCAACTAGAAGATGACCTGACTTTCCATAGACTAGCCAGAACGGGGTCATACCAATGAGAGTTTTGTAAGCAATTCTAGATGCCCATAAAGCATCATCTAACTTTAATGACCAATCTTTGTGTGAAGTAGAGACTATTTTCTCTAATATGGCTTTAATTTCACGATTAGAGATCTCAACTTGCCCATTGGTTTGTGGATGGTATGGTGTTGCCACTTTGTGACTTACTCCATATTTCTTGAGTAAATTTTCAAACTATTTTTCTATAAAATGTGACCCTCTATCACTAATAACTACTTTAGGTATGCCAAATCATGGAAAGATTATTTTCTTAAACAATTTGATGACTGTTTTTGCATCACTTGTAGGAGAAGCTATGACCTCCACCCATTTTGATACATAGTCCGCCGCCACCAGAATAAAGTTATTTCCACATGAGGAAGGAAATGATCCCATAAAATCTATTCTCCATACATCAAACAATTCTACTTCAAGAATGTAGTTTAGTGACATTTCATTTATTTTGATGATATTTCCGGTCCTTTGGCATTGATCGCAAGATTGTACAAAGTCTCGTGTATCTTTGAATAAATTTGGCCAATAAAATCCTGTTTCTAAGATCTTTGCAGTTGTTTTTAAACATCCCAAATGCCCCCATATGATGAAGAATGACAATGGAACAAAATGTCCTTAACTTCTTCCTCTTCGATAGATTACATCACTACATTTCTTATAAAGAAGTGGTTCATCCCAAATATAGTTCTTGACGTCTGAAAAAAAAAATTCTTTGTTGTCTAGAGAAATTTGGGGGTAGAACTCCACTTGCCAGGTAATTAACAAAATCTGCATATCAAGGTGTCTTTACACATGCTAATGCCAAAAGGTGTTCATCTGGAAAAATATCATCAATAGGTACATCATATTTTGTATCCTTTTCTCTATTTTGCCATACACGTGATAAATGATCAGCCACTACATTTTCTGCCCCTTTCTTGTCCATGATTTCTAAGTTAAATTCTTGAAGAAGTAAGATCCACCTGATAAGCTATGATTTTGTATCTTTCTTGCCCAATAAATATCGGATGGCAGCATGATCAGTATATACTATCACTTTTGAGCCCACTAAATAAGATCTGAACTTATCAAATGCAAAGACTACCGCTAGGAATTATTTTTTAGTAGTGGAATAGTTTACTTAGGTTGCATCTAATGTCTTGCTTGCATAGTGGATTGTATGTAAAATCTTGTTCTTCCTTTGCCCTAAAACTACTCCTACTGCAAAGTCACTGGCGTCACACATAACTTCAAATGGAAGCTCCCAATCCGGGGCTTGAATTACTGGAGCTGAGGTAAGGGCTCTTTTAATCTTTTTGAAAGCCTCTATGCAATCATCATCAAAATAGAATTCAACATCTTTATTCAGTAAATTAGTTAATGGCTTAGAGATTTTTGAAAAATCCTTGATAAAACGCTTGTAGAACCCAGCATGCCCTAAGAAGCTCCTTACTCCTTTTACATTAATTAGCGGGGGTAACTTCTCTATTACTTCTACCTTGGCTAGATCCACTTCAATCTCATGCTCTGATATCTTATGTCCCAAGAAAATCCCTTCTTTAACCATAAAGTGGAATTTTCCCCAATTTAATACTAAGTTTACATCTTCACACCGTTGAAGAATCATAGAAAGTTTTAGTAAACAAGTGTTGAAGTCATTTCCATAAACTGAGAAATCATCCATGAATACCTCCATGATTTTCTCTATTAGATCTGAAAAAATTGCCATCATGCATCTTTGAAATGTAGCTGGGGCATTACAAAGTCCAAATGGCATACACCGATAAGCAAAAGTTCCATAGGGACATGTGAAAGTGGTCTTCTCTTGATCTTGAGGATGAATTGGAATTTGGAAGAATCCCGAATAGCCATCCAAATAACAAAAATATGAGTGTTTTGCCAATCTTTCAAGCATCTCATCAATAAATAGTAAAGGAAAATGATCCTTCCTAGTTTCTTTATTCAACTTCATGTAATCAATACACATCCGCCACCTTGTGACCGTTCGTGTTGGAACCAACTTATTGGTCTCATTTCTAATTACAGTCATTTCTCCTTTTTTTTGGAACCACATGCACTTAACTCACCCATTCACTATCTGAAATAGGATAAATGATCCCAACATCAAGAAGTTTAAGTACTTCTTTCTTCACCACCTCTTTCAAATTTGGGTTTAATCTTCTTTGATGTTCAATTGAATTTTTATGTCCTTCTTCAAGTAAGATTCTATGCATACAAAGTGAAGGACTAATTCCCTTAATATCATCAATAGTGTACCCAATCACTTTTCTATGCAACCTTAACTCATTAATCAATCTTTGTGTTTCCTACTCAGTCAAGTTTGCATTGATTATCACTGGAAAAGTGGAATTCGATCCAAGGAATGCATATTTAAGGTTGGGTGCAATGGTTTTAACTCTAGATGAGGTGGCATAATTTCTGACAAAGTTGGGTCCTTCTCCAACAACTTTATTCCTTCTTTTGGATATCCTTTCCCTAAGTTCTCCTCGGTTTCTGATATCATCTCTTCATCTTCTTCATAATCAATGTTATCTTCTACATAAGAAACATTTGGGAACTCCTCCCTTTTAATAGGCTCAGTTGAAGATATTCCTCCTCCAAACATTTTTGATAGAGACTCACAACACCAAGGAAATAAATCTTGAAGATCTCTTTGATTCACAGTGATGCCTTCTTCAACCTCCTCCTGAATTTTACCATTTGCAAGTTCTTGTTTATTTTCCTCATCGCTTTCTTTTTCTTTATCTTCAAATGCACTACATGTGAGAGTCATTAGATTTTGCCCTGACCAATCATTAAGATTTGATGCTATCCTATAGATTATTTCATATGCTTCATCTAAACTTTTCTTCATGAAAGATCCTACAGATGCCACATCTAACTGACTCTTATTTTGGAAAGAAAGCCCAATATAGAATAAATGTATAATCAACCATTTCTCAATACTATGATGCAGACAAAAATTCAGAAGAGATGAATATCTTTCCCAAGCTTGATGTAATTCCTCTTTGGCAAGTTGCTTAAAACTCAGAATTTGATTTCTCAAATGTATGGTCTTTTGTGGAGAAAAATATTTGTTCAAAAATTTCTGCTCTAACTCAACCCAAGTTCTGATACTTCTAGGTTGCAAGGTATTAAACCACTTCTTTGCAGCATCCTTAAGACTAAAAGGGAAAACCAATAGACAAATAGCATGAGATAGAACCCCTTCATATCTCAGTGTATTACAATATCTGTGAAATTCTATGAGATGTGAATAAGGATTCTCCAACTCTAACCCCCCCAAACTGATCCTGCTGAATTTTTGAGATAAAAGATGGTCTAAGCATAAAATTTCTTGCTTGAATCTCTGGCTGAACAATGGGCCCTAAATCTTGGACAGACTTTGGAACCCCATAATATTTTAGTGATCTGAATACCATATTTGAGTGTTCTTGTTCTTCTTGATTTCTTTGTAAAATCTTGCTTCTATGAAAAGTTCTATCAATCTCTAGATCAAGAGGTAATAGATTTCCTGCAAAGTTATATCTACGTATACAAGAATAAGATCTCAAGTTTTTTTTTAGAATTTCTTTTTACTTGAAAACAAACTGGATCAAAATGCTGAAAATATAAAATACAAAATTTGAATTGCAACAAGTTAAATTACAGGAAAAGTAAACAAAAATAAAAGATAGGATTGTGAAAATAGAATTTCTAAGACTAGTTACAACTATGTAATAGAAAAGAAAAGAAAGGTCTAGTCTAACTCATGATTATCTCTAATATTATAGACGCAGCCCCTGGAAACGGCGGCAAAAACTTGTCAACTCAACCATAAGTGCACGATTTCATCGTAAGTAATAAAAAGATATCAAATCCACAGGGACTGGTTATAAGCACTAGAGATGTCTCACAACGAATTAGCTAAACAATCGACAAAGGAAGTGAATGTACTAAGTAGCAATTAGAAATAGAAATAGAAAAGCAAATGTAAGAACTTGGTTTTCACGAGAGTTCTAGGAGTCCGATCTCATTGTGATATTTATCAATGTAAGGTGATCTACCAATTCTTAACCTCAATTGTCATGCATTTGCAGGAAGTTGTCGGTTTCCTCCTACAAAAGTTAACCGGCAAGGAACTTTTATCTATACCTCTAGTAATTTGATAGTTATGGTCTCCATGAAGTACGTTAGCAGGGCAACATGTCACCAACGCCCCTCTGTCATACAACATAGAAGCTCATCACCATTCAATCCACATAAAGCCATAGGGAATAAATGCACTCAACCAATCCACTTCCTTGTAAGACTAGCTTCACCCTTCAAGGTGATTCCCTAGATGTCCGTTAGCGGGGCAACCTGTCACTAGTGCCTCTCAGTCATACAATCTAGGGAATCCCTCTACGAGATCCACAATTAGCACAAACATCCAATCAAGCATGGAAATCAGATCCAAACACAACAATCTACACAAGATCAAATAGATACAAAACATAACAACATCATTGATATAGGAATTTGGCATATCCATGAGATTCTTACATCAAATCACACCACAAATACTCCCTTAGTCCTAGAACAATGAATGCACCCCATAATGTAAAGATAGAGATCCGAAGAAAATAAGATCATAAACATTTCAATCCAAATCATGAGAAGAGAATAGAAATGCTAATCTAAAGATGATGAGTGATCTTCAGAACCAATCCCTCGCTTCTGGAGTTGAATCTGAGATAGAAATGGCTCAAGAATGTTGGATCACGACTGGAGATTGGCCCAAACTTGATCTCCCCAAAAGGGAGAGCCTCCTCCCTTTGAAAAGAGGAAGAAGCTCTTTATATAGTGCAGGGAACGGGCACCACACGACCCATGCCACGGCCATGCCAATCCACATGGCCCCAGCTGCTCTGCCCTCGGCCAAGGTCACACGGCCGTGTGACCTTCACACGGCCGTGTGGCACCCATAGTCATGCCAATCTTTGCCTCTGGAAAACTCACACAGTCGTGTGGTACACACGGCCTAGGCTTGCCTCTTCTCTAGAAATGTTGCACGACTATGTGGAGAAGTTGTTTGGGTCGTGTAGATCTACATGGCCAGGTTCTAGTTGTGCTTGCTGGGATGACACGGTCGTGCCAATCCACATGGCTGTGTCATTCTCCTTCTCCGGTGAAGCTACATGGTCGGTCTGTTCCACATGACCAAGGTCATTTTCCTCCTTGCTCCTTTGGCACGGTCGTGTGGCTCATATGGCCAATGTTGTCTTCCTTTGCTTATTGCCTAGATCAGCCACAAACATCATTTCTTCTCCAAATTCAACTCCTGAAGACAGAAAATACACAAGAGCAGATCTCCGAATAAAGAAAAGTATTTATGCTGAAAGTAAGTCAAAGAGTATGAAAGTATATAGACAAAGCATGCGTAAAATATGTAAATGTGCATTAAAACATGCTAAACAAGTGTATACAATCTACGTACATTAGTTAGCTATAAAAAAATATTTTGTCAAATTAATGTTTAAGGGCAAGGATATAATCAGAAGGACTAAACAAATACATATGAACTAGTTTTATATCATTCCGAGCTCTCTAGGTCAATCAACCAGACTTGGAGACATTTATTTTTATTTTAAATATTGAACATTCTACGATGAATCCATAGATTCATCACCAAATTTTTGATAAATCAAAATATTAGTCATAAGTTGTTAAAAAAATATTAAAAATGCTAATAAATGTCTCTAAAACTAGTAGATAGACCTATAAAGCTAGGAATGACAAAAAAAAACATTATTTTATATGTATTCATCTAGTTCTCCTGATTATATAAATGCCCTCAAACATCAATTTGACCAAATATATTAAAAGTAGTGATTTTATAGATGAAAATTTAATATTTTTGGATACATTTGTGTTAAAAAGATCTCGGATTTCAATATATTAGGTCAAATTGATATTTGAGGATATAGATATAATAAAGAGATTTATACAAACGCATAGGGACTAGTTTTTGTTGGTACCCCGAGTTAGTTTTGATGTGGTCAACCAAGTTAAGTTAGGTCATGTGTTTGTTTGATGCCTTGTGTTTAAGTGTGCAGGAACTTAGGAGCACAGAAAATTGAGCGAATGACGCAGCTAGCAAGAAGGATGGCACAGGAGAGAGTCGACGGGCTCGATGCATCTAAGGGATGAGGTGCAGCGGAAGAGTACTAGCGAATGAGAAGGAAGTGCGTGGCATTTTCAAGGGATGAGAAGCTGGAGCAGAAGCTTGCTCAAAAAGAAGGCCAGAAAATGAGTTCGAGTGAGACTTATTCCGGATGGCCAAAAGCATCCAAGCGAATATAGTCAGATCTGAGGAGAACTAGACAGTCAACAACTTGTTGACTGCCCAGGCACCTAGACCAAGTCCAAGCGCTCAAATGCTCTAGGCGCCCAGACCACCCTGGGCAGCCCAGGACAGTCCTCGACGCGACCCTGTTCGGGGCCACGTCAGCATGGTCTAAGCGCCTGGAACTGGTCCATTCACTTGGACCAGAAAAATTCTATCTTTAATGAGCAGCTATAGCATGGATAAAACATTATCTACGCCTAGGTGCTGGACCCATTCTAGGCGTCCAGAGCTGCCACATCAACAAATGGATATATTCGACTAGTAGGCTATAAATAGAACCCTGTTCTTAGTAGTTCAGATCATCACTTATACACAAACTTCTTTATTGTTCTACTACTCTTATTGTGTGATTCCAACACTTGTTAGAGGCTTCTCTGCCTAGGACAAAAGAAGAATTTGTTAAGTACTTTCAACATCTTCGATTAACAACCTTCCGGATTATAACCAAGTAAAATCAGTAGCCTCTTTTAATTTATGCATTATAGTTTCTTTTTATACAAGTATTTATTTTAATCAAGTTATAAGATCAAGAAAGACTGATTTTCTTTTTTCAGGGCAATTCACCCCCCTCTTGCCTATCGCACGAGTCCTAACAAGTGGTATTAGAGCAAAGCTTATTTTAGAAGGACTAACTGTCATTCGAAGCAAAAAAAATAACCTAATCCAGCATCTACCCGTTGAAATTTGAGGGAGATTTTGCGACGTGGAAAAAGCACATGGAGGTATTCTTCAAGACTGATTTTGAAATATTACTAATTATAAAATATGGTTTTGTAACACCCATAAATTAGCACGAAGCTGAGAAAGAAGAGTGTACATGGACGAACAAGGAGTAGGCTGACTTTATGGCTAATAGAAAAGTAGAGTTCCATCTGCTTAGTGTTCTTCTTGTTGGTTTGAGTAGGCCGGCTGGAGAGGGTTGAGTTGCCAGAAACACTTAAACAAGCACCTTTCTCGACTTTCAACTCAGATTAATAAAGCAATTAAAATATAATTAACAACTTAAAATAAATAAGTAAAAGATCACTATTTACTTGGTTACAACCTAGATGGTGGTTAATCCAAGGTAAATGAAAGCTCACTAAGAATCTCCTTCGCTGAAGGCGGAGAAGCCTTTTACACACAGTGAAAGTTCATAAATGACTAGGAAACTGAATATCGAAGTTGTTACATCTTTCCTAAGTCTAGGGGTCTTTTTATAGACCCTAGAAAAACTTATCTGTAAGCTGAAGGCGCCTTCCATAGGGCTAGAAGGCACCTCCAACAGGGTCAAAGGATAAAACTTTATTCTTTCCACAACGGCCAAAATTGTCTGGTCAAAGGTGTCTTCCATGGCTATGGATGGCGCCTTCGCACTGTTCATCAAAGACACCTTCCAACCATGGAAGGCTCCTTCCACAGAAGGCGTGGAGGCGCCTTCAACATGTTGGTTACTACTCGGAATATCGTACTGGTTCCCCTGCACAAAAATTTTGTACAAGTCCTGAACCATTCCTAATAGTCTATTGTGTTATTTAGAAATTAAATTTGGAATCGCAAACAGAACTTAACATTATTGATTCCAAATTCAACTTAACTGTTCTTAGTGGTTTAGACTTGGATCGCAAACGATGCTTAATATTATTGATCCAAATCCACCTATGTTACAAATTCAATTAAATATTAATTTCAGATACCGGCTTCTAGGTTAAACATAGCGAGGTACTAGGCCTTCTTGGGTATGGGAGCATCCACCACTTCCTAGACAAAGCCTTTCAATGAAATTCAATATTTAGTTTCCTTATAGTAACCCTAGGTTTAACCAAAAGGAACAATCGAATCACAAGTTCGAAAAATAAAAGAAACACAAAATTGAAAACATAAATTCGATAACCTAGATTCATTAGCCTCTTGTGTTTGGTATTTCAAGATCTAAATAAAAGGATGAACTAGTTATGATGCGGAAACTAATAACTAGTTATACCTTTTATAGCTTATAGACCTTATGATCTTCTGTCGTATTCTTCTTATCTCGGACGTTGTGTGGGCGACGATCTATCGAGACAAGAATCTACCTAAGCTTCCTTCTTCTCCTTGTAAGTTTTGGCCACCAAGAATCTCCTAGAGATGAAGGTCTTCGGCCACCAACCAAGCTCCAAGGGATGTAAAGAAACAAAGCCTCCTTTCTCTACTTCTTCTCCAAGCAAAATCTGACCACCAAGAGTCTCCTAAAGAGTTGATGCAGCCGGCCAAAGAAGAAGAAAAGGAGGAGAGGATGAGGGTCGGCCACCACCAAGGAAGAGAGGAGAGGAAATAATAGATGTATTGTTATGAGGTGGGGCACCTCTACCCTCTCTTATATATTCCTTGGTCTTGGCAAATAAGGAAAGTTTAATTAAAACTTCCTTAATTTCCTTGCCAATGAAAGGAAATTTTAATTAAAATTTCCTTTTCTTGTTTCTATTGGCCGACCACCTCAAATCCTCCAAACAAGGAAAGTTTTAAACACAAAATTAAAACTTCCTAATTTGTTTTCAGAAATTTTTAAAATAAAATTTCTCTTTAAAAATTTCCTTCATGGTTGGTTATAAAAGGAAACTTTTATAAATTAAAATCTCTCTATTAAAACATGTGGATGATTACAATAAGGAAAGTTTTCTCCAAAATTAAAATCTTCCTTTCAATCTACAAATAAGGAAAGATATCAATCCTTTCTCTTAATCTTTTGTAGAAACTATAAAAGGAAAGATTTAATTTTAAAACTCTCTTTTAAATCATGGCTTCCACATAAGGAAAGATTTAAAAAAAATAAAATCCTTTTAATTTTATTGTGGTCGGCCACCAACTTGGGCTCCAAGTTAGAGTCGGCCACCTACTTGCTCCATCAAGGCTTGAACTTGGTCGACCCCTTGCTTGGGCTCCAAGCTTGGCTTGGCCGGTCACCTTAAGATGGGTAAGAAGGTGGGTATGGGTGGGTATATGACTTTATAAATAAGAGGCTACGACAATGACCGAGAGGAGGAATTGGTTTTGGTCTCCCAATGAACTTGAGCTTCCCGTGTTCGCCCCGAACACCCAACTCGAGTTCATCAATAATAACTCATACCACTATTGAGTTATTATTGAACTACCGCACCAATCCCATATTGCTATAGGGGCTCCTTCTTATCATGAGTGTGTTAGTCTCCCTGTGTTTAAGATATTGAATGTCCACTAATTAAATGAGTTACTGACAACTCACTTTAATTAATATCTAGCTCCAAAAGTAGTACCACTCAACCTTATTGTCATGTCGGACTAAGTCCACCTGCAGGGTTTACATGACAATCCTTATGAGCTCCTCTTGGGGGCATCATCATCCTAGATTCCTAGGACACAGTTTCCTTCTATAATCAACAACACACACTATAAATAATATTATTTCCCAACTTATCGAGCCTATTGATTTATCAAACTAAATCGCACCCTTTGATAAATTAAAGAAATAAATATTAAGTATATGTGCTTGTTATTATATTAGGATTAAGAGCACACACTTCCATAATAACCGAGGTCTTTGTTTCTTTATAAAGTCAGTATAAAAGAAACGACCTCAAATGGTTCTACTCAATACACTCTGAGTGTACTAGTGTAATTATACAGTCAAGATAAACTAATACCAAATTACACTATAACTATTCCAATGGTTTGTTCCTATCCATCTTAGTCGTGAGCTACTGTTTATAATTTATAAGGAACTAATAACATGATCTTCTGTGTGTGACACCACATACCATGTTATCTATAATATAAATTAATTGAACAACTACACTTAGTATATAGATATTTGACCAATGTGATTCTTTTATTTCAAAAATAAATGTTTACAAAAAGCTAGACTTTTAGTATACACTCTAACAATCTCCGACTTATACTAAAAGACTATGATGTCATAAACGCTGCCATACATCTGATTCCTATTCCTTCAATATGTCGATCAAAAGCTTTCGTCGGAAGGGCCTTAGTGAAAGGATCTGCCAGGTTATCCGCTGATGCAATCTTGGCGACAACAACCTCTCCTCGCTTTACGATGTCTCGTATCAGGTGGTACTTGTGCTCTATGTGTTTACTTGCCTTATGGGCTCGTGGTTCCTTCGAGTTTGCTACTGCACCACTATTATCATAATAAATTGTGATGATTTTGGGCAAACCAGGAATCACATCTAAGTCCATCAAGAAGTTCCTGAGCTATACTGCTTTTTTGGATGCCTCAGAGGCTGCCACATACTCAGCTTCCATGGTTGAGTCTGAAACGCATTTCTGCTTGACACTCCTCCATGCTATGGCTCCACCTCCTAAAGTAAACACATAGCCTGATGTAGACTTACTATTGTCCCTATCTGATTGGAAATCAGAATATGTGTAACCCACAGGGATCAAATCATCTGTTTGGTAAACCAGCATATAATCTCTAGTCCTTCTCAAGTACTTCAATATATGCTTTACAGTACTCCAATGTCTTTGTCCAGGGTTACTTTGATATCTGCTTACCATGCCCACGGCAAAACCGATATCCGGTCTCGTACACAGGATAGCGTACATTAGGCTTTCGATAGTTGAAGCATAAGGAACTACCTTCATGTCCTCTATCTCCTTTGATGTCTTCGAAGACATCTCTTTAGATAAAGCTACTTCATGCCTAAAAGGTAGAAATCCTTTCTTGGAGTCTTGCATGCTAAAATGAGCAAGGATTGTATCGATATACGAAGCTTGGGACAAGCACATCATCCTTTTCTTGCGATCCCTTATTACTTTGATCCCAAGAATATGTGCGCATTCTCCTAAGTCCTTCATATCGAATTGCTTGGACAACAATGCCCTTACATCTGACAACACTTTGATATTATTTCCAACTAACAAAATGTCATCTACGTATAGTACAAGAAATACCACCACATTTCCATCACACTTCTTGTATACACAAGACTCATTCGGACACTGAATAAATCCATACGATTGGATTACTTCATTAAATCAGATGTTCCAAGATCTTGAAGCTTGCTTTAGTCCATAAATAGACCGATTTAGCTTGCACACTAGATGCACTTTGCCTTTTTCAATGAACCCCTTTGGTTGCTTCATATGGATGTTTTCTTCAAGACTTCCGTTAAGGAAAGTTGTCTTGACATCTATTTGTCAAACCTCATAATCTATATGAGTGGCAATATATAAGAGTATCCGGATAGACTTAAGCATGGCTACCGGCGAAAAAAATTTCTCATAATCGATACCCTCTTTCTGAGTGTACCCTTTCGCAATAAGCCTTGCTTTGAAGGTTTCCACTTTCCCATCTGTCCCTCTTTTCCTTTTGTAGATCCACTTACATCCAATAGCTTTTACACTATTTGATGGTTATACTAGTTCCTAGACTTTGTTAGAATACATGGATTCTATTTCTAAATTCATTACTTTTTGCCAAGATGCTGCATCTTTATCTTGGAGTACTTCGTCATATGTTCGGGGATCAGGTTCATGTTTACCTGGGATCAAGTCTGAAGACTCTCCCAAAAATATGAATCTTTCAGGTTGTCTCACAACCCTCCCACTACGACGAGGCACTGTCTGTGGTTGTGTATCATTTGTGATACGTGTTGTAGTTTCTTGTGATATTTCATCTTGAACTGTTGGTACTAGACTAGATGTGTCCTCTCTAATTTCTTCTAGAAAAATTTCACTCATGGGCTTATGGTTCATTACATAATCTTCCTCTAAAAATCGAGCATTGGTGCTAACAATGATCTTCTGATTTTTAGGATTATAAAACAAACCACCTTTCGTTCCTTTAGGATATCCCACAAACAGATAAATTTCTGTACGTGATTCCAACTTGTCAGTATCTCCCTTTAGCACATATGTTGGACTACCCCATATCCGAATATGACTCAGACTAGGCTTACGCTCATTCCACAATTCCATGGGAGTAGAGGGTATTGATTTAGAAGGTACCATATTCAGAATGTATACTGCTGTTTCCAAAGCATATCCCCAAAATGAATTTGGTAATTTTGAATAACTCATCATCGATCTAACCATTTCCATAAGAGTCCTAGTCTTTCGTTCTGCCACACCATTCTGTTGGGGTGTACCAGGTGTAGACAATTGGGATTGAACCCCAGCCTCTGATAAGTAATTCCTAAACTCTCCAAAAAGGTATTCGCTACACGATCGGACCGTAGTGTCTTGATACTTTTACCATGACGTTTTTCTACATCAGCCTTATACTCTTTGAACTTGTCAAAACATTCAGACTTGCGGCGCATCAAGTAAATATACCCATATCTCGAATAGTCGTCTATGAAGGAGATAAAATATTCAAAATCACCTCTTACCTGGATAGACATAGGATGACACAAATCAGAATAAACCAATTCTAACACATCTTTGGCTTTATACCCCTTGGCCTTAAAAGGTCTCTTGGTCATTTTACCTTCCAAGCAAGATTCACAAGTTGGAAAGTTTTCCAACACTAATGAACCCAAGAGTCCATTGGCTATTAGCCTTTGAATCCTACTTAAGTTAATATGACCGAGCCTTAGATGCCAAAGATATGTTTGGTTCATTTCCGAAGGTTCCTTTCTCTTATTTGAATTAGAAGATGTGTTATTAATTTTCATTTGTTGCTTTATGGGAGAAATTGGATTTAAAGTATAATAATTGCCTACTAATGTACCAGAACAGATAATAACCCTATTCTTCTTGATAACTACTTTGCCATAAAAAAAAACAAAATATCCATCCACCAACAATTTAGAAACTAAAGTTAAATTCTTTCTAAAAGTTAGTACATAAAGACAATTTCTTAAAATCAAAGTTCTATTCCTATTGAATGATAAGTAGACGTCTCCCACTACAACAGCCGCCACTTTTGTAGTATTTCCCATATAGACGGTTATCTCTCCCTTAAATAGTCACCGAGTTTCCTGGAACCCCTGCAATGTATTGCGGATATGATCAGTGGCTTCTGTATCTACACACCAGGTGCTGGTAGATAACACCGCTAAACATGTTTCAACTACTAGAGAATAAGATATACCTTTATTATTCTCTCTCTTATGAGGACAGTCCGCCTTCCAATGTCCAGTCTGCTTGTAAATAAAGCACTTGCCTTTCGGCTTCTTTACTCCAGCTTTCGGTCCAGTACCTAGAGATCTATTCACCTTCTTTGCTGAGTCAGCTTGTTTCTTATTCTTCTTCTTACCTTTTGACTTAGAAGTAGAAACATTTTCAGCAAAGTGAATTTGAGAATTATGACGAAATAACCCTTCTGCTGCCTGAAGTTTTGTCAGTAGTTCTGCCAATGAATACATCCTCTTATTCATATTATAGTTTAGGTGGAACTGCTCAAAACTTTTGGGTAGCATTTGGAGAATAATATCGACATAGGTTTCCCCATCGATTTCAGCTCCAAGGATTTGTATCTCGTTCAAGTAAGCCATCATCTTTAGGATATGATCCCTTACGGGTGTCCCTTCTGACATGGTGGTTGTCATTAATTTTCTCATTGCCTCTTGCCTTGCAGCCCGACTCTGGTGTCTGAAGAGTTCCTTGAGATTCTTCATCATATCATAAGCAGCAGTTGGCAAGTCCTGATGTTGTTGTTGCAGCACATTTGACATTGAAGCCAAAATGTAACATCGTGCCATCTCATCTGCCTTTACCCATTTCTTATGATACTCAATCTCCTCTTCACTAGAATCACTATTAGGCACTTCAGGGAAGGTCTCTAACAGTACAAACTTATAACCTTCAGCAGTTAGGACAATGTCCAGGTTTCTTTCCCAATCTATGTAGTTGGGACCAGTAAGTTTGTTCTCTTTCAGTATAATAGCTAGTGGATTGAAAGCCATCCTAAGAATCACAAAATAAACTTTTGGTCAAGACTCTAAATTTAGAATAATATTGATTTCTCAAACAATATTATTTAAATTTATCAACACCTCAAAACACCGTGAATTTTGCATACCACGTTAGTATCGACGTATACAAATTCAACATTTGTAAGAGGAGGTTTTACCCATTAATTTTATTATCTTGTCATCCTAACTTTATGACAAATAAAATTAATAGTTGGTATTCCTTTGGTCACACAAATAATAGCAGTGACTCCGTTGGGGAGGATACTATTAAATGTGCTTAAGTGTATACCATTACTTGATACTTAGTCCATTAAATAGGATTGTGCCCCTTCAGTTGGAGAAGATCACACGCTCTTAAATAATTTCCTATAACCATCCATAAAGGAAGTTTGATCTAGTGATCTGCAAACAAACTCATCAGTTGTGGAGGGAGACACTCAAAGCCAACACGCAAGTTTGTTGCATCACTTACAAACCAGTAATGGAGACCATAGAATTTATTTACAAATCCCTCTCCCACTTAGTTATTTAAGGTGAGGAATTTTAACCATGCAAGCACACATCACAGTAAATAAAGCAATAAATATGGAAATATAATTTTCCAACTATTATGGCTTCTTCCATCATTGTCCTCCGTGTGCTGCCAACCCTAGCTGCTACCATTTTTAGCCACCGCAATCGGGTCTAGTCGTCGTATCTATCTTGCTTCTTTTTCCGCTGCGCCTCTGGTCCTCAAATAGTACCATGCCTCACAAGGATACGATCCGCGACAAAACTAGAATTTTACATTTATCGATCCTATATTCCACAAGGGAATGTACATGTAATCTAGATCGAAACAAAAATGTAAAATCCTATAATAAATACAGCTCCTACTGTATTTAAAACATATAATCATGCACACACATAAAATGCCCTTGACATGTCCAAGGGTCCAATTACACACAATCACTATAAGCCATAATAGTTGGAGCCTACAAACACAGAGTTAGCATATCCTACTATTATCCTGCCTAAATTATGTATAACATATGCATAATTAAACTGAAAACCAAACACACAGAGGCAAACCCTAGCTCTGATACCAATTGTTGGTTGCTACTCGGAATATTGTACCGGTTCCCCTGCACAAAAATTTTGTACAAGTCCTGAACCATTCCTAACAACCTATTGTGTTCTTTAGAAATTAAATTTGAAATCGCAAACAGAACTTAACATTATTGATTCCAAATTCAACTTATTTGTTCTTAGTGGTTTAGACTTAGATCGCAAACGATGCTTAACATTATTAATCCAAATCCACCCATGTTATAAATTCAATTAAATATTAACTTCAAAGATCGGCTTCCAGGTTAAACATGACGAGACACTAGGCCTTCTTGAGTATGGGAGCATCCACCACTTCCTAGATAAAGTCTTTCAAAGAAATTCAATATTTAATTTCCTTATAGTAACCCTAGGTTTAACCAAAAGGAACAATCGAATCACAAGCTCGAAAAACAAAAGAGACACAAAATCAAAAACATAAATTCGATAACCTAGATTCATTAGCCTCTTGTGTTTGGTATTTCAAGATCTAAATAAAAGGATGAACTAGTTATACCTTTTATAGATTATAGACCTCACGATCTTCTGTCGTATTCCTCTTCTTATCTCGGACGTTGTGTGGGCGGCGATCTACCGTGACGAGAATCCACCCAAGCTTCCTTCTTCTCCTTGCAAGTTTCGGTCACCAAGAATCTCCTAGAGATGAAGGTCTTCGGCACCAACCAACACTACAACAAAAATAGTTTTTCACATCTTGCTATTAACAGCGCACATTAAAAGCAAGTCGTTAATAGTATTATTAACGGCGTGCATGTTGATGTGCGTTATTAATAGTATAAACTTGAAGAAGAAAAAAAATTACATCTAGATATTAACGGCGCACATTAAAAGCATGTCATTAATATTATAAATATTTAATAATAATAACGGCGTGAAAAAATAGACATGCTGTGAATACTTTTATTTATTATCAACAGCATGTAGCATGCTATGATTAATTTTAAAATAAATAAGAAAAGACAATAATAAAATAAAGTTATCTTTAAAAAAATTAAAAAAACAAGAAAACTTAAGTAATCGTTGGTTAAAAAATAAGTAAAGAAAAATTAAAGTAAAAAAATGTAATAATAATAAAATAAAGTTATCTTTAAAAAAATTAAATAAAAAAACACATTGATTAAAAATGTAAGTAATTGTTGGTTAAAAAATAAGTAAAGAAAAATTAAAGTAAAACAAAAATGTAATAACTAAATAAAAAAATACCATTAAAATCAAAAGAATGCACAAATTGTATTAGGTTAAAAAAACAAGTCAAAGCCGCCCGAAGTCATTGCCGCACTCCTCAACAACTCTCCACCTCTCTTCACTACCGTCGTCAGACTCCTCTCTACCTCTCCGTACTCACCGCCACTGGCCATAGGACTCCTCTCTGCCTCTCCGCATTGACCATTGTCAGCCACACGACTCCACTCTGTCTCTCCGCACTTGTCGTTGTCTGCCGCAATACTTCCATCACTCCACATTGTAGGACCACAGCAAGATTAAGCAAGCCCTCTACTAACCACTCCGCACTCTATATCAAGCCAAAATCTCAAATCCAAAGGTAACCCTAATCTCTAAGTCCCTAAACTTATTTGGGTGACAATGTTTGATGCTTTCACTTTTTGTGAACTTTGTTCAACTTTAATTGTTGTACACTTAAGTGCTCATTTTATAAATGGATCAAAGATTTTTAAATGCTCTGATTTAACAGAATCAGTTAGGGATGATCAATTCTATAGTGTAGTGGAGAAGTTGGATTAATAATTACAATTTCACATCCTCTTTTTGTGAGCGATCTAAGTAAAAGATTTTTATAGTTTTGATTGCTTAATGTTTTGATTTGTTGTCACCCTTGCTCTACATCTTGTGTGTTACATGCATAGAATTGACTGAAATGCACATTGATTAGCTTAGAATTGGAATTGAGTACTGATCTTGTGTGTTACATGAATATATTAATACAATTCTATTAGTTATATCACCCTTGCTCGTGAAGTCGAGTGGGTTCACGAGATCTCAGTTTGTTGAAGCCTGAATTTATGGACCAGAATCAGTGGGACTTGTTTGTACAGAGGACATTATCATTTACCTTTCAAGTAAGTGTTTATTTTCTTGTTATGGTTGGGTAAGAGACTACTAAGTTTTAATATGTTGGAGAGTTTGATTATGCGATTTTAACTAATCTTAGAAAAAGAGTGCAAGATTTAGAGCAATGAGGGAAAAATAAAACCACATTCATACAATGAGCCGGAGAGGTTATGCCCGTTTGATTCACATTATGATAATTATTTTTAATTTTTTATAATTTAGTAATAAGTATTGATATATGTATCTTTTGAATATGTTGTAATGATTTTGTATATATTTCTATATTTAAGGAAAAGAGAAGTCCGGTAGATACAAAAATTATGAGATCACAAGTTTGGATTGAATGTCACAAAAAAAAAATGGAGAACCTAGTACTCAAGTTATTGGAGAGAAAATGATAAGTATGTCCACTCATTTTAGATATCTTTGGTATTTTATTCCACTGATCTTGTTTTTCATAAGCATTTATACTTAAAATCTCTATTTATACTCGTACCATTGTCTCCGTAATATCAACTCTATAAAAGATGATTCATCCATTGTAATTACAATATATTATATTTTACAACCTAAAATATTTTTTTTATAACTCTTTGTATATGTGTTCAAGCCGGTTTTTATTTGTGAGTTGATACATGTGTTCAGTTTCATGGCTATCCATCTATTAGCTATTGCATGTGCAACATTCGTATTTTTTTCAAAAGAAACAAAACTTATTAATCAGTACTGTTGTTTTGATCATCTGTTTTCGTCGTTACAAAATGATAGCAATAGAATGAGTTGTAGCTCAATGATTGTTGTTATAGATTTCTTATAGTCATGTACTGGTTTAAAAACAATGACACCTTCTAGCTGATATGGATCCTAAAATAGTATTGAATAATTATCCACGTGTTAGAAGCATAAATAAATATAAAGATAATACAATGTATTATAAGGTGATATCTAAATGTCTTTACATCAGATATGTTGACATAAGTAGAGAATGAATAAGAAAAGTCATAACTTCACCACTTTACATTAGTGCATATGTTGACATAAGTAGAGAATGAATAAGAAAAGTCAAACTTGACCACTGTTATAACTTCACCATCTTCATACATTATATGTTGATTTCATTGAACTGCATACATTATATGTTTGAATTACCTACATTATATGTTGATGTCACCCTTATAGTCATCTATTATATTAATGATAATATATTGAAAGTTATTTTTTTTTTGCAGAAAAAATATTAACATGTCCACCCGAATCTCAAAACATAACTAATATTGTTGATGATGCAATCAACATTGTGTTTGACAAGGAAGCTCAGGGTAGAGTGCGCGGAATGAGATTTGGAGTAACACCATCGAAAGTTGGAACTTCTGTGCAACAAAATGGAACGGTTCAATAACTTCAAACTATCGTACAAAATGTTCAACAACAAATGTAAGAAATGAGTCAACAAAATCGACTAGAAATACAAGAAATGAGGTCAATATTTTTACAAAGTATGAGGCAACAAAATTATCTAGAACTGGTAGGTTAGTAAATAAACAACATATATAAAATAAGTTTGATATGTACACTTAAATGCTTTTGAATTATCATGATGATATTGTTTGACACTATTTAGTTATAAAATTAGATTGCTAGTGGTGGCATTTGTAGTGATATTGGGAATGATTTTGGTAGCAATAGCGATATCAATATTGGTGCAAAAAATAGTGGTGGTTTTGGTCATGCTTTCCAGGTAATTAACATAAAATTATGTATTTCTAAATCACAAAATTGTTACAAAAATATACATGATTGAATTAATAACTTTGTATTATTTATTTGCAGTCAAATTTGAGAAATGTGAATCATGGAGATATCTGTGCTAATACTAAATGTAAGCTGCTTCATTGGTCTGCCGATGAATTTGTTGTTGCAGAAGGTCGAATTGCATCCATAGATCCAAACACAAAAGTGTATCACATTATTCTTGGTGGATCATGTTGGAAAGTTTGGGTTGATAAAGTTTTGGTGGAAAGGTGGACCTAATTCGACCAAACGATGAAATGCAGTTTCTCGATGATACAATAGGAAGCACGGTCGTATGGTTGTCTAAATTTATAGTATTGTGTGATTAATACATATTATACTAATTTGTGTGGATTGTAAGTTTAATTGTTATGTAATTGCTAGTTTGTTAGAGATTTCGTATCTTGTTTTAGATCTTTAGAGTTTATTGGTATAATGAAAAACTATGACTTTTATTAATTTTGCATGGATTTGATTTGCACTAAATTTGTTGTAAAATTTTGGTTTATTATTTTCATCAAATTATTTTTTTAATATAGTTAAGACCATCAACAACGTACGTTTGCATGCCGTGGAAAATATTATCCGCGGCGTGCTTTGCGCGCTGCGGAAAAGATTATCCGCAGCGCGCAACACATGCCGCAGATAATATTATCCATAGCGTGCAATGCATGTCGCGGATAATATTTTTCGTGGCATGCATTGCGCGCTGCGGAAAATATTTTCCGTAGTACGCAAAGCACGCTGCAGATAATTTATGACTTTCAATAGCTTTTAATTGTGCAGCGCGCAATGTGCGATGCGGAAAGTGAATTTGTGCGCTGCGAAAAGCCATTTTTGTTGTAGTGCAAGCTCCAAGGGATGCAAAGAAAGAAAGCCTCCTTTCTCTACTTCTTCTCCAAGCAAAATCCGGCCACCAAGAGTCTCCTAGAGAGTTGATTCCGTTGGCCAAAGAAGAAGAAAAGGAGGAGAGGATGAGGGTCGGCCACCACCAAGGAAGAGAGGAGAGGAAATAATAGATGTATTGTTATGAGGTGAGACACCTCTACCCTCTCTCTTATATTCCTTGGTCTTGGCAAATAAGGAAAGTTTAATTAAAACTTCCTTAATTTCCTTGCCAATGAAAGGAAAATTTAATTAAAATTTCCTTTTCTTGTTTCTATTGGTTGGCCACCTCAAATCCTCCAAACAAGGAAAGTTTTAAACACAAAATTAAAACTTTCTAATTTATTTTCAGAATTTTTTAAAATAAAATTTCTCTTTAAAAATTCCTTTCATGGTTGGTTATAAAAGGAAACTTTTATAAATTAAAATATCTCTATTAAAACATGTGGATGATTACAATAAGGAAAGTTTTCTCCAAAATTAAAATCTTCCTTTTAATCTACAAATAAGGAAAGATATCAATCCTTTCTCTTAATCTTTTGTAGAAACTATAAAAGGAAAGATTTAATTTTAAAACTCTCTTTTAAATCATGGCTTCCACATAAGAAAAGATTTTAAAAAATAAAATCCTTTTAATTTTATCGTGGCTGGCCACCAACTTGGGCTCCAAGTTAGGGCCGGCCACCTACTTGCTCCATCAAGGCTTGAACTTGGCCAGCCCCTTGATTGGGCTCCAAGTTTGGCTTGGCTGGCCACCTTAAGATGGGTAAGAAGGTGGGTATAAGACTTTATAAATAAGAGGCTATGACAGGGACCGAGAGGAGGAATTGGGTTTGGTCTCCCGATGAACTTGAGCTTCCCGTGTTCGCCCTAAACATCCAACTCAAGTTCATCAATAATAACTCATACCACTAAAGAATTATTATTAAACTACCGCACCAATCCCATATTGCTATATGAGCTCCTTCTTATCATGAGTGTGTTAGTCTCCCTGTGTTTAAGATATTGAATGTCCACTAATTAAATGAGTTACTGACAACTTACTTTAATTAATATCTAGCTCCAAGAGTAGTACCACTAACCTTATCGTCATTTCGGACTAAGTCCACCTGCAGGGTTTACATGACAATCCTTATGAGCTCCTCTTGGGACATCATCATCTTAGATTCCTAGGACACAGTTTCCTTCTATAATCAACAACACACACTATAAATAATATTATTTCCCAACTTATCGGGCCTATTGATTTATCGAACTAAATCGCACCCTTTTATAAATTAAAGAAATAAATATTAAGTATATGTGCTTGTTATTATATTAGGATTAAGAGCACACACTTCCATAATAATAGAGGTCTTGTTCTTTTATTTAGTCAGTATAAAAAGAAGCTATCTCAAATGGTCTTACTCAATACACTCATAGTGTACTAGTGTAATTTTATAGTCAAGATAAACTAATACCAAATTACACTACGACTATTCCAATGGTTTGTTCCTATCCATCTTAGTCGTGAGCTACTGTTTATAATTTATAAAGAACTGATAACATGATCTTCTGTGTGTGACACCACATATCATTGTAAAATACCGAAAATAGGAAAATATTGATAAGGGAATTTTCTGGAATTTTTGGAAATTTTTTGGGAAGTTTTTGGAGCTCATACGGACGAGTTAACGGGGGTAAAAATGGGGCCCGTAAAAGCCTGTTTAGGCTACCCCGTTTTAAGCGAGGAAATATTTATATATATATATTTATTTCTTTTTCTTTTCTTTTGTTTTGTTTTCTCTTTTATTTTTCTCTCGCGCCCGAGGCTTCTTCCCCGCCCGACGCGAACTCTCTGCCCTAACCGGCGTCGGCCCGGTGGTTCCTTCTTCCCCCTTCTCTTCACCTCCTCGCCTAGGACCATGCCCTAAACCTCCCTCGCGCCGACTTTCTCTCCCAATTCCTTTCTCTCCTTCACCACAACGATGCCGACCTTCTCTACGCCGAGCTCTGCACAACACCACCGCCGACGCTCTCCCTTCTTCCTCCCTGTCCAAGCGCCGGCGACACGCGAGCACAGCCGAGCAGAGCCCTACTCTTTGCTCTAGCGCTTTCCTCCTTCCTTCTCATCTCTACCCGACGACGCCACCCGAGCCCTCACGCAGGATTTTGCCCTAGCCGACGTTGTGCCCTAGTTTGTGTTCACCGTCGAGACTCCTCTCTGCCCTAGCCGACTTCACCCTCGCCCTCCCAACCGATTGTCGACCGCAACCCACAGTGCGCCTCCGACCGACGCCGGCCATCAGGTTCTGCTGAGCCCTAGATTTCCACTGTCGGGTTCTTTCTTCATCCATCGCAGCAACCATTTCAACTTTGGGTAAGATTGATCTATATAAGAGTTAATTTGAGTATATGGCTTGGAGGTCAATTGTTTCTTACTGCACAACTTCGGCAGTGGGTTTTCCGGATCACGGGCAACAGTAGAGTGCTATTGGTCAGATACAGGAATCGCCAAAGAGGAAGCGATTGACACCGATTTAGGTAAGACGTGGTTGATATCAGATTTTGTAAAATACCGGAAATAGGCGAATATTAATAAGGGAATTTTCCGGAATTTTTAGAAATTTTTCGGGAATTTTTCGGAGCTCGTATGGACAAGTTAACGGGGATAAAAACGGGGCCGGGAAAGCCTGTTTAGGCTATCCCATTTAAGTGAGGAAAAGTTTGCTTTTCTTTTATTTCTTTTCTTTATTTGTTTTTTTTTCTTTTTCTTTTCCTCCGGTTTTTTTATTTGTCGTCGTTCACTCCTTCCCCGCGTGCCCTAGCCCCCTCCTCGCACCCGAGCCATCCCGACGCCGCCTGCCATTCTCCTCCTTGCCCTAACCGCCGGCGGCGGTTACTCCTCCTCGAGCGTACAGCCCCTCCGCCGAGCCCTCCTCTTCCTTTTGTCCTCTTCTGTGAAGCCGAGTCCTCTGTGCATAGCGTCACCGTCGACGCCGCCTCCTCTGGTCCGGCGAGACACCGCCGGCCTTCCTTCTGTCGACGCCGCCGTCTTCAACCCTAGCGCTGACCGCTCCTTTCACTGGAGAGCCGATTGCCGATCTCTTCTTCTGTGCTCATCCCGCGACTCCCATCTCACGGCGCCACCTGCTATCTGCCCTAGCCGAGACCTGGGTGCCGAGTTCTTCCTTGGTGTGCCACTTCCGAGTGCGAGTTTGTTGCTTCCCTTGGTTCTCACTCAGTGTACTCCTCTCTGCTCTAATCTGCCGCTGACCGATCGCTTCTGCCCTAGCGCTGGTTGCCACTGCTTCTGTGCCAGCCGACGCCACTGCCCTAGTGCTCTCTGCCTTGGTCAAATCCACGGTGAGGTGTAGCATGGTTGGAAATTCTGTATGTTTAATAATGTGGATTAATTACTGTTTTGGTTTGTTCGTTTTGTTCCAGCAGCAATTTATCTTTGTTGGTTGTAAACAATTCTAATTGGGCAACAACTTTGTGACTTCCAGCAACGGTTGAATTGAGGTAAGGTTTATGGTTTTGATCTTTGTGTTAGATTATTGCTAGTTGTGTTAGCAATAATTATTGATTTAGGTTTATAAGTTGTATAACGGTGTAGTTGGGGTTAATGAAACTAACCCTAACTGGTCAGTGGATTAGAAATTAGTTAGCTATTTATTTATAATTAAATTAGCTAAACTGTGCGATTTAACACAGGATTTTGACGCGAGACGAGTATCTCGGAGTCAGATTGGACCTTTCTATTTTCGGAGGCGGGTACTTTTGACTTATTGTCTTTGATATGCTTAGTAATTAAATTAACAAGATGCATTAATTGTGTTTCTTACTTGTTTCGGTTAATCACTGCCCAATATATGCTACCTGTTGATTGATTGTTTGTTTACATCTTGTATGGATATATACCTGATTCCACATGCTCATGGGTAGTGATATAACCATATTTTACCATGTCAGGACCTAGGTTTGATACCTTATATGATCAGATACCTTGATATGATTCATTCGCTTTGGTGCACATTATGATATGTCCAGAGATTGGTTTAGTATATTACCATGTTTAGTGCCATGCACTGTAAAATACCGGAAAATGACGAATATTAATAAGGGAATTTTCTAGAATTTTTGGAAATTTATCGGGAATTTATCGGAGCTCGTACGAACGAGTTAGCGGGGACAAAAACGGGGCCCGGAAAAGCCTGTTTAGGTTACCCCATTTAAGCGAGGAAAAGATTATATTTATATATCCTTTTCCTTTTATTTTGTTTTATTTCTTTTGATTTACTTGTGTCGCCGTTTCTTCCTTGCCGAACCAATTTCCCCGCGCGCCCCTCTTTTCTCCCTGACGCCGCCGACGATCCGAGCCCTAACTGCCGGGTCGGCGGTTTCTTCCTCACCGCCCTTCCTTTTCTTCTCCACAGCAGCGACGCTGAGCACAGCCCAACGCCGGCCACTGCGTGCCACAGCCGAGCCCCTTCGCTGGGAGATCGGGTGTCAAGCTTTGCCTAGGTTCCGGCAGACGCCTCCTCATCGGCGATCGAGTCCCTTTCACTTTCGGCTGCTACTTTTCGCTGCCCTAGCCGACGCCTTCTCACTTCTGAGTTGCCACTGCCCGAAGCCAGGCCGCCCGGCCGATGCAGACGCCACTGCCGCGTCTCCTCGCGCCAACGGCCAATGCCAGAAGCTTCTCTTCGCCTCTGCCCGATCCTCCTTGCGTCGACTTGGAGCCCTAGAGCTCTGCCACCTCGCAGACGCCATCAAATGAATCTAGCCGAACAATTCCAGCCGTGCCCTAGTTCCGAGTCTAACTCAGCCATCGATCGCCTCTTTTGGGCCAAGTTTTGTGCCAGTGAGGTAACAGAATTTGTGGGATACAAGTTTGGGATTTTTGGTATTCAGCCTTGATGTCAATTGATGTGGAATGAGGATTTCAATGAGTGACTTGTTTTGGAATCTTTGTAGGTGTTGTTAGCCATTGCAGCTCTAGCTGTGCTGTTCGTGGACGATCCATGGCTTCGGTCAACCTTCCGATCTAAAGTCATCCTTTGATGGTGAGCTATCAGCAACCCACTTGCATTCGGGTAAGTGTTGAAGTTGATTCATGATGCTTAGTAGTTGATGGTAGTGAATTTGATTTGGATAAGTGGATCATTAGTTTATGTGTTCTTGGATTAAATTGATGTGAAGGGAAGGGATGGATCAGATTAGAGGGATTAACAGTTGATATGTTGATCATAGATTCTAAGTTTTGTTGAATATCCTGTGTTTGTAGGATTTGAGATGCATGTGATTTCTTGGACCTGTTGAAGACGGTTGATACGACCTGCGTATGAAGGCGGGTACCTCTTGACTTATCTTTTATGATAATGTCTTTGGATATGCATAGTATTTTATAACTACAAGCAATGAACATGTTTGTCTTTGGTATGTCACTGTTTGATATCCATAGCATGTTAGGTTTATCGCCTGTGACGTATCCGTGCTTATATCATGTGATTTATTGCCATGAGTACTGTATTACCATGAGTATCTTAGTTTCTAGAATAAGTGACATACCATGTTTTACTGAGGTTAGGACTAGGTTCTGGACTTTTGGTTTCAGTCATGTGTATCGAGATTATCTGATACTTAGGTTTTATGCCATGACTGGCTTGTGTACCTCTATTTGTATATCATATATGGTTCGTGTACCTAGTCCTTGATTCTTGATATGTGCATATTGTTGGTACATATGTTATGGAAGGAGATATATTTAGGATCTAGGTTGCTATACCGTAGAGGACTTGTATGCCCTAGATCCGTGGATTGGCCTACTGATACTGTGGTACCCATATTATGTATATATGGATTTTTCTATACTGATCAGGATATTCCATACTTATTATGTTCAGGACATAGGTTTTTGATATTCTATCTGACCTGTGTACTATAGATTTTGGTATGTGACCATCGCTTTTACAGTACCCATTTTGTATATATGGATATGGTTATGTTGATCAGTTTTTGTTATGCATAGTGACATGCATCATGATTGCATGCTGTGCGATTGTCGGCTTCACTATGGTTGAGCTCATCGCCAGTTACATGTACTGCACACACCCCCACTCATGGTTTAGTGGTATATCAGGCAGGTGTGTGGCGGTTCTGCTGTTTGGCTCCGTTGGTCATATGACCTAGCGTGGTAGCCGGCAGTCAGTTCCGCTCTGTTTGGCTCCGCTGGCATTTAGTGTAGCAGCGTAGTAGCCGGCAGACGGTGGACTCTGTTTGGCTCCGTTGGTCAAATGACTCAGCGTGGTACTCGACAGAGATACCTCCCCGTCATCGTGTACCGGGAGTTGAGAGCATTGAGCTCCCCCATTTATGATTTGGGGTCACAGGACAGGAGTACTCCGACAGCATCCCGTCCACTCGGTCACTCATCAGGAGCAGTGACAACAGAGGGCACGGTTGTCACAGCCCTACCCACTCGGTCTCACCATTTGAGTGTGAGATGACTGACTGGCGTCAGGGGTGACCAGGACACATCATTAGCATCATATGCATTGATGCATGTATATTCTTATGATTGTGTTTGCTGCATTTGGTTGCTGCATTTTGGTTGGATGCATACTTTTGACCTGCATACAGGATTATTGACACTTTCGGTTTGACGACCCTTTTGTCTGGATAGGAGTTCCTGGTGAGTACAGCTTCCTCGCCACCTTCGCTTTGCATATTCCTATATATGATTAGGAAGTCATATTCCATGTTTGTTCTATTAGATATATCTTACTACTCATGTCCATTGGTATTCTTGAGTTGTTGAACTCACCCCGCTGACACTATTTTTTCGGTGTACCAGGTTATTTATGGTGTCACTTGGAGCATCCTGTCTGCTGGTCCCCACGTCACATCAGATGACTTATCGGTTTCACGTATGTTTTGTTTGTTTTATGTATCAGTTTGTTTAGCTCTGTACGCTGGTTTTATTTTTGGAGTGTTGACGTTGTTATGTGGTATTTTTGTATTTATGTTATTGGTTGTGTAAGTCTAGCCGGCTAGCAGTTTTGTGTTTGGTTTTGGTACAGCCGAGTGGGATGCTTTATTTTTTAACTGCGTGGTTGTGTCAGCCAGAGGCTGAATTTGATATTAACTGCGTGGTGTTTGTTTTCTTTTATTGTTATTATTCCAGCCGCATGTGGCTGAGGTATATAGTGCTTGTAGAAAAGTTTCAGATTGTCCGCCGTACAGGGGAGATGCTGCCGAAATTTCTTCGGACAGAGACTCCCTCGGGGCGTGACAATTTAATGGTATCAGAGCAGGTATACGATACTTGCTACGTATTCTGGATTTTTGAGATTTATCTGATACCAATTTATTTGGTATCAGAGATCGGCTTACGAGTTTTATTTCTCGTGTTTCGGATTTCATGTTTTAGTCTTCTCGATGTGACTTTTTGGATTTTGGGACTTGGCAGAAGCAGGACATCTCCAAGCTATAGGAGGTATGTTGGTATATGTTATCCTACCTTTTGATTAGTTTATGCCCTGTTCATTATTACAGTCTATGACATGTATTAGCACTCTTTACTAGTACCTGTCTGGTTGTTGTAGCATATATTATATGTGATGGGTTAGCCACTGATCTTGATTGACCTTAATAGAGATTAAGGATTTTAGGCTTGGGTGATTTTACATATCATACCCCTAGTAGCTTTAGCTTCTGTTACTACCATTTGGTTAGCAGATTGAGGCACATACCAGCCTCTTTATTAGTTATGTAGTGGATAGTATTTACCTATTTATGTTGACCTAGCTAGCCAGTAGTATATCATGTTATCTTAGTTAATTTCATCAGTAAATATTGATTTACTCTTGTTAGATCAGTCAGTAGGAGTCTGATTTACACTTATTGATTTGGGTAGTCGTATATTGATATACCTTAGTTGCTTGTGGGGAATTAAGGTATTCTTGATTAGTTAGAAGATGATTGATTTAGTTTTGTTGGTTTGATCAGTAGAGGACAATTATATTCTATTTTTAGAGGTTCGAATCTTTTGATTTTTCGTGCTTAGTTGGATATTATGAGCACATTGGAGTACATAGCTATCTGACGTGGGAAAAGACTGAATTAGCCGTATATCGTTGTTGGTTTGGTCAGTCTTTAGAGGATTGATTTATCCTATTCCGTGGGTACTTTAAATTTAGACTGTAAGTACCTTGTAGGATAACTTAGAAGGTGGCGTAGGGTTTGTGTGGTAGATTGGATTTAAAATATGTTGATTATGCATATTTATGTGATGTGTAGATATGATTGTTATGAGTTGAAGGAATTCTATGATGGATAGTTCATTTGCAGATAGTGTGGGTATTCCCATCTTGATGTGGTTATTGTAGGTTCCTTGTGGATTATAGCTATTTAGTTAGCTGTACGTGCCTGATTGACATGTTGGAGGTATCTTATCTATTTAAATCTGTGTCGTGGTATGTGTACATGGGTGTGAGTGTCATGTTGGAAGTATTTTGTCTATTACATCGGTGTTGTGATATGTACATATGTGTTTGGTGTGGTATCTGAGGTATCTTGTTGATTATGTGTGATTTGTGAGTGCACCTGGGTTTAGTATGCCTTATTGGAAGTATATGTTGATTATACTCTTGGCATATGTGTATATTTGTCATGTGAGTGTTGTTTGAGGGTATTGTTGATTTTACCTACGATGATATGTGCACACGGGTTCGGTATACATTGTTGGAGGTATCACAGTGAATTATACCTATGATGTGAGTATTTTTTTTGGTGTGTACTAATTGGAGGATTATGACGATCATACATATGTTGTGTGTGCACGTGTGTCAGGTGTATGGTATTAAATGTCTACATTATGATATTGGTTGTTTTACCCTATCAACTAATTATTTCATTAGTGGGTGACCGACCCACTAGGAGGATGATAGAGTTGACTATGGATTTGATTTGCTTACTGGGTGATTATACCCTAGGCTACCCACAGTGATCTATGGTAGAGAGATCTTGCGCAGTCTCTAGCTAGATAGTTAGGTGCCTTGGACACTTATGAATTGTTTATGATGGAGCGTTGCTTCCACAGGTTATGGATCGTTTGTGGTGGAGTGTAACTTCCACATATTATTGTTTGTTTGTGGTGGAGCGTTGCTCCCACATATTACGGATTGTTTGTGGTAGAGCGTTGCTCCCACATATGTGGTATTTCGTGTGATAGAGCATTGCTCTCACACTGGAGGTTCTGTTCTTTGGTGATTATATATCGTTGGTGATTAGATCTGTTTATTGTTGAGGATCTTATGGTTAGGAATGTCTGTGATACGGACATTATGTGTCTTGGTTTTACCATTAGTTCTTGCGGTGCCCTAGATGTTATCATGGACTCGATGATTTGGGTATCCCTAGAATGTTTGGATCGGTTTCCATTTTCTTTGTTGACGATGTTGTGATTTATTACGGATCTGAGGTGAGTCACGTACACTACCTTTGCTTAGATCTAGAGATGTTTCGACGAGAACATCTATATGTGATGATCAGTAGGGCTTATTTGGATTGTCTTATGTGATGGATGATTAGGACACACGGTCACCAGCAGGAGTATACCGTGGTTCCACAGGAGATCGAGGTTGTTACCGTTGGGAGTAGATGGAGTCGATATAAGAGGCTCGCAACTTCCTTTGTTTGGCTTGATATTTCCGGAGATACGTTGAGGGTTTCTCACGGATTGCTATGCTACTTACACGCCTGATCAGGAAAGGCGTGAAGTTCACTTGGACTGAGGTTTGCAAGACCATCCTTTAGGAGTTGAAGCGGAGTTTAGTGTCGGCTCCGATTTTTGGTTTTACCTTCTGGAGAGGACGAATTCGTGCTCTATACCGACGCATCTCTACTGGGTTTGGACGCTGTTTTGATGCAGCACGATAGAGTAGTCTCCTATGCTTCTCGTCGGTTGAAGAAGCATGAGAAGAACTACCCTGTACATGGTCTGGAGCTAGTCGCCATTATTTTTGCCATGAAGATTTAGCGACATTATTTATATGACGTTACATTTGAGATTCTCACTGACCCTAAGAGTCTCAAATATCTGTTTTACTTAGAAGGAACATAATCTCCGACAGAGGAGATGGATGGAGTTCCTGAAGGATTTTGATTGTACCATTAGCTATCACCTAGGAAAAGCTAATGTGGTTGTTGACGCGCTTAGCTGGAAGTCTAGAGTGACTTTAGCTTGCCACCGAGTTGTGGTCACAGACTGGTTACCATGGTTGCTCAGTCGTCGATCAGGACGAGGATCCGAGAGCTCTAGGCTGTATTTGCGGGTTATTTGCAGCCAGATAGCTTCCGGGTAGCAGACCGAGTTCACACGAGATGAGGAGGGTATTATATACTTCCGAGGTAGATTATGCGTACCTCAGTCTCATCCGGTTTTATAAGAGTTACTTTCGGAGGCTCGTCGCTCATGATTTGCTGTCCACCCAGGCGGTACTCGTGTGTACTAAGATTTGAGGTGTTTCTATTGGTAGAACGACATGAATGGAGACATCGCGGATTTTGTAGCTAGATGTCTTGTCTGTCAGCAAGTGAAGGTCGAGCACCAGAGACCTGTCGGATTATTTCGGCGGATTCCTACTCTTGAGTGGAAATGGGAACCCATTACCATGGACTTTGTGGTGGGATTATCGAGGACACGACGAGGCCCTGACGCGATTTGGGTAATCGTTGATCGATTAACCAAATCCGCGCATTTCTTAGCGATCCGGAGGACTGATTCCCTGGACCGATTGGCAGATCTATATTGTCGGGAGATCATCAGATTACATGGTGTTTCTTTGACTATCATTTCGGATAGAGACCCCGGTTCACGTCTCGTTTCTGATAGAGTCTGTAGCAGACCTTGGGCACTCAGCTCTGTTTCAGTATAACTTTCCATCTACAGATAGATGGACAGTCGGAGCGGATCATTCAGACTCTAGAGGTTTTGCTGAGGTCTAGTGTATTGGATTTTGGAGGCTGGGGAGGCCCAGATGTTGGGACCTCATAGAGCTCAGCATGAGGCAGAGTTGGACCGTACTGTCTGACGGAGGATGTCAGAGGCGTAGGACCGCCAGAAGAGTTATGCTGATTGGAGACGCATATCCCTAGCCTTCTCTATATGTGACCATGTATTTTTGTGAGTTTTCACCCACGGAAGGAATGAAGAAATTTGGCTTCAGAGGAAAGCTAGCTCTGTGATACATTAGACCTTTCCAGATCTCGGAAAGGATTGGAGCGGTAGCTTACCGGTTGGCACCACCACCGTCTCTGGCAGGAGTTCACGATGTATTCCACGTATCTATGTTGCGGAGATATGTGCCCGACCCGACGCATGTGCTGGCTGATATTCCAGTTCCAGTTCAGCCTGATATTTCATATGAGGAGATTACGGTACGGATTTTGGACCGGAAAGATCGTCAGTTGCGGAACAAGACTATCCGGCTGGTTAAAGTCGGAAGGCAGCATCATTCGGATGAGGAGGTTACTTGGGAGCTCGAGGATACGATCCGAGTTCGATATCCCCATCTTTTCACATGAGGTATGTGATTTAATTTACCGTTCAGCATTTTGTACTCTTTACCTGTTGTTAGTATTTGCTGATGGTAGATAACGAAATTTGGGGACCAAATTTTTATTAGTGGGGGAGAATGTAAAATACCGGAAAATGACGAATATTAATAAGGGAATTTTCTGGAATTTTTGGAAATTTATCGGGAATTTATCGGAGCTCGTACGAACGAGTTAGCGGGGACAAAAACGGGGCCCGGAAAAGCCTGTTTAGGTTACCCCATTTAAGCGAGGAAAAGATTATATTTATATATCCTTTTCCTTTTATTTTGTTTTATTTCTTTTGATTTACTTGTGTCGCCGTTTCTTCCTTGCCGAACCAATTTCCCCGCGCGCCCCTCTTTTCTCCCTGACGCCGCCGACGATCCGAGCCCTAACTGCCGGGTCAGCGGTTTCTTCCTCACCGCCCTTCCTTTTCTTCTCCACAGTAGCGACGCTGAGCACAGCCCAACGCCGGACACTGCGTGCCACAGCCGAGCCCCTTCGCTGGGAGATCGGGTGTCAAGCTTTGCTTAGGTTCCGGCAGACGCCTCCTCACCGGCGACCGAGTCCCTTTCACTTTCGGCTGCTACTTTTCGCTGCCCTAGCCGACGCCTTCTCACTTCTGAGTTGCCACTGCCCGAAGCCAGGCCGCCCGGCCGACGCAGACGCCACTGCCGCGTCTCCTCGCGCCAACGGCCAATGACAGAAGCTTCTCTTCGCCTCTGCCCGATCCTCCTTGCGTCGACTTGGAGCCCTAGAGCTCTGCCACCTCGCAGACGCCATCAAATGAATCTAGCCGAACAATTCCAGCCGTGCCCTAGTTCCGAGTCTAACTCAGCCATCGATCGCCTCTTTTGGGCCAAGTTTTGTGCCAGTGAGGTAACAGAATTTGTGGGATACAAGTTTGGGATTTTTGGTATTCAGCCTTGATGTCAATTGATGTGGAATGAGGATTTCAATGAGTGACTTGTTTTGGAATCTTTGTAGGTGTTGTTAGCCATTGCAGCTCTAGCTGTGCTGTTCGTGGACGATCCATGGCTTCGATCAACCTTCCGATCTAAAGTCATCCTTTGATGGTGAGCTATCAGCAACCCACTTGCATTCGGGTAAGTGTTGAAGTTGATTCATGATGCTTAGTAGTTGATGGTAGTGAATTTGATTTGGATAAGTGGATCATTAGTTTATGTGTTCTTGGATTAAATTGATGTGAAGGGAAGGGATGGATCAGATTAGAGGGATTAACAGTTGATATGTTGATCATAGATTCTAAGTTTTGTTGAATATCCTGTGTTTGTAGGATTTAAGATGGATGTGATTTCTTGGACCTGTTGAAGACGGTTGATACGACCTGCGTATGAAGGCGGGTACCTCTTGACTTATCTTTTATGATAATGTCTTTGGATATGCATAGTATTTTATAACTACAAGCAATGAACATGTTTGTCTTTGGTATGTCACTGTTTGATATCCATAGCATGTTAGGTTTATCGCCTGTGACGTATCCGTGCTTATATCATGTGATTTATTGCCATGAGTACTGTATTACCATGAGTATCTTAGTTTCTAGAATAAGTGACATACCATGTTTTACTGAGGTTAGGACTAGGTTCTGGACTTTTGGTTTCAGTCATGTGTATCGAGATTATCTGATACTTAGGTTTTATGCCATGACTGGCTTGTGTACCTCTATTTGTATATCATATATGGTTCGTGTACCTAGACCTTGATTCTTGATATGTGCATATTGTTGGTACATATGTTATGGAAGGAGATATATTTAGGATCTAGGTTGCTATACCGTAGAGGACTTGTATGCCCTAGATCCGTGGATTGGCCTACTGATACTGTGGTACCCATATTATGTATATATGGATTTTTCTATGCTGATCGTGATATTCCATACTTATTATGTTCAGGACATAGGTTTTGATATTCTATCCGACCTGTGTACTATAGATTTTGGTATGTGACCATCGCTTTTACAGCACCCATTTTGTATATATGGATATGGTTATGTTGATCAGTTTTTGTTATGCATAGTGACATGCATCATGATTGCATGCTGTGCGATTGTCGGCTTCACTATGGTTGAGCCCATCGCCAGATGTACCGCACACACCCCACTCATGGTTTAGTGGTATATCAGGTGTGGTTCTGCTGTTTGGCTCTGTTGGTCATATGACCCAGCGTGGTAGCCGGCGCCCGCCTGCTTGGCATTTAGTGTAGCAACAGAGTAGCCGGCGGTGGACTCTGCTTGGCTTGGTCGGTGACTCGGGTGGTGGCAGAGATACCTCCCCATCATCGTGTACCGGGAGTTGAGAGCATTGAGCTCCCCCATTTATGATTTGGGGTCACAGGACAGGAGTACTCCGACAGCATCCCGTCCACTCGGTCACTCATCAGGAGCAGTGACGACAGAGGGCACGGTTGTCACAGCCCTACCCACTCGGTCTCACCATTTGAGTGTGAGATGACTGACTGGCGTCAGGGGTGACCAGGACGCATCATTAGCATCATATGCATTGATGCATGTATATTCTTATGATTGTGTTTGCTGCATTTGGTTGCTGCATTTTGTAGGATGCATACTTTTGACCTGCATACAGGATTATTGACACTTTCGGTTTGACGACCCTTTTGTCTGGATAGGAGTTCCTGGTGAGTACAGCTTCCTCAGTTACCTTTCAGTTTTGCATATTCCCTATATATGATTAGGAAGCTGTATTCCATGTTTGTTGCTGTTAGATATATCTTACTACTCATGTCCATTGGTATTCGTTGAGTTGTTGAACTCACCCTCGTTGACACTATTTTTTTCAGGTACCAGGTTATTTATGGTGTCGCTTGGAGCATCCTGTCTGCTGGTCCCCACGTCACATCAGATGACTTATCGGTTTCACGTATGTTTTGTTTGTTTTATGTATCAGTTTGTTTAGCTCTGTACGCTGGTTTTATTTTTGGAGTGTTGACGTTGTTATGTGGTATTTTTGTATTTATGTTATTGGTTGTGTAAGTCTAGCCGGCTAGCAGTTTTGTGTTTGGTTTTGGTACAGCCGAGTGGGCTGCTTTATTTTTTAACTGCGTGGTTGTGTCAGCCAGAGGCTGAATTTGATATTAACTGCGTGGTGTTTGTTTTCTTTTATTGTTATTATTCCAGCCGCATGTGGCTGAGGTATATAGTGCTTGTAGAAAAGTTTCAGATTGTCCGCCGTACAGGGGAGATGCTGCCGAAATTTCTTCGGACAGAGACTCCCTCGGGGCGTGACATGCACCATTCGCATGATTGCATGCTGAGTGATTGATTGCTCCTTTATTGTCGAGCACTTTGCCAGTTTCATCACTGTTCGGTGCTCCGTTGTGACGCTCATGGGTAGCGGGACACAGCGTGGTAGCACGTCAGTTTGGCTCTTCCGGTGCTCCGTTGGTCCGCTCATGGGTAGTGTGACGCATCGTGTAGCACGTTAGAGATCCCTCCCCGTCACAGCGTACCGGGAGTTGAGAGCATTGCGCTCCCCCATTTATGATTTGGGGTAGGAGTATGTATGTACTCCGACAGCATCCCGTCCACTTCGGTCACTCATCAGGAGTAGTGATGCAGAGTGCACGGTTGTCACAGCCCTACCCACTCGGTCCCACTGTTGTTGTGAGTCGGTGACCAGGACGCATCATTGGCATCATATGCATGATGCATTTATTGTTTGTGTTTGTGTTTGTTGCACTTATATGTCGCATATTGCTTGGATACCTTGATTGACATGCATATGTGTCTTCTATACCTTTCTGATCGTTTGTTCTTTTACCGTCCCTGGTTAGTGCATTCTCTCCTGCTCTCTTCGATTTGCATCTATCTTTATTATTGTCAGGAGACGCATGATTAGTGCTAAGTGTTATTTCTTTACTTTGCATATCAACTGCATCCACTGAGTGTTGGACTCACCCGCCTCCATTGTTGTTATTTTTCGTGTTGATGCTATCGGAGGGAGTTCCAGTTGCTAGTCCCTGCAGATCTCAAGTATTTGTCGTTTGTATTATTTTTGATTCTCACTTGACTATATTTGGATTTGGATGTTGAATACTTAGATATTATATAAGTTGTCTCGTTGATGGATTTGTTTTCGATTTTATACTACTACATGCCTGCCTGGACGGCAGAAGAGGTAAGAAAAATCGGATTTGGGCTTTACGAGTGTAGTTGAGTAGGGTTGATTTCGAGTCAGAGTATTACTATGTTGTTTATTTTATTAACTGCGTGGTTGTGACAGCCAGAGGCTGAATACTTATATAAACTGCGTGGTGATTGGTTTTATTTACTGTTATTATTCCAGCTGCCTGTGGCTGAGGTATATGGGTTATGTAGAAGTTTCAGATTGTCCGCCGTACAGGGGAGATGCTGCCGAAATTTCTTCGGACAGGGACTCCTCTGGGGCGTGACAGATTTGGTAGGGATTGGAGTTGTGTTTATGTATATGGGTGCATTGAGAATTTAGTAGTAAATTTTAAATATGGATTTGTGATTTTTGCTGATTCATGTAGGTTGGATAATTGTAGCATGCCAGTGTAGAAGGGATACAAATTGATTAAGTGTGAATTAGGTTTATGTTCATGTGTTAATTAGGGTTTTGCCCTAATTCAGGGTTAGAGATTTTTATTTAGCTATTTATTGGAATTGTAGCTAAATAAAATATATCTATATGTTCGATACAGGACTTTGACGCGAGACGCGTATCTCGACTACCAGTTTGGACTTTTCGATTGGAGGTGAGTACTTTGACTTATGTCTTTTGATATGCATAATAATGTGTTTAACATATAGCAATAATTGTGTTATCCATTTGTTTCGGTTGGTCACTACATGATCTGTTACATGTTTGCTTGTTTACTTATTATGTACTGCATGTTATTATTTACCTGATCATACATGCTTTAGGTAGTGACTCAACCATATGATACATTATGTTCAGGACCTAGGGTTTATTTGATACCCTATCTGTTTTTGTACCTTCCATCTGATACATTGACTTGTGGTACACCTTTAATTATTTATGGATCTTGCTATGCTATTCATGATATTGCCATGTTTAGTGTCATGCATCATCTTGCATGATTGCATGTTGTGCGATTGTCTACTCCATTATTGTCGAGCACATCGCTAGTTACATGTATCTGTACACACCACCACTCATGGGTTAGTGGTATATCAGACAGGTGTGTGGCAGTTCTGCTGTTTGGTTCCGTTGGTCTGGTGACTCAGCGTGGTAGCCGGCAGACAGTTCCGCTCTGTTTGGCTCCGTTGGTTTAGTGTAGCAGCGTTGTATCCGGCAGGCAGTTGGACTTTGTTTGGCTCCGTTGGTCCGCTCATGGGTAGTGTGACTCAGCGTGGTAGCCGGCAGAGAGTCCTCCCTGTCATCGTGTACCGGGAGATGAGAGTATTGTGCTCCCCCATTTATTATTTCGGGGTAGGAGTATGTGTGTACTCCGACAACATCCCGTCCACTCGGTCACTCATCAGGGGCAGTGATGTCAGAGTGCACGGTTGTCACAGCTCTACCCACTCGGACTCACCATTGTGTGTCACACCAAAAAAAACCTTAGGGTTTCAACAATCTCCTCCTTTTTATGTGAGCAACCCAAGTTAAGTTAGGGTAAACCAATCATAAAGTAAAGATAATAAAATTATAAATATGCAATAAAGTACAAAAATATTTTCAAATTTAAATTTAAAATTTGAATTGAACTACTACCTTCCCCTACACTTAATCTTCCCTTCTCCCCCTTTGATCACATAAAAAATAGGGTAAAAAAATCTAAGGGTAAAAAAAAAAAAATTAACAAAAAAGCTTAATTTTCTAAGTGAGACTTGCAAGTAAAGTCAAACTTGTTCTTCCCTACTCCCCCTTATGATCACATTAAAATTAAGTTTCTTTTAACTATAAAAAAAATTCTAACTGAAAAATAATTTAATGCATTTCTAAATACTTAATGGTTAGTCAATTAAATACTTTATTTCATTAATTGGCTTATAGGCTGTGGCGAGGCACTAGACTTTCTTGGTTATTGGAGCAACAACCACTTTCTAGACAAAGTCTTTTAAGTAAATTAAACATTTAATTTTCTCACTGAAAGTCCTGAGTCTAATTAAAGTTTAATTTATAAAAGATTTTGGAACCCAATATAGGTTTCTTCTAACTAGGTTAATTAAAAATATGTTAGGAATATTTTTTTGAGAAATTTTTCTAATTTGCCCCTTATGGTACTTAAAATACCAGTTCAAATTATTATATTTTCTACTATTTTTATTATATGAGTATGCACGATTTTTCAAATATTCTATCTCTGTTTTCAATTTGTCATTTTCTATTTTCAAATTATCACATAATTCTAATGGGCATGCTTTGGATAATCGTATTTTCAAATCTATAATTTCTTTTTCTAACTTGCAACAGTTTTTTGATAGGAATTTAACAAATTTGAATAACTTATTAAGTGAAAGAGATCGTACCTGACTTACCTTGTCGATCCCGTCAGCCGTAGCTCCCCCTAAACTGTTGCTTTCTTTTGATGTAGCTCCCCCTTCATCGATGCTCATTTCGGACGAGCTTGCTTCGTGTTTGTCTTCTTGATGACTTGCCATCAATGTAAGTCTGGAAAAGACTTTGACCTCTGATTCAGATGATATTTCATCCCACGTCACCTTAAGGGTCTTGTATTTGTTTGTTTGGATGGGCTTCTTTTCCTTGCCTTCGTCCTTGTTCTTTAATTTAGGGCAGTTGTCTTTTATATGCCCTTCTTCATTGCAGTGGTAGCATCTGATTGTTCTTTTTTTTTTTTGCCCTGTAGATGGTCAGATTTTCTAGATTTAAATAATTTTTTAAATTTTCTTACCATCATTACCGTTTCGTTGTCGTCAAGAGAGGATTCTAAATCTTGTATGTCCATCGTTGTCTTAAAGGCAATGTTGTGCTTTGGCTCTTTCTTCGGATATGCACATCTCGTTTCATGGACTTCAAAAGTAGAAAATAATTCTTCTAAAGTAGTTGAATCTAAATCCTTAGATATGTAATAAGCATCTACTAATGATGCCCATTTAGTATTTCTAGGGAATGCGTTAAGCGCATACCTTAACGAATCTTGGTTACTTACCTTTTCTCTGAGATTCGTGAGTCCAGTGATGAGCTCCTTGTTCCTTGAATGAAGGTGTATAATGGTTTTGCCTTGTTCCAGTTTGATGTTGTTGATTTGGTTTCTGAGTAGATCCCGTGTTGTGAGTTTTGCCTCCGAGGTTCCTTCATGTAATTCCAGGAATTTCTCCTAGAGCTCCTTTGTAGACTTGTAGGCTCTGATCCGGTTGACTTCTTGTGGCGGTAGAATGATTAGTAGATAGAACTCTGCTTTGCCGTTTGCCATGAAATCAACCTGCTCCTTTTTGGTGCAGTGGTATTTTTCTTTGCCTTCGGGTGCTACAAAACCAAATTCTATTATTAAAAGTGAATCAAAATCAGTTTTGAAAAATACCTCCATCTTCTTTTTTTTCAGTTGGCAAAATCTCCCTCGAACTATGGTGGGTGGATGCTAATCCGGTCATCTCGTGTGCTTCGTTCGGCGGTTAGTTCTCTTGAAGCTGTTAGACTCTGATACCACTTGTTGGTTCGGGTAGGCCGGCTGGAGAAGGTTGAGTTGCCTAAAACACTAAAACAAGCACCTTTCTTGACTTTCAACTCAGATTAATAAAGAAATTAAAACAGAATTAACAACTTAAAAGAAATAAGTAAAAGACCACTATTTACTTGGTTACAACCTAGATGATTGTTAATCCAAGGCAGATGAAAGCTCACTAAGAATCTCCTTTCCTAAAGGTGGAGAAGCCTTTTATACACAGTGAAAGCTCAGAAATGACTAGGAAACTGAATACTGAAGTTGTTATACCTTTCCTAGGTCCAGGAGACTTTTTATAAACCCTAGAAAACCTTATCTGCAGGCTGAAAGCATCTTCCATAGGGCTGGAAGGCTCCTCCAACGAGGCCAAAGGCAACGGCCAAAATTGCCTAGTCGAAGGCGCCTTCCATGGCTATAGAAGGCGCATTCGCACTATTCATTGAATGCGCCTTCTAGCCATGGAAGGTGCCTTCCACAAAAGGCGCGGAGGCACCTTCAACAACCTTTGAAGGTGCCTCCAGTAGCACTTGCAACTCTATTTCACTCATTTACTGCTGCGATCTCCTGGGTGATTTCGGCCAATGGAATAGGGTTCACTCGAACCCAATTTCTAGCCTTCTCCTCGAGCAGCCTTCCTCCTCGGCTTCTCATCCCTCGAACTGCCACGCGCGTCCTTCTCATTCACCAATGTACTCTTCCGCAGCACCTCATCCCTTAGACGCACCGAGCCCGTCGACTCTCTCTCGTGTCGTCCTTCTCGCTAGCCGCGTCTTCCGATCGACTTCCTGTGCTCCTAAGCTCCTATGCACTTAGACACAGGAATCGAAACATAACAGGACCTAACATAACTGGTTGATCATACCAAAAATAACCTTGGGGTTCCAACACTTCCACCCTAGGAGGTCAGCCGGATAGAAAGCTACGACTCCGCCAATGATCTATGGGAGAAATTATTGGAGCTTCACAAAGGAACTTCAGAAGTCAAATTAGCAAAGAAGGACATCCTTCGAAGCCAACTGGCGAACCTTTGGCTGAACAAAAGAGAGAAGCTAGCCCAACTTCATGAAAGGATCAAAGATTTGATCGCCCAACATAAAAAACCTCAAAGAAAAGGTAACATATCGTGATTTCTTAAGGTACGCACTTAATGCGTTTCTGAAAACTCAAGAGTAGTCAACCTTAGTAGATGCTTACTACATCTCTAAGAACCTCAAGGCAAGTACTTTTGAAAATTTATTTTCAACTTTTGAACTTCATGAGCCTCGATGTGTTTATTCTCAAGAATTAGAAAAGTCAAACAATATTACTCTAAAAGCAAAGAAGGATGAATCGATGTCGACGCTTCCATGGACGATGATGAAACAACTTATATGGTAAGGAAATTCAAGAAATTTTTTAGAACTAATAAGTTTAATCAAGTGTGGGCAAAGAAAATAAGAGGAAGGAAGAAAAGATGAAGAGGGACACATTAAGGAGGACTGCCCAAAGATGAAGAGGAAGGACAATAAGAAAGGACCAAGTACAATAACAAAGCACAAAACCTTGAAGGCGACTTGGGATGAGTCATCATCAGAATCTGACTTAGAAGAGTATGCTAGACTTGTATTGATGGCAAGTCATAGGAGAAGAGGATAGACGAAGGGGGAGGCTCCTCAGAAGAAAGCTACAGCGAGGAGGAAGAAATAAGCTTCAGAGCAGATCTGGTAAGTGAGGTATGTTTATTATCCCCTTACCAGTTATATTCAGATATTAAATCAATAACTAGATCATTATGTAAGCTAAAATCGAAAAATAATAATTTAAAAAAGAAAGTTTTTGAATTAAAAATAATCTTAGCAAATACATGCCTCTAGAAATGTATGATAAATTAAAATAAGAAAATAAAAAATTGAAGAACAAAATTGAAAAATTAAGAAACTTTGCATGTGATAAGCAAAATACCAGAAAAAATTATAGAAATCTAAATTGGTATCTTAAATATTATAAGGGTCAAATTAGAAACATATCTCAAATATATGTAGTAAAGAAATTTCTTATTAACCTTGTAGGTAAGAATTTATTTTGGGTTCCAAAATCTTTCTTAGAATAAATAAATGATTATGCATATTTTATGTTTAGGAATATTAATTTTATTTGCAAAATTAAATTCGTATGCTTACTGTAAATATTAATTGCTGAAATTTTATTTTCTATTGCTAGAATGAAAATTCTCTTGGTATTAAATTTTTCAAAATTTTTTTTTGATTAGATACTTTTTTATGAATTTTTTTATTGAAATGTCATAATTTAAAATTTAAAATGTTTCGGATATGTATTTTGAAAAACTTGATTTTTCGGAGAATTACCGGTATATTTTGAATAATGAGAAAAATCAACATGATTTTCATATTAATAAAACTATTTTAAATATTTGTTTTCGAAAAAAAATCATGTCTATTTTAAACATTTTTTTTACAATTCTTCTTTTTGAAATCCTTATCTAAATTTTTATAGTGATAAATCCCTTGAAACTCTATTTAAAAATATATTTTTACAAATTTTTGTTAAATAATGAATTTTCTATAGATTAATTACTAAAAACCTTATTTTTAAAGAAAAAAAATCTTGAAATTATTTTTGACAAATTTAATTTTTAATTTATTGTGTATTCTATTCTTACTACTTAGAAATATTTTTTTTGAAAATTTATTTGTATAAAAATCTAATTTTAAAGATTAACTTGCAAAACTATGGTTCTACACAAATTAATTTATCTATACTAAAAAATTTAGGAATTTTTCGTGAAATTTTTTTCTGCATATTTAAAATACTTCTATTACACTCTAAATTTTTTTTCACATATTAAATTATTTTGATTCTTAAACTTGAAATTTTCATATTTTTTTAAAATTATTTTGTAAAAATTTTTTCTGCAACTTTATTTTTATTGTGATCAAAGAGGGAGAATGTGAAATGGGAGCTTAAGTTTAGGAGGAGGTTTATACTTGTAATTTTGTAATTTGTAAACTTACAGTTTTAACTGTTATGTTATTCTATATTTTTATCATGTTTTTCCCCCTAACTCAAACTCGAATTGGTGCACATAAAAAAAAAAGAGATTGTTGGTACCCTGAGTTAGTTTTGATATGAACAACCGAGTTAAGTTAGGCATGTATTTGTTTGATGCCTTGTGTCTAAGTGTGTAGGAACTTAGGAGCACATAAAGTTGAGCGAAAGATGCAGCTAGTGAGAAGGACGACACAGGAGAGAGTTGACGGGCTCGGTGTGTCCGAGGAACGAGGTGCTGCGGAAAAATACATTAGCAGACGAGAAGAAAGCGTGTGACATTTCTAAGGGATGAGAAACTGAAGTAGAAACTTGCTCGAGGAGAAGGCCAGAAATGGGTTCGAGTGAACCCTATTCTGGATGGCCAAAATCACCCAAGTGAATGGAGTTAGATCAGAGGAGAACCAAACAGTCAACAAGTTGTTGACTGCCCAGGCGCCTGGACCAAGTCCAGGTGCTCGAATGTTCCAGGTGCTCGAATGTTCCAAGTGCCCGAACCATCTTGGCAGCCAGGGCGCCTCCTCGACGCGCCCCTGTTCGGGGCCATGTCATCACAGTCCGGGTGCTCGGAACTAGTCCAAGCACCCAGACTAGAAAAATTCTATCTTCTATGAACCATTGTGACGTGGATAAAATTTTATCCGTGCCCAGGCTCCCGCACCCATTCTAGGCGCCCAGAGCTGCCACGTCAGCAAATGGATATATTCAACCAACAGGCTATAAATAGATCCCTAGTCTCAGTAGTTCAAATCATCACTTGTACATGAACTTCTTTATTGTTCTACTACTCGTATTGTGTGATTTCAACACTTGCAAGAGACTTCTCCGCCTACAACGAAAGGAGAATTTGTTTAGTGCTTTCAACGTCTTGGATTAACAACCTTCCAAGTTGTAACCAAGTAAAATCGGTAGCCTCTTTTAATTTATGCATTATAGTTTCTTTTTATACAAGTATCTATTTTAATCAAGCTATAAGATCGAGAAAGGTTGATTTTCTTTTTCAAGGGCAATTTAAGCCCCTCTTGTCGGCCGCACAATTCCCTTTGTTTAGTGCTCTCATCTCACATTCTATAAATTGTCTTTAGGGTTTTGTACTTTGTTGTTGTATTTGGTCCTTTCTTATAGTTCCCTTACGGCCAACAAGAAGGGGTGAATTGCTTCAAAATGAAAACACAAACCTTTCTCGATCTTATAGCTTAATTAACAAAACTACTTGTAAAAAAAAATAAGAAGTAAATTAATTTAAAGATAGAGGCATAGAAATTTACTTAGTTTGTAATTAGAGGATTGCTAATGCAAGACAAGTAAAGCTCACTATGACGATCTCCTTTAGGTGGAGTAGCCTCTTATAATGTTTATAGCTCGCACAGTAGTAGAACAGATAAAGAACTTATTTACAAGTGTTGTTGCTTAACTACTGAAATCAAGACTGTATTTATAGACTTGATTCGGGTGCCTAGAAGGGCTCCCGGTGTCTGGGCATGGATAAAAGTTTATCTGCGTCATAATGGATCGCGACAGCATAACAAGTGATAAGCTTTGTGGTCTGAGCGCCTGGACCAGGTCTGGGTGCCCGGACCAGGCTAAGCCAGCTCTCGACTAGGGTGCGAGCCTGAGGCACCCTAGCTGGCCATGGGGGTCGGAGTACCCGGAATAACTCCAGGTGCCCAGACTAGAGTCAACTCCATGTTGACTTTTTATCCAGGTCTTCCACTTCGGCTCGCTCGCTTGGGTGATTTCATCCATCTGAAATAGGGCTCAACCAAACCCATTTTATGACCTTCTCCTCGAGCAAGCTTCCACTCCAACTTCTCATCCCTTGAAAATGTCGTGCACTTCCTTCTCATTCGCTAGTGTACTCTTCCACAGTGCCTCATCCATTGGACGCACCGAGCCCATCGACTCTCTCTCGTGTCGTCCTTCTCCTATCTGCGTCTTTCGCTCGACTTTCTGTGCTCCTAACTTCCTGCACACTTAGACATAAAGCATCAAACAAATATAGGACCTAACATAACTCAGTTGACCACATCAAAACTAACTCATGGTACTAACAATATCTCCCTTTTTGATGTGCATCAACCCGAGTTTGAGTTAGGGAGAAAAACATGATAAAAATATAGAATAACATAACAGTTAAAACTAGAAGTTTACAAATTACAAGTATAAACCTCCTCCTAGACTTAAGCTCTCATCTCACATTCTCCCCCTTTGATCCGGAAAAAAACTTTTATAAAATAATTTTAAAAAAATCTAAAAATTTCAAGATTTAAGAATCAAAATAATTTAATATGTGAAAAAAAAATTTAGAGTGCAATAGAAGTATTTTAAATATATAGAAAAAATTTCATGAAAATTTCTAAGTTTTTTAGTATAGATAAATTAATTTGAATAGAACCATAGTTTTTGTAAGTTAATCCTTAAAATTAGTTTTTTATACAAATAAATTACTAAAAAATATTTCTAAGTATTGAGAACAACAAATTAAAAATTAAATTTGTTAAAAATAAGTTTTCAAATTTTTTTACTTTAAAAATAAAGTTTTTAGTAATTAATCTATAGAAAATTCACTGTTTATCAAAATTTATTAAAAAAAAATTCAAATAGAGTTTCAAGGGATCTATTACTATAAAAGATTTGGATAAGGATTTTGAAAAGATGGATTATAAAAAAAATGTTTAAAAGAGACATGATTTTTTTTGAAAATAAATATTAAAAATAGTTTTATTAATCTGAAAATCATGCTGATTTTTCTCGTTATTCAAAATATACCGGTAATTCTTTGAAAAATTAGGTTTGTTAAAATACATGTCCGAAACATTTTAAATTTTAAATTTTGACTTTTCAATGAAAAATTCATAAAAAAGTATTTATTCGAAAAAAATTCTAAAAAATTTAATACTAAGAGATTTTCCATTCTAGTAACAGAAAACAATATTTCAGTAATAAATTTTAATAGTAAGCATATAAATTTAATTTTACAAATAAAATTAATATTCCTAAATACAAAACATGCATAATCATTTATTTATTCTAAGAAAGATTTTGAGATCCAAAATAAATTCTTACCTATAGGGTTAATAAGAAATTTCTTTGATACATATTTTTGTGATATTTTTTTAATTTGACCCTTATGATATTTAAGATACCAATTTAGGTATCTATAAATTTTTCAGGTATTTTGATTATCACGTGCAAAGATTCTTGATTTTTTAATTTTGTCCTTCAATTTTTCATTTTCTTCTTTTAATTTATCATACATTTCTAGAAGACATATATTTGCTAACATATTTTTAATTCAAAAACTTTCTTTTTTAAATTATTATTTTTTTTATTTTAGCTTATGTACTAATCTATTCATTGATTTAATACCAGAATATAACTGATCAGGGGATAGTAATCATACCTCACTTACTAGATCTGCTCTGAAACTTGTTTCTTCTTCCTCACTGTAGCTTTCTTCTGAGAAGCCTCCCCCTTCATCTATGCTCTCCTCCTTGTGACTTGCCATTAGTGCATGTCCAGTGTACTCTTCTAAGTTAGACTTTGATGACGACTTGTCCCAAGTCACCTCAGGGTTTTGTGTTTTATTGTTGTACTTGGTCCTTTCTTGTTGTCCTTCTTCATCTTTGGGCACTCCTCCTTGATGTGTCCCTCTTCATTATAGTTATAACATCTTATCTTCCTTGCTCTTCTTTTCTTTGCCTACACTTGATTAAACTTATTAGTTTTTTTTTTTTTTTGAATTTCCTTACCATATAAGTTGTTTCATCATCGTCCAGGGAAACATCGGCATCTGATTCTTCTTGGCTTTTAAAGTAATATTGTTTGAATTTTCTAATTCCTGAGAATCTACACATCGAGACTCGTGATAAAACGAACCATGACTCACTACCCATAACTCAACAACTGTATAACCATAATTACCCCAAGTCAAAGTAAATTTCATCACGTAAGAGCTTCAAGTCTCAACATTTATCTTTTAAAGGAAAGTCTTATAAATTTTTAAACATAACCAATAAAATAGTCACTAACTCTTAACCATATCATAAAAGAAAGAACAAAATTTAGTAAGGTGCTCAATAGCCTAGGACAGTGTGCTTTGCATTCATTCCCATCTCCTCGACTACTTTGCCTCCATGTCCCCTATCACATCTCTGGGATCATTTCCTCCCCCTACATTATATACACAGTGAGTCCACTGACCCAACAAGTATATATTCCATATGTAGATAAGAGAGAAACAGTAGTACGAGCTCACATACAATGAGAATATAAAACTAGATCCACATTAAACATAACATGATGGGGGTAAAATGTTGTTACTAACATTGTGCATAAGCTAGCATTTCATAATAGGAGAAAATGCAATATGGCATAAGAAGATAACCATGATGCAATGGTGGTGACCCTTTTTGAGGCCCTGTATTTGATCCTTGTTTATGAACCGTTTAGAGGTACCTCTTAAGGGAACATGAATCAATTATCGATAGTCTTTTTACATTTCTTTATCATTCATATTTGGAAGGTCCTCCTTGGAGCTCATCCCAGGGCACCTATCCTGTATTGTCACTACTCATGCCCATTTTCATTTTAATACCCATTAAGTGAAACATGATTTAAGCTTATCTTAAGATACAACTAATCATACACCTTTCTTCCCTAACATTCATAAGGTATTCTACCTAGAAGTGCCAATAAAGCATGCAAAATTTAAGCATCCTCAAATATGTTTCATATTGATGCCAAAGGAAAAAATAAACACAGTACAGTTGGCACACTGAAATCCCAGCAAGAATTCACTAATTCAAAATCCGAATTAGAATACCAACCCATCAAAATCAAGCTAACACATATCGAAAACTTCTCAAAGAAATCATAGTGTTAAACCCAAATCTGCTACAACACGGTGCAACATAACAAAAGAACGTGGTGCAAACTTCCAAATCTGATCAGAACTCATCCAACACTAAGAAAACAAATGCAACTCCAGATTCATTTCAAAACTTCCAAGTTCTGTCCCGACAATTCCACTAACAAGAATTTCTGAGTTCAATATCACATTCAAACCACAACTTTCAAATTAGCACCGATCAAAACAAGATCAGGCTTTCATGAAGAATCAGAACCAATACCAAAGGACTTTTCATCTACCAAATCTGTCCGAGAAATCCAAAGCTAAAAGAGACAAGAATACATCAAACATAACTTCCACTTTGCAAATCTACACTAGAAACATAGCATCCGCAAGACTGAATAGAACAACAAAAAGACACTCGTAGCCCCTCCAAAGCTACTTCGAAATCCCTCAAGAAAAACAAACAAGGATCAAATTGCTATAAATAGATCCCCTCACCTCGCACGCACCAAAACTCATCCACAAAATCTCAATCTTATTTGCAGACTATAGCTTACGAAAATCAAAATAAGAAAGATCTTAACAAAGAACCTCAGCAATAATAATAATGCGCGGCACCCCGAAAGACCATTGAGGCATCGACAACATAAAAGAGGAAACAAACAACCAATGGAGTTCCAAATCATGACAATCCCAAAATTCATTCCGAAGAATCAAGAACCATACATGGAGCAAAGAAATCCATAAACAAGAAACCAATCGATATCGTCCAAAAACCCAAGCAGAAATTGCACACATGTTAGCGTAGAAATAAGAACGACAACTAAATCCTACTGCTAACCTACTTAACATCTCCCATTCATATCTACAAAGGAAGCTACTGTTGGTGAAGTTTGTACTAACAGTCTAACTTAGATTTTGATGAATGATAAATGAGTTAAGTTAGGTATTTTATGATCTAATTGCTTTACTGAGTGTACAGGAATTGATGAGTCTGAAGAACTGGACATCAGGCTGAAATCTAGCTAGGTTTGCGGCCCCAGATAGGTCAACGGGCTAACCGGATATCTGGCAGAAAGTATGAGGGAACAGATAACAAGTAGAAGTTCAGTTGGATTTATGGACCGGACAACTGACATGAAGACCTGGTGGGTCAGAAGACTAGTCAACCGATTGCAAGATGGTAAGTAAAGGTAAGTCACTAGAGGAGAGTGACTTTGTGAGGACGTGTCCTAGTTGAGGGACAGTAGACGTCAGTCCAAGTTAGATCCATTTTGGATTCCTAATATGAAACCTTGACTAGTTCCTGGTCTTGGGTGTAAAATACGACACCTAAATAATAAATAAATAATAAGGGATATTAGAGACATAAGCTTATTGTAATTTTTGTGAATTTTTGGGAATTTTTCTAGAATTAAACGGAGTTTGTATGATGTGTTTTAAGGGGATCGATTATTGGGTTGCGAGAAAGCCTCCTTGAAATCCCAATTAAGTGGGAGTTGATTAAGGAGTTAACTTAGGGTTACGTAGATTAAACCCTAAGTATAAGTGATCTAGCCTTCTTCTTTAAACGCCGCATCGCTCGATTCCCTTCTCTCACCCGATCCCGATCTCATCTCCTCTCCCATCTCCTGAACTCGCCACAGCGCCCCAAGCCGTCGCCGCCCGATGCAGTTTTTTTCCCTTCTCCTCTCCGTGCTTCGACCACCACGACCTAATGCTCGTTCAACCCACCCTGAGGCTGGTTACCGAGTGCTGCCTCTCGGAGCAACGCCGTCGTCAATCTCCACTGTCGCCCCCTTCTTCCTTCAACAGGCTGAGTCCGAGCCCTAGCTTCATCACTGTCCATTCGTCGGAAATCGTCAAAAACAATCGACTGCTTGTCTAAGATGAGCAGGGAGCAACGCCAAGCCCTAGCTTCCTCCCTGAGTCGATGTCGCCTACTTGTCGAAGACCATATTAGAGACATCGTCGGTCATAGTAGAGCTGTCAATCTCCTCCCGTGCTTTAGATTCCACCGTCGGGTCTTCCTTCGCCGCATCTGTGAGTTATGCATCTGATCGTCGGAAACACCTGGTTACATCTATTCCTTGGTTTAACGAGGGGTTTCTGGCCACAAGGAGGTTCCTAGCTGCGACGATCTCTATGGCGTGGAAGATTTTTGCTAGGGTTCGTAGAGGTCATCAGCTCCGACAACAGTCTTCTCCAACAACAAATTATTTATTGGGGGCATCTGAATTGAGCAATTTCCACCTTATTCTGACTACAATTTCCGACAGTAAGCGTATCCCCCAGCCGTGACTCGACAGAGGAGATTTTGGAGAAGGGTATGGTGTTAGTTCGAGGTTTGTGGATGTTGAATTTGGTCTTGTGCTAAATTGAGATTGGGTTGATTATGTTGTAGGGTGTTGTAAGTGGGAGATCAGCAATCTTATCTTGCACTGACTACAAATTCTTGCAGTCAACATCATTGGTTTTAGTTCATCTGTGGTGCATCCAGATATAGGGTGAGTTCTTGAGATAATTTTATTTCTACATTAGATTTGATAAGTGAATTGATGATGGAGTTGAGTTAGTAGAGATATGAGTTGCTTTATGGGAATGTTGATTGTGGAATATGGATTTTGGACTTGATTAGTTGATATGAGTATTTTAAGCTTGGTATTGATTAATCTAAAAGATGTTTGTGTTAATTGAGGATTAATTGATACATGATTTATTATATTAGTTGGATTGTTAGTTTAGATCTTGAATTGATGGGTGGATTAAAGATGAACTTATCATCTAGTTGGATTTGGATTATTAGGTGAAGATAAATAGTTACCTAATCGAATTAGAATTGGGTTTCAGGTTTAGCTAGTTGTTGTATATGTGATTAGCTAAACTGTATATCATGTGATTTGTAGGACGTTGGTTCGAGATGAGTGTCTTGACGTGGGATTGTTTAGCACAATCTACAAATGAAAGCGGGTATTTGTTGCTTTATCTCTTTAGTATATATCGATCTTAGTGCATGAGCTGTCTTTGGATAGAAACTATTTTTACCTTGACTCCACTCTTATTTTTCCTGCATTTGATACTTCCACTTAATCTTTGAGCTACTCGTTTCTATATCTATACAGCCTCTCGTTGCTATCTATGATATTTAGCAGATACTAGATACTGGATATATAGATACCAGATACCATGTTTACTTACTGTGTCTGCTATTTATTCATGTTTCTTATTAAGCATGCTGGCTTCATGTAGCATACCTATTTCTGTTTATATATATATGATGACTACTGCATTTTACACATTATGTCATTGCATGCATGCCGACGACCATGTCTCCCTTGTGGTTGAGAGGGTTGTTGGTTAGGGCCGCACGCTCGGCCACTCATGGGTAGTGGTAGCTGGAGTGTGCCGCTTGTCCTGTCGTGCTCCCTCTCGCTTACTCATAGGTAGTGATAGATGGAGTTGCGAGCAGCAGGGACCCCTGTCGTAGATGTAGCTAGTTAGCTACTATGCAACTGTCCCTTCAGCCACTCGAAAGTAGTGGTAGCTGGAGTGCTGTACAGTCTGTCATTGTCCCGGTCTCTCAGCCATACAGGGGTCATGGTACAGGGGGGTGGACGGGAGTGACCATCCGTGCATACGCTATTATTATTATAACTATTGATGTTGTTGCTTACTTATGCTGCTATTATTTATTTATGCTGTTGTTGCTTACTTATACTAATATGCTCACATAGGTTGAGATATATACCTGAGGTATGAGTTTAGACACTGATTTGCTTAATGGTAATATATATATACCTCACATGATACCTATGTAGTTATGAGTTGTACTGTAGCAGGTCTTTGCTACACCTGACCTTCTATTACTAGCCTAGGATATGGTTTCAGGTATGGACACTTATTATGATATCACTGTATTATCTGCTATTTCTCCCTATGAGACTGTATACCTTTGTATCTCTAGTTCTTTATTATGTTCATGCACTATATGTTTATTATCCGCTGAGTCTTAGTACTCATCACCCCGTAAACTGGTTTATTTCATCAGGTAGCAGGTAAAGAACTTATGGAGTCGCTTGGAGAACCTGTCCACCATTCCTATGTCACATCTGAGGACGATCTTCTGGTTTTGGTTTTCTTTGCTATTTGTGTTATGGTTTTATGATCTTGGTATTGTAATAATTCGATGTTGACTTAGAGTTTTGTCTTGTGGTATCTTGTATTGGTTTAGTAATGTTGTGTCAAGCTGAGTCAGTTCACAATTAGTTGTTTTATTCATTTCATGTTTGTTATTTATGATTTCGGTTGTGCTATGTTTCAACCGAGTGGGCTTCATTATTAACTGTGTGGTTATGTTATGTTTCAGTCGTGTGGGATGTATTATTAACTACGTGGTTGTGTATATTCCAGCCGTATGTGGCTGATGTATTTTGTATGTATGTATGTATGCTTCAGATTGTCACCGATACAGGGGAGATGCTGTCAAAATTTTTCGGTAGGGACTCTTTTGGGGGTGTGACAATTTATTGGTATCAGAGCAAGGTTTATGAGGCCTATTTTCTATGTTTTAGATTTTCGTGGTTTGTTTTTCTCGATGTGACTTTTCGGTTTTAGGACGAGGCAGTGGCAGGACATCTCCAAGCTATAGGAGGTATGTTAGTTTACTGTTATCATCCACTTTTGTTAGTACATGTATAGTTGTCTATCATAGTTATGACATGTGTTAGTATTCTTTTGTTAGTACCTGTTTAGTTGTTTGTTGCATGCATTTCATGTGTTGGGTCGATCACTGATCATGGTTGATCCTACTGGAGATCAAGGATTATAGTCTCATGGGATTTCTTTTACCATACCACAATATTATTAGTTTCTATTATCACTAGTTTGGTAGTGGATAGTATCTGCTAAATATCATGTTGGCTTGGTCAGTAGAGTATCGATTTACTCATGTTGGTTCGGTCAGTAGAGGACCGATTTATTTTTGGCAGTTTAGTCAGTAGAGGACTAATTTACTCTTGTTGCTTCGGTTAGTAGAGAACCAATTTACCTTTGTTGATTTGGGGTAATAGAGGATTGATTTATCCTAGTTGCTTCAGTTTGTAAAGGTTCGATTTACCTTTGTTGACTAGGTTAGTGGAGGACTGATTTATTCTTATTGGTGTAGTTAGTAGAGTACTGGGATAATTTTTATTAGTTCAGTCAGTAGGAGACTGACTTACGCTATTTCATGAAGATTTTGACCTTTGGTTTATTTGTGGTTGGTTAGATAACCTAGAAGACACATTTGAGTTCATGACTTGCACAGATGTAGAATTGACTTAGTTAGTCGCATACCATTGTTGGCTTGACTAGTCTGTAGAGGATCGATGTATCATATTCCATAGAGACTTTGACCATGGACTGTATGTACCTGGTAGGATGGCCTAGAGGGTATATTTGAATAGATGCCCCCACTGATGTTGAAAAGTGTAGAGCTAGCAGCTTAATACTTACATGATATATTTGTTATATAGGTGTATGAATTGGTGAGCATATTCAGATACATGACTTGTACTGATGTGGAACAGATAATGTTAGCTACATATCTTTTACGTGACTAGGCACCACGTAAAGGAAGATGCAGAAGATGATTTTTGAGAACAAAATATCTCGGTGATTATTTTGAGGTGTTTTGAGAGAGTACTTCTCTACTCCCTTTGGAAACGTAATGGTTTGTAAGGCGATGATCAGTTGACTCGTCTAGTGTTGTTCCATGGGGGATCTTGACTCATAGACTGATCGCGGATATCCTCAATGGTACCTAGGGATTTATGACCACAGTGATACAAAGGTGAGGTTAGTTGATTAACACCTATGAAGTTCCACCATTACTGAGTGGAAATATCAGATGATGATCTTTAGGGAGTAGAGCGTCAATTGACAGTTATTTCGATCAGCTATCTAGTGATAGTGCTCCTCTAACTTGGTGGGCATTGCTTGTCACTAAAGGTTACTGAATCTCAGGTGGAGCAATTGTAGTATGATGCGTTATAAGACAATGGTTAGTCGTCTTAGCTAACATTGCCTTCATCAAGTAACTCAAGATCTTGATCACGTGATCATTTACCCAAGGTCTTGAGGTTTATATGTCAGATCGAAGGGTGTTCGACCTTTTGTCGACAGTGGACAGAGGATATTTACGGCACGACTATGAGAGTTGTGGAGATACTCACTTGATGGGTAGACTTTTAGTCAGGAGGTTGAGTGACCCTATGGATTTTGGATCATTATTCCCTTACGGTGGATTTTTGGATATTTGAATGGATGAGATTGGATATACTCTTTGGATATTTTTGGATATGATTAGTAGAATTTTGTATACTCATATCTCATGGATTGATCGTATCTCTACCATTTGGAGAGTTGTTGGTCATCGATCAGGAAATCAAGGGACGCCCTTGGATTTCAATTGTGGTACACTTGTAGGTGGGATGGTGATATATTAACTTTTGATGATTTATTAGTAGATATCTGACTTGATGATCTAGTATTTGGAGTTTGATGTTGATAGTGACATGAGGAGTGGTGTGTCTGTGATATTTATGGATTTAGTGATTTGTAGTTGATGATCATATCACAGACTTGTTGCCAGTGATCTAACTTTTGAGTGTGCCTGTTGTACAGATGCTGAGTCCTTGATATTGTCATTTAGGCTTACAGTGCCCTAGATATTTCCATGGACTTAATGAATTTGGTATTCTTAGGGTATTTGGATCAATTGATATTGTCTTCATTGACAATATCATGATTTATTCTTGATCCGAGGTGGATCATGTACACCATCTTAGCATAGTTCTAGAGATGTTTCTACGGGAACATCTATATGTGAAGTTCACTAGTACGTATTGTGATTGTCTTTTGTGAGATTTCTAGGACACATGGTCACCAGTAAGGGTATATCGTAGATAGAGGTTGTTACCAGTTGGGAGTAGTTGTAGTCTATACAGGAGACTCACAACTTCCTTGTTCTGGCTGGATATTATCGGAGTTTGATTGAGGGTTCCTCCAACATTATGCAGTTGACCGGACTGTTGGGAAGAGTGGAATTTATTTGGATAAATGTTTATGAGATCAATTTCAGTAGTTGAAACGAAAAGCTGATAACTGCAACTGTTTTAATTATACTTTCTAGTGTAGACGGATTTGTACTCTACCCAAATGTATTGTATCTGGGAGTCGGTGTAGTTTCGATATAGCATGAGCAGAGTAGTCTTATGCCAGTAGACATAATTCTCGTATAACAGGAATGAGATTCTTTATTTCCGTGAGAGATTATGTGTGTTCCTGAGTTAGATCCGGTCCGAGAAGAGTTACTTCAGGAAGCACATAGATCCAGATTTATGATACGTGCAAGTTGTTGGAGCAATCCCAATGGTCCGTGTGACCATGTGTTTTGGTGTTTGGGCAAAGGGTTTAAGTTAGGTTCACCCTTGTATTTGATATGTGTATTTGAGTTGTGTAGGTTTGCAGGATACACATGTGACTCAGGTTGATGGCTTCGGGTCCGGTGAAGGATGGAGCATCTGAGGGACCGTGGACAAGGTAGCGAGGACAAGGGCCGAGGGAAGCGACTTCGAGGCATACGCGAAGGATGGCATTGGGGACGAGCCGCGGGCTTGAATGCATCCGAGGGACGAGAGCCAAAGGAAGTAGCCTTAAAGGTAAGAGGTTAAAGCTGCAAATGAAGCGTCAAATGAGTCATAAGGGTGAGGGTACGAGTGCATGAGAGATTGTACTCGGAGTAAAATCCTAATTTTAGGGTTTTACTGTAGCAGTACTATAGCGTTACTGCAGCAGTACTGTAGCGCTACTGTAGCGGTCGACTGCATGTTTTAGCAGTCGACTGGTGTAGTCGACTGGCAGCGAATAGAATGTCTCTGTTCGCTCGGTTAGTGTGGAATCGAGCCGTTGGGATGTAACGGTCGAATTTCCATAGAGGGCAGTCGACTGCATGTTTTAGCAGTCGACTGGTAGGTGTGGTTTTCCAACCCGTGGCCAATATAACCAAGCCTTGGGAGCTTGGTTGAGGTTGACGAAATTAGTGGTGGGTAACCTCTAATTAGTAGTCAACTAGTGCCCTAGCAATCCAAGTGCTCTTTATCGAGTTGTGGCGAGGTTTCTCCACCCTCAAGGAGGATTGTGCTAGCCGGAGTTTCCAGGGATTAATCCACCGACGGATTGAGGGATCGTCCACCTTACGGACAGCCGTGGAGTAGGAGCAAGTTATCTCCGAACCACGTAAACGAGCTTGTTAGCGGTTTGCATTCTTTCTTATTCTTGTCTTTAGTTTAACTTGTTTGTTTTGCATTTCCGCTTGCGCACTAATGTTGTAGAAAGAAGCGAGTATTTGGGGGTGTCGTCTATCCAACCCCCCTTCAAGCCGGACGACCGATCCCCAACAAGTGGTATCAGAGCGAGATCGCTCTCCATTGGACTAACCGCCAAGGAAGCAAAGATGACCGACTTGATTGAACCGCCAAAGCTTGAAGGTAGAGGCTTATGGGACATCACATATTGGATGATGAAGATGGAGGTCTTCTTCAACACGGATTGGAACACCATGATGGTGGTCAAAGAGCCGTTTGAAGTCCCGAAGGACAAGAAAGGAAAGAAGCTCCGACCACGACATTGGACGGAGGAGCAAACCTCTCGGTCAAAGGCAAACGACAAGGTAATATCTATATTAATTGATATTTTGCCTAATGATGTAATGAGACTTGTAGGAAAATATGAGAATGCTCACGATTTGTGGAGCAAGATAAAGAAGGCTCAATGAGAAGAACCTATGCCTACACAAGAAGAAGAAAAATCCGAAGAAACGGATGAAGAAGCTCAAGTAGAGGAGGAGCAATCGGAAGGTGAAGAGCACTCAACTTCCGAGGAGAAAGAGGAGAAGGATGAAGAAATGTCAACCACTTGTGTAGATGAGGAGACATCCTCAAAGGTTGAAGAACAATCCAAGACAAGCGAAGAAGAAGAAGAAGTCTTGGAAATCAACCTAGCAAGCACCTCCACTGAAGTGAAGTCAAAAGACCATATAATATGCTTCGGGTGCAATGAAAAGGGACACTACAAGAATAGATGTCCTATGGGTAAGAAGAAGGTAAATCCTAAACTCATTCAAGTTAATTTAAACACTAACAAGGGTTGTAGGAATAAAGAAACCCAAGGAAAAAGGATGTGTGTCATATGCTTCACGTGTGGGGAGAAGGGACATTACCACACAAAATGCCCCAAGAAGAGGGAGATCAAGAAGCTTGCGCAATTAAAGAAATGGGAGAAAGAGAAGAAGAAAAAAAGCTCAAGTCAAGGGGGAGCTTCAAGGGTAAGGGAGGTATACCCTAATTTGAAGTGTAATTCAAATTCAAATTCTTATGTTCCCATGCATGTTAGGAAAAATAATATTAATCATTATATGCCCATGCAAAATTTTGGTTTCAAATATCATGATAGGAGTAGGGTAATTGTAGATCAAAACCCTAGGAGACCCATTCATGAAAAATCTAGAAATGGTAGACCTAAGGAGACCCAAGGTATTAATCCCAAGAAGGGGAGACATATGCCTAGAAAGGGTAGGTCTAGGAATGCCCAATTTGGACAAATTAACTCTAGGGTTAGGAACCTAGAGAAGGAGAATCAAGCCTTAAGGGGAAAGCTTGATAAGTTAGAACAATTCCTTAAGAGATTCAATGTTGGATTTAAGGAATTAAATATAGTGTTGGGTAGCCAAAGACCCAACCATGATAGATCGGGCTTGGGATACCGATCTAGTCCCTCCAAGGCTAATGAGAGATCATGTGCTAGGGTGGCAAATGATCATGGCAAGAGAGAGTCCTCCAAAGCTAAGGGAAAGTCTTATGCTAGGGTTACATATGACTATAGCAAGGAGAAGTCAATAAATGGCAAGGGAAAGCCATTTAATGGTAAGGAGAAATTAACCAAGGACAAAGTGTCCAAGGTTAAGAAAGTTAGATTTGTAGGGCAAGTGTCACCGGAGGTGCACCGGAATGGCCTAGCCATTGTGGATGAGTCACCTAGGGAGGTGGCTAAGGCTAAGAGCTCTAGGGGAATCTCAAAGAGTCAATTTGGGACCCATGGCCAATGGATATCAAGTGGGTTTTACTTGGGAGTCTAGGTTAGGTCATGGAATGTGCCAAGTGGTTTGAAGACGGACTTGAGTCTCAAACCTAGGGAATTGGCACACATGGGTTGTGTTTCATGCTTGAAAATATGACATTGGGGTCACATAGCATGATAATTGGTTTTGGATGTATAGATGTCATATAAACCAATGCTAGGAATGCATTGTGGGTTAGTATGGGCAAATACATCAAGAGGAAGCCAAAACTAGGACTTTAGGTCAAGGTTCAATTGAACTTTTTAGCTAGTTTTGTGTTTTGTGTCAATCTTGGGATTGATGATAGATACATTTTTATATATATTTTTTCCAAGTATATATTGATATAATAGACCTCTCCACAAAATTTGGGGATTTTTGGAGGTCTATGAAATTTCTGGCGCATTTATGAAGTTGGCCAAAAAAGGCTGATTTTTTCATGAATAGTGTACCAGTCGACGGGTACAGTTACCAGTCAACTGGTAACACTGTTCACGAGCACAGAATGTCTCTGTAAGCTCGTTTTCATGGGGGCAGTCGACTGGTAGTTCTTGCAGTCGACTGATACCAGTCTGAAAGTGTTTTCAACACTGGATTTCGACCAGGTCAGTTCATATAGATGTATGGGATCCATGGGGGATACATACATGAGTTTAGGGTCATTTGGATGACAAGTTTTCAATAATTGGGATATTTTTGGAGAACTTTTTGGATGTTAGGCAAAGGGGGAGAAGTAAGGTTTAGTTGGGAAAACCTGAAAGTACCTTTGTGTAGGGGGAGCCTTGGGATAGGTTCTTAAAAAGCCCATTGTAAATATCCTAACTCATGGGGAGCGTAGGTGTAGAGGGAGCCTTGGGATAGGTCCCAATGCATGTAGCATTCCATTCGGCGTTGTAAGTCCAAGTGTGTAGCCTTGGCATCGTAAGTCCATTGTATGTATTAGCATGTTTATTTGCTATTTGTTTTCCCTAACTTAAACGTATTGCCAAACACCAAAAAGGGGGAGATTGTTGGAGCAATTCCAATGGTCCGTGCGACTATGTGTTTTGGTGTTTGGGCAAAGGGTTTAAGTTAGGTTCACCCTTGTATTTGATATGTGTATTTGAGTTGTGCAGGTTTGCAGGATACACATGTGACTCAGGTTGATGGCTTCGGGTCTGGTGAAGGATGGAGCATCTGAGGGACCGTGGACAAGGTAGCGAGGACAAGGGCCGAGGGAAGCGACTTCGAGGCATACACGAAGGATGGCATTGGGGACGAGCCGCGGGCTTGAATGCATCCGAGGGACGAGAGCCAAAGGAAGTAGCCTTAAAGGTAAGAGGTTAAAGCTGCAAATGAAGCGTCAAATGAGTCATAAGGGTGAGGGTACGAGTGCATGAGAGATTGTACTCGGAGTAAAATCCTAATTTTAGGGTTTTACTGTAGCAGTACTATAGCGTTACTACAGCAGTACTGTAGCGCTACTGTAGCAGTCGACTGCATGTTTTAGCAGTCGACTGGGGCAGTCGACTGGGGCAGTCGACTGGCAGCGAATAGAATGTCTCTGTTCGCTCGGTTAGTGTGGAATCGAGTCGTTGGGATGTAACGGTCGAATTTCCATAGAGGGCAGTCGACTGCATGTTTTCGCAGTCGACTGGTAGGCGTGGTTTTCCAACCCATGGCCAATATAACCAAGCCTTGGGAGCTTGGTTGAGGTTGACGAAATTAGTGGTGGGTAACCTCTAATTAGTAGTCAACTAGTGCCCTAGCAATCCAAGTGCTCTTTATCGAGTTGTGGCGAGGTTTCTCCACCGACAAGGAGGATTGTGCTAGCCGGAGTTTCCAGGGATTAATCCACCGACGGATTGAGGGATCGTCCACCTTACGGACAGCCGTGGAGTAGGAGCAAGTTATCTCCGAACCACGTAAACGAGCTTGTTAGCGGTTTGCATTCTTTCTTATTCTTGTCTTTACTTTAGCTTGTTTGTTTTGCATTTCCGCTTGCGCACTAATGTTGTAGAAAGAAGCGAGTATTTGGGGGTGCCGTCTATCCAACCCCCCTTCAAGCCGGACGATCGATCCCCAACAAGTGGTATCAGAGCGAGGACGCTCTCCATTGGACTAACCACCAAGGAAGCAAAGATGACCGACTTGATTGAACCGCCAAAGCTTGAAGGTAGAGGCTTATGGGACATCACATATTGGATGATGAAGATGGAGGTCTTCTTCGACACGGATTGGAACACCATGATGGTGGTCAAAGAGCCGTTTGAAGTCCCGAAGGACAAGAAAGGAAAGAAGCTCCGACCACGACATTGGACGGAGGAGCAAACCTCTCGGTCAAAGGCAAACGACAAGGTAATATCTATATTAATTGATATTTTGCCTAATGACGTAATGATACTTGTAGGAAAATACGAGAATGCTCACGATTTGTGGAGCAAGATAAAGAAGGCTCAATGAGAAGAACCTATGCCTACACAAGAAGAAGAAAAATTCGAAGAAACGGATGAAGAAGCTCAAGTAGAGGAGGAGCAATCGGAAGGTGAAGAGCACTCAACTTCCGAGGAGAAAGAGGAGAAGGATGAAGAAATGTCATCCACTAGTGTAGATGAGGAGACATCCTCAAAGGTTGAAGAACAATCCAAGACAAGCGAAGAAGAAGAAGAAGTCTTGGAAATCAACCTAGCAAGCACCTCCACTGAAGTGAAGTCAAAAGACCATATAATATGCTTCGGGTGCAATGAAAAGGGACACTACAAGAATAGATGTCCTATGGGTAAGAAGAAGGTAAATCCTAAACCCGTTCAAGTTAATTTAAACACTAACAAGGGTTGTAGGAATAAAGAAACCCAAGGAAAAAGGATGTGTGTCATATGCTTCACGTGTGGGGAGAAGGGACATTACCACACAAAATGCACCAAGAAGAGGGAGATCAAGAAGCTTGCACAATTAAAGAAATGGGAGAAAGAGAAGAAGAAAAAAAGCTCAAGTCAAGGGGGAGCTTCAAGGGTAAGGGAGGTATAGCCTAATTTGAAGTGTAATTCAAATTCAAATTCTTATATTCCCATGCATGTTAGGAAAAATAATATTAATCATTATATGCCCATGCAAAATTTTGGTTTCAAATATCATGACAGGAGTAGGGTAATTGTAGATCAAAACCCTAGGAGACCCATTCATGAAAAATCTAGAAATGGTAGACCTAAGGAGACCCAAGGTATTAATCCCAAGAAGGGGAGACATATGCCTAGAAAGGGTAGGTCTAGGAATGCCCAATTTTGACAAATTAACTCTAGGGTTAGGAACCTAGAGAAGGAGAATCAAGCCTTAAGGGGAAAGCTTGATAAGTTAGAACAATTCCTTAAGAGATTCAATGTTGGATTTAAGGAATTAAATATAGTGTTGGGTAGCCAAAGACCCAACCATGATAGATCGGGCTTGGGATACCGATCTAGTCCCTCCAAGGCTAATGAGAGATCATGTGCTAGGGTGGCAAATGATCATGGCAAGAGAGAGTCCTCCAAAGCTAAGGGAAAGTCTTATGCTAGGGTTACATATGACTATAGCAAGGAGAAGTCAATAAATGGCAAGGGAAAGCCATTTAATGGTAAGGAGAAATTAACCAAGGACAAAGTGTCCAAGGTTAAGAAAGTTAGATTTGTAGGCCAAGTGTCACCGGAGGTGCACCGGAATGGCCTAGCCATTGTGGATGAGTCACCTAGGGAGGTGGCTAAGGCTAAGAGCTCTAGGGGGATCTCAAAGAGTCAATTTGGGACCCATGGCCAATGGATCTCAAGTGGGTTTTACTTGGGAGTCTAGGTTAGGTCATAGAATGTGCCAAGTGGTTTGGAGACGGACTTGAGTCTCAAACCTAGGGAATTGACACACATGGGTTGTGTTTCATGCTTGAAAATATGACATTGGGGTCACATAGCATGATAATTGGTTTTGGATGTATAGATGTCATATAAACCAATGCTAGGAATGCATTGTGGGTTAGTATGGGCAAATACATCAAGAGGAAGTCAAAACTAGGACTTTAGGTCAAGGTTCAATTGAACTTTTTAGCTAGTTTTATGTTTTGTGTCAATCTTGGGATTGATGATAGATATATTTTTATATATATTTTTTCCAAGTAGATATTGATATAATAGACCTCTCCACAAAATTTGGGGATTTTTGGAGGTCTGTGGAATTTCTGGCGCATTTATGAAGTTGGCTAGAAAAGGTTGATTTTTTCATGAATAGTGTACCAGTCGACGGGTACAGTTACCAGTCAACTGGTAACACTGTTCATGAGCACAGAATGTCTCTGTAAGCTCGTTTTCATGGAGGCAGTTGACTGGTACTTCTTGCAGTCGACTGATACCAGTCTGAAAGTGTTTTCAGCACTGGATTTTGACCGGGTCAGTTCATATAGATGTATGGGATCCATGGGGGATACATACATGAGTTTAGGGTCATTTGGATGACAAGTTTTCAATAATTGGGATATTTTTGGAGAACTTTTTGGATGTTAGGCAAAGGGGGAGAAGTAAGGTTTAGTTGGGAAAACCTGAAAGTACCTTTGTGTAGGGGGAGCCTTGGGATAGGTTCTTAAAAAGCCCGTTGTAAATATCCTAACTCATGGAGAGCGTAGGTGTAGGGGGAGCCTTGGGATAGGTCCCAATGCATGTAGCATTCCATTCGGCGTTGTAAGTCCAAGTGTGTAGCCTTGGCATCGTAAGTCCATTGTATGTATTAGTATGTTTATTTGCTATTTGTTTTCCCTAACTTAAACGTATTACCAAACACCAAAAGGGGAGAGATTGTTGGAGCAATTCCAATGGTCCGTGCGACCATGTGTTTTGGTGTTTGGGCAAAGGGTTTAAGTTAGGTTCACCCTTGTATTTGATATGTGTATTTGAGTTGTGCAGGTTTGCAGGATACACATGTGACTCAGGTTGATGGCTTCGGGTCCGGTGAAGGATGGAGCATCTAAGGGACCGTGGACAAGGTAGCGAGGACAAGGGCCGAGGGAAGCGACTTCGAGGCATACGCGAAGGATGGCATTGGGGACGAGAGACAAAGGAAGTAGCCTTAAAGGTAAGAAGTTAAAGCTGCAAATGAAGCGTCAAATGAGTCATAAGGGTGAGGGTACGAGTGCATGAGAGATTGTACTCGGAGTAAAATCCTAATTTTAGGGTTTTACTGTAGCAGTACTATAGCGTTACTGCAGAAGTACTGTAGCGCTATTGTAGTAGAACTGTAGCAGTCGACTGCATGTTTTAGCAGTCGACTGCATGTTTAAGCAGTCGACTGGGGCAGTCGACTGGCAGCGAACAGAATGTCTCTGTTCGCTCGGTTAGTGTGGAATCGAGCCGTTGGGATGTAACGGTCGAATTTTCATAGAGGGCAGTCGACTGCATGTTTTAGTAGTCGACTGGTAGGTGGGGTTTTCCAACCCGTGGCCTATATAACCAAGCCTTGGGAGCTTGGTTGAGGTTGACGAAATTAGTGGTGGGTAACCTCTAATTAGTAGTCAACTAGTGCCCTAGCAATCCAAGTGCTCTTTATCGAGTTGTGGCGATGTTTCTCCACCGACAAGGAGGATTGTGCTAGCCGGAGTTTCCGGGGATTAATCCACCGACGGATTGAGGGATCGTCCACCTTACGGACAGCCGTGGAGTAGGAGCAAGTTATCTCCGAACCACGTAAACGAGCTTGTTAGCGGTTTGCATTCTTTCTTATTCTTGTCTTTAGTTTAGCTTGTTTGTTTTGCATTTCCGCTTGCGCACTAACGTTGTAGAAAGAAGCGAGTATTTGGGGGTGCCGTCTATCCAACCCCCCTTCAAGCCGGCCGACCGATCCCCAACACAAGTGATACCCGTTATACAGATTCTTGAGGCGTTTCTATTGGTGGGACGACATGGGGAAAGACATTGCGAATTTTATAGTTCGATGTCTAGTATGTCAACAAGTGAAGGCTGAGCATCAGAGGTTAGCAGAATTGTTTCAGTTGGTTCGGATATCAGAATGGAAATAGGAGCATGATCTGATGGACTTTGTGGTGGGATAACCAGGACATCGAAAGGATATGATATAATTTGGGTAATCGTTGGTTTGTTGATTAGCTTTGTTCACCTTCTACCGATCCATAGTGTGGACTCTTTGGATCGAGTAGCAGAATTTTACTTTAGAGAGATTACCGGACTTTATGGTATACCTCTGAGTATTGTATCAGATTGAGGTTCGTGATTCACATCACGATAGTGGCAAGTTTTATAGTAGACTTTGGGTTAGGAGCTTTACTTTAGTATAGATTTTCACCCTCAGACTGATGGATAGTTGGAGCGCCCTACACAGATGTTGGAGGGTCTATCAATAGTGGATTATGAATTTTAAAGGTAGTTGATTTACTCACAGTTGGCTAGACAGCAGTGTGAAAGTAGCAGAAGCAAGGTGAGTTCATAGTCCACAGAGTCATCTCTTACGGTTGGAGATTTGTTCTTGATACTTTGATGGAGTGGTATATGAGTATGTTATTGGGTTGTTATCCTTGGATGATGATCCTTGAGTTGAGCAGTAAATTTAGGGACCAAATTTTTTATTAGTGGGGGAAAATATAAAATATGACACCCAAATAATAAATAAATAATAAGGGATATTAGAGAAATAAGCTTATTGGAATTTTTGTGAATTTTTTAGAATTTTTGTGAATTTTTTAGAATTTTTCTGGAATTAAACAGAGTTCGTATGACGTGTTTTAAGGGGATCGATTATTGGGCAGCGAGGAAGCCTCCTTGGAATCCCAATTAAGTGGGAGTTGATTGAGGAGTTAACCTAGGGTTACGTTAATTAAACCCTAAGTATAAGTGATCTAGCCTTCTTCTTTAAATGTCGCATCGCCCGATTCCCTTCTCTTACCCGATCCCAATCTCATCTCCTCTCCCATCTCCTGAACTCGCCACAGCACCCCAAGCCACCACCGCTCGACGCCATTTTTTTCCCTTCTCCTCTCCGTGCTCCGACCACCACAACCTAATGCTCATTCGTCCCACCCTGAGGCCGGTTCCCGAGTGCCGCCTCTCGGAGCAGCGCCGTCGTTGATCTCCACTGCCGCCCCCTTCTTCCTTCAATCGGTTGAGTCCGAGTCCTAGCTTCATCACTTCCCATTCGTTAGATATCGTCAGAAATAATCGACCGCCTGTCCTAGACGAGCAGGGAGCAACGACAAGCCCTAGCTTCCTCCCTGAGCCGAAGTCGCCTCCTTGTCGAAGACTAGATCGGAGACATCGTCGGTCGTAGTTGAGCTGTAAATCTCCTCCCATGTTTTAAATTCCATCGTCAGGTCTTTCTTCGCCGCATCTGTGAGTTATGCCTCTGATCGCCGAAAACACCTAGTTATAGCTATTCCCTGGCTTAACGAGGGGTTTTTGGCCACAAGGAGGTTCCTAGCTACGACGATCTCTATGGCGTGGAAGATTGTTGCTAGGGTTCGTAGAGGTCATCAGCTCCGACAGCAATCTTCTCCTACAGCAAATTATTTGTTGGGGGCATCTGGATTGAGCAATTTCCACCTTATTCCGACTACAATTTTCGGCAGTAAGCGCATCCCCCAGTCGTGACTCGACAGAGGAGATTTTGGAGAAGCGTATGGTGTTAGTTCGAGGTTTGTGGATTTTGAATTTGGTCTTGTGCTAAATCGAGATTGGGTTGATTATGTTGTAGGGTGTTGGAAGTGGGAAATCAGCAATCTTATCTTGCACTGGCAACAAATTCTTGGTAGTCAACATCATCGATTTTAGTTCATCGGTGGTGCATCTAGATATGGGGTGAGTTCTTGAGATAATTTTATTTCTACATTAGATTTGATAAGTGAATTTATGATGGAGTTGAGTTAGTAGAGATATGAGTTGCTTTATGGGAATGTTGATTGTGGAATATGGATTTTGGACTTGATTAGTTGATATGAGTATTTTAAGCTTGGTATTGATTAATCTAAAAGATGTTTGTGTTAATTGAGGATTAATTGATACATGATTTATTATATTAGTTGGATTGTTAGTTTAGATCTTGAATTGATGGGTGGATTAAAGATGAACTTATCATCTAGTTGGATTTGGATTATTAGGTGAAGATAAACAGTTACCTAATCGAATTAGAATTAGGTTTCAGGTTTAGCTAGTTGTTGTATATGTGATTAGCTAAACTGTATATCATGTGATTTGTAGGACGTTGGTTCGAGATGAGTGTCTTGACGTGGGATTATTTAGCACAATCTATAAATGAAGGCGGGTATTTCTGGCTTTATCTCTTTAGTATATATCGATCTTAGTGCATGAGCTGTCTTTGGATAGAAACTGTTTTTATCTTGACTCCACTCTTATTTTTCTTGCGTTTGATACTTCCACTTAATCTTTGAGTTACTCGTTTCTGTATCTATATAGTCTCTCGTTGCTATCTATGATATTTAGCAGATACCTGACACCAGATACTAGATACTGGATATATAGATACCAGATACCATGTTTACTTACTGTGTATGTTATTTATTCATGTTTCTTATTGAGCATGCTAGCTTCATGAAGTATACCTATTTCTGTTTATATATTTATGATGACTACTGCATTTTACGCATCATGTCATTGCATGCATGTCGACAACCATGTCTCCCTAGCAACCCATGTGTTCTTCAAAAGTTAAACTTAGATTGCAAACGAAACTTAACATTATTAATCCAAGTTCAACTCATGTGTTCTTTAGAAGTTAAACCATATTATAAAAGTTGATTAAATATCTATTTCAAGGATTGACTTTCAGTTCGTTAGTGAGGCACTCGACTTTCTTGGTTATGAGATCATCCACCACTTCCTAGACAAAGCCTTTCAAAGAAATTAAATATTTAAACTCCTTACAGTAAACCCTAGGTTTAACTACAGAGAACTCAATTGAAGCACAAAATTGATAGCCTCTTATGTTGGTATTTCAGGATTCTTACAAAGAAAAACTAAAGTACTTTAGCTGGGGAATAAAGAACTAGTTGTACCTTTCTTCGTAAATAAAGACCTCTTGATCTTATGCTGTATTTCTCTCCTCCTCTTGGACATCGTGTGGGCGACGATCTACCAAGACAAAACACCCGAATCTTTTCTTCTTCTCCTCCAAGCACCGCCGACCACAAAGATTGAAGTAAGGTGTCGCCGGCCTCAAGAGAAAGAAAACAATAGAAGAGGGTCGGCCACACAAGAGAATAAAAGAGAGAGAGCTTAGGTTATATTTTTGGGCACCACCTTCCTCATCTTTTATATGATTTGCTAGTGGCTAAAAAGGAAAGTTTTAACAAAATTAAAATCTCTCTTTTAAACCATTGTAAATAGCTATAAAAGGAAAGATTATAACAAACCTTTGTTTTAACAAAATCTTCCTTTTATTACTATAATGATTGGTTACAAAAAGGAAAGATTTTAATAAAATTAAAATCTATCTTTTAAACCATTGTAGATAACTACAAAATTAAAATCTCTCTTTTAATCTTTTATAGAAAGCTATAAAAGGAAAGATTTTAACAACATTTTGTTCTAAATAAAAACTTCCTTTTCTCTTCTATTATAGCCGGCCCCATGCTTGGGCACCAAGCATGGCTTGGCCGACCCACATCTTGGGCACCAGCCTCACTTGGGTAGGAAGGAAAATCAAATGGGTGAATACGAGGCTTTATAGAGGCTACAGCAGGGACCGAGAGAAGGAATTGGTTTTGACCTCCTGATGAGCTTGAACTTCCTGTGTTCGACTCGAACACCCAACTCAAGTTCATCAATAATAACTTATACCACTAAAGAGTTATTATTGAACTACCGCACTAATCCCATATTACATTATGGGCTCCTTCTTATCATGAGTGTGTTAATCTCCCTGTGTTTAAGATATCGAATGCCCATTAATTAAATGAGTTACTGACAACTCACTAAATTAATATCTAGCTTCAATAGTAGTACCACTCAATTTCATTGTCATGTCGGACTAAGTCCCCCTACAAGGTTTACATGACAATCTTTATGAGCTCCTCAAGGGAACATCATCAACCTAGATAACTAGGACACAATTTCCTTCTATAATTAACAACACACCATATAAATAACATCATTTCCCAACTTATCGGGTCTCTTGATTTAACGAATAAATCTCACCCTTTGATAAATTAAAGAAATAAATACTAAGTACATGTGCTTGTTATTATATCGGGATTAAGAGTACACACATCCATAATAACAAAGGTTCTGTTCTTTTATGCAATCAGTATAAAAGAAACAACCTCAAATAGTCCTGCTCAATACACACATAGTATACTATTGTAATTTTATAGTCAAGATAAACTAATACCAAATTACACTACAACCATTTTAATGGTTTGCCCCAATCCATCTTGGTTGTGAGCTACTATTTATAATTTATAAGGAACTGATAACATGATCTTCTGTGTGACACCACACACCATGTTATTTATAATATAAATTAAATAGACAACTGCATTTAACTAAGTGCAGACATTTGACCAATGTGATTCTCATTTCAAAATAAATGTTTATACAAAAAGCTAGGCTTTTAGTATACATTATAACAATCTCCCACTTATACTAAAAGACTATGCTGCCATACATATGATCCCCATCCCCTTAACATGCCCATCAAAAGCTCTGGTCGGAAGGACCTTAGTGAAAGAATCTGGCAGGTTATCTTCTGATGCAATTTTGGTGACAACAACTTCTCCTCGCTTTACGATGTCTTATATCAGGTGGTACTTGCGCTCAATGTGTTTACTTTCCTTATGGGTTCATGGTTCCTTCAAGTTTGCTACTGCACCACTATTATCATAATAAATTATGATAATTTTGGACAAACCAAAAATCACATCTAAGTCCATCAAGAAGTTTCTGAGCCATACAACTTCTTTGGTTGCCTCAGAGGATGTCACATACTCAACATCCATGGTGGAGTCCGAAACGCATTTCTGCTTAACACTTCTCTATGCTATGGCTCCACCTCCCAAAGTAAACACATACCCTGAGGTCAACTTAATATTGTCCCTATCTGATTGGAAGTCTGAATCCGTGTAACCCACAGGGAGCAAATCATCTGCCTGGTAAACTAGCATATAATCTCTAGTCCTTTTCAGGTACTTCAACATATGCTTTACGGCAGTCCAATGTCCTTATCCTGGGTTTCTTTGATATCTGCTAACTATGCTCACGGTAAAACAGATATTTGGTCTCGTACATAGCATCACATACATTAGGCTTCCTACAGTCGAAGCATAAGGAACTGCCTTCATGTCCTCTATTTCCTTTGTTGTTTTAGGAGAGATCTCTTTAGATAAAGGTACTCCATGCCGAAAAGGTAGAAAACCTTTCTTGAAGTTTTGCATGCTAAAACAAGCTAGAATAGTATCGATGTATGAAGCTTGGGATAAGGATAACATTATTTTCTTGTGATCTCTTATTACTTTGATCCCAAGAATATGCTCACATTCTCCCAAATCCTTTATATCAAACTGCTTGGACAACCATATCCTTACGTCTGACAACACTTTGACATTATTGCCAATGAGCAAAATGTCATTTACGTATAGTACAAGAAATACCACCATGTTTCTGTCACTTTTCTTGTATACACAAGACTCATTTGGACACCGAATAAATCCATAAGACTAGATTACTTCATTAAACCAGATGTTCGAAGATCTCGAAGCTTGCTTCAGTCCATAGATAGACTGATTGGGCTTACATACAAGATGTTTTTTGCCCTTCACAATGAATCCCTCTAGTTGCTTTATATGGATATTTTCTTCAAGACTTCCATTAAGGAAAGTTGTTTGACATCCATTTGCCAAATCTCATAATCCATATGAGTGGCAATAGATAAAAGAATCCTGATAGACTTAAGCATGGCTACCGGCGAAAAAGTTTCCTCATAATTGATTCCCTCTTTCTGAGTATACCCTTTTTGCAACAAGCCTTGCTTTGAAGGTTTCTACCTTCCCATCTGTCTCTCTTTTTCTTTTGTAGACCCATTTACATCCAATGGATTTTACACCATTTGGTGGTTCTACAAGCTCCCAGACCTGATTAGAGTACATAGATTCTATTTCTGAGTTCATTGCACTTTGCCAAGATGCTGCATCTTTATCTTGGAGTGCTTCATCATATGTCCAGGGATCAGGTTCATGTTCACCAAGGATCAAGTCCAAAGATTCTCCCAAAAACATGAATCTATCAGGTTGCCTAACAACCCTCCCACTACGACAAGGCACTACTTGTAATTGTGCATCATTTGTGACACGTGTTGTAGTTTCTTATGGTATTTTATCTTGTACCGTTGGTACTAAAGTAGACGTGTCTTCTCTTATTTCCTCAAGAACAATTTTACTCATGAGCTTGTGGTTCATTACATAGTCCTCTTCTAAAAATCAGGCATTGGTGCTAACAATGATCTTCTGATCTTTAGGACTATAAAATAAACCACCTTTCGTTTCTTTAGGATAACCCACAAACAAGCGAACTTCAATACGTGATTCCAACTTATCAGCGTCTCCCTTCAGCACATGTGTTGGACTACCTCAAATCTGAATATGTTTCAGACTAGGCTTACGCTCATTCCATAATTCTGTGGGAGTAGAGGTTACTGACTTAGAAGGTACCAAGTTTAGAATGTACACTGCCGTTTTCAAAGCATATCCCTAAAATGAATTTGATAATTCTGAATAACTCATCATTGATCTAACTATTTCCATAAGAGTCCTATTCCTTCATTCTGCCACACCATTCTATTGGGGTGTACCAGGTGCAGACAGTTGGGATTGAATCCCGACCTCTGATAAGTAACTCCTAAACTCTCCTAAGAGGTACTCGCCACCACGATCAAACTGTAGTGTCTTGATACCTTTACCATGACGTTTCTCCACATCAGCCTTGTATTCTTTGAACTTATCAAAGCACTCAGACTTGCGGCGCATCAAGTAAATGTACCCGTATCTCGAATAGTCGTCTATAAAAGAGACAAAATATTCGAAACCACCTCCTACCTGGATAGTCATAGGTCCACATAAATCAGAATTATCACACCTCGGGGAAGTCCCTGTCCGAAGAAATTTCGGCAGCACCTCCCCTGTACGGCTGACAATCTGAATCATTTCTATATGCACAATATACATCAGCCACAGGCGGCTGGAATATACACACAACCACGTAGTTATATGATACAGCCTACTCGGCTGATACGAAACCAAAACACAACGGAAAATGACAGAAACCAAATACAAACCAAACACAAAACTGCTAGCCGGCTAGGCTTATACAACCAACAATAATACAAAATACCACATAACAACTTCAAAACTCCAGAAACAAAAACCAGAGCACAAACTAAACACATTGACACATAAAACAAACAAAACATAAATGAAACCGATAGATCTTCTGAGGTGACGTGGGGACTAGCAGACAGGATACTCCAAGCAACATCATAACCAACCTGGTACCTGAAAAAGATAATGTCCACGGGGTGAGTTCAACAACTCAGCGAATACCAATAGACATGCCTAGTAAGATATATCTAACAGCAATAAACATGGAATACAACTTCCTAATCATATATAGAAAATATGCAAAACTGGAAGATAACTGAGGAAACTGTACTCACCAGGAACTCCTATCCAGAACAAAAGGGTTGTCAAACCAGATACACAATATGCCTCCTGTATGCATGTCAAACAAATGCATTCACCAAAATGTAGCATATAAGTGCAGCAAATAAATGCAATAAATGCATATGATGCCAATGACATGGTCACCCCTGACGCCAGTCAGTCATCTCACACACAATGGTGAGATTGAGTGGGTAGGGCTGTGACGACCGTGCACTCTGACGTCACTGCTCCTGATGAGTGACCGAATGGACGGGATGCTGTCGGAGTACACACATACTCCTACCCCAAATCATAAATGGGAGAGCGCAATGCTCTCATCTCCCGGTACATAATAACGGGGAGGGATCCCTGACGTGCTACCACGCTGCGTCACACTACCCATGAGCGGACCAACGGAGCACTGAACAGAGCAAAACTGACGTGCTACAACGCTGCATCACGCTACCTATGAGCGGACCAACGGAGCACCGAATACTGATGAAACTGGCGATATGCTCTACAATAATGGAGCAACCTAACACGCAGCATGCAATCATGCGAATGGTGTATGAAACTAAGCATGATAATATCCTGAACCAAATCCACATATACATATAAAAATGTGTACCTTAGTACAAGTAAGTCAAATCCACAGATCTAGGGTATACAGGTCCTCTATGGTATAACAACCTAGGTCCTGAACATATCCACCTCCATAAAATATGTACCAACAATGTACATGGATCAAAGTAAAAGGTCTAGGTACACAGATCAGGTATGATATAAAAATATAGATACACATGTCAGATAATAAAAATCCAGAATCTAGTCCTAAACTCAGTAAAGCATGGTATGTCACTTACTCTAGGAACTAAGGTACTTATGGCAATAATCATGAAACATAAACATGGATACATAACAAACGCCCAACAGAACATGCTACGGGTAACAAACAGTGACATACCAAAAGCAAACATGATCATTGCTTGTAGGTATAAAATACTATGCATATTAAATTGACAATATCATAAAAGATAAGTCAAGAGGTACCCGCCTCCAATAGAAAAGATCACTCCGGTCCAACTCGGACGTCGAGATGCTCGTCTCGCGTCAAGGTCCTGTATCAATCAATTCTATATTTTTATTTAGCTAAAAATTCATAAGACTTTAAATAGCTAAATAAAATCCACAAGACTAAATTAGGGAAAACCCTAGTCAACCTAACCACTTGTCTACCTAAATTAAATCCAACAGTTAACTAGGGTTCATTTCTTTAACCCTAATTATTCCATCATTCTGTTTAAACCTAACGAGCAAGATGAATAACATTTAACCATGTAATCCTTTTCATACTAATATCAATGCATTTACCTTAATCCAAAAACTCACTCAAATTCTGGATTCTCCACTGACCTACAAGTCGAAATCAATATATATATATATATATATACTTCTGAGAATTTAAACCCTAACCTTAAATCCATAACCTTTATGCTAACGACTTATGCCAAGTAAGAAACACCCTTGATAACTCGAAGTGCTGCTGGAGGTTACAACTGAAGTCAAATTAGGTGCAGCTCCTGCCCTTATACCAAATACCACAAATCAATACTTGCTGGACAACATTCAACAAAAATACCAGTTCTATAGATTGGATCGTAACCTCCTATGCGCGGAGAAAACTTGGTGGCTACTCTTCAAATCTAGAGAAGGGAGTGGACAAATTGGAGCCTTCAACCACTACTCCGGTAGTGATCCTCCTCACCAAAACTGGACAAAGCACAGAGATCGGATCTAGGGCTCGTCCACCTCCATCAAAGCTAGGGCACGGCTCAAGAGTGAAGGTGATGAATCTGTGCCAGCATTAGGGCACGTTGTCAGCCGACGATCAGCGCTGGGTTCCTGTGGCCAGTGATCAACGTGCGGCTCCGAATGGATGAGGAGGAAGAATCAGCGAAGGAAGATCTCTGTGACGAGGAGGCGATGAGGCAGAAGGGAAGAAGGGTTCGGCCGGCGCTAGGGCTTCCTTGGCCGAGGCCTTGTACGCGGGGAAGGGCGGCATTAGCTGCAGCACAAAGGGAAGAAGGAGAAGAAAACTGCCCCGTGCAGTTAGGGCACGGGTTCGGCGGGGAAAGAAAACTCGGCGCGAGGAGGCGTCGGTGAGGGTCAGGCACGAGGGTGGTTCGGTGGGGGAGAAAGAAAATGAAGAAATAAAAGAAAAGGAAATATAAATATAAACATTTCCTCGTTAAAACGGGGTAGCCCAAACAGGCTTTTCCCGGGACCCGTTTTTATCCCCGTAAACTCATCCATACGATCTCCGAAAATTTCCAGAAAAATTTCTAAAAATTTTAAAAAATTCCCTCATCATTATTCGTCATTTTTTGGTATTTTACAAGAATGAACCAATTCCAACACATCTTTGGCTCTATACCCCTTGGCCTTAAAAGGTCTCTTGGTCATTTTTCCTTCCAAGCAAGATTCGCAGGTTGAAATTTTTTCCACCACTAATGAACCCAAAGATCCATCGACTATTAGCCTTTGAATCCTACTCAAGTTAGTATGACCAAGCCTTAGATGCCAAAGATATGTTTGGTTTATTTCTGAAGGTTGCTTTCTTTTATTAGAATTAGAAGATGTGTTATTAATTTCCATTTGTTGTATCGTGGGTGTTATTGGATTTAGAGTATACAAATTGCTAACCAACATACCAGAATAGATAACTACCTTATTTTTCTTGACAACTACTTTGTCATCAAAAGAAACAGAATATCCATCCATAAATAGTTTAGAAACTAAAATCAAGTTCTTTCTAAAACATGGTACGTAAAGATAATTTCTCAAAATCAATGTTTTATTTCTATCAAAAGATAAATAAACATCTCTCACTGTAACATCCGCCACTTTTGTAGCATTGCCCATGTAGACGGTAATCTCTCCTTCATGTATTCATTGAGTTTCCTGGAACCCTTGTAATGAATTGCAGACATGATCAGTGGTTCCTGTATCTACACACCAGGTACCGATAGATAACACCACTAAACATGTTTCAACCACTAGAGAATAAGATATACCTTTATTGTTCTCCTTTTTACATGGACAGTCCACTTTCTAATGTCCAGACTGCTTGCATGTGAAGCACTCTTGCTTTCGGTCCAGTTCCTAGAGATCGATTCACTTTCTTTGCTGAACCAACTTGTTTCTTTTTCTTCTTTCTGTCTTTTGGCTTAGAAGCAGAAACATTTTCAGCAATGTGAATTTGAGAACTTTGATGAAATAGCCCTTCTGCTGCTTGAAGTTCCGCCAACGAATAAACCCTTTTGTTCATGTTGTAGTTCAGGCGGAACTGCTCAAAACTTTTAGGCAGCGTTTGGAGAATGATATCAACCTGGGTTTCCCCATCGATTTCTGCTCCAAGGACTTCCATCTCATTCAAAAGAGCCATCATTTTGAGGATATGATCCCTTACGGGTGCCCCCTCAATCATGGTGGACGTCATCAAGTTTCTCATAGCCTCCTACCTAGCAGCCCGATTCTGGTGTCTGAAGAGTTCCTTGAGATTGCGCATCATGTCATAAGCGGTAGACATGGCTTGATGTTAATGTTGCAGCACATTTGACATAGAAGCCAAAAAGTAACACCGTGCCATCTCATCCGCCCTAACCCATTTCTTATGATACTCAATCTCCTCTTTACTAGAATCGCTATTAGTCAGGCTTGGACAGATCTCAAAAAGTACGAACTTGTAACCTTCAATAGTTAAGACAATGTTCAAGTTTCGTTTCCAATCAATGTAATTGGGACCAGTAAGTTTGTTTTCTTTCAATATAATAGCAAGAGGATTGAAAGCCATTTGAAATCCTAAGAATCACAAAATATTTGGTCAAAACTTTAGAATTTAAAATAATATTGATTCCTCAAACAATATCATTTAAATTCACTAACACCTCAAAACACCGTGAATTTTGTATGCCACGATAGTATAGACGTATACAAATTCAAACATTTATATGAAGGGGTTTTACCCATTAATTTTATTATCTTGTCAACCTAACTTTATAACAAATAAAATTAATAGTTGGTTTTTCTTCGGTCACACAAATAATAGCAGTGACTCCGATGGGGAGGATACTATTAAATGCGCCTAAGTGTATATCATTACTTGATACTTAGTCCATTAAATAGGATTGTGTCCCTTCAGATGGAGAAGATCACACAAATCTAAATAATTTCCTATAATCATCAATAAAGGGAGTTTGATCTAGTGATCCACAAACAAACTCATCTGATGTAGAGGAAGGCAGTCAAAGCCAACACGCAAGTTTGAATACATCACTTACAAACCAGTAATGGAGACTGTGGAATTTATATAATTCCTCTCCCACTTAGTTATTTAAAATGAGGAATTTTAACATGCACACACACACATCACATATAAACAGCATAAAAGGCAATAAATAGGAAAAATAATTTTTCAACTATTATGGCATCATCCATAGTTGTCCTCCATGTGCCACCAACCCTAGCCACCGCCAACGGGTCATGTCATCATGTTTATCTTGCTTCTTTTTCCACTGCACCTCTAGTCCTCAAATAGCATCACGCTTCACAAGGATATGATCTGTGACAAAAATAAAATTTTACATTTATCGATCCTATATTCCACAAGGGAATGTACATGTCAGCTAGATCGAACAAAATGTAAAACCTAAAACTAATACAGCTCCTACTGTATTTAATAATTACAATCATGTACACACATAAAATGCCCTCGACATGCCCGAAGGTCCAAATCACACACATACACAATAGGGCCATAATTGTTGGAACTAGGATGCATGTAATCATAGAGTTAATCTATTTGCACATCCTACTATTATCCTGCCTAAATTTATGTACGAAAAGTGCATAATTTAACTGAAAACCAAATACACAGAGGTAGAAAACTAGCTCTGATACCAATTGTTGGCGCTACTCGTAATTTCGTTCTGTTTCTCCTGTTCAAAAATTTATACAAGTACAGAACTTTTTCTAGCAACCCATGTGTTCTTCAAAAGTTAAACTTGGATTGCAAACGAAACTTAACATTATTAATCCAAGTTCAACTTATGTGTTCTTCAAAAGTTAAACCATATTACATAAGTTGATTAAATATCTATTTCAAGGATTGACTTCCAGGTTGTTGGTGAGGCACTCGGCCATCTTGGTTATGGGATCATCCACCACTTTCTAGACAAAGTCTTTCAAAGAAATTGAATATTTAAACTCCTTACAGTAAACCCTAGGTTTAACTACAGAGAACTCAATTGAAGCACAAAATTGATAGCCTCTTGTGTTAGTATTTCAGAATCTATACAAAGAAAAACTAAACTAGTTTTATTGTGGAATAAAGAACTAGTTGTACCTTTCTTCGTAGACAAAGACCTCCTGATCTTCTGCTATATTCCTCTCCTCCTCTTGGGCATCATATGAGCGACGATCTACCAAGACAATGCACCCGAACCTTTTCTTCTTCTCCTCCAAGCACCGCCGGCCACAAAATTGAAGCAAGTGTTGGATCGTGATCGTTCGATAAAGGGGGGGGTGAATATCGAATATAAAAATGCGTTGAGAGTAGGCGCAGTGGAAAAGTAAAACAATGCTAACACAGAACCAATTTTTCTTGGTTCGGAGCATGTGTCGACTCCAACTCCAAGGCCCGTACTCGTTGAGTACTTTCGTTGGGCAATCACTATCAATTCGAAAAATAGAATTACAAATTTAGTACAAGAATTGATAGAAAATAAAATATCGACAAAATGAAAAGAATTAAATTGAAGAGAGCGCTTTGTCGGAGTGGCCTCGCGGCGTTGCAGGAGCACAGTAGAGCAGTCTGAGAGATTTTCGTTGTTGTTGTTTTGAGCTCCGCCTTTGACTCTCCTTATATAGGAGGCTCGGGGCGCCCCGGATCCCTTCCGGGCGCCCTGGTGTGACGTGGCACACCCAACCAGTGAGCTCCACGTGTCTAAGCCGCGATCTGGATAATATTTGCCTCCGGGCGCCCGGACCTCCTTTCTCCAGAAAATCCTTCTCCTACAAGACAAGGTTAGTCCGAGGCAAATATATAATGTGTAACCTGCAAAACAGAGTGTTAGCACAGTTTATAAGTTTAACATAAAGAGTATGACTTAGATTCCGTCTTTCCGAGACGGAATCTAGTCACGATCTCGACTTAGATATCCGAAATGGATCTAAGCCGGATCGATGCCTAATGTTCCCTTCCTGGGAACACGTCCTCACAGTCACTCCCTTCTAGTGACTTACCTTTACTCACCTGCCAGACGTCCGGTCAGCCCTTCGACCCGTCTGGACTTCTCGCCAGCTATCCGGTAAGCCCGTCGACCTAGCTGGACTTCGTGCCAAGCGTCCGGTCAGCCCGTCGACCCGCTTGGACTTCGTGCCAAATCTCCGGTCAGCCCGTTGACCCATTTGGACTTCGTGCCAAGCGTCCGATCAGCCCATCGACCCGCTTGGACTTCGTGCCAGACATCCGGTCAGCCCGTCGACCTGTTTGGACTTGGCCTGCACACTCGGTCAGAGTGTTAGATAACGACAAACCTAACTTAACTCAATTTGTCATTCATCAAAACCTGAGTTAGACCGTTAGTGCTAACCGCACCAACAATCTCCCCCTTTTTGATGGAATGACAACCTAGTTAAGTTAGTGAAAGAATATGCAAGTAAAACAAGCATTTAAGGGGTTTTTAAGTTAGTTTGTATTTTCAATTTTGGTTTAGCTAACTTAACCACCTAACCCTCCCCCTTTGGCATTCATCAAATACAATCATGGTAGTAAGCAACAATGCAGAGTACAGACAAAGTAAAAACTGTAAGAAATGATGTCAAGTCAACTTGGGGGAGTTTTAAATTTCATCATACTTTAACTTTTGTAACATAACTAAGTTTTGAAAAATATCTAATTTAGCAGCATAACTTAGTATATTTTGAGATGAATTTGCCAGCTCAAAGAAAAAGTTTTTAAAAGCTAATATTCAAGTATAAGTTTAGGGTAGTTAATTTAGATAGTCTAATTTTCAAACATAAGTGTTTAAGTTTCAAATTTCAAGAAATTAAATTTTCAAACATGAGTTTTTAAAATCAACATTTCAAGATTAAGGTTTAAATTTTCAAAGTGAGTTTCAATTTTGAAACACTTTTCACACATGAGTTTTTTTTAAAACCAAAGTTGCAAGACGAAGAAAAAAACTTTTCAAAACTAATTAAAACTGAGTTTTCAAGTTTCAAAATCTTAGTTTATAAGATTCAATTCAAACCCTTAGTTTTGTAAAAGCCTTTAAAATAGAGTTATATTCAAACATAAGTTTTTAGAAAATTTCAACACTAAGTTTGAAAAATCTACTTTAAAAAAACTTCAATTTTCAAAACCTTGGTTTATAAAATTCAATCTCAAAACCGATAAAGAAAATTTGAGAAAAGACATTTAGGTTGGTTTAATCCTCCCCCTAAACCTGACATTCAAAATAGCTATCTAACCAATTAGGTACTTACTAACTATCAGAAGATAGCAGTTTTCACTTGGTTAGTCAAGTTAAGTGCATTGTAATCAGTTAGTGTTTGACTAAACTGAATAACTTAACTTGATCAATATTTGTTTTGTATTTAACGCCCAGACTTATGTCGATGCACTGATATAAGCATCTTAAGTCCAGACAACTGGCCTATGCATCTCACCCCTTTCTATGTTTGTCAATCACAAGCAAGGTGAACCTAGGGTGTTGGTGAGATGCTCAAATGCTAATCCTAGGGGAACATGATTTCTAAGGGATTGGCCTAGTTTAAGGCTAAAAACCTTTTTGAAATTCTACAAATAGGAAAGTTATAAAAATAAAACAATTTTAACCTAGGATTTAAAACAATCATTTTTTAAAACAGTTTTGAATTTTGGAAATCCTAATCTATTAAACACATCCCTAATTTTCTACATAGATTGCTAAATTCACTTTCAGGGAGTGGTTTTGTGAATATGTCAGCTAAATTTGACTTGGACTCAATGTATTTTAGTTCAATGTCACCTTTAGTGACATGATCCCTGATAAAGTGATGTATAATTTCAATGTGTTTAGTTCGGGAATGATGCACTGGATTTTTTTGTTAGGTTAATTGAACTAATATTATCAATTAAAACTTTTACATTTGTAAGGTTTAAGTTAAAATCTTTTAGGGTGTGCATCATCCATAATAATTGTGCAACGCACTCTCCTATAGCTATATATTCTGACTTGGTTGTGGATAGAGCAACACAGTGTTGCTTTCTACTAAACCAGCTGACAAGTGATGGACCCAGTAGTTGACACCCACCACTTGTACTTTTACGGTCTAATTTGCACCCGGCATAATCAGAGTCAGAATATCCTAACAATTCAAAGTTATTGGTTCTGGGATACCAAATTCCTACATTTGTTGTTCCTTTAAGGTATCTAAAGATTCTTTTGACTTGAGTCAAATGAGATTCTTTAGCACAAGTTTGGTATCTAGCACACATACTAACTGCAAATAAGATATCTGGTCAACTTGCAGTTAAGTATAGTAGGCTACCTATGGCACTCCTATAGTATTTTAAATCAACTGATTTTCCATTGGGGTCATCATCTAAGATTGTGTTCACTGCCATAGGTGTTTTTATCTCTTTAGTGTTTTTTATTCCAAATTTCTTAAGTAATTTCTTAGTGTATTTTTGTTGAAAAATGTAATTTCCTTCATTTGTTTATTTGATTTGTAATCCTAAAAAATAGGTTAATTTACCTACTATACTCATTTCAAACTCGTGTTCCATTAGGCTTGTAAATTCATCTAAAAATTCTGAATTTGTTGAACCAAAGATTATATCATCTACGTAGATTTGGGCTATAAAAATATCTTCTTTTATTAACTTGACAAATAAGGTGGGGTCAATTTGACCTTGGTTGAACCCTTTAGAGATTAGGTAAGAAGTTAGTCTTTCATACCAAGCCCTAGGTGCCTATTTGAGTCCATATAAAGCCTTTTTTAATTTGTAGACATAGTCAGGGTGTTCTAGATTCTCAAACCCAGGTGGTTATCCTACGTAGACTTCTTCTTTTATTAGTCCATTTAGGAACGCAGATTTAATGCCCATCTAATATAATCTAAACCCTTTGTGGGCTGCATAGCTAAGTAATATTCTAATGGACTCTAATCTAGCTACCGGGGCATAAGTCTCATCATAGTCAAGTCCTTCTACTTGACTAAATCCTTTAGCAACTAGTCTGGCTTTATTTCTAGTGATTTCCCCAGTTTCACTTAGTTTGTTTCTAAATACCCATTTTGTTTCTATTACTTTCTTATTTTTGGGTGGTGGTACTAAGTCCCAAACTTCATTACGCTCAAATTGAGCTAGTTCTTCTTGCATAGCTATGATGGGTCAAGTAGGCATTCAGCTATGGTTTTGGGTTCAATTTTTTAGATTAATGATATTTGGTTTAGATTTCTAAAGGATGACCTAGTTTGAACCCTTAGATCTGGGTCACCAATTATTTGATCAGTTGGATGATTAGGGTTGACTCTTATAGTTCTAGGATGTTGATTCTCTTGAGGTTGATCTTCGTCTTCATGGTTTAGGGGTTGGTTGGTTCCTTCAGAATTGTTTTCTTAAATAAATTCAATTGGTTGTAGTTGAGTTTGTTCTAGGTTTTCATTGGATTCTTCGAATTTCACATTGGTAGTCTCCTCAATCCTTAGGGTAACCTTATTATAAACTCTGTAGCCCCTACTATTTAGGGAGTAACCTACAAAAATTCCATTTTCTACTTTTGAAGTGAAATTTCCTAAATGTTCTCTTGTGTTTAGGATGAAAGTTGGGCACCCAAATACTCTAAAATATATTATATTAGGTTGTTTGTTATAGTAAATTTCAAAAGAGGTTTTATTGTGTGTTATATTCAGTGTTGTTCTATTTTGCACATAGCAGGCTGTGCTAACAGCTTCTGCCCAAAAGTATTTAGGTAGATTATATTCATTTAGCATAGTTCTGGAGGCTTCAAGTAGGGTTCTATTTTTCCTTTCTACAATTCCATTTTGTTGGGGGGTTTTTGGACACAAAAATTCATGATGATATTCGTTTTCGAGACAAAGTTTACTAAAATTGTGGTTTTTAAATTCTCCCCCATTGTCGCTTCTAATTCTTTTAATCTTGATATCTTTTTCATTTTCAATTTTTTACAGAAATTTGTAAATATTTCAAAGGTTTCATCTTTATTTTTTAAGAATTTTACCCAAGTAAACCTAGAATAGTCATCTATTATTACTAGACAGTATAGGCTTCCATTTATTGATTTGACTCTATGGGAGTCAAATAGGTCTAAGTGTAATAGTTCTAAGATTAAGTTGGTTTGTGACTGATTAGTTGGTTTGTGGGTAGATTTTATCTGTTTACCTTATTGACAGGCATTACATATGGTTGAATCTAAGTTAGGTAATTTTGGAAGACCTCTAACTAATCCATTTAGTCTACTTATATTTCTAAAATTTGTGTGTGACATTCTTCTATGCCATAACAAGGTTTCTTCTTTTTGTGTTAAGTAACACTTAATTGAAGAAGTGATTAAGTTAATTGCATAGATGTTGTCTTTTCTAAACGCTTTTATGCTTATGTTAGGGTTGTCTAAGTGTTTGATTAAGCATTCTGTAGATAAAAACCTAACCTTATACCTAGTATCACACAATTGACTGATACTCAAAAGATTATACTTGAAATTTTCAACAAGTAAAATATTTATAATAAAGTCAATTTTTAGTTCGATATTACCTATACCAATTACCTTGAGTTTGTCATTGTTTCCAAAGGCAACTGTTTCTAAGCTTTTGTAGGTGAGTTGAGTGAATTTTGTGTGATCTCCAGTCATATGTTTGGAGCACCCACAATCCAAAATCCACTTAGTGTCCTACAATGGGTAGGAATTGGGGTTAGTCTAAATTTTAGACTTATAGTCATTCTTTAGATTTGATGAAAGTAAGTTGAATAAGATTTAATTTTTAAGTAAATTTTTTTTTAATTTAAGTTTAGTTTAAAATAATTTAAGTTTGATTTTTAAAATAATTTTTAAGTTAAAAAAGTTTAAGTTTAATTTTAAAATAATTTTTAAGTTTGAAAGAAAATTTAAGTTTAATTAAAAAAAATTAAGTTTAATTTTTTTAGAATAATTTTTAAGTTACAAAAAGAAATTTAAGTTTTAAAAAATTTTAAGTTAAAAGAAATTAAGTTTAATTTTTAAAATAATTTTTAAGTTAAAAAAATTTAAGTGTAATTTTCAAAATAAATTTTTAAGTTAAAAAATATTTAAGTTTAATTTAAAAAATTTTAAGTAAAAAAAATTTAAGGTTAATCTTTAAAAAAAAAAATTAAGTTAAAAAAATATTTAAGTTTAATTTTTTTAAAAAAAATTTAAGTTAAAAAAAATTTAAGTTTAATTTTTAAAATAAATTTTTAAGTTAAAAAAAAAAAGTTTAATTTTAAAAAAAAATTAAGTAAAAAAAATTTAAGGTTAATCCTTTAAAAAAAATATTTAAGTTTAATTTTAAAAAAAATAAAGTTAAAAAAATTTAAGTTTAATTTAATTTAATTTTAATTTTAATTTAATTTTAATTTTAATTTAATTTAAAGTTAAGTCCTTAGTTATCTCACCCGATCTATGTTTTCAATTAGGGAATCCTATAATTTTGTGAGATGAATTAGATTCAATTTTAGGGTTTGTTTTTAACTTGTGTTAGATTCAGGTTTAACTTTGGGTTCAATAAATAAGCGTTCTCTGGATAAACTTCTGGGTTATGGTGAGTCACTTGGACATCATTAGAGTAACCATGCCTTCGAGGTTTTCCAAATAGTCCTATCCACTGGACTTAGTACAAAACCTTGGTCTAACTGATTAGGATCCATAAAGGGTAGCTTCGGTCAGTTCCACTTAGCCAAATGCACCAAGTCGAAATCATATCTTCCTAAACATGCATAGACTAAGCTTCCCTAATGTACTATCATCCAAAACTTCACCAGTACTATTTTTCAAGTTAAACTTGAACCCTTTTTAACTAGTCCTAATTGCCCTGTCGGGTATGTTTGTTAGGGTTACCATGCCAGGTAGGTTAGTTTTGGAAGTGCCAGCTATTCTGGAGCCTCCCCCTGAATTAATGGCCATTAATTTAATTTTTAGTTCTAGGTTTATGTCTATTTCTTTTAAAATTATATTTTACTTGGTGATAGTTTAAATTTTGGTGAGTTCTAATATATTTAGATTTTAAATTTTTTTGTTTAGGATTGTGTTCTGATTTTTGATTTGGTTTATTTGACTTTACGTAATATATTTTATCTTTAGGGATATAATATTGGTTAGGTCCTATTTGCGTGGTTAAACACGCTTTCGGAACCCAGGCTTTATTCGTTGGTTTGTATTGGGTTATTAATGATTTAAAAGTTTTATTTGAGTTTGACTTATATCCGAGTCCGGTTTTATTATAACATACTTTTTTATTATTTAGGATTAAGTCTAAATTTTTTGATCTGGTAGTAAATTTTTCTAACATATTTTTTAAATTATTAATTTCCAATTTTAATGATGAATTCTCCTCCTCAAGTGTTAGATCTTGAGTAGGTTTATTATTTACAACTTGTTCCTTGAGGATTTGATTTTCCTCGAGGAGCAATTTGTTTTCAGTTTCTAATTTAACTAACTTATTATTTAAGGAAGAAATAATTAAAAAAAAAACTTTTGGTTTAAGGTTAGGAATACCTCTTCGGAACCTTTGGAAACGAGTACGGACTCATGGCTCGATTCGGGTTCGGACCCGTCTTCCGACTCTGCTTCGCGGGCCATCAACGCGAGGTGGCTTTGGTGCTTCTGATCTTCTTCTTCTAATTCATCCGAGGAGGAGTCGTCACACGTCGATTTGAGGGCTTTCTTTTTGGTCAGCTTCGGTTTGTCGATCTTCAGTCTTAGGCACTCGTTCTTGTAGTGCGCCTTTTTGTTGCATCCGAAGCATGTCACGTTCCTTGAATCGGCTGGCGAACTGATCTTTTGTAGATCCTTCTTGCTAAAGCTTCTCTCCCTCCTGATGAACATCTTCCTTACTAGGTTCACCAGGTGTTCTTCATCTTCAGAGCTCCGGTCAGAGTCTTCTTCAGGTTCAGCCTTGTTCTTCTTGGAGGAACCTGCATATAAGGCAACACCTTTCTCGGCCCCAGTGTTAGTCTGCTCATGTAATTCCAATTCACAAAATAGTTCATCTAATTTAAGCTTAGTTAAATTCTTAGAAATTTTGTAGGCATCCACTATGGATGCCGATAAGCTATTGCGTGGAAATGCGTTTAACGCATACCTGATTAGGTCTCTGTTGTCCATCTGGTGGCCTATTGCGTGGAGCCTGTTGAGGATATCCTTAATCCTCGCGTGCAGCTGACTCGCTGTTTCTCCTTCCTGCATTTTTATATTAAAAATTTTATTTAATAATAAATCCCTTTTTGTTACCTTAACGTCGTTGGTTCCTTCGTGCAGCTCGATCAGTTTATCCCATAGCTCTTTAGCGTTTTGATGCGGTCAGACCCGGTTCAGCTCTTCTCTTGTTAATCCGCATTGTAAAGTGTTGATAGCCTTGTTCTCCGTTAATGCCTTCTTCTTTATGTCTGATGTCCATTGTTCAGGATCCAAAAGATTCCCGGAGCTGTCGACTGGAGGTTTGTAAGCTTTTGTGACGCTCAGCCACTGGTCGAAATCTGTCTTGAGATAAACCTCCATCCGCCTCTTCCAGTACGGGAAATCATCCCCGTTGAAAAGGGGAGGTCGCATTGTGCTGAAGCCCTCGATCTGCGACATTTTAATCTGCACAAAAAAACAAATAGAGAGGTTCCAAGACTTGGTCTTGGATTAGTAGTGCGGGAAGAATTAAATAAAAATAACTAAATTGGTGTTGCACTAATTTAGATTTAATTACTACGGAAGGAGATTTCCAAAAAGGTAATAATACTAGTTTGGAATTAAACGAAAAACTGAAATCCGAAAGTAAGAAAAAATCTAAAAAATAGATCACCCTCTTGTCTGATTGGTGGTTGCACTAAATTAGAGCGGAACTTGGCTCTGATACCACTTGTTGGATTGTGATCGTTCGATAGAGGGGGAGTGAATATCGAATATAAAAATGCGTCGAGAGTAGGCGCAACGGAAAAGTAAAACAATGCTAACACAGAACCAATTTTACTTGGTTCGGAGCCTGTGTCAACTCCTACTCCAAGGCCCGTACTCGTTGAGTACTTTCGTTGGGCAATCACTATCAATTCGAAAAATGGAATTATAAATTTAGTACAAGAATTAATAGAAAAGAAAATACCGACAAAATGAAAAGAATTAAATTGAAGAGAGCGCTTTGTCGGAGTGGCCTCGCGGCGTTGCAGGAGCACAGTAGAGCAGTCTGAGAGATTTTCGTTGTTGTTGTTTTGAGCTCCACCTTTGACCCTCCTTATATAGGAGGCTCAAGGCGCCCCGGATCCCTTCCGGGCGCCCTGGTGCGACGTGGCACACCCAACCAGTGAGCTCCACGTGTATAAGTTGCGATATGGATAATATTTGCCTCCGGGCGCCTGGATCTCCTTTCTCCAGAAAATCCTTATCCTACAAGACAAGGTTAGTCCGAGGCAAATATATAATGTGTAACCTGCAAAACAGAGTATTAGCACAGTTTATAAGTTTAACATAAAGAGTATGACTTATATTCCATCTTTCCGAGACCGGAATCTAGTCACGATCTCGACTTAGATATCTAAAATGGATCTAAGCCGGATCGACGCCAAATGTTCCCTTCCCAGGAACGCATCCTCACAGTCACTCCCTTCTAGTGACTTACCTTTACTCACCTGCCAGACGTCCGGTCAGCCCTTCGACCCGTCTGGACTTCTCGCCAGCTATCTGGTCAGCCCGTTGACCTAGCTAGACTTCATGTCAAGCGTCCGGTGAACCCGTCGACCCGCTTGGACTTCATGTCAGACATCTGGTCAGCTCGTCGACCTGTCTGAACTTCGCCTGCACACTCGGTCAGAGTGTTAGATAATGACAAACCTAACTTAACCCAATTTGTCATTCATCAAAACCTAAGTTAGACCGTTAGTGCTAACCGCACCAACAGCAAGGTGTCGCCGGCCTTAAGAGAAAGAAAACAATATAAGAGGGTCGGCCACACAAGAGAATAAAAGAGAGAGAGCTTAGGTTATATTTTTGGGCACCACCTTCCTCATCTTTTATATTATTTTCTAGTGGCTAAAAAGGAAAATTTTAACAAAATTTTCCTTTTATTTGCTATTGTGGATGGTTACAAAAAAGAAAAGATTTTAACAAAATTAAAATCTCTCTTTTAAACCATTGTAAATAGCTATAAAAGGAAAGATTATAACAAAACTTTGTTTTAACAAAATCTTCCTTTTATTACTATAATGATTGGTTACAAAAAAGGAAAGATTTTAACAAAATTAAAATCTTTCTTTTAAACCATTGTAGATAACTACAAAATTAAAATCTCTCTTTTAATCCTTCGTAGAAAGCTATAAAAGGTAAGATTTTAACAAAATTTTGTTTTAAATAAAAACTCCTTTTCTCTTCTATTATGGTCGGCCCCATGTTTGGGCACCAAGCATGGCTTGGCCCCTTGCTTGGGTACCAAGCAAGGATGTGGTCGGCCCCTCACTTGGGTAGGAAGGAAAATCAAAACGGGTGAATGCGAGACTTTATAGAGGCTACAGCAGGGACCGAGAGGAGGAATTAGTTTTGACCTCCTGATGAGCTTGAGCTTCCTATGTTCGACTCGAACACCCAACTCAAGTTCATCAATAATAACTCATACCACTAAAGAGTTATTATTGAACTACCGCACTAATCCCATATTACATTATGAGCTCCTTCTTATTATGAGTGTGTTAATCTCCCTGTGTTTAAGATATCGAATGTCCATTAATTAAATGAGTTACTGACAACTCACTTAATTAATATATAGCTCCAAGAGTAGTACCACTCAACTTCATTATCATGTCGGACTAAGTCCACCTGTAGGGATCACATGACAATCGTTATGAGTTCCTCAAGAGGACATCATCAACCTAAATAACTATGACACGGTTTCCTTCTATAATCAACAATACACCATATAAATAACATCATTTCCCAACTTATCAGGCTTATTGATTTAACGAATAAATCTCACCCTTTGATAAATTAAAGAAATAAATACTAAATACATGTGCTTATTATTATATCGGGATTAAGAGTACGCACATCCATAATAACAGAGGTTCTGTTCTTTTATGTAGTCAGTATAAAAGGAACAACCTCAAATGGTACTGCTCAATACACACATAGTGTACTAGTGTAATTTTATAGTCAAGATAAACTAATACCAAATTATACTACAACCATTCCAATGGTTTGTCCCAATCCATCCTGGTTGTGAGCTACTATTTATAATTTATAAGGAACTAATAACATGATCTTCTGTGTGACACCACACGCCATGTTATCTACAAAATAAATTAAATGGATAACTGTATTAACTAAATGCAGACATTTGACCAATATGATTCTCATTTTAAAATAAATATTTATACAAAAAACTAGACTTTTAGTATACATTCTAACAGGATAGAAGCCGGGATGTCCAGGATCAGATTTCTCGAGTTGGAGGCTATAAGGATGCTCGCCCAAAGTTGTAACATATAACACTCATATGAGCTAATACACATCCAAATAGCTTTCCGACTGCTCCGGACTCCTGCTGTGACTCTGCTGCGAAGTTGCTGCGCTTGACTACTGCTCCAAAGATTTCTAATTGTGACTGGCAGACCGACACATGAGCTCTCTCACATCAAAGTGTTGGTAATGGAATTATTTCCTTGTACTTAATTATTACAAAAGAACAAGTGCAGTATGTTGCAATTGTTATAACTTTTCTTGTACTTGATTTCCTTTTCCAGAGGTACCGGAAGAGGTATTTTAGTGGATTATCTATTGATAGGTCTGCAGGACCTAGGTCTTGGAGTAGGAGTCGCTAAATGCTCTGAACCAAGTAAACCGCTTTTGTTCGTATGGTTTTGTCTCCTAATTTCTGTTGTATTCATACTTTGATTTGAAAACTGAAAAGACCAATTTTTGAAAATCACGTGATTCACCCCTATCTTATGTGTGACTTAATCCAACAGCTACTTGCCTTCTCTTCCCCGTTCCCTCGATAAGATCCCTCACCCAGCCATTTCGTGCCGTCGGTAAGATGACAGAAGACCTCCACGTCTGATCGTGACACCCACAGAGATGAGAGTGGAGAGGGAGTCGGCGATTTTAGGCCAACAATGTTCGGCGGAGGGTTATAAAGGGGACATGTTCACCAACTAGTAATCTTGGCTACCAGGATTCATAAGCTCTAATACTTAAGCCTGGAGGTTTAGAGTTCGAATCCTGGGGGAGGCAAAAATCCACTGCCAGGGGTGGAAAGTCCTAGTGAGTAACGGCACGCCAAAGGGTCGTCGGTCGATGACATTAGAGGTCGCCAAATGGGCCGACGACATAAGGGCCGCTAGTGGGCCGCCGCAAGGGCCGCCTAAGAGGCCGCCCAAGAGGCCAAAGGGCCGGGTCGTTACAATAAAAGGCTCCTTTTATTGTAACGACCCGACCCTTTGGCCTCTTGGGCGACCCTTGTGGCGGCCCAACTGGCGGGCATTATGTCGTTGTCGTCGGTAGGCGACCCTTTGGCCGTGCCATTACTCACTAGGACTTTCCACCCCTGGCAGTGGATTTTTGCCTTCCCCGAGATTCGAACTCTAGACCTCCAGGCTTAAGTACTAGAGTTTATGAATCCTGGTAGCCAAGTGAGGGCGCTCACTTGGCTATCAGGATTCATAAACTCCTAATACTTAAGCCTGGAGGTCTAGAGTTCGAATCCTGGGGGAGGCAAAAATCCACTGCCAGGGGTGAAAAGTCCTAGTGAATAACGGCACGGCCAAGGGTCGTCGGTCGACGACATTAGAGGTTGCCAAATGGGCCGACGACATAAGGGCCGCCAGTTGGGCCGCCACAAGGGCCGCCCAAGAGGCCAAAGGGTCGGGTCATTACATGGAGAAACCTCACTACAACACTCACAAACACTTGAGAACAAGTAGACTACTAATTAGGGTTTACCACCACTAATTTCGTCAACTATAACCAAGCTCCCAAACTTTGGTTATATAGGCTGCGGGTTGAAAACTCCGCCTACTAGTCGACTGCCAAAACATGCAGTCGATTGTCTTCTGTGGAAATTCGACCGTTACATCCCAACGGCTCGATACCAGTCGACTGCTAAAACTAACAGTCGACTACTTCACGCTGACCGAACGAACAGAAGCATTCTGTTCGCTCTCAGTCGACTGCACGGTCGACTAAACCAGTCGACTGCTAAAACATGCAGTCAACTGCTACAGTAACGCTACAGTGGCTGCTACAATAAAACCCTAAATCTAGGATTTTAGCCCGAGTACAATCTCTCAGCACTCGGACCCTCACCCTTATGACTCACTTGACACTTCTTTGCAGTCTTGACCTCTTGCCTTCAAGCCTATTTCCTCTTGGCTCTCATCCCTCGGATGCACCTAAGCCCGCAGCTCGTCCCAATGTCATCCTTCGCGTATGCCTCGAAGTTGCTTCCCTCGGCCCTTGTCCTCGCTGCCTTGTCCACGGTCCCTCATGTTAGAGTGTATACTAAAAGCCTAGCTTTTGGTATAAACATTTATCTAGAAATAAGAATCACATTGGTCAGATGTCTACATTTATGATAAATGTAGTTGTTCAATTAATTTATATTGTAGATAACATGGTGTGTGGTGTCACACACAGAGGATCATGTTATCAGTACCTTATAAATTATAAACAGTAAACTCACGACCATGATGGAAAGGAACAAACAATTGGAAGGTCATAGTGTAATTAGGTATTAGTTTATCTTAACTATATAATTACACTAGTACACTTAGAGTGTATTGAGTAAGACCATTAGAGGTCGTTTCTTTTATACTGACTTTATAAAGGAACAAAGACCTCAGTTATTATGGAAGTGTGTGCTCTTAATCCTAATATAATAACAAGCACATATATTTGATATTTATTTCTTTAATTTATCAATGGGTGAGATTTAGTTCGATGAATCAATAAGCCCGATAGGTTGGGAAATGATATCACTTATAGTGTGTGTTGTTGATTATAGAAGGAAACTGTGTCCTAGTAATCTAGGTTGAGAATGTCCCCAAGAGGAGCTCATAAGGATTGTCATGTTAAACCCTGCAGGTGGACTTAGTCCGACATGACAATAAGGTTGAGTGGTACTACTCTTGGAGCTAGATATTAATTAAGTGAGTTGTCAGTAACTTACTTAATTAGTGGATATTTGTTATCTTAAACACAGGAAGACTAACACACTCATAATAAGAAGGAGCCCAAAATGTAATTTGGGATTGGTGCGGTAGTTCAATAATAGTTCTCTAGTGGAATGAATTATTATTGATAAAATTAAGTTGTGTGTTCGGCGAACACGGGATGCTTAATTTTATCGGGAGACCAAAACAATTCCTCCTCTCGGTCCCTATCGTAGCCTCTTAATTATAAGTACTATACCCACCTTCTTACCCATCCAATGGCGGCCAAGCTAGCTTGGAGACCAAGCTGGCAGGCCAAAGTTCGTTCATGGGTGCTTAAGGTCGGCCCTAGCTTAGGTTCAAGCTTGGTGTGGCCGGCCATTAAAATAAAAGGATTTTTATTTTTAAAATTTTCTTATGTGGATAACATGTTTTAAAAGAGAGTTTAAAAATTTAAATCTTTCCTTTTATAAGATTCTACAAAAGATTAAGAGAAGAGCTAAATCTCTTTTCTTATTTATAGATTAAAAGTTGATTTTAATTTTGGTAAAACTTTCCTTTTTAACCATGTTCATGATTTAAAAGAAAGTTTAAAAATTAATAATTCTCTTTTATTAGTTTCTACAAAAGATTAAGAAAAGATTTGATATCTTTCCTTATTTATAGATTAAAAGAGATTTTAATTTTTAGAGATAACTTCCTTTTTATCCACATGTTTAAAAAGAAAGATTTTAATTTATTAAATTTCCTTTTTATAAACCAATCATGAAGCGATTAAATTATTGGAGAAATTTTTATAAATTTCCGGAAACTAATTAGGAAGTTTTAATTCTTGTTTTAATTAAAACTTTCCTTGATTTGGGGCTTGATGTGGCCGACCATTGTATTTGAAAAAGAAAATTATTTTTAATTAAATAATTTTTATTTTCAATGGAAAAAGAATTAAGGGAATTTTTATTAAATTTTCCTTATTTGCCAAGACCAAGGATTATAAAAGAGGAGGCTTCAAGGTGAATAACTCTATTCTCTTTTTCTTCCTCTTTTCCTTGGTGGTGTGGCCGGCCCTTCCTTCTTCTCTTCTTCTTCTCTTTGTGGCCGAACCTCTTCTTGCTTATGGAGTTTTAATTGGTGGCCGGATCTAGCTTGAGGAAGAAGGAGAGAAAGCCTACATCCCTTGGAGCTTGGTTGGTGGAAAAGATCTTCATCTTTTGGAAGCTTTGTGCTTGGCCGAAATTTGAAGAAAGGAGAAGGTGCTTTGGTGGTTTCTCATCTCGGAAGATCGTTGCCCACACAACGTCCGAGGTTAGAAGAGGAATACGGTAGAAGATCAAGAGGTTTTTCTAAAAGGTATAACTAGTATTTTTTCTTTCCGCATCATACTAGTTATTTTTGGAAATAATACTAAATAAAGAAGCATACGATTCTAGAGTTTCGAATTTGTTTTCGATATAGTGTTCTTTTGTTTTTCTTTTCCTTGTGATTTGATTGTTCTTTTCGGTTAACCTAAAGTTATTTTAGGAAATTAAATATTAGCTTTCCATAAAAGGTTTTGTCTAGTCGGTGGTGGTTGCTCCCATATCCAAGAAGGTCATGTGCCTCGCCACGTCAGTACTGGGAACCAATTATGGAAATTAATATTTAATGGAATTAATAACTTAAGGTGACTTGGGTCGAACGTGTTAAGTTCCGCAGGAGATCCAAGTCAAAACCTAAAAGAACAAATAAATTAAGTTTTGGATCAAACGTGTTAAGTTCCGCAGGCGATCCGAAATTTAATTTAAAAGAACACATGGTAGCTAGGAAAAGGTTCAGACCTTTGTACAAAATTTTTGTACAGTGGAACCTCTAGGTTTTCCGAGTAGCAACCAACAATTGGTATCAGAGCTAGGGTTTTGCCTCTGTGTATTTGGTATTAGTTTAATTATGCACATGTCATACATAATTTAGGCAGGTTAATAGTAGGATGAGCTAACTTTGTGGATGCAGGATCCAACTATTATGGCTTATAGTTATTATGTGTGTGATTGGACCCTTGGACATGTCAAGGGCATTTTATTGTGTGTGCATGATTGTATTATAAAATACAGCAGGAGCTGTATTTAGTTTTATTAGGATTTTATTTTTTGATCTAGTTACATGTACATTCCATTTATGGAATATAGGATCGATGGATGTAAATTTTATTTTATGTTCGATCTAGTTTACATGTACATTCCTTCAAGGAATATAGGATCAAAATGTAAAATTCTATTTATGTCGCGGATCGAATCTTGCAAAGCGTGGAACCTTCTAAGGACCAGAGGCGCAGCGGAACTAGGAGCAAGAGCTAGACCCGGTGGCGGTGGCCAAATATGGCAGCAGCTTGGGATGACAACACACGGAGGACAACTAGAGATAAAAGCCATAATAGTTGAAAATTAGATTTTCTATTTATTGCTTTTATATTGTGCTGTGTGTGCATGTTAGTTTACATATTTAGTAGGCTAGCATAGTTAAAATTCCTCATTTATAAATAACTAAGTGGGAGAGGGATTTTTAAGTAAATCCCATGGTCTCCATTACTGGTTTGTAAGTGATGCAAACAAGCTTGCGCGTTGGCTCTGAGTGCCTTCCTCCATAACGGATGAGCTTGTTTGTGGATCACTAGAACAGACTTCCATTTTTGGATGACTATAGGAAGTTAATTAAGAGCGTGTGATCTTCCCCAACGGAAGGGACATAATCTTATTAATGGACTTAGTGTCAAGTAATGGTATACACTTAGATACATCTAATAGTATCCTCCCCATCGGAGTCACTGCTATTATTTGTGTGACCAAATGATACCAACTATTAATTTTATTTGTCAAAAAGTTAGGTTGACAAGATAATAAAATTAATGGGTTAAAACCCTCCTTTTACAAATGTTGAATTTGTATACGTCCACACTAACGTGGCATGCAAAATTCACGGTGTTTGAGGTGTTGGAGAATTTAAATAATATTGTTTGAGGAATCAATATTTTTTTATTCAAAAGTTTTTGACTAAATATTTGATCAAAGACAGATCAACTATTAATTTTATTTCGTCATAAAGTAAAGTTGACGAGATAATAAAATTAATGAATAAAATCTCCTCTTCGATTTCATATACGTCCACACTATTGTGGTATACAAAATTCATGGAGATTTTTAAGGAGTTGATCTTGACCAAATATTTTTGTGATTCTTAGGATTTAAAATGTTTATCAATTCCCTAGTAGTCATACTATAGAAAAGACTTAGTAATCCCAATTGTAATGATTGGAAATAGGACTTGGACATTAAGGTAGACTGTCTTCTTAGAACTAAGAACAATATAGGTGTATTTAATTTATTAGTTGAAACATGTTTAGTGGTGTTATCTACCAGAACCTGGAGTGTAGATACAGATGCCATTAATCATGTCCGCAATTCATTGCAGGGTTCCAGGAAACCCGGCAACTAAATGAAAATTAAAACACCGTCTACATGGGCACTACTGTAAAAATGGTAGCTGTGGCAGTGGAAGATGTTTATCTTTTGATAAGAATAAAACATGGATTTTTGAGTAATTGTCTTTACGCACCAAGTTTAGAAAGAACTAGTTTTCAGTTTCTAAACTATTCAAAGAACTTGATATTCTGCCTCTTTTAATAACAAAGTTGTTATTAAGGAAAAGAGGGAAGTTATCTGTTCTGGTACGTTGGTTGGCAATTTATAAATCCAATAACTCTCACGATGCAACAAATGGAAATTAGTAATACATCTTCTAACTTTAAGAGAAAGTAACCTTCGAAAATGAATCAATTATATCTTTGGCATCTAGGGCTAGGTTATATTAACTTGAGTAGGATTCATTGGTAGCTGATGAACTTTTGGGTTCATTAGTAGTGGAAATCTTTCCAACCTACGAGTCTTACTTGGAAGGAAAAATAACCAAGAAGCTTTTAAGTCTAAGGGGTATGGAGTCAAAGATATATTGGAATTGGTTCATTCTGATTTGTGTGATCCTATGAGCATCCAGGCAAGAGGTTGTTTCAAATATTTCATCTATTTTATAGACAACTATTTGAGATACGGATATATTTACTTGATGTGCCGCAAGTCTAAGTGCTTTGATTAGTTCAAAGAGTACGAGGCTGATGTGGAGAAACGACAAAGTAAAAGTATCAAGACATTACGGTAAGATCGTAGTGGCAAGTACCTCTTGGGAGAATTTAGGAGTCATTTAACAGAAGTAGGGATTCAATCCCAACTAACTGCACCTGGTACACCCCAACAGAATGGTGTAGGAAAAAGAAGGTATAGGACTCTTATGGAAATAAGTAGATTGATAAGTTATTAAGAATATTATCAAAATCATTTTAAGGATATATTCTGGAAACGGGAGTGAATATAGTACCTTCTAAAGTCAGAACTCTCTACTCATATAGAAATGCTGAATAGGCGTAAGCCTATTTCGAAGCATATTCGGATTCAGGTAGTCCAGCACATATGCAGAAGAGAGACAATGATAAGTTGGACAGGAATTCACTTGTTTGTGGGTTATCCTAGTGAAATGAAAGTAGGTTTATAGTCTTAAAAATCAGAAGGTCATTGTTAGCATCAATGACCGATTTTTAGAAAAGGACTATGTAATAAACCATGTGCCCATAAGAAAATTTGTTCTTAAGGAAATAATAAAAGACATGTCTAATCTAGTACCAACTGTACAAGATGAGATACCACAAGGAAACTGCAACACGTATCACAAATGATACACAATTGCAGAAAGTGCCTTGTCGTAGTGGGAGGGTTGTTAGGCAACCTAAAAAGATTCATGTTTTGGGAGAGTTTTTGGACTCGATCCCTGGAGGACATGAACCTGATCTCCGGACATATGACGAAACACTCCAAGATAAAGATGCAATATCTTGGCAAAGAGTAATGAATAACAGAATTAGAATATATGTATTCTAATAAAATCTGGAAGCTTGTAGAACCACCAAATGGTGTAAAAGCCTTTGGGTGTTAAAAGGTCTATAATAGGAAAAGAGGGATAGAAAGGAAGGTAGTAAAACTTTCAAAGCAAGGCTTGATGAAAAAGGAAACTTTTTCACTAGTAGCCATGTTTAAGTCTATCCGGATTCTTTTATCTATTTGGCAAGTGGATGTTAAGACAGCATTCCTTAATGGAAGTCTTGATGAAAGCATCCATATAAAGCAACCAAAAGGGTTCATTGCAAAGGGCTAAGAGCATCTTGTGTGCAAGCTCAGTCAGTCTATGGACTGAGGCAAAACTTCAAGGTCTTGGAATATCCGGTTTATCAAAGTAATCCAGACCTATGGATTTATTGAGTAAACGGATAAGTCTTGTGTATACAAAAGGTGTGATGGAAACGTGGTGGTATTTCTTATACTATACGTAGATAGCATTTTTGGTAGTTGGAAACAATATCAAAATGTTGTCAGAAGTAGGGGTATGGTTGTCCAAATAATTCGATATAAAGGACTTGGGAGAATGTATATATTCTTAAGATCAAAGTAATAAGGGATCGCAAGAAAAGAATATTTTACTTATCCCAAGTTTCATACATCGGAAAAATCCTTGCTCATTTTAAGTATGCAAAACTCCAAGAAAGGTTTCTTACTTTTTCAGGATGGAGTAACTTTATCTAAAGATATGTCTCTGTAGACATCAAAGGAGATAAAGGAAATAAAGGCAGTTCTTTATGCTTCGGCTGTCGGAAGCCTAATGAATGCTATGCACGAGATCAGAAATCTGTTTTTCCAAGGGCATAGTTAGCAGATATCAAAGTAACCCTGGACAAGGACAGTGGACTGCAGTAAAGCATATATTGAAGTACCTTAGAGGCACTAGAGATTATATGCTAGCTCACAAGGCAGTTAATTTGGTTCTTGTGGGTTGCATGGATTTTGACTTCCAATCGGATAGGAACAATAATAAGTCAACCTCGGAGTTTTGTGTTTACTTTAGGAGGAAAAGTCATAACTATGGAAGAGTGATAAGCATAGGTGTTTTTCTGGACTCCACCGTAGAAGCTGAGTATATGGCAAGCCTCTAAGGTAGCCATAAAAGCTGAATGACTTAATAACCTCAAGATAGACTTAGATATGATTTCTAGTTTGCCCAAAGATTATTATAATTTATTGTAATAATAATGGTGCAGTAGCAAACTCGAAGAAACCATGAGTCTATAAGGCAAGTAAACACAATAGAGCGCAAGTACTACCCAATACGAGAAATTGTATAACGAGGAGAATTTGTTGCAGCCTAGATTGCATCAGATGATAACCTAAGGTCCTTAAGGCAAGAGTTTTTTGAAAGGCATGGGAATCAGATGTATGGCAGCTTAGTCTTTTAGTATAAGTGGGAGATTGTTAGAGTGTATACTGAAAGCCTAGCTTTTGGTATAAACATTTATCTAGAAATAAGAATCACATTGGTCAGATGTCTACATTTATGATAAATGTAGTTGTTCAATTAATTTATATTGTAGATAACATGGTGTGTGGTGTCACACACAGAGGATCATGTTATCAGTACCTTATAAATTATAAACAGTAACTCACGACCATGATGGAAAGGAACAAACCATTGGAAGGTCGTAGTGTAATTAGGTATTAGTTTATCTTAACTATATAATTACACTAGTACACTTAGAGTGTAATGAGTAGGACCATTAGAGGTCGTTTCTTTTATACTGACTTTATAAAGGAACAAAGACCTCAGTTATTATGGAAGTGTGTGCTCTTAATCCTAATATAATAACAAGCACATATATTTGATATTTATTTCTTTAATTTATCAATGGGTGAGATTTAGTTCGATGAATCAATAAACCCGATAGGTTGGGAAATGATATCACTTATAGTGTGTGTTGTTGATTATAGAAGGAAACTGTGTCCTAGTAATCTAGGTTGAGAATGTCCCCTAGAGGAGCTCATAAGGATTGTCATGTTAAACCCTGCAGGTGGACTTAGTCCGACATGACAATAAGGTTGAGTGGTACTACTCTTGGAGCTAGATATTAATTAAGTGAGTTGTCAGTAACTTACTTAATTAGTGGACATTTGTTATCTTAAACACAGGGAGACTGACACACTCATAATAAGAAGGAGCCCAAAAATGTAATTTGGGATTGGTGCGGTAGTTCAATAATAGTTCTCTAGTGGAATGAATTATTATTGATAAAATTAAGTTGTGTGTTCGGGGCGAACACGGGATGCTTAATTTTATCGGGAGACCAAAACCAATTCCTCCTCTCGGTCCCTATCGTAGCCTCTTAATTATAGAGTACTATACCCGCCTTACCCATCCTATAGGGGCTGGCCAAGCTAGCTTGGAGACCAAGCTAGGGTCGGCCAAAGTTTGGTTCATGGGTGAATTCATGTGGCCGGCCCTAGCTTGAACTCAAGCTTAGGTGGCCAGCCCTATTAAAATAAAAAGGAATTTTAATTTTAAAATTTTTCTTATGTGGATAACATGATTTAAAAGAGAGTTTAAAATTTTAAATTTTTCTTTTTATAAGATTCTACAAAAGATTAAGAGAAGAGCTAAATCTCTTTTCTTATTTGTAGATTAAAAGGTGGATTTTAATTTTGGTAAAACTTTCCTTTTAACCATGTTCATGATTTAAAGAAAGTTTAAAAAATTAATAATTCTCTTTTATTAGTTTATACAAAAGATTAAGAAAAGATTTGATATCTTTCCTTATTTGTAGATTAAAAGAGATTTTAATTTTTAGAGATAATTTTCTTCTTATCCACATGTTTAAAAGAAAGATTTTAATTTATTAAATTTCCTTTTTATAAACCAATCATGAAGGGATTAAATTATTGGAGAAATTTTTATAAATTTTCGGAAACAAATTAGGAAGTTTTAATTCTTGTTTTAATTAAAACTTTCCTTAATTTGGGGCTTGAGGTGGCCGGCCATTGTATTTGAAAAAGAAAATTATTTTTAATTAAATAATTTTTCTTTTCAATGGAAAAAGAATTAAGGAAATTTTTATTAAATTTTCCTTATTTGCCAAGACCAAGGATTATAAAAGAGGGGGTAGAGGAGACTTCAAGGTGAACGACTCTATTCTATTTTTCTTCCTCTTTTCCTTGGTGGTGTGGCCGGCCTTTCCTTCTTCTCTTCTTCTTCTCTTTGTGGCCGAACCTCTTCATGCTTATGGAGTTTTAGTTGGTGGCCGGATCTAGCTTGAGGAAGAAGGAGAGAAAGCCTACATCCCTTGGAGCTTGGTTGGTGGAAAAGATCTTCATCTTTTGGAAGCTTTGTGCTTGGCCGAAATTTGAAGAAAGGAGAAGGTGCTTTGGTGGTTTCTCATCTCGGAAGATCGTTGCCCACACAACTTCCGAGGTTAGAAGAGGAATACGGTAGAAGATTAAGAGGTTTTTCTAAAAGGTATAACTAGTTTTTTTTCTTTCCGCATCATACTAGTTATTTTTGAAAATAATACTAAATACAAGAGGCATACGATTCTAGAGTTTCGAATTTGTTTTCGATATAGTGTTCTTTTATTTTTCTTTTCCTTGTGATTTGATTGTTCTTTTCGGTTAACCTAAAGTTATTTTAGGAAATTAAATATTAGCTTTCCATAAAAGGTTTTGTCTAGTCGGTGGTGGTTGCTCCCATATCCAAGAAGGCCATGTGCCTCGCCACGTCAGTACTGGGAACCAATTATGGAAATTAATATTTAATGGAATTAATAACTTAAGGTGACTTGGGTCGAACGTGTTAAGTTCCACAGGAGATCCAAGTCAAAACCTAAAAGAACAAATAAATTAAGTTTTGGATCAAACGTGTTAAGTTCCGCAGGCGATCCAAAATTTAATTTAAAAGAACACATGGTAGCTAGGAAAAGGTTCAGACCTTTGTACAAAATTTTTGTACAGTGGAACCTCTAGGTTTTTCGAGTAGCAACCAACACCTCAGATGCTCCATCCTTAACCGAACCCAAAGTTGTCAACTTGAGTCACATGTGTATCCTGCAAACCTTCACACTCACATACACATATCAAATACAAGGGTGAACCTAACTTAAATCTTTTGCCCAAACACCAAAACACATGGTCCCACGGACCATTGAGATTGCTCCAACAATCTCTCCCTTTTTGATATTTGGCAATATGTTTAAGTTAGGGAAAACATTATAGCAAATAAACATGCTAAAATAAATGAACTTACGTTGCCAAGGCTACACACTTGGACTTACACCACCAAATGGACATACGTTGCCAAGGCTACACACTTGGACTTACACTGCCGAATGGACTTACGACGCCAAGGCTACACACTTGGACTTACAACGCCGAATGGACTTACGTTGCCAAGGCTATACACTTGGACTTACAACGCCGAATGGACTTACGTTGTCAAAGCTACACACTTGGACTTATACCTCCAAAACAAAAATGCAAACATGCATTGGAATCTATCCCAAGGCTCCCCCTACACCTATGCTCCCCATTGAGTTAGGAATTTTCCCACAGGAATTTTTAAGAACCTATCCCAAGGCTCCTCCTACGCAAAGACACTAAGGTTTTCCCAACTAAATCTTACTTCTCCCCCTTTGCCTAACATCCAAAAAGCTTTCAAACAATATCCCAATTGTTGAAAACTTATCATCCAACTGACCCTAAACTCATGTATTTATCCCCCATGGATCCCATACATAAACGAGCTGACCTGGTCAAAATCCAGTGCTGAAAACACTTTCAGACTGGTATCAGTCGATTGCAAAAAGTATCAGTCGACTGCTCTTATCGAAATGAGCTTACAGAGACATTTTGTGCTCAAAAATATTGTTACCAGTCGACTGCTAATTCTATTAGTCGACTGGTACGCTATTTCTGAAAAAAAAATCAGCTTTTTCTAGCCAACTTCAGAAATGCACCAAAAATTCCACAGACCTCCAAAAATTCTCAAATTTTGTGGAGAGGTTTATTATATCAATGTCCACTTGGAAAAAATATATACAAAAATATATTTATCACAAATCCCAAGATTGACACAAAACACAAAACTAGCTAAAAAGTTCAATTGAACCTTGACCTAAAGTCCTAGTTTTGGCTTCCTCTTGATGTATTTGCTCATACTAACCTACAATGCATCCCTAGCATTGGTTTATATGGCATCTATACATCAAAAATCAATTATCATGCTATATGACTCCAATATCATATTTCTAAGCATGAAACATAAACCAATTGTGCCAAATCCCTAGGTTTGAGACTCAAGTCCGTCTCCAAACCACTTGGCACATTCCATGGCTTGTCTAGACTCCAAAGTAAAATCCACCTGAGATCCATTGGCCATGGGTCCCAATTTGACTCTTAGAGCTCCCCCTAGAGCTCTTAACCTTAGTCACCTCTCTAGGCGACTCATCCACAATAGCTAGGCCACATCGGTGCACCTCCGGTGACACTTGGCCTACAAACCTAACCTTCTTAACCTTGGACACCTTGTCCTTGGTTAATTTAACCTTACTATTAAATGGCTTTCCCTTGCCATTTATTGGCTTCTCCTTGCTATAGTCATATGCAACCCTAGCATACGACTTTCCTTTAGCATTGGAGACACTAGATCTGTAACGCCCACCCTTCTTACCCAACCAAAGGTGGCGCTACGTTCTTATACTACTTACGTACATGCTTTAGTTATAACAGCGGAAGAATAAAAACTTTAAAGAATTTAATTTATTAAGCATAATATCACATATTCTGATTTGTTCAAATGTGCATATGTTGATTCTATAACTAATCATATTAATTTGTCCGGATCGTTCTTTGCCAAGCCACCACCACACACATCACTATCTGCTCCTCCTGTTGCTCCTCTAGCTCATCCAGCTTCTTTATCTGCGGTACAAGGAAAGTAAGCTATGAGCACTCATGGCTCAGTAAGTTCCTTTCCTACTCACTAAAACCGAATTCATATCATTGCATATCAATATCATGCGAGGTATCATAAGCATACGACATACAAGGGTATCATATTCATAGTCATATCATAATATCACGTGACATAATATCTAATCATCAGATAATTCAAGCACATATGTAGGCAATGCATCATGAATTTGAAAACTTATACTTATAAGTACTTGAAATTCATATCATCATTAGAGGGGATCCCGGTTTGTACCACATACATAATGCGCGCGCTTCTTAAGTAGGTCCAAGGTAGCAAGTCTTGAACCCTACCATACATACATACTAGGTCGGAGTCTTACTCCATCGACCTAGGGCATTCAGAAGCCCATTTCTGACGAGGCCCGAGTCTTATTCCATCGACCCCGGGGCGTTTACGGAGCCCACCCTTGGTACAAACCATACAAAAATAATTTATCATGCATAACTATCATATCATATCCCTAACAATCTTTCATGCATTTCATTTTTCATTTCTTTTCATTATGTATAGCATTTCCTATGCTATCACATATCATGGCATTTACATAACATAAATTTCATTCTTTTCTCATTATGTATAGCATTTCCTATGCTAACACATATCATGGCATATACATAACATAAATTTCATTCTTTTCTCATTATGTATAGCATTTCCTATGCTATCACATATCATGACATATACATAACATAAATTTCATTCTTTTCTCATTATGTATAGCATTTCCTATGCTATCACATATCATGGCATATACATAGCATAAATTTCATTCTTTCTCATTATGTATAACACTTCCTAGGTTCCTTTCCCTTTTTTTTCTTTTATTTTCAATTATCTTCTAAACAAGAAAACAAATACATGATCCTTAACATTTCATAGGGAGAACCTCGTACTAGTTGGGTAAAACAATAATTTCCCTAGCCTCTTAAAAATATTTTTGGCCGAAATTCTAGGGTTAAGTACTCCTTTGATCAAGCATCATATAGGTGTAAAAACATGAAGAAGATCCCTTTTCTATGGCATAGAAAATCTATCATGTAGTGTAGACTTAGTTAAACCTCACTAGATTTCGAAAGCTCTTCTTAACCGAATTTTCTCAAACTTGTTTCTAGGTTTTAAAATCCTCATAAAATCTGAAAAATATATAAAAGCCTTGTACCACAGGTGAGGGAAGCTTACCTTCTTCGCTTAAGTTTCCTAGAGTTGAGAACTTGCTTGGACCTTTCTTCCTTGCTTGCTTTGCTCGGCACCAATGGAGGAGAGGAGTGGCTAGGTCTTTTGGTGGAGAGGAGGAGGAAGAAGAGGCTTCTCTTTCCTCTTGTGTTGCTCGGCAACAACAAGAGAGAAAGAGGGAGAGAGTGAAGAGGAAGAAGAGGTTCTTCCTCTTGTGTTGCTCGGCAACAAGAAGAAGAAGAGAGGGAGAGGTGAGTCTCGGCACAAAAGGGAGGAGAGGAGGAGAATGAGTGGGGGATGAAGTTGAAGTCACCCTCCATGCCTATTTATACTAAAATGAGGGGAGGAAACTTGACTTGATCCATCCTCCCTATTCATTTCTCCCCTTAAATGACAAGAATATTCTAGAGAAATGCCTTTTGAGTTCTCTCTTTTCTTTCCCTTAATTTCTCTCTTTTCTCTCCTTTAATTAAAATTCCTATCTCTCCTCTTACAATATCCTCTCCTATCCCACTTGGTTAACACATGCATGCATCCACAAGAGAACCAAGGATCAAAACTTGTTTATGTATATTTTTATTTCTTTTTACTTCCTTTTCCTTTTAAGTAGAAAGAATCCTTTCTTATTCTTAACTACTTAATCCTTTCTCTCCTTATCAATAATTCTCCTATCCCCTTTGGTATCCTATACATGTTCCTTACAAGAGATCCAAGGTTCAATCTCTCTTCTAACATTTTATTTTCTTTTGTACATAATAATTCGTATATTACTATATTATGCATTATGCATAAATATTTCATACATATATATATTATCTCATATTTCTTCCTTTTGTCCATATTAATTCCATACATTTTAAATCATGCATAGATGATTTATACTCTCAACTTTATTTTTCTTTCATAAAGTTTTAATCATCTAAATCCATCTTAATATTTAACTTAGAATATTTACACCTTCTTTTCATTCGTACTCTCATTATCCTTACTTTCTTATCTAGGCTTTCTAGGGGTGTTACAAGATCGGTATCCCAAACCCGATCTATCATTGTTGGGTTTTTGGCAACCCAACACCATACCTAAACCCTTAGATCCAACATTGAATCTTTCTAGGGTTTTCTCCAACTTATCAAGTTTTGCCTTCAAAACTTGATTTTCCCTTTCTAGGTTCCTAAACCTAGAGTCAACATGTCCACCACCATGGACATTCCTAGATCTACCCTTTCTAGGCATGTGTCTCCCCTTCTTAGGATTAATGCCTTGGGTCTCCTTAGGTCTAACGTTTCTAGATATATCATGAATTAGTTTCCTAGGGTTATGATCTACAATTACCCTATTCCTATCATGATATCTAAATCCAAAATTTTTCATTGCTACATAATGATAATCATTATTTTTCCTAGCATGCATGGAGGAATTTAAATTTGACTTCAAATTTAAATTAGGGTTTACCTTACGCTTTACCTTTGGAGCTCCCCCTTGACATGAGCCTCCATTCTTCCTCCACTTCTTCTCCTCCTTCTTCAAATGCGCCAACTTCTTGATTTCTTACTTCTTTGGGCATTTGGTGTGGTAATGACCCCGCTCACCACACGTGAAGCACACTATGTGCTTCTTCTCCTTCTTCTTCCCACAACTCAAATTAGATTCAAAATGAATTGAATTGAGTTTAGGAGATACCTCTTTCTTACCCAATGGACATCTACTCTTGTAGTGCCCCTTTTCATTGCACCCGAAGCACACAATGTGATCTTTTGACTTTGCTTCGATGGAGGTGCTCACTAGGTTGACCTCCAAGACCTCTTCTTCATCCGTCTTGGATTCTTCTTTAACCCTTGAGGATGTTGATGATGCTTCATCTTCCTCATCCACACTTGTGGATGGCCTTTATTCATCCTTCTCTTCCTTGGATGTTGAGCATGGCTCAACTTCCGTTTGCTCCTCCTCAACTTGAGCAATTAAACACATCTCCTTGGGTTCTTCTTCTTCTTGTGTAGGTTTAGGTTCTTCCTGTAGAACCATCTTCACCTTGCTCCACAAATCGTGGGCGTGCTTATATTCACCTACACCGCTCATCACATTAGACGGCAATATATCTATTAAGATTGATATTACCTTTGAGTTTGCCTCCGATCGTGAGGTTTGCTCTTCCGTCCAATGTTGTGGTCAGAGTCTTTTTCCCTTCTTGTCTCTTGGGACTTCGAATGGGTCCTTGATCACTATCATGGTGTCCCAATCCGTGTAGAAGAAAACTTTCATCTTCATCATCCAAAATGTGATGTCCCTAAGGCTTCCTCCTTCAAACTTTGGAGGTTCAATCAAGCCGGTCATCTTCTTGAATTTGCTCTTCTCGGCGATTAGTCTGGTGAAGTGCGACCTTGGCTCTAATACCACTTGTAGGGGATCGGTGGCCGACTTGAAGGGGGGTTGGATAGACGACACCCCCGAATAATCGCTTCTTCCTACACTTGTTAGCTTGCGCAGCGGAAATACAAACTAACTACAAATATGAAAGCTAAACACTAAAGGAAAGAAAAACAAGCAAACTGCCAACGCGTTCGTTTAACGTGGTTCGGAGATTAGGACTCCTACTCCACGGCGTGTCCTTGAGGTGGACGATCCCGATCCGTCGGTGGATTAGCCCCCGACAAACTCCGGCTATCTCAAGTAGCTCCTTGTGGGTGGAGAAACCTCACCACAACACTCACAAACACTTGAGAACAAGTAGACTACTAATTACCGCCACTAATTTTGTTAACTATAACCAAGCTCCCAAGCTTTGGTTATATAGACCACAGGTTGAAAACCCCGCCTACCAGTCGACTGCCAAAACATGTAGTCGACTGCCTTATGTGGAAATTCAACCGTTACATCCTAACGGCTCCATGCCAATCGACTGCTAAAACTAGCAGTCAATTGCTCCACGCTGACTGAACAAACAGAAGTATTTTGTTCGCTCCCAGTCGACTGCACGGTCGACTGAACCAGTCGACTGGTAAAACATGCAGTCGACTACTACAGTAATGCTACAGTGATTGCTACAGTAACTGCTGCAATAAAACCCTAAATCTAGGATTTTACCCCGAGTACAATCTCTCAACACTCAGACCCTCACCCTTATGACTCATTGGCACTTCTTTGTAGCCTTGACCTCTTACCTTCAAGCCTACTTCCTCTTGGCTCTCATCCCTCGGATGCACCCAAGCCCGCGACTCGTCCCAATGTCATCCTTCGCATATGCCTCGAATTCGTTTTCCTCGGCCCTTATCCTCGCTACCTTGTCCACGGTCCCTCGGATGCTCCATCCTTCACCGGACCCAAAGCCGTCAACTTGAGTTACATGTGTATCCTGCAAACCTGCACACTCACATACACATATCAAATACAAGGGTGAACCTAACTTAAATCATTTGCCTAAACACCAAAACACATGGTCCCACGGACCATTAGGATTGCTCCAACAGATATTAGTATAGGTCAATAATGGATTTGATGAGCTTAGGTCCACTAGTGATTATGTGCCAAAACTATTCAAGGTTGAAATATTTTTAGAAACTCATTAGAAGCTAAAGGTTGGTGAATATGGTCACATATAGGAGAGTTCTTAAAAGACATGGATCTTATTTTGGAGTGAATTTAATAAGCCTAAGTTTATTAGTACATTTTGATTAAAACTTGATGATGTCTGAATAATGGTCAGAATTGGGGAATTTGTGGATAGTCACACTTAGGAAAGTCCTAAGAAGATATGGATCCTAGTTTAAAGTAAATCTAATAAGTATAAGTCTCAATGAATTTTATTCAAAACTTATTGATGGATAAATATGATCTAAAATTATAAAATTTAAATATAATTGGACCTAGAAGATTACCAAAAAGATATTGGTGTTGTTAGGAACACATTTGATGAGCTTAAGTCCAAAGTCATTGATGGAAAATAAAAGCATCAAATATAGAAAATTAAGTGATGCGCTCGCAATCCATGCTTTGGCAATCCCTGCAAACCTTCCAGTGTGAGTTCATGTCAGATTGCAAGCAGACGTGACTTGATTTTGAAGTCCTCATGGACTTTGAAATGATAGTCATCATTCCTTAGCTAATAGTTGACTTATCAACAACATAGTGAGCTCTCGGATGTTCAAGCATGCCTCTAACATGAAGTGATAGTTGCAGCATGCCTCTTATATGAAGTGACAATTACAGTTTACATGGACTTTGAAGTGATAGCCATCATTCCTTACCTAAAGAAAGGTGACCCTTGGCCACTTTGCCAAACAACTCACCATGAGTAAAGAAAGTGGTTTGACCAAGTCAAATAATATTCTTCTTCTTCTTCCATTTCTTCTACTACTACTCCACAACTCTGTTTTATAGATTGCAAAACCCTTCCTCTAGTGAAGGCACTCTACTCTACAACTCTGCGGACTCTAGTGGGAGGTGCTTTACTCCTCAACTCTACTCCGTAGATTGCAAAAGCTCTTCCTCTAGCGGAGGCACTCTATTTCACAACTCTAGGAACTCCAGTGGGAGACACTCTACTCCGCATACTGCAAAATCCTTTCCTCCAACGGAAGGCACATCTTCTCTAGCCCTTCCCTAGAGAAAGGCACACCAGCCCTCAAAAGTACTTCCTCTAGAAGAAGGCATTCTGCTTCACAGCTTGCTAAAGCCCTTCCCCTAGAGAACAATAACTCAACACATAGCTTGCCAAAGCCCTTCATCTATGGAAGACCTCTCTTTTATAGTCCAAGTTATCTCCTTGAGGGAGACACCTTCTTATTCAACAATTTGCTGACTTAAGTATCAAAAGGGCTAAGTCGGCAATGCTACCACCAATGTTGATATTGTGGTAGGTCGCAGGTGGAGCTACATGGAGATAATAGGTTATAGAAGGTCGGAGGCTTTGTAGAGGAGAATTCAAGTCCACATACCAGATCAATAGCTTGGAGGTGTAGCAAGTCATGTGTAACACTCGTAAATTTCGTCTATTCTAAAACGGAAAAAAGAAATAGAAGAAGAGAAAAAAAATAAAAAAATATTTATAAATGACCGGGGCAAGGATTTGAACCCAAGACCTCTTAGTTGAGATTAGTTTAAGTTTCCATTAGGGTGGTGGTAAAGCATCACATTGGCAATAGGAAACAATTCCTTATAAGAAGATTGTGTGTGAAGAGATGTTTCAACTTCCACTTAATATAAAAAGAAAATGAAGAGACAAAAAAAACCTAACTCTTGATTCCCTTTCTTCCTCCTTAGTCGAATTCCTTCTCCCCTCTTGTCATTTTGCAGCCAAGAATCCTAGGGTTCCAAATTTTCAAAGCTTTTCAAGAAAAGAATCCAAGAGGAGGCTTCTCCACGAGGATTAGTACATAGGGGAGGAGAAATCCGGAGACCAAGGCATACAAGGGAGGCTTATTCTCCCAAAACCTAGTGGTATAATCGTAAGAAATAGCGAAAGGAGGTAAGTATCTCTCACCTGCAGTATAAGTTGCTTTAAAGATGTGTTTTATAATGTCTTTTATGCATGATTTAGAAGATGCATGTTGAGATATGCTTTAGACGTGTTAAGGAAGAAGCATGTCATGTTATGTATGATGCCCTCTAAAGTTTTGGGATTAAAAGCATGTTTAGATCATCTTGATTTGCTTCCCATTAAGTTTTGGGACTAAGAAGTATAATCAAGTGCCTAAAGTGCTTCCCTATAAGTACGGGGGAATTAAGCGCACATAAGGTATTTGGTTAAATGCCAAGCAAGTGCAAGTACAATAAATTAATAGTTACAAGAAAGTATTTTACTTTAGAAAGACATGTACCAGACACAAGGTCCATGGGTGGGCTCCTAGATCACCCCTAGGCCCCTAGATCGCCTAGTAGTACCTTGATAGGTTCAAGATTAGCTACCTCGGATCTTATTAAGGATGCGCGCAAAGTGGTACAATGTCGGACCCAAAGCAAGATGATTATTATTTTTACTAATTATGTACTATAATGTTTTCAAACTTCATGGTTTGTTTTAGTATAAGCTTCCCAAGTTGAGAATTTGAGTTATATTGGGTAGCATTGATGAACTCTATAATATGCCAAGAATCATGTGTTCTTTACATTCCTAGCATAGTTTTTAAGTTGATGGTTTGCATGATAAACTGGTTTAAAAATGCATGTCATGTACATATTTTCGAAATATGTTTAGTGTGAGTTACTGTCAAGTGAATGCTTGTGTTTTCCCTAAGCAGTTTTAAAAGCATGGTTACGTTGTTGCATTTTCCTCCAGCAGTTTTAAAAAGCATGTCCTCTTTTAATGTATTGTTTTGTGAGTAGATGGTACTTACTAAGCATCTGCTTACAGAATTTACATTTCCTTATACTACAGATAAAGGTAAAGGAAAGCTCGAGTAAGAGGGGGTAGCAGGAGCAGTGCTTGGTGGATGTGTGTGTCGGAACTGTAGAAGAAGATCTTGGAAATTGCTAATGCAAGGAACATGTTAAACCTTGGTGTAGTGTATTTTTCTATCTTTTGGTTGTGCATGAAACACCGTTAAGAGTTGCTTATGATGATTTACAGTTTGGTAGTAATTAGTGTGTCATGGACTCTTCCTCAAGAAAAGGGATAGAATGGTAGTCCAAGGAGGAGTCCAAAGGGGAGAACAACCTCTTTTGTAGGGCTGAGAGTGACCCCCACACGGCCCGTGACACGGCCGTGTGGAGTCACACTGCCCCGCTCCTCTCCCTTTCGGCCAAGGTGACACGACCGTGTGAATTCACACGACCGTGCACCTCCTGCTCCCAGCCAAGATAACACGGTCGTGTGGTTTCACACGGCTGTGCCAGAGTGGGGTGTGGTCAATCATAGAATAGAAATTCTGATTCATTCAGTGATCCCCACACGGTCGTGTGGAGTCACATGACCCCGAACTTTCTTCTCTCGGCCAAGTTGGCATGGCCGTGTAAATTTACACGATCGTGCCATGCTCCCTCTCTGGAGGACTTACACGGCCGTGTGGTATACACGGTCGTGCCCAACCTAGTCTTTGGAAGGGGTTACACGATCGTGTGCTACACACGACCATGAAAGGCTTAGCCTCTGGAAATGTCACACGGTCGTGTGACACACACAGCCAGGTGATGGGTCTTGCTTCAAAGGTGACACGACTGTGTGTCCTTTACATGGTTGTGCCCTGCACTAGCAGGGAAGGCCTTACACGACCATGTAGCACACACAGTCGTGCCCATACTCGGGCCCGGTAAGGTCACACGGTCGATTATCACCACACGGCCATGACTAGCTCCTTCTCGGGTGATGCTACACAGTCGGTCAGGGTCACACGGCTCAGACCCTCTGGTAGTTCTAGACTTCATCTCAGCTCTGCATCGCTCCAAACCATGACTCAACAGTCAAAACAAGTTCAGAGGAAATCTTTGAACCGAGCAGTGTGTATATAATGAAGTCTTTAGAAGGTATGAAAAGTGTAACATCCGTGACTTAGGTTTTAGGGTAATAAGTTGGGCGGGCGTTACAGTTTGGTATCAGAGCAAGTTCCATCCTTCCATCACACACATCAAGCATTAATCCTGCAGGTTCCAAATAAGAAAGTACCTTCTCACGACTTTTATGCATTTGATTTATGTTATGATTAGTAAGAAATGCATGTTAAGATTTAGCATGCTTATATATGAAAGTAGTGATGATAGCAAGTAGGAATGAGGATGGGCTGACATATGTCTAGATGGTTTTGTTTATGATATGTAGAATGGCTAGAGGACGACCGACTAGACAGCTAAGAGTTAATGAACCTCAACCAGTAGAAAATGAGTTTGCTCCACAGCCCAACCTGTTAGAAGTAGTGGCTCAATTGCAGAGACAACTGGCGGAGCAGCAATAGGTTATTGATACCTTGACTGCTAACCAGCAAGCTCCTCTCGTAGTCCCATCGGAAGCCGATATGGTGACACCTATTACGGCTAAAGTTCCATTAGTTACACTTGTAGTCCCAACAAAGGTAGTGAGGCAAGAAGCATACATCATCAAGTGGCAGAAACTGAAACCGGAGAATTTCTCTAGCATCAATGAGCCATGGGATGCTCAGGCATGGTTCAAAACCCTAGAGAGCATAATGAGGCTACTAGATTGGTCGGAGGTAGAAAAGATTAAGTGTGCGTCCTTCTGCTTTACTGGTGATGCAAGAAAAGTGGATCAAATGACCTGGTCTGACTTCGAGACTGAGTTCTTCAAAGAGTTCTTCCATATGTGAGTCACGAATAGAAATTATGACGAGTTCACTGAATTTCGACAAGGAGATTTATCAGTGAACGAAGCCGTGAAGAAATTCAATAGACTAGCTTGCCTATGCCCCGAGTTGGTCAGCACGGAACGAGAAAGGGTGAGACTAATGCTCAAAATGTTGAGGCCGGAGATAGCCCTAAATGTAGCTGGCGGAATTAATAGACCGTAGACTGCAGAAGAGCTGATTAGTAGTGTCCTGATCACGGAGCATTACCTGAACAGTATCAAGCAGCCAAAGCCAGTACTGATTGAGAATAAAGGTCAAGGGAGTTCTGGCACTCAGAAACCTCAGAGCCATCACTCAACTTGGAAGGGGTGCTCCAAAAGAAAGCAGTGGGGTAATAAAAAGGGAGGATCCATAAGCAAGCAACCTAAGTATGTTACGTGTTCCACGTGTGGAAAGATGCATCCTGGAATCTGTCACAAGGGCACGAGTGGTTGTTATATGTGTGGTCAAGAGAGGCATATGGCCAAGAATTGCCCGACCAGGATCAACCTACCTTTCACACAACCTGTACAATATTGAGGCAAGTAGGCACAGCTACACCATATGCAGGTCACATTGGAGGGTCCTCATATTAGCCAAGGAAGACTGGAGGCTCCACCAATTTCTACAAATGCTTGAGTTTTCTCTCTTATCAGAGAGGAGGTAGCAAATGCCTCCACTATTGTCACAGGTCAGATATGCATTTTTAGTCAATATGCAACTGTGTTATTTGATACGGGGGCAACCCATTTGTTTGTCTCCATAGCATTTGCTGAAAGAATAGGTATACCCCCAGAGGTCCTACGCGGACAATTCATAACAACGCTACCCTCGGGAGAGATAATGACATCTACGCACTGGCTACGTGTGGTACTAGTCAAAATTTCAGACAGAGAACTGTACAGTGATCTGATAATGCTGAACATTGTTGGTGCGGTTAGCACTAACGATTTAACCAAGGTTTTGATGAATGACAAATAGGTTAAGTTAGATTTATTGTTGATCTAACACTCTGATCGAGTGTGCAGGATAAGTCCAGACAGGTCGACGGGCTGACTGGATGTCTGGCAAGAAGTCCAGCTAGGTAGACGGGCTGACCGGATAGCTGGCAAGAAGTCCAAGCGGGTCGACGGGCTGACCAGACGCTTGGCAAGAAGTCCAGCTAAGTCGACGGGCTGACCGGATAGCTGGCGAGAAGTCAAGACGGGTCGAAGGGCTGATCGGACGTCTGGCAGGTAAGTAAGGTAAGTCACTGGAGGGGAGTGATTGCGAGAACACGTTCCCGGGAAGGGAACATTAGGCGTCGATCCGGCTTAGATCCATTTCGGATATCTAAGTCGAGATCGTGACTAGATTCCGGTCTCGGAAAGACGGAATCTAAGTCATACTTTTTCTGTTAATTCATTGTGCTAACAATCTATGTTGCAGGGTATATTTTGCCTCGGACTAACCTTGTTTTGCAGGAGAAGGAATCTCTGGAAAAAGGTGGTCCGGGCGCCCGGAGGGGATCCGGGCGCCCGGAGGCAAGTTTTATCCTCTGCGTCGCCTCGCCACGTGGAGCATCCTGACTGGACTTACCACGTCGCACCAGGGCGCCCGGAGCAGCATATAAAAGAAGCCCCAAGGGTGGAGCTTCCAATAGAACATCTCTCAGAATTCCCAGATCGCTTTGCTGCTCTGTGCTCCAGCGACGCTAACAAAGCTCCGACAACGCGCCCTTGCTCCTTAAGTTTTCTTTTTCTGTCGGTACAACTTTGTGCTTTGTTTCATTAGCATTTCTTGTACTCTTTTTTGTAATCACATTCGAATTGCTAGTGATTGCCCAACGAAAGTGGTCAAGGACCACGGGCCTTCGAGTAGGAGTCGTCACAGGCTCCGAACGAAGTAAAATCAATTGTGTTCATTTACTTTTCCGCTGCGTACTTTTACACTCGAATTTTTGAATCGATATTCACCCCCCCCCTCTATCGAACGATCACGGTCCTACAAGTGGTATCAGAGCAGGTACCGCTCTGATTTGGTGCAACCACCAATCAGACAGGGGGTGAAAAATTATTTTTTTTTTCCGCTTTTCAGTTTTACGTTTAATTTCAAACTGGTATTATTACCTGCTTTGAATTTTTTTCGTTGCAATTAAAACTAAATTGGTGCAACACCAATTTAGATACTTATATTATTTTTCTTCTTCAGCACTACTAATCCAAGACCAAGTCTTGGGATTTTTGTTTTTCTCTTCTTTCTTCTGTGCGCAGGACTAAAATGTCTCAGACAGAAGGATTCAGCACAGTACGACCTCCACTCTTCAATGGGGACGATTTTCCGTACTGGAAGAAACGCATAGAGGTTTGCCTCAAAACAGACTTCGACCAGTGGATGAGCGTTACGAGACCCTATAAAATTCCAGCGGACAACTCCGGGAATATACTGGATCCTGAAGACTGGACAGCAGATTTGAAGAAAAATGCGTCAACAGAAAATAAAGCAATCAACACTCTACAGTGCGGATTAACACGAGAAGAACTGAACAGAGTCGGTCCACACAAAAACGCTAAAGAGCTGTGGGACAAATTGATCGAGCTGCACGAGGGAACGAGCGACGCCAAGGTAACAAAACGAGACCTGCTTTTAAATAAAATTCTTAATATAAAAATGTAGGAAGGTGAAACAGCGAATCAGCTCCACGCGAGGATCAAGGACATCCTCAACGGGCTTCATGCGATAGGCCACCAGATGGAAAATAGAGACTTAATAAGGTACGCATTAAATGCTTTTCCACGTAATAGTTTGTGGGCATCAATCGTAGATGCCTACAAAATTTCTAAAAATCTTTCTAAGTTAAAATTAGACGAGCTTTTCTGTGAATTAGAATTACATGAACAAACTAATGCTGGAGCCGAGAAGGGTATAGCATTATTTGCAGGTTCCTCCAAAGAAAATAAGAGCAAGCCTGAATATGAAGAAGATTCCGACCAAGACTCCGAAGACGAAGAACACCTGGTGAACTTGGTAAGAAAAATGTTCACCAGGAGAAAAAGGAGCTTCAGCAAAAAGGACCTTCAAAAGATCAGTTCTCCCTCAGAACAAAAGAACGTGACTTGCTTCGGCTGCAATAAAAAGGGACACTACAAGAACGAATGCCCAAAACTGAAGTTCGACAAATCGAAGCCAACCAAAAAGAAGGCCCTCAAAGCAACGTGGGACGACTCCTCGGACGAATCGGAGGAAGAAGAGCAGAAACATCAGAGCCACCTCGCACTGATGGCCCGCGAAGCTGAAACAGAAGACGAGTCGGAAGATGAAGACGGGTCTGAACCCGAAACAAGCCACGAGTCCGTACTCGTTTCCGAAGGCCCGAATGAGGTATATTTTAATTTAAACAAAAAATTTTTTAGAATCATTTCCTGTTTAAATAGTAAATTAATTAAAATAGAAAATGAAAACAAATCACTTCTTGAGGAAAATCAAAACCTCAAGGAACAAATCAAAAATTCAAATCCAACTCAAGATCTAACACTTGAGGAGGAGAATTTATCATTAAAAAATGATATTAACAATTTAAAAGAAATGCTAGAAAAATTTACAACAAGATCAAAAAATCTTGACTTAATCCTGAACAATCAAAAATCAAGTTATAATAAAATTGGACTTGGAAACAAGTCGAACTCAAATAAAACTTTTAAATCATTAATAACTCAATACAAATCAACTAATCAAGCTTGGGTTCCAAAAGCGTGTCTGACCACGCAAGTAGGACTTAATCAATATTATATACCTAAAGAAAAAGTATATTACATAAACTCGATTAAACCAAATAAAAAACCAAAATACAAACCTAAATCGAAAATTTCAAAATTTAAAATTCAACAAAATTTAAACTATCACCAAGTTAATTATAACTATAAAAGAAACAGACACAAACCTAAAACGAAAATTTAAATTAAAGGTCAATAATTCAGGGGGAGGCTCCAGAATAGCTGGCACCTCCAAAATTAACTAACCCGGCAGGGTAATTAGGATTAGTTAAAAAGAGACCAAGTTTAACTTGAATCATGGTACTGGTGAAGTTTTTGGATGATAGTACGTTAGGGAAGCTTGGGCATCGCATGTCTAGAAAGATATGGTTTCGATCTGGTGCATTTGGCCAAGTGGAACTGACCAAAGCTACCCTTAAATGAATCCTAACCAGTTAGACCAAGATTTAGTACTAAGCTCCGTGGATAGGACTATTCGGAAAACCTCAAAAGGTTGGTTACTACTAATGACGTCCATGTGACTCACCAAGCTGAGAAGTTTATCCGAAGATTGCCTATTTGTGGAGACCAAAGCTAAATCTGAATCTAACACAAGTTAAACCAAAACTCCATAATTAAAAATCCAATTTCATCTCACAAAATCATAGGATTCCCTGATTGACAATATAGATCGGGTGAGATGAATAAGGCTTAAATTTGATAAATTAATTTCAAAATTTTAATTTTAAACTTAAAAAATAATTTCAAAATTTTAATTTTAAAACTAAAAATTTAATTTCAAAATTTTAATTTTTTAAACTTAAAAATTAATTTCAAAATTTTAATTTTAAACTTAAAAATTACTTTCAAAATTTTAATTTTTTAAACTTAAAAATTAATTTCAAAATTTTAATTTTAAAACTTAAAAATTAATTTCAAAATTTTAATTTTAAACTTAAAAATTAATTTCAAAATTTTAATTTTAAACTTAAAAATTAATTTCAAAATTTTAATTTTAAACTTAAAAATTAATTTCAAAATTTTAATTTTAAACTTAAAAATTAATTTCAAAATTTTAATTTTAAAAATTAATTTCAAATTTTTAATTTTAAACTTAAAAATTATTTCAAAATTTTAATTTTAAACTTAAAAATTAATTTCAAAATTTTAATTTTAAACTTAAAAATTAATTTCAAAATTTTAATTTTAAACTTAAAAATTAATTTCAAAATTTTAATTTTAAACTTAAAAATTAATTTCAAAATCTTAATTTTATACTTAAAAATTAATTTCAAAATTTTAATTTTTTAAACTTAAAAATTAATTTCAAAATTTTAACTTTTTAAACTTAAAAATTAATTTCAAAATTTTAATTTTAAACTTAAAAATTAATTTCAAAATTTTAAATTTTTAAACTTAAAAATAAATTTCAAAATTTTAATTTTTTAACTTAAAAATTAATTTCAAAATTTTAATTTTAAACTTAAAAATTAATTTCAAAATTTTAATTTTAAACTTAAAAATTAATTTCAAAATTTTAATTTTAAAACATAAAAATCATTTTCAAAACTTTAATTTTAAAACTTAATTTCAAAAGTTTAATTTTAAAAACTCAAAAATTAATTTTAAAAGGGGGCGCCCCTGGTATTCACTTCGGGGGCGCCCGGGAGGGAATCCGGGCACCCCGCCTAAAATCAACTCCGGGCGCCCGGAATGGCTCCAGGCGCCCGGAGCTCCCTATAATAAGGGGCAACGGGCGCCCCCAACCCTTGCCCCACAAAAACTTCTGTCACGCCCCAGGTAGTCCCTGTCCGAAGAAATTTCGGCAGCATCTCCCCTGTACGGCGGACAATATGAAGCTCAGTATACATATATCTCTATACCTCGGCCACACACGGCCGGAATAATACAATACAATTAAGAAACAAACCCCGCAGTTTATATTAACATTCCACACAGATATAATATATGATCAATCCACGCAGTTTAATAAGGAAAGACGATATAGAACCTCGAAGATATATGTAAACAGCTTACTCCACTACAACGAAGAAACAAATCCACGAAGTAATGGAAATACAAACCGCAGTGGAAAACCAAAAGTAGCAAACCCGAATGTTCAATGTAAAGTCCACAATACAAACCCACAATACAAGTATATAAGATGCAAAAGCAAAATATAATCCGACAAAGAAAATCCTCGCGATAATGGGGCTAGCGACTGGAATATCTCCCGACGGCCTCAACCTGAAAAATAGTAACAACGGGGTGAGTTCAAAGAACTCAGCAGGAAATCCAATAGATATGTACAGCAACATATAACTACGGTAATATCTAGAGCAACATATAACTACCAGTAATATCCTAAGGTACAGTCTCCTCACAATATAATAGGTATGCATAGCTGAATAAACTGTAATGAGTAACCAGAAGCATGTAATACAGTTTACAGCAAGAATAATAAGAAATGCATAACTGAAATAAACTGTACTCACCTGCGAGGCTTGGGCGAATGACTGTGGACATACACAGATAAAGATAGTCAGAACAAATACGCATGTATCCTGTATGCATGTCAATCATATGCAGTCACCCAAGTGCATCATCCAATATGCAACAATCACAATAAATGCAATCTGTGCATATGATGCAATATGACATGGTCACCCCTGACGCCAGTCTGTATCTCACACACAATGGTGAGATCGCGTGGGTAGGACTGTGATACCGTGCACTCTGCCGTCACTACTCCTGAAGAGTGACCGAGTGGACGGGATGCTGTCGGAGTAAACCTATCCTCCTACCTCAAACATAGTGAGGGAGCGCAATGCTCTCAACTCCCGGTACGCGATGACGGGGAGGGATCTCGGCTGCAACCCCGCTGTATCGTGCTACCCATGAGCACCCCGGCGGTGCACCACCGAGCAACCTGCCATACACACCCTGAGTGATGTGCCACTACCCATGCAGTAGACACGTTGTGTGCAGGCCCTCATGTAGCCGGCCGACGAGCTCAACAATAATGGAGTCGTCCATCGCCCAGCATGCAATCATGCGGTATGGTGCATGCGGCTACAAAATGTCATACCTGAACATATCCCCCTCCATATACGTAGGTGCCAAAAAGGTAAACGCAGATATATAACAGAGATATAAACAACATGAATCCAACCATATATAACAAATATCTCCAGCATCTAATCATGGGTAGATAAGCACTATAAGTAATCATAACCACGAACACATATACACATGGTAAGAGATAAAGTAAACCAGACTAATGTAAAGCATCTAACAGTAGAAGCATGTGATAGGTATCAACTAAGCTAAGACCAGGGAAGAAATAAATCTACCACCTATCACTAGTAACTATATATAAACTATACATATCATAAGACAGTATCAAAAGATAAGTCAAAGGGTACCCGCCTCAAATAGAAGGTACAATCCAGTCCTAATCCAATGTCGAGATGCTCGTCTCGAATCAGAGTCCTGTGTAAATAAATACATTTACCTTTATTTAGCTAAAACACAAACAAATAACTAAATAAATCCTAAACAGAAATTTAGGGACAAACCCTAACCTATAACCCTCCACATTTCTAACGGTTAATTAGGAATAATTTTCTAATCCTTAATTAACCATTAGATTAGCAAATTAAACCTAAATCCATATAACCTAATTAATCTACACAACCTAATGATAATAAATTATCAATAGGTATCCAGATCATACCTAATCATCTAACATGTGATTATCTAACAATATCCAAATTCGAACTATGATCTACAACTAAGATCAATTACCCTAACTAATCATGTACCAATCCACTCCATTCCGAATTCAATACATACTTAATTCATCAACACAACACTAATTATGTATCAACCTCGCTACACCATACCTCAATCCAACTGCTGTTTGATTCTGGATCAAGGGAACACTGATGGATGGGTTGCTGCCGCACCAAAAAAAAATCCACAGAGTAGCAATGTGTTGAATTCCACTCTACATTCCGGATCAAGAAGAAATCAATCTGGAAGATTATTGATCAAGTCAAGAACAGAGATCAAGATTGGAGATCCCTAATCCAACAACAATCTAATTAAAGAAAACAATCTATTCATCTTACCTTAATCCCTTCAATCTCGTGACCTAAATCCGTAGCCAAGAAAATGAGGATCAAGAACAGGGAAGGGGATTGAACAAACACAGTGAAGATAAGGGTGTTACCTCACCACACCGCCGTCACTGGACAGATCCGACAAAGCCCTAAATCTCTGGATCACCTCCCAATGGCGTCGTTGCCCAATTCCAGCAAGAAAGGAGGTGTGGACTGCTCTGTGAGCAACACGAGGGGAGGAGAGGGTAAGCCTACCAGTCGGAGACGATACGAGATCCGGCTCCTCACCAAGCCCTAGCCACCAATCGTCAACAATCGGTGCAAAATCCACCGAATAGCAACTCCTTAGTCGAAGAAGACCCGGAGAGGAGAAACACCGGCCAGATCTGAGCTTAGGGTGTTGACGCCGGCAGAGGAAGATCGCCGGAGATCAAAGCTTCATTCCCTTCGGCGTCGCTTGTCCGCGAGAGAGCAGAGAGTAGGGAAGAGAGGGGAGATCGGGGAAGGAGGGCTCGGGTTCGGCGATGGGATTGGGGAAAGAAAATAAAGGAAATGGATTTATATATTAAAACATTTCCTCACTTAAATGGGTATCCCAAATAGGCCTTATCTGTACCCGGAATTAATCCCCTCAAAACTCGTCGTACGAGCTCCGATAAATTCCCAGAAAATTTCAAAAAATTCTGGAAAAATATTGTAAGGCTATTTCTGAAATAACCCTATCTATTTAAATTTTCCGAGATCTCACATCCTCCCCTACTAATAAAAATTTGGTCCCCAAATTTCGCTATAACTAACAGCAAACACTAAAATATAACCAAACAGTATAAATGATGAAAGGAACTCTAACCCACATACCTCAAGTAAAAAGATGAGGGTATCGAGCTCGGATCGTATCCTCCAGCTCCCACGTAGCCTCCTCGTCAGAATGATGCTGCCATCCGACTTTAACCAGACGGACAGTCTTGTTCCGCAACTGACGCTCTCTACGGTCCAGAATCCGTACAGGAACCTCCTCGTAAGTAACATCATGCTGAATAGGAACAGATATATCTGACAGAACATGTGCCGGATCGGATACGTATCTCCTCAACATAGATACGTGGAATACATCGTGAATGCCAGCTAGCGAGGGTGGTAGCGCCAGACGGTAAGCTACTGCTCCAATCCTCTCCGAGATCTGGAATGGTCCAATATATCGGGGAGCTAGCTTACCTCAGAGACCAAATCTCTTCACCCCTTTCGTGGGTGAAACTCTAAGAAATACGTGATCACCAATGGAGAACTCCAGAGGTCTCCGTCTCTGATCAGCATAACTCTTCTGACGATCCTGCGCCTCTGACATCCTCCGTCTGATAGTGCGAACTAACTCTGCATCCTGCTGAGCTCTCTGAGGTCCTATCAGCTGGGCCTCCCCAACCTCTTCCCAGAGGATGGGTGTCCGACAAGGCCTACCATACAACGCCTCAAACGGTGCCATCTGGATAGCCGAATGATAGCTGTTGTTGTAGGCGAACTCCACTAATGGCAGGTGGTCCTCCCAACTGCCTCCGAAGTCCATGACACAAGACCTCAGCAAGTCCTCCAATGTCTGAATAGTCCGCTCTGACTGCCCATCTGTCTGCGGATGGAATGCCGTACTGAAACGAAGCTGTGTGCCCAAGGCCTGCTGCAGACTCTGCCAGAATCGGGACGTGAACCGTGGGTCTCTATCAGATATAATGCTCAACGGGACTCCATGCAATCTGATAATCTCTCGACAATATAACTCAGTTAATCGATCCAGAGAATCAGTCTTTCGAATCGCTAAAAGGTGTGCGGATTTGGTTAATCGGTCAACGATTACCCAAATCGCATCATGGCCTCGTTGAGTCCTAGGCAATCCAACCACGAAATCCATAGTAATGTGATCCCACTTCCACTCGGGAATAGGGATCCTCTGAAGTAATCCAGCAGGTCTCTGGTGCTCAGCCTTCACCTGCTGGCAGACAAGACATCTGGCTACAAACTCCGCGATGTCTTTCTTCATACCGTTCCACCAATAGGAACGCCTCAAATCCCGATACATACGGGTCCCGCCTGGGTGGATAGCAAATCTAGAACGATGAGCCTCCTGAAGTAACTCCTCCATGACCGGGTGAGACTGAGGTACACATATTCTACCTCGGAAATAAACAATACCCTCGTCATCTCGTGTAAACTCGCTGCCCAGAAGCTATCTGGCTGCCAATGAACTGAGCAACCATGGTAACAAGAATACCTGCTCAGTCAGTCCCTCTCCTCAAGGCCCAACTCGGGAATCCACGAATCAAGTCCGTGATCGTAACTCGACGACAAGCTAAAGTCCCTCTGGACTTCACCTCAGTGCATCGGCAACCACATTAGCTTTACCGGATGGTAGCTAATAGTACAATCATAATCCTTGAGGAACTCCATCCATCTCCTCCGTCGAAGATTCCTTCTGGGTGAAAATATATTTGAGACTCTTATGATCAGTAAGAATCTCAAAAGTAATACCATAAAGATGATGTCGCCAAATCTTCAAAGCAAAGATAATAGCGGCTAGCTCTAAATCATGTACTGGGTAGTTCTTCTCATGCTCCTTCAACTGACGAGAAGCATAGGAGACTACCCTACCGTGCTGCATCAGAATAGCGCCCAAGCCCTGAAGAGATGCGTCTGTATAAAGTATGAATCTGTCATCACCAGAAGGTAAAACCAAGACCGGTGCTGATACTAATCTCCGCTTCAGCTCCTAGAAGCTGGTCTCGCAAGCCTCTGACCACGTGAACTTCACGCCTTTCCTAGTCAGACGTGTCAACGGCATAGCAATACTGGAGAAACCCTCAACGAATCGTCGGTAATATCCAGCCAAGCCCAAGAAACTACGGATCTCCTGGACTGACTTCGGCTGCTCCCAGCTAGTGATAGCCTCGATCTTCTGAGGATCTACAGAAATACCTCGGCTAGACACCACATGTCCCAGAAAACCAACTGAGGATAGCCAAAATGCACATTTGCTGAACTTCGCATACAGATGATGTCGTCGAAGAGCCTCCAGGACTATGCGAAGGTGCTGCGCATGTTCCTCCTCGGAACGTGAATAAATCAATATGTCATCGATAAACACAATCACAAACTGATCTAAATACTCCAAAAAGATACGGTTCATCAAATCCATAAATACTGCAGGAGCATTGGTAAGCCCAAATGGCATTACCAAAAACTCGTAATGTCCGTATCTAGTGCAAAATGTTGTCTTCTGAATATCAGAATCTTTAACTCTCCGCTGATGAAATCCAGACCGCAGATCAATCTTAGAATACACTGATGTATCTCTAAGCTGATCGAATAAATCCTCAATCCATGGCAAGGGGTACTTATTTCTGATAGTCACTGCATTTAACTGCCTATAATCGATGCACAACCTCAGAGTATCATCCTTCTTCTTGACGAATAGTACAGGAGAATCCTAAGGCGGAATACCGTGGGGTTCTCCACAAGGACACCGGAATGCTCCTGCCCGTGCATGCCATATGCAGCTGCTGCAGCGGGAGCTGTCCTTTGCTGACGATGCGATGATTGGGCTTTCGGCCCGCCTTGCAGAGTCCCGAATTGACCAAACTATCCTCCCGGAACATAAATCCCGGAAGCTACATGTTGATCCTTCAACAAACAATCTCGGCTCTAGTGCCCAGGCAGTTTGCAATAATAGCAAACTGACTGTCCCAGAGTACATGCAGAGATGATGTGATCTCGGGATCCGCATCAGGAGCAGTGAGTCACCGGTGGACTGTTTCCGGTTCTGCTGAGCAGACCGAGAAGGTCCTAATGAAGATCGTCCTGACTTCTGGGTCAGCCAGATGACCCAGAAGTACCCTGACCCATCTAAGTGCGACTGCTCTACTGCTGTCCCGTAGTCTGTGGTTGCTGGATCTGTCCGGAAGTCCGATTAGTCTGCTTCCTCTTCTTGTCTACTTTCACTTTCTGATGAGCAGACTCAATCATAAAAGCTATACCCAGTGCCTCTGTGTATGATGAATGACCAAAATCGGCAATCTACACCTGAAGATGCTCGTCCAGTCCTTGGACAAACTGAAGCATACGAGATCTGTCATCGACAACCAACTCAGGACAGAATCCGGCCAACCGGTTAAATTCGACATTATACTCCATCACTGAGCGGTTATTCTGTCGAAGACTCAGGAAATCCCGCCGACGTGTCATCTGATACGCCCGGGGAAAACACTGACTCTCGAATGCCTCTCTAAATCTCGTATATATAATATGCTGCTCGCCTATAATCGAGCGTTGTGTGTCCCACCAGATCTCTGCCCGTCTCGTAAGTGGTAAGCAGCCAACTCAGCCTTCTCCCACTCGGAGTAGGCCATGTAAAAGAATGTCCGCTCCATAGACTCTATCCAAGATTGAGCCACGCTCGGATCAGTTTCCCCACGAAATAGCGTGAATTAGCTTTTCACCAACTCTGCCAAGGCTGGGATCCATGCTCGTGCCACAACCATATCCGTAGATATCGCTACGGTACTGGGCAGAATCACTGGAGTTGATCTTATGGGTGGTACTGATGGATAGGTTGGAAGAGGTACCACTGGTGCTGCCACATAAACAGGGTAGGAACCACTAGTGGAACTACAGAGTAGGCATAAGTACGGAAAGTACGGTGGGCAGTACCGGATAAGAAGTAACCGGTACTGCTGGTGCGGGTGCCGGTGTGCGGTGCCGGCAAGGTATCTGGGGTGCCAAGTGCGTAGTAGCAGGCGCGGCTAGAGGGGATTCGGGTATCTGCGGGTACTCCTGGTGGGACCGTGAATACGTAGGGGTGGGTACCAGCGGGTGCAGTCGAGGTAGGTACCTCGAAAGGAACTATCGGGGTCTGATAACCCGACGCACCCTAGTACCCGAGTCTGTCCCAGACCGACGGGCTCAACCCTATGAGACCTCTGAGACTCCGTCTCGGGAGAATCTATGACCTCTTCGTGGCCGCCCACGTCTCGGTGCCGGTACACGTGTAGGTGGCATATCTGTAAAGAAAATGTTACCCAGATATCACTACAAGTATAAGAACTGAAAAATTACCTAAATTACCTATTTACCGTCTGGAGATATCCTATCGCTGCTTAGCCCCAAATAGAACCAATAAAACCTCGTCAAAATACCTCGGAATTCCGAAACGATAAAATCGACGAAGATCCGTACAATCCGAAAATATCGAGGAATGCTCACGAAAGTATCATAAATCCGAAACCCGACAAGTAGGTATCACAAAACTTTGCTCTGATACCAAAAATTGTCACGCCCCAGGTAGTCCCTGTCCGAATAAATTTCGGCAGCATCTCCCCTGTACGGCGGACAATATGAAGCTCAGTATACATATATCTCTATACCTCGGCCACACACAGCCGGAATAATACAATACAATTAAGAAACAAACCCCGCAGTTTATATCAACATTCCACACAGATATAATATATGATCAATCCACGCAGTTTAATAAGGAAAGACGATATAGAACCTCGAAGATATATGTAAACAGCTTACTCCACTACAACGAAGAAACAAATCCACGAAGTAATGGAAATACAAACCGCAGCGGAAAACCAAAAGTAGCAAACCCGAATGTTCAATGTAAAGTCCACAATACAAACCCACAATACAAGTATATAAGATGCAAAAGCAAAATATAATCCGAAAAAGAAAATCCTCGCGATAATGGGGCTAGCGACTGGAATATCTCCGGCCTCAACACGAAAAATAGTAACAACGGGTGAGTTCAAAGAACTCGTGAAATCAATAGATATGACAACATATAACTACGGTAATATCCTAGGGTGCAGTCTCTAAACCATAGGACCTGATGCAGTCTCTAACAATATAACGGTATGCATAGCTAAATAAAGCGTAATGAGTAACGAAGCATGTTCTGACAAGAATAATAAAAATGCATAAGCGAAATAAAGCATACTCACTGCGAGGCTTGGGCGAATATTGTGGACATACGAGATAAAGATAGTCGAACAAATATGCATGTATCACTGTATGCATGTCAATCATATCCAATCACCCAAGTGCATCATCAATATGCAACAATCATGATAAATGCAATCATGCATATGATGCAATATGACATGGTCACCCCGGCCGATCTGTATCTCACACACAATGGTGAGACCGCGTGGGTAGGGCTGACAGTGCACTCTGCCGTCACTACCCACGAAGAGTGACCGAGTGGGCGGGATCTTTGTCGAGTACACCTATCCTCCTACCTCAAACATAGTGAGGGAGCATTCTCAACTCCCGATGCGATGACGGGGAGGGATCCCTGACCTGTTGTATCGTGCTACCCATGAGCACCCGGCGGTGCACCAAGCAACCGCCATACACACCACGAGTCTTGTGCCACTACCCATGCGATGAACACGTTGTGTGCGAGGCCCTCATGTGGCCGACGAGCTCAACAATAATGGAGTCGTCCATCGCCCGGAGATGCAATCATGCGGTATGGTGCATCTGACTCTGAATGTCATACGAGCGTATCCCCTCCATATCGTAGGTGCCAAAAGGTAAGCGAGATATATAAGAGATATAAACAACATGAATCCAACCATATATAACAAATATCTCCAGCATCTAATCATGGGTAGATAAGCACTATAAGTAATCATAACCACGAACACATATACACATGGTAAGAGATAAAGTAAACCAGACTAATGTAAAGCATCTAACAGTAGAAGCATGTGATAGGTATCAACTAAGCTAAGACCAGGGAAGAAATAAATCTACCACCTATCACTAGTAACTATATATAAACTATACATATCATAAGACAGTATCAAAAGATAAGTCAAAGGGTACCCGCCTCAAATAGAAGGTACAATCCAGTCCTAATCCAATGTCGAGATGCTCGTCTCGAATCAGAGTCCTGTGTAAATAAATACATTTACCTTTATTTAGCTAAAACACAAACAAATAACTAAATAAATCCTAAACAGAAATTTAGGGACAAACCCTAACCTATAACCCTCCACCTTTCTAACGGTTAATTAGGAATAATTTCCTAATCCTTAATTAACCATTAGATTAGCAAATTAAACCTAAATCCATATAACCTAATTAATCTACACAACCTAATGATAATAAATTATCAATAGGTATCCAGATCATACCTAATCATCTAACATGTGATTATCTAACAATATCCAAATTCGAACCATGATCTACAACTAAGATCAATTACCCTAACTAATCATGTACCAATCCACTCCATTCCGAATTCAATACATACTTAATTCATCAACACAACACTAATTATGTATCAACCTCGCTACACCATACCTCAATCCAGCTGCTGTTTGATTCTGGATCAAGGGAACACTGATGGATGGGTTGCTGCCGCACCAAAAAAAATCCACAGAGTTGCAATGTGTTGAATTCCACTCTACATTCCGGATCAAGAAGAAATCAATCTGGAAGATTATTGATCAAGTCAAGAACAGAGATCAAGATTGGAGATCCCTAATCCAAAAACAATCTAATTAAAGAAAACAATCTATTCATCTTACCTTAATCCCTTCAATCTCGTGACCTAAATCCGTAGCCAAGAAAATGAGGATCAAGAACAGGGAAGGGGATTGAACAAACACAGTGAAGATAAGGGTGTTACCTCACCACACCGCCGTCACTGGACAGATCCGACGAAGCCCTAAATCTCTGGATCACCTCCCAATGGCGTCGTTGCCCAATTCCATCAAGAAAGGAGGTGTGGACTGCTCTGTGAGCAACACGAGGGGAGGAGAGGGTAAGCCTACCAGTCGGAGACGATACGAGATCCGGCTCCTCACCAAGCCCTAGCCACCGATCGTCAACAATCGGTGCAAAATTCACCGAATAGCAACTCCTCAGCCGAAGAAGACCCGGAGAGGAGAAACACCGGCCAGATCTGAGCTTAGGGTGTTGACGCCGGCAGAGGAAGATCGCCGGAGATCAAAGCTTCATTCCCTTCGACGTCGCTTGTCCGCGAGAGAGCAGAGAGTAGGGAAGAGAGGGGAGATCGGGGAAGGAGGGCTCGGGTTCGGCGATGGGATTGGGGAAAGAAAATAAAGGAAATGGATTTATATATTAAAACATTTCCTCACTTAAATGGGTATCCTAAATAGGCCTTATCTGTACCCGGAATTAATCCCCTCAAAACTCGTCGTACGAGCTCCGATAAATTCCCAGAAAATTTCAAAAAAATTCAGGAAAAATATTGTAAGGCTATTTCTGAAATAACCCTATCTATTTAAATTTTCCGAGATCTCACAACTTCACTTTTGCCAAGGTTCACTCCGAACCTCAGTGCGAGAGTATTTTAAATCAAAATTTTCTTGCGGTGAAGACGCTGCTGCGATTCAACCGAGGTCGTCAGATCTATATTTGTCGATGGCTCCTTGGTAAAACTTCTTCCCCTCTCTAAAAATTTATTAGAATTTGTCTTCTCATTTTTTCTTAGAATATCTTTTTTATATACAGTAGGAAATGAACAAATACTGGTGTTGGACCCTCTAATGCTAGCACTGACCCTAGGTTTCCCACAGATGAACTAAGGATTAAGTTTGAGTCAACCGTTTATAAGGCCATTAGGACTACCTGCATAGATAAATCGTTCTTTCTAGGTTCATGCCCCTCCGTTATAGAGGTTATAAACCACTATAACTTAAAGAACCTTGTCGAATGTACCAGTCCAGTAAACATAAGTCTGTGTGCTGAATTTTGCAATAACCTAGTGAAAGTAGATGATCTCACCTATACCACTAGGGCAGCGGGTACTGATATCACATTTTCCCCTACGACTATCCGAGAGTTTTTAGAGTTACGTCCATCTACTTGTTCTTTCTTGTGCTATCCTCCCAAGGATCTACCATTCGGAGATCCCTACTCACATATTACTCTCGATACGATTTATTCGTATTTTTTTGGGGGAGAGCGAGATCCCACTGTGACCCAGTTTAGGTCGGTAGAACTTTGAGTCCAGGACTACGCTCTTTATAGGGTCTTAGTCCTTTGCATTTTACCACTGACTACTCGGGACATCGCTGTGATGCGCCCATTCCATTCATTTTTACTCTATGCCCTGAGTCATAGGTTAGATATTGACATCAGCCTACATATCTTCTCCTCCATTATCTACTCGGCTGGATACGTGACTGATAGACGAGTCCACATGCCATACTGTCACATTCTGACAGCCTATATGTCCTCGTTGCACATTGATGTCACTAGAGGAGACATTGCCTATATGACCGAGTTCGATGTTATAGCAGCTCGGAACTTCTCCCTAGCTGGTATCCACGTAGATAGGGATGACGGGACTATGTCTTGGCGGAGGGGGGCACAGCACCAGCCCGATCCAGACGCACAGGTGGACGAGTTCATGCTTGCACTGTTTCCAGAGGAAGCCGCACCTGCTCCACCACCGCCCCCAGCTCAAGCACCACGTCACGCTCCCCGCACTCTAGCCGACCGTATGACCGGACTAGAGAGAGCTATGGCGAGTCTCCAGCAGGAGAACTCTGATTTTCATCGGGATTGCCGAGTTACGAGCTGCCGGGGAGACCCGACACACTGAGCTGATGGCGCTTCTCCGATCCTTGGGATCTGGACCACCCCCTTCATCATCTCAGTAGCTCTAGTTATGACTCACTTCTGTAGCTACACTACCTGTAAAATATTTTGGATCTATCTAGTGATATTTCAGACCTGCATTGATTATGTTCTATCTTGGTAGCCTAGGAATTTTGACTTTCAGAAATATTTTCAAAGATGATTGTTTTTAACTCATAAGTTCAAACATGTGTCAGTTTTTAAAAAAAAACTTCCTATTTTTAGATTTTTAAATAAACTTTTAGCCTAAGACTAGTTCAAAATCCTTAGAAAACATGTACCCATAGGACTAGTTTTGAGCATCTCACCAAAACCCTAGGCTTACCCTGCTTGTGTTTGCCGAACAATAGAATGGGGTGAGATGCATAGGCTGCTTGCCTAAGACTTAAGATGCTTATTTCAGTGCATCAACATAAGTCCGGGCGTTAAAAACAAAATATATATTAATCAAGTTAAGATTGACCTTAACTTGACTAACCAAGTGAAAGCTGCTATCTTTTGATAAGTCAGTCAGTAACTAGCTGGTTAGACATTTGATTTAATGTCAGGTCCAAGGGGAGGAATCAATTAAAAATTTTTTTCAGTTTTTTTTTAAAAAATATTTTTATTAAAAATTTCTTAAACCTATTTTTGAAAACTAAGTTATTGAATTTCAAAATTAGATTTAACGTAGTTTTGAAAATTGAATTTAAAATCCAGTTCTGAGAATTTGACTTTACTTAATTCTATTTTGGATCAAATCTTGAAATATATTTTAAAACTTAGTTTTGAAATTTTACTTATGTTTGAAAAGAGTTGAAAACTATCTCAAAACTTACCTAGTTTTGAAAAATAGATCTTTTAAACCTGTCTCAAAACTTAGCTCTTTTACAAAAAGATAAATTACTAAGTTTAACTCCCCCAGAGTAACTTGACATAATTCCTTACTTTGTCTGAAGTCTATGTTTATGCTTACTTAATCCATGCTTATTTTTTATGAATGCCAAAGGGGGAGGGTTAGGTGGGTTAAGTTTGTGGGTTAAGTTAGCCAAACCAATTGAAAATACAAACTAACTTAAAAAACCTCCACATAATGATGTTATCTGTTTTTTTTCTTGCAAATGTCTTCACTAACTTAACCAGGTTGTCATTCCATCAAAAAGGGGGAGATTGTTGGTGTGGTTAGCACTAACGATTTAACCAAGGTTTTGATGAATGACAAATAGGTTAAGTTAGATTTATTGTTGATCTAACACTCTGATCGAGTGTGCAGGATAAGTCCAGACAGGTCGACGGGCTGACCGGATGTCTGGCAAGAAGTCCAGCTAGGTCGACGGGCTGATCGGATAGCTGGCGAGAAGTCCAAGCGGGTCGACGGGCTGACCAGACGCTTGGCAAGAAGTCCAGCTAGGTCGACGGGCTGACCGGATAGCTGGCGAGAAGTCCAGACGGGTCGAAGAGCTGACTGGACGTCTGGCAGGTAAGTAAGGTAAGTCACTGGAGGGGAGTGATTGCGAGGACGCGTTCCTGGGAAGGGAACATTAGGCGTCGATCCGGCTTAGATCCATTTCGGATATCTAAGTCGAGATCGTGACTAGATTCCGGTCTCGGAAAAACGGAATCTAAGTCATACTTTTTCTGTTAATTCATTGTGCTAACAATCTGTGTTGCAGGGTATATTTTGCTTCGGACTAACCTTGTTTTGCAGGAGAAGGAATCTCTGGAAAAAGGTGGCCCGGGCGACCGGAGGGGATCCGGGCGCCCGGAGGTCCGGGCGCCCGGAGGCAAGTTTTATCCTCTGCGTCGCCTCGCCACGTGGAGCATCCTGACTGGACTTACCACGTCGCACCAGGGCGCCCGGAGCAGCATATAAAAGAAGCCCCAGGGGTGGAGTTTCCAATAGAACATCTCTCAGAATTCCCAGATCGCTTTGCTGCTCTGTGCTCCAGCGACGCTAACAAAGCTCCGACAACGCGCCCTTGCTCCTTAAGTTTTCTTTTTCTGTCGGTACAGCTTTGTGCTTTGTTTCATTAGCATTTCTTGTACTCTTTTTTGTAATCACATTCGAATTGCTAGTGATTGCCCAACGAAAGTGGTCAAGGACCACGGGCCTTCGAGTAGGAGTCGTCACAGGCTCCGAACGAAATAAAATCAATTGTGTTCATTTACTTTTCCGCTGTGTAATTTTACACTCGAATTTTCGAATCGATATTCACCCCCCCCCCCCCCCCTCTATCGAACGATCACGGTCTTACAAACATGTCTGATTATAATGTTATTTTTGGGATGAACTTTCTGAGCAAGTATGGTGCTTCCATCGAGTGTCGTAAGCGACGAGTCTTGTTCCAATACGAGACAGAGCCTAAGTATGAGTTTATCGGAGAATCCAAGAAGAGAACCCAAAAGTTCTTATCGGCCATAAAAGCTCGGAAAATATTAGCCGATGGATGTGTTGGGTTTCTAGCTCATGTGGTTAACACCCAGCAAGAAAGAGCCCAAAAGATAGAGGAAGTTAGAGTCGTATGGAAGTGTTTCCGGATGAGTTGCCAGGTTTAGATCTGGATATAGAAATTGAATTTGAGATTGAACTCATTCCTGGTACCCATCCAATCTCAAAAGCACATTACCGCATGGCTCCGACAGAATTGAAAGAACTTCAGGGGCAGCTACAGGAGCTACTTGACAAGGGTTTTATTCACCCTAGTCACTCACCATGGGGAGCTCTGGTGTTGTTTGTAAAGAAGAAAGATGGGTCCATGCAAATTGTTGGATTTTTTGGGCCGCAAAAATCGCTTTTTGCGTTGCGGAAACCCCGAAATCCCCATGCCACTGGATCCGTGCGAAGTTTAAAATTTCATATACATGTTTTCTACTCCTAGATCTACATTAGATCTACAAAAGAAAAGAGGTTACCCTTGATGCGAAGCCCTTCGTGTAATCCCGCTCGTCCAAGGTTCGCCGGATCTCGAGAGTATCAAAGTAGATACTCCTTTATGTGTATCCACACAAGCAAGAGATGGAGAAACCTAACACAAAGGTGTGCTAGCACCTTTGTAAGGTTCGGCCAAAGGAGGAGAGGGAGAGAGGTTGAGAGCTTGAGGAAGAAGAAGGAGGTTTCACAACACAAATGAAACTCCCACAATAATCACTAGTGGTCGGCCACTTTTCAAGAAAAAGTTTATATACTCCATGGGATTTCAAGAGTCACAACTCTTGATCTCCCTCATGAGGTGGCACACACATGTGCTAGCCTTGATGATGTGGCACATCATCATTAGCCACTTAATGTCAACTCACCAATGAGGTGGCAAATGGTCAAGTCAAACTTGACCCTTCATCTTCCTCTCAAGTCAAGTCAAACTTGACCACTTCTCTCCCTTGGTTGATCTAATCTAACCATTGGTTCAAGTCAATTTTAATTTAATGAATCTCTATTCATTGAATTAAATTAATCCAATGAGTTTAAGTCCAAATTAGACTCATCTAATACATGAACCAAATTGAGTCCAACTCAATTAGTCTAATTTGGATTACTCTTAATCCAATTTGGTTCATCACATGAACCTAATCCTCTTGGTTCATCATATGAACCTAATCTCCATCTAATTACCCTTTGTGTGTGACCCTATAGGTTCTTGTAACGTTGGCAATGCTCCTAAATCCTTTTAGAAGCATAAGTAATGAGCGGTATCTAGCAACACATCATTACTACCCAAGTTACAAGAATGTTGAGATCCAACATCACCCTATGACTACTAATTGTGACTCCTCACAATATATGACATTGTCCTTCTACCCTAGACATCTAGATTGATCAATATGAGGCATAGACCGTGTCATCCTCTAATCAATCTAAATCTTGAACTCTAAGTAGACTCACTCAATCAAATGAGCTCAATATCTCATATTGACTCATTTGGGCATGGTCATGCACTTAGTGGTCTCACTCTATCAAGAATATCGATGTCACTCCCATCATGTAGGAGGGATAGATCTCATCTACATCACTCACATCCCTCCGCATAATTTGTTACATACCCAGTAATCGTCTTTATAATCCACCCAGTTACGGGTGACGTTTGACGAAGCCAAAGTATGTAACTCCTTATGTAGGGAACCATTGTGACTTCAGGTCCAAGGACTAATAGTCATACTAATAGCCACATGAGAAAGTATATGACACTCATATAACGATCCATGATACTTTCTCATGGCGGGTCATTCAGTATACATTCTCCAATGCATACTCATGTGTCAACTTGATATCTCCATATCCATGACTTGTGAGATCAAGTCATCGAGTTGACCTACATGCTAGTCTCGTCACATTAACATTGCCCCTGAATGTTAATACTTGACTAGGAATGATTAAGAGTAGTGTTCCCTATATCATCTCACTATCGATTCAACCAATCGATTGATATAGGTAAGAACATTCTACTCAAGGACGCTATTATACTTAGTTATTTGGCACCAATACAAGTAAGTATAATAACCAAAAACAAATGCCTTTATTTATATACAAGAATATGATACAACGAGTCCATATAATAATCATCAAATGATTGGCTCTAGGGCTCTAACTAACACGAATATGTGTGGACTATCGAGCACTGAACAAGGTAACAATTAAGAATAGATATCCCCTGCCTAGAATTGATGATCTATTTGATTAGTTAAAGGGAGCCACAGTCTTTTCCAAGATAGACTTGCGGTTCGAATATCATCAAGTGAAAGTGAAAGAGGATGATGTACCGAAGACGGCATTCTGAACGAGGTATGAGCACTACGAGTTTGTAGTTATGTCTTTTGGAGTGACGAACGCTCCTGCTATGTTTATGGATCTAATGAACAGAGTGTTCAAAGCATACTTAGACAAGTTTGTAATTGTTTTCATAGATGATATCCTTATATACTCCAACACCCAGGAAGAATATACTGAACATCTGAGAACAGTATTACAGATTATTCAGCAAAGCCAGTTGTACGCAAAGTTCTCCAAGTGCGAGTTTTGGCTCGATCAAATGTCCTTCTTAGGTCACATTATTTCTAAAGATGGGGTTATGGTGGACCTGACAAAAATAGAAGTTGTGAGTAACTAGAATAGACTTAAGAATGCTAGTGAAATAAGGAGTTTCCTTGGGTTAGCAGGCTACTACAGGAAATTTGTAGAGAACTTCTCAAGGATCGCTTCCCCATTGACAGTACTTACCAAAAAGAACAGAAAATTTGAGTGGACAGAGGATTGTGAAAAGAGTTTCACTGAACTGAAAAGGAGACTGACCAGTGCTCCAATCCTGACTCTTCTAGAGAATAACGACAGCTTCGATATTTACAGCAATGCTTCTAAATTGGGGCTCGGGGTTGTACTGATGCAGAATGACAAAGTCATTGCCTATGCCTCGAGACAACTCAAGGATTATGAGAAGAACTATCCTACTCATGACCTTGAGTTAGTAGTGGTAGTCTTCACTCTCAAGATTTGGAGGCATTACCTATACGGAACTTAGTGCAAGATTTACACAGATCACCAGAGTCTAAGGTATTTCTTCACTCAGAAAGACCTGAACATGAGACAGCGGAGATAGCTAGAGCTGGTCAAAGACTATGACTATGAAATCCTCTACCATCCAGGGAAAGCAAACAAAGTGGCAAATGCATTAAGTAGGAAATCTTATGCAACGTTATTGTCTATATCTACTATGCCTCATCCCCTACAGAATGAAATAGTAAACTTTGGGCTTGAAATTATTACTGGGCAGCTCTCCACTTTGACACTAGTGTCAACCCTGCTGGATGATATACAGAAAGGGCAAGATCAAGATCCTAATATTCAGAAGATCAAGCAGGGAATACAGGAAGGAGAAAATGGAGAGTTTCGAGTATTAGACTGTGAGATACTATATTACGGTAATCGCCTCCGTGTCCCTAATCAAGAAGAACTGCAAAAGAAAATTCTAGATGAAGCCCATGGAACACCCTATGCAATGCATCCGGGTTCCACCAAGATGTACCAAGATATAAAGAAACGCTTCTGGTGGTCTAGAATGAAAAGAGACGTTGCTAGATATGTCAGTACCTATCTACCTTGTCAATGGGTTAAAGCAGAACATCAGAGATCAGGCGGAGTTCTGCAGCCTATCTAGGTTCATTTGATAAACCTAAAGGATTAGGTTCATGTGATGAACCAAATTGGATTAAGGTAATCCAAATTAGGCTAATTGAGTTGGACTCAATTCGGTTCATGTATTAAATGAGTCTAATTTGGACTTAGACTCATTGAATCAATTTAATTCAATGAATAGAGATTCATTAAATTAAAATTGACTTGACCCAATGGTTAGATTTTATCAACCATGGGAGAGAAGTTGTCAAGTTTGACTTGACTTGAGAGGAAGATGAAGGGTCAAGTTTGACTTGACCATTTGCCACCTCATTGGTGAGTTGGCATTAAGTGGGTCAATGATGATGCTCCACATCATCATGATTGCTTAAGTGGAATTCCACCTTATGGGAGTTACCAAGAGTTGTGACTCTTGGCATCCCATGGAGGTTACAAACCACTCAGAAGTGGTCGGCCACTTTCATTCAAGGGGTAAGTTTCATTTTGTGTTGAAACTCCCATCTTCTTCCTCAAGCTCTTCTCTTCTCTCCCTCTCCTCCATGGTTACTGATCTTCTAAGGTTGCTAGCACATCCTTAGAGGTTCTCTCCATCGACTTGTTCGTGTGGATACACATAGAGGGTTGTACACTTGACAACCTCGAGATCCGGCATCACTTGGACGAGCGGGATACGCGAAGGGCTTTGCATCAAGGATAACCTTTCTTTCTTGTAGATCTAGTGTAGATCTAAGCTTAGAAACTCGTACGTGAATGTTTTTTGAAATTTTATTTCTTCGCACGGATCCGTGGCATGGGGGTTTCATTGTTTCCGCAACGCAAAAAGTGATTTTTGTGACCCGAAAAATCCAATAGTGGTATCAGAGCCACGTGCGAAGCGAGTATGAGTTTTAATTTTTATTTTTATGAAAATTACAGATCTGTAAATTTCTGTGAATTTATGATTTTTATAGTTTTTATGGGTATTTTTCTCGTAGAAGCGAAGCACAAGTGTTTAGACACTTGTAGGCTTCGACTACCGAGAAGATTTTTCTAAAACGACAAGGTTTCGCCCCAAATCATTTTGGGACAGCGGACTAAGGCATTGTAGGATCGCTTAGGGATACTTGCGATGATTATATCGGGGTAGGGGCGCTGCCCCTAACCCCGCAAGGGGCTTCGTTCCGCGATTGCGCCCGAAAATCAGTAAACGGGACCGCCGAGAATTTTTACTCATAAAAATTGTATGAAAAATTACAGAAATTTATAGAAATTACATAATTTAGAATTATGTATTATTTTGTAATGGTCATGGCTCAAAAGACCCAATTAGATTGGAAATTCTGTGGTGTAATTCATATTATGGCCTGCGTGTCATTTTCTGTGATGTGCGTGTTGTATGTGATACACGACCTGCGCGTCGTGTCTTTCCTATTTTTATTTCCTGTTGTAAATTAGTTTAGACTCGAATGTAACTCGAGTTTCACTTTTGTAATGTACAAAATGGAGCGGTGGAAGGTCCACTCGAGATGGAGTTACGAGGAGGGCGTGAGCAACACAAGGTGGTCAAAGGAAGGAGCTTGAGAAGTTGTTGACCTTAGGTTAACCATCCGATCTTCTCATTGGCTTGAGAAGATCGTAGTAGGGCCTTGACTAATCACAAAATATTTAATTAATTGCTTGTGTGTGTGTATATGTGATGCATGCTAGAATAGTAATTAATTAGCGCCTTAACGATTCGATTCGATCAATCGCGTATATGATATGCCTCGACGATTAGATTAGATCTAAATCGCGTACATGATGCGCCCTAATGATTAGATTAGATCTAAATCAAGTATATGATACACCTCGTCGATTAGATTATATCTCAATCGCGATAACTCGTAATGCCTACCATGCCGTGATACCTATCACTACCTCAATCACATGTAGTTGTTGAATCTAACAAAGCAGAGCAATACATATTATCTTGGTAGGGTACGGAGGGACAAGTATATTGTGCATCAGAAGCAGCAAAGGAGGCAGTTTGGATCCGTAAGTTCATCACTGAACTTGGGGTGGTTCCTAGCATTGCTGACCCTATTGAGCTCTATTGTGACAACAATGGAGCAATTGCGCAGGCTAAGGAACCTCGCTCACACCAGCGGACCAAACACATACTACGACACTTCCATCTCATTCGAGAGATTATCGAGAGAGGAGATGTGAAGATTTGCAGAGTACCCACAGAGGCTAACATCGCAGATCCCTTGACCAAGGCTTCGGCATAGAGAAAGCATGATGGTCACACTAGGTCATTAGGCCTTAGAGCCTACACTGATTTGCACTAGTGCTAATGGGAGATTGTTAGTTAGAGCCCTAGAACCAATCATTTGATGATTGTTGTATGGCTCGTTGTATCATATTCTTGTATATAAATAAAGGCATTTGTTTTGGTTATTATACTTACTTGTATTGGTGCCAAATAACTAAGTATAATAGCGTCCTTGAGTAGAAGGCTCTTACCTATATCAATCGATTGGTTGAATCGATAATGAGATGATATAGGGAACACTACTCTTAATCATTCCTAGTCGAGTATTAACATTCAGGGACAATGTTAATGCGACGAGATTAGCATGTAGGTCAACTCAATGACTTGACCTCACAAGTCATGGATATAGATATATCAAGTTGACACATGGGTATGCATTGGAGAATGTATATTGAATGACCCACCATGAGAAAGTATCATAGATCGTTATATGAGTGTCATATACTTTCTCATGTGGCTATTAGTATGACTACTAGTCCTTGGACTTGAAGTGACCATGGTTCCCTACATAAGGAGTTACGTACTTTGGCTTTGTCAAACGTCACCCATAACTGGGTGGACTATAAAGGCGATTACTGGGTATGTAACAAATTATGCGGAGGGATGTGAGTGATGTAGATGGGATCTATCCCTCCTATATGACGGGAGAGACATCGATATTCTTGATAGAGTGAGACCACTAAGTGCATGGCCATGCCCAAATGAGTCAATATAAGATATTGAGCTCATTTGATCGAGTGAGTCTACTTGGAGTTCAAGATTTAGATTGATTAGAGGATGACACGGTCTATGTCTCACATTGATCAATCTAGATGTCAAGGATAGAAGGACACTTGTCATATATTGTGAGGAGTCACAATTAGTAGTCACAAGGTGATGTTGGATCTCAACATTCTTGTAACTTGGGTAGTAATGATATGTTGCTAGATACCGCTCATTACTTATGCTTCTAAATGAGTTTAGGAGAATTGCCAACGTTACAAGAACATATATGGTCACACACAAAAGACAATTAGATGGAGATTAGGTTCATTTGATGAACCTAAAGGATTAGGTTCATGTGATGAACCAAATTGGATTAAGAGTAATCCAAATTAGGCTAATTGAGTTGGACTCAATTCGGTTCATGTATTAAATGAGTCTAATTTAGACTTAGACTCATTGAATCAATTTAATTCAATGAATAGAGATTCATTAAATTAAAATTAACTTGAACCAATGGTTAGATTTGATCAACCATGGGAGAGAAGTGGTCAAGTTTGACTTGACTTGAGAGGAAGATGAAGGGTCAAGTTTGACTTGACCATTTGCCACCTCATTGGTGAGTTGGTATTTAGTGGGCCAATGATGATGCTCCACATCATCATGGTTGCTTAAGTGGAATGCCACCACATGGGAGTTACCAAGAGTTGTGACTCTTGGCATCCCATGGAGGTTACAAACCACTCAAAAGTGGTCGGCCACTTTCATTCAAGGGGTAAGTTTCATTTTGTGTTGAAACTCCCATCTTCTTCCTCAAGCTCTTCTCTTCTCTCCCTCTCCTCCATGGTTACTGATCTTCTAAGGTTGCTAGCACATCCTTAGAGGTTCTCTCCATCGACTTGTTCGTGTGGATACACATAGAGGGTTGTACACTTGACAACCTCGAGATCCGACATCACTTGGACGAGCGGGATACGCGAAGGGCTTCACATCAAGGGTGTGCGAAACTCGTACGTTTATGTTTTTTGAAATTTTATTTCTTCGCACGGATCCGTGGCATGGGGGTTTCGGGGTTTCCGCAACGCAAAAAATGGTTTTTGCGACCCGAAAAACCCAACAAAGTCATCATCAACTTTGCAAGCAACTTCATACGATTGCCGACCGAGCTACGATTTACTACTACTTTTGTCGATATAAGCTTTACATTTTGCATTGCACTTTAATTCTGTAAGATAGTAGAAGTGTTACTATCTTATATATCTGTACTTGTATGATTCACTTCTTTCCGAGGAGTTCGGAAAGAAGGATTATAGTGTTTTGCCCATCGGTGCGGTCAAGGACCGCGGGCCTTCGAGTAGGAGTCGAGCTAGGCTCTGAACGAAGTAAAATCTTGTCTCTTTTCTTATTTCTGCTGCACGACTTTGGTTTCAAAAGATTAAAAGAATAGTTTTTAAATGCGCGATATTCACTCCCCCCCCCCTGTATCGCTTAAATCGATCTATCAATTGGTATCAGAGCAGTTTAGCTCTGAAATTTCTTAACCGATTTTCAAAGCATCTTTTTAAAAACTTTCTTTTCTTTTCCTTTAGAATATTTTTATTATTTATTCTTCAGGCACTACTAATCCCAAGACGAAAGTCTTGGAAATATTTTTTTTTATTTTTGTCTTGCAAGGATGACGAACTCGTATCAAGAAGGATATAGTACTGTCCGACCTCCACTATTCAAAGGAGAAAATTTTAGTTATTGGAAGAATAGGATGGAGTGTTACTTGAAGTCCGATATCGAGCTCTGGTTCACCGTTTTGAAAGGATATACTCCCTCAACAAAGGACGGAACAACACTAGAAACAGAAGAATGGACTCCCCAAATGATCAAGAAGGCACAATTGAACTACAAGGCGATCAACACCATTCAGTGTGGGCTTACTATGGAGGAGTTGAACCAAGTCGGTCCCTACGACAACGCCAAAGAATTGTGGGACTCGCTAGTCAAGTTACATGAAGGAACTGACAACTCAAAGTAAACAAACGAGATTTACTTTTAAATAATTTATTGAATATAAAAATATTTCCGGGAGAGACGGCCTCACAACTACACGCTCGACTAAAGGACATCTTAAACGACCTCCACCTGATCGGGCATAGTCTTGAAAACCGCAACACAATAAGGTACGCTATGAACGCTTTTCCGAGGAATACTTTGTGGGCATCAATTGTAGATGCGTACAAAGTTTCCAAGGATCTTTCAATTCTTAAGTTAGACGAGTTATTTTGTGAATTGAAATTACATGAACAATCTAACACAAGCCATGTCAAGAAAGGTGTAGCTTTGTATGCAGGTTCAAGCAAGGAAACAAAATCAAAAAAGAAGATCGAGTCAAAAAGCGAACCAAACTCGGACTCAACAAACGAAGAAGAATTAGTCAACATGGTCCGAAGGTTGTTAACTAAAAAGAAGTTTAGAAGAAGCACCAAAAAGACCCCACCAAATCAGATCCAAAACAAATCAGAAGTGATCTGTTATGACTGCAACAAGAAGGGGCATTTCAAAAATGAATGTCCAAATCGGAAAGAAGAAGGACCCAAATCAACAAGACGAAAGAAGGCTCTTCAAGCGACATGGGACAAAACTTCTTCCGACGAATCCGACGCGGAGCAAACGAAGCACTTGAGCCACCTTGCATTTATGGAAAGAAATGAAGATTTCGGGTCAGAGTCCGACGAAGAGTACGAATTCGAGATCGACATCGAGTCCGATAGAAGCCCCGGATCATAAGATCCAAATATGGTAATGATTTATTCAAAGTCTAATTTACTTAAAGTAGTTAAATGTTTGTTTAAAAAATTATCAAAATCAGAAAAATAAAATAACTTGTTACTTAAGGAAATAGACCACCTTAAGCAACAAGTTAACTTGAGTGAGTCAACTAACCAAGTTCAAATCAGAACTTTAACTCAAGTTGAAAAACTTGAGGAAGAAAATTCCAATTTGAAAGGTCAAGTCGAGCGACTCAAGAAAACGTTGGAAAGGTTCGAAATGGGATCTAAGTGTCTAAATATGGTATTGGATCACAACGAGTCGTGTACAACAAATCAGGACTTGGTTACAAACCCAAACAAACAAACAAACCATACTTATCCTTAATCAGTTAAAATACTAGAAGTCAAGTCCAAGCATGCGTTCAAACAAAATTTTTAACCAAACAAATTGAACCAAACCTCTACTTGGTCCCTAAGAGTCAAATCCATTACTTAGATAGACCTTATCTAAGCTATGACTCAGGGGGAGCAAATAGAAAATCAATCCAATCAACTTGATTAAACCAAACTCAATACTTAGGCTTAGGATTATTTTTCTGCTTAGAACGGTTAGATAAAAAAGGTTTACCAAACCCTACAACATAGCATCGGAATGGATTGGGATGATAGTACGTCAAGGAAACTTTGTCGAAGGCATGTCTAGGCTGAATATGGAATTCTACCTGGTGCACTAGACTTAGTGGATCTGACCGAAGCTACCCTAGTCAAACATGGGCTAGTTAGACTAAAATTTAGTACTAAGTTTTTTGGGCAGGAATAGTTTGGAAAGTCTTCAACAAGTGGTCTAATGATATTCAAGTAGGTCATATGCCTCACCACTTAACTGAAACTTATCCTTATGACGCATGCTTGATTAACCCAAAACTAAGTTTGAATCTAACATGGGTTCAATAACCTCTTTCAATAAATTCAAAATTAATTGAAATCTAATTCAAATTCAAAAATAATTGAAATCTAATTCAAATCTAATTCAAACTTAATTAATTCAAATTCAAAATTAATTGAAATCTAATCTAATTCAAACTTAATTAATTCAAATTCAAAATTAATTGAAATCTAATTCAAATTTAATTCAAACTTAATTAATTCAAAATTAATTGAAATCTAATTCAAATTTAATTAATTCAAATTAAAACTTATTTAAAAACCTTTTAAACTTAATTATCTTAAAAATTCTTTTAATCTTATTAAAAATTATTTTAAACTTATTAAAAATTATTTTAAACCTATTAAAAATTATTTTGAAATTATTAAGAATTATTTTAAACTTATTAAAAATTATTTTGAACTTATTAAAAATTATTTTAAACTTATTAAAAATTATTTTAAACCTATTAAAAAATTATTTTAAACTTATTAAAAAAAATATTTTAAATTTATTAAAAATTATTTTAAACTTATTAAAAAATTATTATTTTAAACTTATTAAAAATTATTTTAAAATTATTTTAAAACTTATTAAAAATTATTTTAAAACTTATTTAAAAAAAACTTTTTAAAAATTAATTATCTTAAAAATTATTTTAAAACTTATTTAAAAAAAATATTTTTCAAAATTATTTTAGAAAAGTTTTTCAAAATTTTAGTAATATTTTTAAATTTTTCAACAATTTTATTTCAATTTTTTACTTAGTAAAATTTTTTCAAAAATTTATTCAAAATTTACTTTACTTAGTAAAATTTTTCAACAATTTTATTTCAATTTTTTACTTAGTAAATTTTTTTCCCAAAAATTTATTCAAAATTTACTTTACTTAGTAAAATTTTTTCAACAATTTTAATTTTTTTTTACTTAGTAAATTTTTTTTTCAAAAATTTATTCAAAATTTACTTTACTTAGTAAAAATTTTTCAACAATTTTATTTTTTTTTACTTAGTAAAAAATTTTTCAAAAATTTATTCAAATTTTACTTTACTTAGTAAAAATTTTTCAACAATTTTATTTCAATTTTTTACTTAGTAAAATATTTTTCAAAATTTTTTTCAAAATTTACATTACTTAGTAAAATTTTTTCAACAATCTTACTTGGTTTTTGGGTCTTCCTCTATTTTTAATGTGTGTCAAAGGGGGAGAGATAGTGAATTCAGGGGGAGTTATTTAACTCAGGGGGAGAAAAATTGCTTGTTTATTTACTTGTTGCATATTTGAACTTAACTTTGAACCTTGGTTGCCAAACATCAAAAAGGGGGAGATTGTTGGTGCAAGCCGCACCAGAATCAAACCTGAGTTTTGATGTTGTCAAAGGTTCAAGTTAAGTCTTGTTATGATCTAACAAGTTGACTGAGTGTGCAGGATGTTTACTTAACCAAGAAAGACCTAGTTGGAGACTAGGCAGGAGAAATCTTAGCAGATCGTGGAACCCAGGTGCAAGTCCAAGGAGGTCGAGAGGACCTGAAGCTTGGCAGTATGATCGAGAGATCTGGAGGACCTAAGATCATGGGAAAAGTCCTAGCGAGCCGATCAAAGCTAAGTGAAAAGTCCAAACTAGATCTGGAGGATCTAAGTTTGGCAAGTAGGTTGAGGTAAACAACTGGAGGAGCGACAATGAGGTCAGGTTCCCGAAGGGAACAACCTTAGGTCGCTGATCCAACTGAAGAAACCGAGAAGGTTTCCAAGTTGAGATCAAGACAGTTATACTGTCTTTCATATTATTAATCTTGCATTATATTACTACTATTCTAACATCTGTTTTGCAGGAAATAGTTTTTGCTTAACTTTCTGTTGTAGGACCGACTGGATCAGTCGACCGAACCTGTGGTTCGGTCGACTGAATAAGATCAATACAAAGCAGCTAACATCTCAGAACAGATCATATCAGAGTCCGATCAAAGACTGATCGGTCGACCGAACAGTAAGATCGGTCGACCGAACCTTAGTGACTCAGCACAGGACAGATCATCAGCATCGATCAACAGTAAAGGAAATAAGCTGATCGGTCGACTGAACCTGGGATCAGTCGACCGATCCAATCACATTTATTCAGCATTAAAGGATGATCTCGGCAGAATCACGACGAACAGGGAAGGAAGCTGTTCGGTCGACCGAAAGACATGATCAGTCGACCGAATATTTAAAGACAGATTAATGCTAGAGATTCGAGCCAGTGTCAGATTCCAGCTGGAGGGAATCGAAGTTGGTTCAGTCGACCGAAAAGAAGGATCGGTCGACCGAACCTTCATACTCCTATAAATTAAGGCTCGAAGTAAGAGGCAATAAGAACTTTTCTGATCGACTCCTGTGTACTTCTGCAAGCTGCTCAGGCGACAAGTCATCATCAACTTTGCAAGTAACTTCATACGATTACCGACCGAGCTATAATTTACTACTACTTTTGTCGGTATAAGCTTTACTTTTTTCACTGCACTTTAATTCTGTAAGATAGTAGAAGTGTTACTATCTTATATATCTGTACTTGTACGATTCACTTCTTTCCGAGGAGTTCAGAAAGAAGGATTATAGTGTTTTGCCCATCGATGTGGTCAAGGACCGTGGGTCTTCGAGTAGGAGTCGAGCTAGGCTCCGAACGAAGTAAAAAACCTTGTCTCTTTTCTTAATTCCGCTGCATGACTTTGGCTTCAAAAGATTAAAAGAATAGTTTTTAAACGCGCAATATTCATCCTTCCCCCTCTATCGCTTAAATCGATCTATCAGTTACGACGCTATCTGGGTAATAGTGGACAAATTGACCAAGTCTGCTCATTTCCTAGCTATCAGAATATCTTACTCTATTGAACAGCTAGCACAAATGTATGAAAAAGAGGTCATCAGATTGCATGGGGTACCCAAAACCATAATTTCTGATAGAGATGGTCACTTTACTTTAGACTTCTGGGAGTGTGTTCAGAGAGCTCTTGGCACTAAGTTGTGGTTTAGCACTGCATTTCATCCTCAAACTGACGGGCAAACAAAACGAGTGGACCAAGTTTTGGAGGATATGCTACGGGCGTGTGCCTTAGATTTCAAAGGGAGCTGGTGTCGATACCTATGCTTAGCAAAATTCGTATACAACAACAACTATCAAGCTACTATTGGAATGACACCCTACGAGGCTTTATATGGGAGGAGATGTAGATCTCCTATTTGTTGGTATGAAGGTGGTGAAAAGAAAGAAATGAGACTCCAGACCGACCTTATCGAGGACACCACCAAAGCTATTCAGAACATTCGCTAGAGAATAGAAACTGCTCAGAGCCGGCAGAAGAGCTATGCGGATGCGCGTCGTAGACCGCTAGAATTTGAGGTTGGGGATTCAGTATTCCTCAAAGTAGCTCCTATGAAAGGAGTGATGTGGTTTGGAAAGAAGGGAAAGTTGAGTCCACGTTATGTGAGGCCATACCTGATTACTAAAAGAGTTAGCAAGGTAACTTATGAGCTGGAACTACCTCAGGAAATATCAGCTATTCATAATGTATTTCATGTCTCAATGTTGAAAAAGCATGTTCCTGATGTAAACCAAGTGATTCAACCACAAACGGTACAAGTGCAAGAGGATCTCAGTTATGAAAGTCGACCTATTCAGATAATAGATCGAGAAGTTAAGAAGCTGAGGAACAAAAAGATACCGTTAGTAAAAGTGTTGTGGTAAAGTCAACAGCATGAAGAGGCAACATGGGAACGCAAGAATGATATGAGACAGAAGTATCCACAATTGTTCTAAGTTCGAGAACGAACTTTTTATAAGGTATGGGGGATTGTAACACCCGTAAATTTCCTCTATTCTAAAAGGGAAAAAAGAAATAGAAGAAGAGAAAAAAAATAAAAATATATTCATAAATAGCCCGGGTAAGGATTTGAACCCGAGACCTCTTAGTTGAGATTAGTTTAAGTTGCCATTAGGGTGGTGGTAAAGCATCACATTGGTAATAGGAAACAATTCCTTATAAGCAGATTTTGTGTGAAGAGATGTTTCAACTTCCACTTAGTATAAAAAGGAAATGAAGAAATAAAAAAAACCTAACTCTTGATTCCCTTTTTTCCTCCCTAGTCGAATTCCTTCTCCCCTCTTGTCATTTTACGGCCAAGAATCCTAGGGTTCCAAATTTCCAAAGCTTTTCAAGAAAAGAATCCAAGCGGAGGCTTCTCCACGAGGATTAGTACGTAGGGGAGGAGAAATCCAGAGATCAAGGCATACAAAAGGAGGCTTATTCTCCCAAAACCCTAGTGGTATAATCGTAAGGAATAGCGAAAGGAGGTAAGTATCTCTCACCTACAGTATAAGTTGCTTTAAAGATGTATTTTGTAATGTCTTTTATGCATGATTTAGAAGATGCATGTTGAGATATGCTTTAGACGTGTTAAGGAAGAAGCATGTCATGTTATGTATGATGTCCTTTAAAGTTTTGGGATTAAGAGCATGTTTAGATCATCTTGATTTGCTTCCCATTAAGTTTTGGGACTAAGAAGTATAATCAAGTGCCTAAATTGCTTCCCTATAAGTACGGGGGAATTAAGCGCACATAAGGTGTTTGGTTAAATGCCAAGCAAATGCAAGTACAAGAAATTAATAGTTAAAAGAAAGTATTTTACTTTAGAAAGGTATGTACCGGACACAAGGTCTATGGGTGAGCTCTTAAATTGCCCCTAGGCCCCTAGATCGCCTAGTAGTACCTTGATAGGTTCGGGTTTAGCTACCTCGGATCTTATTAAGGATGTGCGCAAAGTAGTAAGGAATAGCGAAAGGAGGTAAGTATCTCTCACATGCAGTATAAGTTGCTTTAAAGATGCATTTTGTAATGTCTTTTATGCATGATTTAGAAGATGCATGTTGAGATATGCTTTAGACGTGTTAAGGAAAAAACATGTCATGTTATGTATGATGTCCTCTAAAGTTTTGGAATTAAGAGCATGTTTAGATCATCTTGATTTGCTTCCCATTAAGTTTTGGGACTAAGGAGTGTAATCAAGTGCCTAAAGTGCTTCCCTATAAGTACGGGGGAATTAACCGCACATAAGGTGTTTGGTTAAATGCCAAGCAAGTGCAAGTACAAGAAATTAATAGTTAAAAGAAAGTATTTTACTTTTGAAAGGTATGTACCGGACACAAGGTCCATGGGTGGGCTCCTAGATCACCCCTAGGCCCCTAGATCGTCTAGTAGTACCTTGATAGGTTCAAGATTAGCTATCTCAGATCTTATTAAGGATGTGCACAAAGTGGTACAATGTCGGACCCAAAGCAAGATGATTATTATTTTCACTAATTATGTATTATAAAGTTTTCAAATTTCATGGTTTGTTTTAGTGTAAGCTTCCCAAGTTGAGAATTTGAGTTATATTGGGTAGCATTAATAAACTCTATAATATGCCAAGAATCCTGTGTTCTTTACATTCCTAGCATAGTTTTTAAGTTGATGGTTTGCATGATAAACTGGTTTTAAAATGCATGATCATGTACATATTTTCGAAATATGTTTAGTGTGAGTTACTGTCAAGTGAATGTTTGTGTTTTCCCTAAGCAGTTTTAAAAGCATGATTACGTTGTTGCATTTTCCTCCAACAGTTTTAAAAAGCATGTCCTCTTTTAATGTATCATTTTGTGAGTAGATGGTACTTAGTAAGCATCCGCTTATAGAATTTGCATTTTCTTATGATGTAGATAAAGGTAAAGGAAAGCTCGAGTAAGAGGGGGCAGCAGGAGCAGTGTTTGGTGGGTGTGTGTGTCGGAACCGTGGAAGAAGATCTTGGAACTTGCTAGTGCAAGGAACATGTTAAACCTTAGTGTAGTGTATTTTCCTATCTTTTGGTTATGCATGAAACACCGTTAAGAGTTGCTTATGATGATTTACAGTTTGGTAGTAATTAGTGTGTCGTGACTCTTCCTCAAGAAAAGGGATAGAATGGTAGTCCAAGGAGGAGTCCAAAGGGGAGAACAACCTCTTTTGTAGGACTGGGTGTGACCTCCACACGGCCCGTGACATGGCCATGTGGAGTCACACGGCCCCGGTCCTCTCCCTTTCGGCCAAGGTGACACGACCGTGTGAATTCACACGGTTGTGCACCTCCTGCTCTAGGCCAAGGTAACACGGTCGTGTGGTTTCACACGGACGTGCCAGAGTGGGGTGTGTGATCCCCACACGGTCGTGTGGAATCACACGACCCCGAACTTTCTTCTCTCGGCCAAGTTGACATGGCCGTGTAAATTTACACGGTCGTGCCATGCTCCCTCTCTGGAGGACTTACACGGTCGTGTGGTATACACGGTCGTGCCCAACCTAGTCTTTGGAAGGGGTTACACGGTCGCGTGCTACACACGACCATGCAAGGCTTAGCCTCTGGAAATGTCACACAGTCGTGTGACACACACGACCAGGTGATGTGTCTTGCTTCAAAGGTGACACGACCGTGTGCCCTTTACATGGTCGTACCCTGCACTAGTAGGGAAGGCCTTACACGACCGTGTGGCACACACGGCCGTGCCCGGACTCGGGCCCGGTAAGGTCACACGACCGGTTATCACCACACGACCACGACTAGCTCCTTCTCGGGTGAGGCTACACAGTCGGTTAGGGTCACATGACCCATACCCTCTAGCAGCTCTAGACTTCATCTCAGCTCTGCATCGCTTCAAACAATGACTCAACAGTCGAAACAAGTTCAGAGTAGATCTTTGAACCGAGCAGTATGCATATAACGAAGTCTTTAGAAGGTATGAAAAATGTAACGTCCGTGACTTAGATTTTAGGGTAATAAGTAGGGTGGGCGTTACATCACGGGTGGAGTTGCATGTAGATAGTAGGGCATAGAAGGCTGGAAGCTTTAGGAAGTGAACCTGAGGCCGCAGACTGAGAGTCCCTCGGAGGGCTGCTTGGCTACTAGAGATCAAAGTCTGTCGTAGACCCGTTGAATTGATGAAGATCGAAGGCTCTATAAGTGTGGACCTTAACTAAATGATGCGGGTGAACCAGGAGGATCGGGAGTAGGAGAAGGCGAATTCAGACCGCATCAATCTTTAGGAACATCAATGATTTTTAGATAAAAAGTCAATCAAATAGATCTCAATCGTATGGATTTAGGGTTGGGAGAAAATAAGGGGATTGAAAGAAATGTATATTGAGGACCTCTAATTCACCACTAACTTTTGTTTTTTATTTATTTTTTGGGTGGGGCTAAATGCCTTGTGGCATGGGAAGAATGCGGGGAGTGAAAGGATGATAATTCTAACAAAGATCACTAAAATTTTTATATCCATCTTTGGAGATGACATTATACCAGTCCAGAAGTTGCACCACTGCATATCAAAGTCACTGAAAGCAACAACCGAAAAAGATAAGGGTTTAATCGGTTTTATCAATTTAACCGATTGCAGACCAGTAATCTTCCCAACCGGTCCGATTTTTATAACTTCAAACCTACACGAAGCAGACAAAATAGGAGTCTACCAGGGAGCTGAAGTCGCCGATCCTCCACCATGCGCTCCTCCTCCTCCTCCTCCTCTTCCAAGCAATTCAAGCGCCACCCGTCAGCCTCCCACGCCGGCGGTGCATCCCACAGCATCTTTACCTCCACCATCACCATCTGTCCATCCTGCAAAAGCTCCCCTTCCGCTGCTACCTTCGATCTCCTCCTCCTCCTCCTCGCCCTAGCCTCTTCCGCTTTCCTCATCGCCTCTTCCCTCTCCCACGTCGTCCGTTCCCTCTCACTCCTCATCCCCTCATTCCCTCTCCGCCAGCCACCTTTCCCTTACCTTGCCGGTTTCCTCCTTTCACTAGTTGCCTTCGCTGCTGCAGCCCATTTCTCCTGCCGCCTCCCCCTCCCTCTCCGCCGCCGATGCGGCAGGCCACGTTGCCTCGGCCTCAAGAAGGCCCTCGAGTTCGATGTTCAGCTTCAGACCGAGGAGTGCATCCGATCGCCTGACCCTGTACAATCCACTGCCTGGAAAGGCATCGACGATCTTCCCTGGAAGGGTGGACAGCAAGGGAATAATCCTGACTACGAGTGCCTACGCGCAGAGCTCAGGAGGATGGCGCCGCCTAATGGTCGCGCGGTGTTGCTCTTTCGAGCCCGATGCGGGTGCCCCCTTTCCAAGCTCGAGGGCTGGGGTCCCAAGCGGGGCAATCGTAGGCACAAAAAGTGAGCTTTCTTAACCCTTTCTTGCCATGAATTTGCTTCCACCTCTCACCCTGTTTTCTTTCACTATAAACTTCCAGATCTAGTTGGCTAAGTATGTATTGTCGCTTAAAGAGTAACTTTTCTAGGTAGTTAACAAGGCGCTGGGTGGATTTCTAGTATTGCCCCATCGATTCTGACATTCAATTTGTATAACCAAGCAGAGCGTTTGAAGCATGACTCTAGTGGAGCTATAATAGTAGAGAAAATAAATGTGTTGATACCATGAATGTTAGTACCCTCAATATACAGATGGTAGCAATTCCAAACAATCAGCTCTTGTAGATTAACTTGACAAAATTTTAGCTGGATCTAGGTTTTGGGGGATGACACTATGTCAGATCTTGCAAAAAATTTTAGTTAGATGAATTTTCTTCCAAGGAAAACTTAACAAAAATAAGTTCTTGTAGTTAGCTTCTAAAGATAAGAGTGTTCACCACCCTGCAGATGGCTATTTCAAAAAAGTTGTTCCTTAGATTCCTGCAATACAAGGTCAGAAGGACTACTAGAAATTGTCTTAGTAAATGTTCCTTTATGTTTTCTTCTTTCCTCAATACTAGTTTTGATGATAAAAGGCATACTGAAACATCTGATATGAGATTAAGATCCCCTAATTCCTAGTTGTTGTATCACTGAAACAGCTATATCTTATGCCTCACTCATGGAGTGGCCAAGCTGGCATCAACAGGCATCCATGCATGTTATATGACCTGCTCAAACTTGCATAACTTCAGTTGGAAATTCTTTTTTCACGTTCTGCTGGATTCTGAATTCTTGGAGATTAGGATGGTATCATCATGCTCACAGTCATATAAGAGGCATTAATGCAAGTGTATAATCAGTCATTGCACTCTTCTATTTGGTGCTTTAGGATTCAATTATTTTGCAATATGGAAATGAGACAAAGAAATTCTGGTAGAGATATGAATTTTGAGATAATTTTATGGTATTAGTAAAAGGGAAAGAGAGTAAAAAAGATATCATTAGTGAACAATTAGATGCACTTGATAAAAAAAAAAAAAAATTTAAGACAGAATGAACTTGGCCAAAGACAGATTTTCTGATAGACAAGTGGGTCAATTAGGATTAAAGGTGTAAGGAGGCTAGAGGAAGAGTAAATAAAATTTCCTTTCAACTAATTAAAAGTGACCTTGGTGTTACCATTGTTTTCCTACATCAAGATATAATTAAAACAAATGGTTATGCCAAAGATTCCGTTGACTCCTAAATCTATCTCTATACTTATTGTACTTATGTTGTTCACAAGAATAAGATGGGTTTATAAAGACTTATTAACACACATTTAAAATCTTATTGAAAGTTTAAAATTGTCTAAGACGTTAAATTTTGTTAGTTTGTTATATTTCTTAGAAAATAATGGGAGGATTTTTAAAGGGTTATTTAGTTTTAAGAAAAATATTAATTAGTGTTTGTATGTATTAGGATAATTAGAGAATTATTAGAATAAATTGAGTCTTTATTTTAGAAATTATGTCTTATTGGTAATCTATAAAAATGAATTAGGATCTCTTGTATTAAGCAAATTTTTGTATCACTAAAATTTTCCTTTTAATTCTTTGGAATCTTTTTGGTGAAAGAGTTCTTCTCTAATTGTTGTTTTATTTTCCCTTCAAGATATTTATACTTTATCCTTCATCAATTTCGTCCCAAGTCTCTGAGTGGTTCAATGGGTCAATTATTGTGTTGCATTAATTGGTATTAGAATCAAAATTTGGTGGGCTGGTCTGTATATTAGTTACCCCTCCATTCTCTATCATCAAAATGCTTTAGCATCATTCTCATCCACAACTGTCCCAACATTGCTCTCCTTCGATTAGGTTATAACAAAACTTTGACACCCTCTTTTTTCCGCCCTCCACTGGCCTCTTAATTGCTTAGGAAAGCAACGATGAGTGTCGGAATCACAACAACCTACCCTTGATTCACCATCAATACATTTCATTTGATCAACAATGCAAGTTACCCCCATCTGCCTAAAAAAGATTATTTCCCATGATTTTATTATCTGATTAATTCTAGTTGGGGTTCTTATCCGTAAAAAAAAAACACAGCAAACTAAAAAATATATATGACAGCCATGCAAAAAAGATCAATTAGAAAAAGAAGAAAAAAATTGTTGACGGAAAAAAGAAAGGTAATTAAAAAATAGCAAAAAAGGGTTTCTAAGTAAAAAAGAAGCAACTTAAAAAAAGAAGAAAAATTCTATAACCTCCTTTATTTGCTCTTTGGACATGTCAACTGGGCTACCTCTCTACTTCCACAATCAAAGCCACTAATTCCTTTGTCATGCTACCACTCTATCTACCATGTCGCGTCAAACTAGAGTTGCAATAGACCGTGACTTGTTCTAAATCTGCGACACAACCCTTATTGCAACGGCCTCCTCCAAACTTGCATTGCTATTTCTCAGTCACTTGTGCAGTAATAATTCTCACTAAACACGATTCCCCTATTGATTCTCAGGTCTTCTTCTGCTATCACCTAGTGATTCTCGTGCAAGAACATTTGACACTACCTCTACGTCGGTCTGCCTAGATATTGTTATTGGATATTAATATTGAGTTGCATGTGCACAACTCCCCTCTCACGAGGCTCACTCGATTCCCCTTTTGTATACAACTTCTCTTCTATGTTAGTGCCAAAGCCAGTATAGAAGCCCTCCAATGCTAGTATTGACACCACTCATACTTGAGAATTGAACCATGCGATCTGTGACAGTTATGACATCGACGACAAACATGCACCACCCACTCAACTATGATCCCTCTATGACTGTGATTGCACTAACCTCCAAGTAGTCTCAACTTAATTAGCCCTCACAATTCCCCTTTCATACACAACCTCCCTTCTGCTCTATTGCCAACACCGATATGGTAACCCTTCTACTTCATCATTGACACCCTTCGTTCTTGAGCACCAAATGACGCGACTCGCTACAATTACTCTATCAAAAACGAATAGGCACTACCATTCAACTGTGATCCCTGTAAGTAGCCTTAACTTAATATAGCATTTTTCATTTAGCCCAAAAAGGTTGTAAATTTATATTTTAGTCCTAAAAAAAGAAAATCTATTAGTATTAGTAACAATAACAAACAAAAAACAAAGAGAAAAAGTATTTATAATAGGAAAAAACAAGAGAAAGTCCTAATAAAAAAGGAGAAAGTGTAAAGATGTAAAAAAAGAAAGTGTGTAAGCTTTCATCAAAAGGAAAAAAGGAGCATAATCTGTATTCTTATGCTCAATCTGCTAACTATATACCTTTGATCTCCATCACTTGCATTGTCTTCATCGATTACCATAGCACCCTTAATTAGTGCCTCTTTCAAAAAAATCTATCTCTTTAAGAAAACCACTAGCTCCTTTCAGATCCTTTATTAGATCCAGTAAAAAGATTATGTATCTTCATTTATTGGTCAAAGTTAAACCTTGTGGCAACTTCAATGTCAACGAAAGCTCGTATCATCTTAATATAATGGCTACCGCTCTCTTTGAAAATTACTTTTTCATTTAGCTGATAATTTTAAATTATTTACATTGATTAATTTCCTCTTTAGTTCATTCATCATCTGACAAAAAAATACTATCTTTATCTTCTTTTACCTACATTTTTTTTTTTTATTATTCATCATAATTTCATGTATATGTTTATCACATTCGACATGATTAAAAAAACTTCCCCAATTACCACTAAATAAATGAGAAATCCAGATGTAAGAGATATAAATCAAACTATACTTCTGCAAAATGATAGTTCATGAAAACTATAATAAAACATTCAAATAATTATTTTTGTTCTTATAATTTCATAAATCAATAGTATGCAAACTTATAGACAATCAAATTGTCCTATGATTAGAGAAGAATTAAATTATTTTTTTTAAAAAAATAGCAATTATTGTACATCTTTGTGTTAGAAAAAATGCTTCTATTTTTTATGGTAGAATTGGATCTAATGTATTTTTTTATTGACGATGATATTGAAAATTATTTTGACAATATAACATTAACCTCTATTGTATGAGTACGAATTGCCAAATTCACACTCAATGGATCTGCTAAAAAATATTGGCAACTTATCTGGTCCATTAGATATCAAAACTAACAAGATCGTATCACACATTAACATAAAATAAAAGGACCATCGATGAAAAGATACATTTTACCAAACTTTAAAATACCTTTGCCTAATAAGTATGTAATTACAAAATACTCTCCCTTAACTAAACATGACAACGACATCTCAAGACATTAGTTCACTTACAATTTATAAACCTCTTGACAACTCAACCTTATGCAAGTCCTCAAATGACACTTTAGAATGACTCCCTAATGAGACTGTAGATGGATTCGTTGAAGATGCAAATTTAACAATTTAGAAGAATCCTTTCATGACATCTTAAATGAACCCCTAAATGATATAATTTTAGAAGAATATTCTATTGACTTTGTCCCCTTTAGGAAGTAATCAATTGAGATATAATTTATTTATGTTATTCAGAAAAACCAAAAAATATAAACTAAACCAAATGAATATAAAACTAAAAAAATTTGCAAATCACTTGACATGATTCCTTATATAGGTAGTTTCTTTATTTGCTCAATTTACAAAAATGAAAGTTCCACTATGCGTATGAGTTATATTTATTGATATTATGATTATCTTTGTGAGAGTCTTTTTCAGCGAGAGAGTTTCCTCTGGTTAAGTTTTGTTTCATCTAGGTTTCGTTGAGCTATTTATCCTTTTGCTTCATTAATTATGTCCTATGTTCTTGGGTGGTTTGGCAGTTCAATTTTAGTATTGTATAACTTATAAGCTTCAATGCAGTGACAATTTGAATTATTAGTTGGTGCATCTTATGACAATTTGTAGTCTTATGATGACATGATACATATTACAGATCATTCAAGTCATTTAATACCTGGATCACATCACACTGTGTTGTTAATCCTAACTTGATCAATTTGACTTGGTTAGCAAATATAAGTTAGCAACCAACTGTCTAGAAACAATCAGTTCACCATAAGTAGGAAAACTTACATCTAAAAGGAGTGTGAGGAATAAAAAGATTAGAAGTTCAAATTTTTTCATAAAATTTGTGTATTCATTATAGGATTTTCTAGATAAGAACAACAATACTAATTGTTAATGAGTTGTGCGAGGAACCCACATAACATAAAAACACAATCAATTCATTTACAAGTCGACCCATACTATTTTACAAAAAGATGGAGAGATTGAAAGATGCGTTACATAGACTATAAACATGATAGTTGAAATAGAGGAGAGTGCGTCGGATATTGTATGTGATCATAAATTAACTCTAAAACTTAAAGGGAAGTTTTATAAAATGGTGAACCTGCTATGTTATATGGAGTTGAATATTATGTTATGACTCGAACATATGAACAGAAGATGAGAGTTGCAGAGATAAAGATATTAAGGTGGATGTGTGGACATACGGGAATGGATAGGATTCATTGAATATTTGTCATAGTTTTAACGCTGACTGGCAACCTAACACAACCTTCCTCCTTTATCTGAACTTGGGATCGACCATGACTGATTCGTCACTGGCAGAAGATAGGATAAGGAATGAAAACATTAAAAAGAAAGTTGGGGTAACAATTATCGGAGGAAAACTCCGAGAGACATATTTAAGATCGTACAGACATGTCTAAGACCAATAAATGTTCCGGTTAAACGATGTGAAACTATGACGAATATGCACATCAAACGAAGAAGAGGAATAAAAAAAAAGATTTGGTTAGTAATAATAAAATAATATAAAATTTATTTAAATTTAGTTGGATAGAGTAGGGGATATATCCTAATGACGTAAAGGGATCCATATAGCCAATCCCACTTAGTGGGATATGACTTGGTTGTTGTTGTTATGACTCATATTGTATTTAGTCAAGCTCATAAAGTTTGCATGTTATATCATGTTGTTTAAAAGGTTTGTGTTGATATTTTTCTTCTCACGCGACATTGTAAAGTGCATTGAGTTGGTGAGACCATTTGCATGCCAATTGTATATGCATCTGCATGTTAGCAAACCATCATGCATAACATAAATCCACCAAGCTGATTTGATTAATAGAGAAAATTGAATTATTGAGAAAACTAAATATGAATTTATTGATGGATATGGTTTTAAGTTACCAATATATGATATGTAGCTGCTGATGTCTTCACAACTTGTCTTCTTTATGGCATCAAGAAAATTCAGATGATCCTGTTGGTTTAGGGTATACTTCAACATTGTCATTCGTCCTATTCGACCATTATATGAACTTTACAATTGTCTGGCTGCTGCAAATTTGAACTGCAAATAGTATTTGGCACAATAGCCTATTTACAGACTGTGCCAACAAATCTTGTATACAGATTGATGCCAAGGCAATTTGTTTTTTCTATTTCCTTGGGGATATGCCAAATTTTGATGGGAGGTGGCCAAGATCACCAAATTGGCAGTTCACAGATGATTTGTTTTTTGTAGCATGATTCTATGCATCCAGCAAAATAAAACTGAAAAGAAAAGTAAATTAAGATGAAAATTTTAAAGATTAAACAAGAAAATATAATTTAAAGCTATGATCAGAGAGTTGGTGAGAAGAGCTACTTCATAAATTAGGAACATGAAGTGCTCTGAATTTCCTTAATGTATCACCCCATTGCTTTGGTTTTTGACATTCTTGTTTGATAAGAGGATTTGGAAAAGAGAACACTAGAAACACATGACAGATGATATTAATAAAGTAGCAATATAAAAAAGTGGAAAAACAGCTCCAAGTGGAGTGTTGGATTTACCTTCATATATTATTGTCCGAGCATCTACCAGATCTATTTTTTTCTGGCTTTATGTTTAGTGTCTTTGCCTTTTCTGCATTCTATATTTAATATCAAATCATTACTACATTTTCCGGTTGCTGCGTTAATGTTTCTTTCTTCTATTTAGCAAACTTCTTTGAATTTAAAAGTATAAACCTTAACATATCCATCATGTACGGAGAAAATTTGAAGTGGAAAAATTATAATATAAAAGCAGGTATTTATTTATTTGGGGTTATGTTTTGTTAGCACCTAATACTAAGATTAAATAATGTTAGACAATGGACGAAAATATTGTTGTTACACTTTGCATCTTTATCATTTATCTAGTGATTTCAAGCATTTTAGTTCCACCTATCCCATCCACAAATATAGTAGATATGAAACATACTTTGAAATTTTGTACTATATTACAGTGATTCTACTAAGGACCATTATTGTATCATGTGTTGTGTTAATCATGTTGATGAGTACCTTGTCATGCCTACATTTGACACCTTTTGACATGCTAAAACACATGCCAAAATAGCTTGAAATAATGTTATTTTTTTTTGTATCTTGTGTCCATATGGATCCATTCATTGAATATTTGCCATAGGTTTAACGTTGGCTAACAACCTAATATAACCCTCCTTTATAAGGAATTATATATTTGTAAGAACGAGGAACACTTAAAAAAAAATATACAATAGCCAAGAAAGAAGCTAAGAAAATAGTGAGTGAAGCAAAAAAATAAAATTTTGGAACGATTATATCAAAAATTAGATACAAAAGAAGGGGAAAGATACATTTATAGAATAGCTAAAGTGAGAGAAAGAGAAACAAAAGATCTTAGCCAAATAAAATGTATTAAAGATAAATGTAACAGGGTATTAGTAAACGATGGAGAAATCAAAGAGAAGTGGAAGAGGTATTTTCATCAACTTTTTAATGAAGGTTTAGGTGACGAACTTAACTTAGGTAATTTAAGTAGGTCAAATGAGCATAGAAATTTTAATTTTTAACGTAGAATTCACACTTCAAAAGTAAAATAAACTTTAAATGAGATGCACAATGGAAAAGCTGTTGGACCAGATGATATTCCGATAGAGGTATGGAAGTGCCTAGGGAAACAAGGTATTGAATGACTTATAAAATTATTTAACATGATATTGAAAATAAAAAAAATGTCTGATCAATGGAGGATAAGTACTCTAGTTCCCTTATATAAGAACAAGGAAGACGTACAAAATTATGCAAATTATAGGGATATTAAACTAATGAGTCATACTATGAAAACTTTGGGAAAAAGTAATAGAAAAAAGATTAAGGAGACCACAGTGACCGAAAATCAATTTGGGTTTATGCTTGGAAGGTCAATAATAGAAGTTATACATCTTCTTAGACAATTAATTGAAAAATATCGGGAGCAAAAATAAGATCTACACATGGTATTCATTAACTTAGAAAAAGCTTATGATAGATGCCCAAGAAATTATATGGAGAATTCTAAAAAAGAGAGGTGTTAGCGTAACATATATTAAACTAATTAAGAATATGTACGAGGATGTAATGACCAGACTTCAGGCGGAGTAACTGAAACATTTCCAATAAAAATAGGATTAGCTCTAAGTCCCTATCTTTTTACACTAATTATGGATGAACTCACTGCACACATTCAAGACACAGTACCCTGGTGCATGTTGTTTGTAGATGATAATATTTTGGTAGATGAAATACGTGAAGGAGTAAATGCTAAATTAGAATCTTGGCGAGAAACACTAGAAGGGAAAGGTTTTAAGCTTAGTAGATTAAAGACAATATATGAAATTTAAGTTTAGCAATATTAGAAGTAATGAGACAATTGTTAAGATAGGAGAGGACGATTTGCTTGGAACCGAGAGATTTAAATATTTAGGATCATTTTTGCAAAACGATGGAGGGATTGAGAGAGATGTCTTACATAGAATACAAGCAGGATGGTTGAAATGAAGGGGAGCGTCAAGTGTTTTATGTGATCATAAAGTACCTCTTAAAGTTAAAGATAAGTTCTATAAAATCACAATTAACATGCTATGTTATATAAAGTTGAATGTTGGGCTATGACTCGAGCACATGAGCAGAAGATGATAGTTACAGAGATGAGGATGTTAAGGTGGATGTGTGGATATACGAGGATGGACAAAATAAGAAATGAGAGCATTAGATAGAAAGTCAGAGTTGCATCTATTAAGGAAAAACTCTGAGAGACACGTTTAAGATGGTACAGACATGTACTTAGACAACTTATAAATGCTTCAATTAGGTGATGTGAAACTATGATAAACATGTATATCAAACGAGGAAGAGGAAGACCAAAAAAGACTTGGTTAACAACAATAAAACAAGATAAACTATGGCGTAAAAAGATTCATACAGCTAACTCCACCTAGTGGGAAAAGGCTTGGTTATTATTGTTGTTGTGCCCATATAACATAATGTCAAAATTATATCATTCTAAAAGAGACACAATCCCATCTTAGGCATATAGTTGTGCACTTTTTTTTTCTTATCTCCTTCCCCTTTCAATTCTTCATTGGCATCATATGTCAGAACACCAGCAGGATACTCAAACAATATCATTTCAATCATCCATTCCTCAAACTATACTTTAAATGGCATGCAAATTATGTTCATTAACATTTAGGCCTTTGAAGCTACAAGTGTTTCTAGGATTTGAAATGATTACTAATCAAAATCTTCAGCCTTTTGCCCGCTAGTGACATAAGCAATACATTATATATGAAAAAGAATAATAACCTGTTATTGGGTTTATAGATGACATTCAATGTGATGTAACTTTCTTTTTTGAATTATACTAAAAAATGAAATATGATTTCAATGTAATTTCTTGTTGGAGAAGATATGAACCATCAAAAATTCATTATTAAAATTGGCATATTGTGAAATTCATATTCAAACAAATTATTGTTCTCACATGATTTTGCTATAGATTATATTGTAAAATGAAATTAATACCAACAACTATAACAACAATCACCGAGCTTTACCCCACTAAGTGTAGTCGGCTATATGGATCCTTTTACACCATTAAACATTATCCTCTACTATATCATCTATACTTAAATAAATTTTATTTTATTATTGCTAACAAAGTCTTTTTTGTCTACCTTTTCCTTATTTGATGTGCATATTTGTCATAGTTTCACATCGTCTGATCGGAACATTTATTGATCGTCTAAATACATGCCTGTACTATCTTAAACGTATCTTTCGGAGTTTTCCCTCAATAGATGTAATTCCGACTTTCTCTCTAATGCTTGATTTCTTATTCTGTCTATCATCGTATGTCCATCCACCTTAACATCCTCATCTCTACAACTCTCATCTTCTGCTCTATTCGAATCATAGCCTAACATTCAGCGTCATATAATATTAATTGTTATTTTGTAGAACTTCCCTAAACCAACTATTAAAGTGAAAATGATATCAAATATCTTAAAGTTCTATATTGATATATTTTCATCATGCACTTAAAACTATTATGGTGAACTCATGGTTTGAAGGCTCGTATGATTGAAACATATCCAAACTCAATACTACTCACAACTCACTACCAAAACAATGTCCCATGTGTCGTCTCAATCATATTGACGAGTATGATTTCATGTCAATACTTATCATCCCTTGACATACTAAAATTGAAATAATGTTATTTTTTTAATTTTGTAGCTTGTCTCTGTACAAGATAATGTTAAAATTATAACATTTCAGATGGAAAGCAAACATTAAAATTAACTATGCAGTTGTTTATCTTTTTCTTCATTTCTTTCCTCATTGTTCCTCTAATTTACTACCAACACTGTACATCAGAATGTTGACACAATACGGGAACATTATTGTTTCAGTTAAAGATCGAAATACTTTCACTGTTTGTGAGTTTGAACCTTAAGTGAACTTTCATCTCTTGCTAATGCAAATAGTGCATTTAATGGCAACCAAACATTATAGTTGCTAATTGCAAGTAAGACTAGTGAGTAGTCAAACACGCTTTTTGTGTGCCAGATTCTATTTCTTGGCATGCATGCGTTTAAATTGCCAATGAAATGCCAATGAACTGGCACGTATGTTTTGGATATATGGAAGTCTGTCTGAATCTTTTTCTGCTATATAGCCTTTTCTCTTGGATATGCTGCTTTTCTTCAAGCTGAAAAACATCTCTGGTAAACTTGAGAATTAGTGGCAGACTGAAGTTTCTCTATCAAATGAAATACATCTGGTGAATTACAGGCATCGTTGCTGAATTGATTCTGTTATTCCTTCAAATTTGGTGATTCGTTGGATCCTCTTGGGTTCATATTCCATGTAATAGTATAAGCTGCTCCATAACGCTCCTAGATAAAGACTTTTCTCACTCTTTCGTTGTTAGTTGAACTGCTCGTTGTTAACCCTATGGTATAAGTAATTTTCCACCTTGGCAATTAATGCAGTATTTATATGGAGGAAGTTTGGTTATAAAAGTTGTTAGAATCCTTATATAGACTTTTAGCTGCAAGCCGAATCAAATGATCACTCAAAACTGAAAACTATCTTGTTGCTATCTAATTGAGAAATATATTCTATTGTATAGTTGTCAGACGTTTCCCATCGAGTTCATGATTTTTGCACTTTTCAAAGATATTGTGGATCCCTATTGCTTTGATTTACGATATAGACTTTAATGTTTGGTTTGCTCGATACCTTTTTGTTTACTTGTTGCACTGAATACACATCATATTTGTCATAGGACTTCGGCAAACTTGGCAATTGAATTAGGCGAAGTGTGATCGCTGCTCAACCTCCAACCTCATATTAAATGCTCATTGGCTTCAAACTCCTATAACAAGTTTATCATGTTCATAGTGAAGAAAACGCAGGTGATGATCGCAACTGAAAGTGCAACCGTCGGCAATATATATATTTTCTGTTCACGTTGTCATGGACACAAACTGATTTATCTTTATACAAATTAAGTAAACCCGTATAGTGTGATACAGTGTATACTTCATGAACTAGTATCTACAGCTGATATATCCTCAATGTTAGTGCATGGATTGAAATAAGAGAAAACAATGCTTAGATGCGGTGATTACTTGAAGTCAAACGCCAAACTCCTAGTGTTCCATTAATAAATTGTCATACATCCTGTTTTGTATGTATAACATTTTAAAATCATCTTGCTGACTATGCACTGGAATAAAATGTTATATTGCCAATTGGAGGAATGTAAGTTGCAATTGATTCAGGAAAAGACACTCAATCAAGTAATTTTCTGATCATTTACGGTTTGAAGTTCAGTTACGATGCATTATAAGATATTTTTATTGCATAAGATGAAAAATCTGTAACTTTTGTTCACTTGTGCTTCTTGATTTATCAAGTGATCAATCTTTGGGGGCGGGTCATTCACTATCAGGATTAGATCAAGAAACGAAAAAGACACTCACATGGTTGATAATCTTGAAGGTTGATCCAATAACCATCTAATCAAGACAGAAATGGTCCTTGTGATGGGTTATCTCATTGGCTAGATTATTTGTCTCACACAATCGTGACGTTGCTCTCAAGCAAGTTGGAGGAGAATCGAGCCGAGTCAAACAATTGAAGCTTTTCTATTCTAATAGATAAACTTTGATGGATGGAGATACTTATTCAAAACATTATCTAATCACGTACCATTAATATTTTTTTTCCCTTTTTGAAGAAAAATCTTACTCCAACTACATAATTGAACGTTTGAATAACGACCCTGGACTACAAATTAAATACATAACAACTCTCCAATTATCTGAACAAAGCATTAGAATTAGAGAATGAATGCATAACTAGGCATTTATTGCTACCCAGGACGAAACAACTCTCCAATTATCTGAACAAAGCATTAGAATTAGAGAAGGAATGCTATAACTAGGCATTTATTGCTACCCAGGACGAAAGACAAGACATCCTTTTCTAAAGGCATAGGACAAGGAGTGAAAAAACTAAGGTTGTTTTGATGGCTACTTTCGGCTAGGGTAATATAATCAAGTTTATAATGTAATAATAAATTTTGTAATGTAATAGATTATATTACTATGTTTCGTAATATAATGTATATAATTTTTGATTATAAGGATGATTACATTCTTTTGTTTGATGTTTAATTTTTTTTTATAAGAAATGTAATTTGTATTATTATAAAATGATAAAAATATCCTGTGACGTTGGTGATTAACGGTGGCGGCGGCGTCAGTGATCGATAGTGGTGGCAGCGACGTCGATGACCGATTGATATAAAAAATGGATTAGGGGTATATTTAATATTTAATTTTTAGTTAAACGATGACCTTATAATATAATCAGATTATATAGTGTTGATTTAATAATCGAGATTACAAAACTTTATTATCTTTTATAATTCATATTACACTATATTATAATTTTTAAATTATATCAAATAAAATAATTAATATTATAATATAATCTTAATTATATTATAAGACAGATTATCCAACAGAGCCTTTGGTTTCAAGGACGCTGCGTTGACTATACCCTCTATGATGATTCATAGGTAGACACAAGTCTTGCACAGAGACACAAACACTTACGTATTTTTAAGTTAGTTATTATAAATAATAGATTCAATTATCAAGTATTTAGGAAGAATAATTTTAAATTATGATAAATCATTGTTTTAGCTACTTTTTATGAGAAATAGTTATTTTTTTTAATAAAAATAAGGATTGTGATATGAAAAATAAAATTGCTAAAAACAGAATATCAAAGAAATTATGTCAAACGAGAGAGAGATAACGGAGAGATTTAAGAGAATGTTAACGGTTGACTTGTCAATGGGTTGAGCCATGGTTTCTCAATCGATTGATATTAAGGTAACATTGGCCTGTTGCATGAGTATGGATACCTCAAATTCAAACAAGTTTAGCTTTATGGTATAAGATCAATCAATTGCTAGAGTATTGGAGTCCATTGATCTATACCATAAATATGATAAAAGGTAATTCGCTCGTTTTTAGTATCTCTGTCAATTCATCCCTAGGTTAATATGAAAGAGATAAATTACGGACGACTACTAGCCATTAGTACACGTGGTTAACGAATGGAAGAGCGCATACTCGCCGAGTTTCGATATCAAAATCTCATGTGATAATACCTTATGTTTTAATTATCGCACCATCCTAGGAGGACAAATAGGCTACACGAGTTATCTCTACAAAATCTTTATAAATGCACCTGATCGATACCATAAATGCTAATTGAGATTGTGGTTTGTATACAGTTAATTGCTATGCATGTACAATCGACTCATGAAAATCACAATTTATTTGTCAACCTTTTTGGTATTTAAGGAATTAAGAGAGCTAAAATTGATCCATATTATTCTTAAAATGAGCTTGTGACCCAGGAATACGTAGACGGTATTATTTTTGATTCACAATCAAAGTCTTCTTTAGAAAATTTGACTATATGAATGAAGATTTGAGAAGAGTCTTATGAACTCTCGTTCTTCCTAGTACGATAGATCAAACAATCAAAGAAGGGAAGTTATGTACACTAATCTAAATATACAAAAGAGATAATTAAGAAGTTAAGGATGAAAATTGTTAGTATCCGAATGGTTGAGGGGGAGACCATTTGTACCCCAAGTTGTCTGAATCATAGTTTAGATGTTTGGTCAAATGAGTTTAAGTTAAGTCTAACTATTGGTTTGATTTATGTGTCTAAGTGTATAGGGACTTAAGAGAACATACAAGACTACCCGATGACTTAGGGTTCGATAGAGTATAATGAAGGGTGGTATGAGCCAAGGACCAAAAGGACAAGGAGTATTGGAGATAACTTGTGATGCCCCTAGTTATATAGACACACACACATGTCTCTAAGTATACAGACGTCCTGAATCATAATTGCACTTACAACCATATATGTTCTCAATTTAACTAAATTGCTTGAAACAAATAACTACTAGTAACATTGTACTGGTCATATGATCCAAGAATTTATTCTATGAAAGGAAACATTTAGCTATGCAGAGACTAAACTGAAAGGTCTTCGGGTTGTACTGGCATTGGCCCAAGCTGGCTCACTGGCCACTGCCTCCTGCCTCATTCATCTCATTTACTAAAAAAAGTTATAATTTGTGAGTCGAGAGACTCAGTATATTTTGAACCGTATTATGTAATAGTTAGTGCCTATAATCTGGTGTACTAAGGGATACCCAGGCTAGGTAACTTAGGACTTACCTACTGACATGTTATGTATATGAGCATAGGCGTCAACATAGGCATAAGAGCATAAACATAAGCATAAATATATAAATAAACTAAGCATGAAATAGATATAATCATAAGCATGCATATAAGCATAGACATAAGCATACTTACATGACATAAGCGTACATACTAAGAATGAGTATAAATATAAGCATCAGCGTGTAAATAAGAAAAGCATTAAAATAAACATAATCACATAGGATTAGTGAGCTCCCTGGTTAAGGACACTGGTCAAACTCAACCACATAGAATTTTAGTGAGCTCTTGGGCTAAGGACACCGATCACACTCAACCATATAAAATTTTGGTGAACTCTCGGGCTAAGGATACTGGTCACACTCAACCACATTCATTACATAAATATGAACATAAGCATAATCATACACTTAACATAAACTTGGTCACTACTTAAACATGAACATAATTGTAAATCTTAACATAAGCATGCAAATTCATATCATAAGCTTAAGCATTGACTTGTGCATCATCATAGCATGAGCATGTATAGCAACTTAAACATGGCATAATCGTAAATATAAACATAAACATGTAAATTCATAACATAAGCTTAAGCATAGACTATACATCAACATAGCATGAGCATGCATAAAAAAACTAACATGATGGTAAGGGAATAACATAATCAAGATCCCTAATACCTGTTAGTATTATCCCTAGTTCCAATTATGAGATGATTGTAAAGAGCTTAATTTTATATCATATTTTATTATTAATAAAAGACAAAGTTGATTATTATATTTGTTTCAATTCAGTGTCAATTGAATAAGTATAATGTCCTTGGGTAGTAGTGTTAGTTAGAGCCCTAGAGCCAATCATGTGATGATTGTTGTATGGACTTGATGTATCATATTCCTATATGTTTATAAAGGCATTTCTTTATGGTTATTATACTTACTTGTATTGGTGCCAAATAACTAAGTATAATATCGTCCTTGAGTAGAAGGTTCTTATCTATATCAATCGATTGGTTGAATCGATAGTGAGATGATATAGAGAATACTACTCTTAATCATTTCTAGTCAAGTATTAACATTCAGGGACAATGTTAATACGCTAAGACTAGTATGTAGGTCAACTCGATGACTTGATCTCACAAGTCATGGATATAGAGATATCAAGTTGACACATGGGTATGCATTGGAGAATGTATACTGAATGACCCACCATGAGAAAGTATCATGGATCGTTATATGAGTGTCATATACTTTCTCATGTGACTATTAGTATAACTATAGTCCTTGGACCTGAAGTCACCATAGTTCCCTACATAAGGAGTTGCATACTTTGGTTTCGTCAAACGTCACCCGTAACTGGGTGGACTATAAAGGCGATTACTGGGTATGTAACAAATTATGCGGAGGGATGTGAGTGATGTAGATGGGATCTATCCCTCCTATATGACGGGAGAGACATCATGATTCTTGATAGAGTGAGACCATTAAGTGCATGGCCATGCCCAAGTGAGTCAATATGAGATATTGAGTTCATTTGATTAGAGTGAGTCTACTTGGAGTTCAAGATATAGATTGATTAGAGGATGACACAGTCTATGCCTCAATTGATCAATCTAGATGTCAAGGATAGAAGGACATTGTCATATATTGTGAGAGTCACAATTAGTAGTCACAAGGTGATGTTGGATCTCAACATTCTTGTAACTTGGGTAGTAATGATGTGTTGCTAGATACCGCTCATTACTTATGTTTCTAAATGAGTTTAGGAACATTGCCAATATTACAAGAACCTATAGGGTCACACACAAAGGGCAATTAGATGGAGATTAGGTTCATTTGATGAACCTAGAGGATTAGGTTCATGTGAAGAACCAAATTGGATTAAGAGTAATCCAAATTAAACTAATTGAGTTGGACTCAATTTGATTTATGTGTCCAACGAGTCTAATTTAGATTATGATTCATGAGTCAATTTAATTCAATGAATAGAGATTCATTAAATCAAAATTGACTTGAATCAAAGGTTGGATTTGTTCAACCATGGGAGATAAGAGGTCAAGTTTGACTTGACTTGAGAGGGAAGATGAAGGGTCAAGTTTGACTCGACCATTTGCCACCTCATTTGTGACATGGCATGGGGGCGGCCAATGATGGTGTTTCACATCATCAAAGCTAGCTCAAGTGTGTGCCACCTCATGAGGAAAACCAAGAGCCATGACTCTTGGTCTTCCATGAGTGACCGACCACTTAAAGAGGAGAGGAGTTACAAGTGTGTGAATAATTTTTGGTGTGCTCATTCAAGTGATCTTCCTCCTCCTCTCTTCTTCCCTCTCCCTCTCATCCTTGCCGTGACTTCTAAGGGTGCTAGCACACTCTTAGTTTGTTCTCTCCATCTCTTGTTCGTGTGGATACTTCTAGAGGTGTGTCCGCTTGAATACACTTGAGATCCGAAGAACCTTGGACGAGCGGGATTTACGAAGGGCTTCGCTTCAAAGGTATATCCCTTGACATGTAGATCTAAAGTAGATCTAGAGTAGAAAAACTAAGTACATGAAAAATTTTATCTTCGCACGGATCCAATGGCTAAGAACTTCGGGGTTTCCGCAACGCAAAAAGCGATTTTTTGCGGCTCGAAAGTTTCAACAATGGTATCAGAGCCACGTGCGAAGCATGTACTTGTTTTTATTTTAATTTTTATGAAAAATTACAAATCTGTAAGTTTCTATAAGTTTACGATTTTTATGATTTTTATGAGTATTTTTCTCGTAGAGGCGAAGCAACGAGTGCTAGGACACTTGTAGGCTTCAACTACCCAGAAAAATTTTTCGAAACGGCAAGTTCTCGCCCAAATTGTTTTGGGACAGCGGCTTAAGGCGCTATTAGATCGTAGTAGGACACTCGTGATACTCATTTCATGAGAAGGGGCGTTGCCCCTAACCCCGCAAGGGGCATTGTCCCGCGATCGCACTCGAAAATCGCTAAATGGGATCGCCGAAAAATTATAACTCATAAAATTGTAAAAATAGTAGTAAAATTACAGAAATTTATGTAAAATACATAATTTAGAATTATACATGATTTTGTGATGGTCATGGCCCAAAAGCCCAATTTGATTGGACAAAGTGTGTTGTAATTCATAATATGGCCTGCGTGCCATTTTTGTGTGTTGTGCGTGTTGTATTTGTTATATGCGACCTGCGCGTCGTACTTCTCCTTTTATATTCCTGTTGTAAAATAGTTTTAGACTCTAATGTAACTCGAGTTTCATATTTGTAATGTACAAAAATGGAGCGGTGGAAGGTTCACTCGAGAAGGAACGATGAGGAGGGTGCGAGCAACACATGGTGGTCAAAGGGAGGAGCTTGAAGAAGCTTTTGACCCTAGGTTGACCGTCCGATCTTCTCATTGGCTTGAGAAGATCGTATTAGGTCCATGACCTAATCAAAATTTAATTATTCATTGCTTCTGTGTATGTGATGCATGCTAGTGTAGGGTAATTAGTGCCTAATGCGTATATGATACGAATTAACGATTAGATTAGATCTTAATCAAGTCAACTCGAAATGCCTACCATGGTTTGATACCCATCACTACCTCGATCATTTATTGTTGTTGAATCTACCAAAGCAGAGCAACGCATATTATCTTAGTAGGGTGCAGAGGGACAATCTTGGTCCCGCCTATCAAAGCTTGGGTGAGTGCAAACTCAATTAGATTGAGTATAACTAGTTAACTCAATTGGATCGAGTAAAACTATAGGCATTTTCCAATGGTTGGACGATAGGATAAAAATCACATTTATACTAAATCTTGGACGATTTAGCCAAAGCTAACTCAAGTTTTAATATAAATGAGATTTTTGATCCTATAAACAAGAGTTGCATAGATATGTAATTGATAATTCATTATTTACTGATCATACTAAGTCTTGGGCGATTTAGTCAAAGCTAACTCAAGGCATAGTATGATGTGGATCTTGTCCCACGAGAATTATAGCTAATTGGTAAGAATCTAGTAGTGTGGTTTGACCACATCCATGACTTGATTCTACAAAAGTCCTATAATTCAGTGGGAGTATCATTTAATTAAAGACCTAATTAAATGATAAATGGAATATGATATTTATTTTCTGCATTATTTCTGTTGTAGATTGTCATGTCGACAAACACGAACACTTTCTCCCTACGTTCTGTCCTTGACAAGGACAAGCTCAATGGAGCTAATTTCCTGGACTGGTACAATGTACATCCTGGAGCAGCCCATTCTGAAGGCACCTCCTGCCACTGGCACGCGAGCTGACTGAGATGCTTATAAGAAGCATCAAGATGATGCATTAGATGTGTCATGCCTTATGCTTGCGACCATGAACTCTGAGCTTCAGAAGCAACATGAGTTGATGTCTGCTTATGATATGGTTGAACATCTTCGTCAACTATATCAAGGACAAGCGAGGCACGATAGATTCGAGATCTCCAAGGCACTATTTCAGTGCAAGATGTAAGATGGGACTCCCGTAGGTCCATATGTGCTCAAGGTGATTGGGTACATAGAGAACCTACAAAGGTTGGCATTCCCACTTGGCCAAGAGCTGGCCACAGACTTGATCTTGCAATCCTTGCCAGAGAGCTACAGTCAATTTGTCATGAATTACAACATGAACGAAATTGACAAGCGACTGCCTAATCTACTGAGCATGTTGAGAACTGCTGAGCTCAACCTTAAGAAGGTAAAGCCTAACTCCATTTTGATGGTGCAAAAGCATAAAGGCAAGGGCAAGCCTAAAGGTAAGGGAAAGTCCCAAGACAAGGGCAAAGGCAAGGCAATGAAACCTAAAGGAGGGGTTGCCAAGGATGCTACCTGTTTCCACTGCAGTCAGACCGGGCACTGAAAGAGAAACTGTAAAGTATATCTGGAAAATCTTAAGAAGAAGAGAAGTGAGACTTCTACTTCAGGTATATATGTTATAGAAGTCAATCTATCTATTTCTACATCGTGGGTATTGGATACCGGATGTGCTTCTCACATTTGTACTAATGTGCAGGCGCTGAGAAATAGCAGGACATTGACGAAGGGCGAGGTGGACCTACGAGTAGGTAATGGAGCACGGATTGCTGCTGTTGCTGTAGGAACTTATTATCTATCTCTGCCCTCTGGGATTGTACTAGAATTAGATGAATGTTGCTATGTGCCTGTTCTTACAAAGAACATCATTTCAGTCTCTTGTTTGGATAAAAAAGGCTTTTCTTTTGTAATAAAGAACAAATGTTGTTCCATTTACTTAAATGATATGTTCTATTGTAGTGCACCTCTGATGAACGGACTCTATGTTCTAGACTTATAGAACCCCATCTATAACATAAGTACCAAAAGGTTCAAATCAAATGAAATGAACCAAACCTATCTCTGGCATTGTCGCTTAGGTCATATAAATGACAAACGCTTATCCCAGCTCCATAAATATGGTTTGCTGGACTCATTTGATTTTGAATCATATGAGACATGCGAGTTATGCCTACTGGGCAAGATGACCAAGACTCCCTTTAGTGGACACAGCGAAAGAGCGACTGACTTGTTAGGACTTATATATAGTGATGTATGTGACCCTTTCAATGTCGCTGCCAGAGGTGGTTATAGGTACTTCATTACATTTACTGATGACTTCAGTAGATATGGTTATGTGTATTTGATGACACATAAGTCAGAATCCTTTGAAAAGTTCAAAGCATTCAAGAATGAAGTACAAAACCAGCTTGGTAAGAGTATTAAGATACTTCGATCAGATCGAGGTGGTGAATACCTTAGCCATGAGTTTCATGACTATCTAGCTGAGTGTGGGATTCTATCCCAACTCACTCCTCCTGGAACACCACAATGGAATGGTGTATCCAAAAGGAGGAATCGTACCCTATTAGATATGGTGCGATCTATTATGAGTCACATAGATCTTCCTATATCTCTTTGGTGTTAGTTAGAGCCCTAGAGCCAATCATTTGATGATTGTACGGACTCATGTATATCATATTCTTGTATATTAATAAAGGCATTTGTTTGGTTATTATACTTAATTGTATTAGTGTCAAATAGACTAAGTATAATAGCGTCCTTGAGTAGAAGGTTCATACCTATATCAATCGATTAGTTGAATCGATAGTGAAATGATATAGGGAACACTACTCTAAATCATTCCTAGTCAAGTATTAACATTCAGGGACAATGTTAATGCAATAAGACTAGCATGTAGGTCAGCTCGATGACTTGATCTCACAAGTCATGGATATGGAGATATCAAGTTGACACATGGGTATGCATTGGAGAATGTATACTGAATGACCCGCCATGAGAAAGTATCATGGATCATTATATGAGTGTCATATACTTTCTCATGTGGCTATTAGTATGACTATTAGTCCTTAGACCTGAAGTCACCATGGATCCCTACATAAGGAGTTATGTACTTTGGTTTCGTCAAACGTCACCCGTGGCGGGTGGACTATAAAGGCGATTACGTATATAACGAATTATGTAGAGGGATGTGAGTGATGTAGATGGGATCTATCCCTCCCATATGACGGGAGCGACATCGGTATTCTTGATAGAGTGAGACCACTAAGTGCATGGCCATGCCCAAATGAGTCAACATTAGATGTTGAGCTCATTTGATCGAGTGAGTCTACTTGGAGTTCAAGATTTAGATTGATTAGAGGATGACACGGTCTATGCCTCACATTGATCAATCTAGATGTCTAGGATAGAAGGACAATGTCACATATTTTGTGAGGAGTCACAATTAGTAGTCACAAGGTGATGTTGGATCTCAACATTCTTGTAACTTGGGTAGTAATGATGTGTTGCTAGATACCGCTCATTACTTATGCTCCTAAATGGGTTTAGGGCATTGCCAACGTTACAAGAACCTATAGGGTCACACACTTAGGACAATTAGATAGAGACTTGGTTCATATGATGAACCAAGAGGATTAGATTCATTTGATGAATCATATTGGATTAAGAGTAATCCAAATTGGGCTAATTGAATTGGACTCAAGTTGATTCATGTTTAAATCAACTTAATTTAATGAATTAGATTCATTATATTAAGTTGGCTTGAATCATATGGTTGGATTAGATCAACCATGAGAGAGATTTGATCAAGTTTGACTTGATTTGAGAGGAAGAGAAAAAGTCATGTTTGACTTGACTTTTTGCCACATCACTAGTGAGTTGGCAAGATGTGGACCACTAGGATTGCTCCACATCATCAATGTGTGCCACCTCATGGAGGTTACAAGCCTCCATAGCATTTAATGTGGCCGGCCCACATTAAATGAGGAGGTTACACATGTTGCCATGTCATTTAGTGAGGTGGCAATATGTGGACCAATAGTGTTGATCCACATCATCCTAGAGTGCCACCTCATGGGGGTTACAACTCTTAATGGTTTCATATTAATTGCAATTAATGCAATTAATTTGGTGGTTTTACCATGAGAGTGGCCGGCCACTTTGGGTGTGAATGAGAATTTGATTTTTCATTCATGTGGTGCATCTTCTTCCTCCTTCCTCTCAAGCTCTCCCTCTCCCTCTCCTCCTTACTTGGCCGAACCTTACCAAGGTGCTAGCACACCTTTGTGTGAGGTTTTCTCCACCTAAGTTGTCCGTGTGGATACTTCTAGAGGACCGGCGCTTGACGATCTTGAGATCCGGCAACACCTTGGAAGAGCGGGATTCGCGAAGGGCGCGCATCAAGGGTAAACACTTTTTCCTCGTAGATCTAAGTAGTAGATCAGTTTTTGAACTCGTACAAGAAATAGTTTTTCGAATTTTGTATACGAATCTTTGCACGGATCTACGGCTTTGGGTCCTTCGGGGTTTCCGCGACGCGAAAAAGCGGTTTTCGCGGCTCGAAGAACCCAACATTTGGAGCTATGCTCTAAACACAGCAGCTTTCATATTTAACTGTGTTCCATCCAAGGCTGTGATAAAAACACCATATAGGATATGGACTAGGAGAGATGTCCAAGTGTCTTTTATGAGGATTTGGGGTTGTGAGGCTTACATTCGACGTCAAGTCTCGGACAAATTGGGACCCAACTCTGATAAGTGTTATTTTATAGGATATCCCAAGGAAACGAAGGGATATTACTTCTACATTCCCAGTCAACACAAAGTAGTTGTGGCTATGACTGGGATATTTCTAGAAAGAGATTTTGTTTCTAGAAAAATTAGTGGGAGTACATTCAATCTTGAAGAAGTTCAGGATATGGACCATGGCACTGAAGCCTTGATGGAAGTTGAACTGGAACCACAAAGTGTTGTGAATGATGAGATTGTTCCACAAGGAGTTGAGGAACAACAACTAGTTCAAGTAGACTTACCTCTTTGCAGGTCTGATAGGATACGTCGTCAGCCTGAGAGATACTCATTTCTCTTGTCTGACCATGATGACGTTATGCTCGTTGAGAATGAGACTACCTCCTATCAGGAAGCTGTGATGAGACCAGATTCTGAGAAATGGCTAGAGGCCATGAGATCCGAGATGGAATCCATGTACACCAACCAAGTATGGACTTTGGTTGATTCGCCTGAAGGCGTCAAACCCATTGGGTGGAAGTGGGTCTTTAAGAGAAAGACTGACATGGATGGACTTATTTATAAAGGTCATTTGGTAGCTAAAGGTTTCAAGCAAATTCATGGTATTGACTATGATGAAACTTTTTCTCCAGTAGCGATGTTTAAATCCATTCGGATCATGCTTGCTATTGCAGCATACCATGATTATGAGATCTGAGAGATAGATGTCAAAACTGTTGGAGCAATCCCAATGGTCCGTGGGACCATGTGTTTTGGTGTTTGGGCAAAGGGTTTAAGTTAGGTTCACCCTTGTTATTTGATATGTGTATTTGAGTTGTGCAGGTTTGCAGGATACACATACGACTCAGGTTGATGGCTTCGGGTCCGGTGAAGGATGAAGCATCCGAGGGACCGTTGACAAGGCAGCGAGGACAAGGGCCGAGGGAAGCGATTTCGAGGCATACACGAAGGATGGCATTGGGGACGAGCCGCAGGCTTGAATGCATCCGAGGGACGAGAGCCAAAGGAAGTAGGCTTGAAGGCAAGAGGTCAAGGTTGCAAAGAAGCGTCAAGTGAGTCATAAGGGTGAGGGTACGAGTGCACGAGAGATTGTACTCGGAGTAAAATCCTAATTCTAGGGTTTTACTGTAGCAGTACTGTAGCGTTAATGTAGCAGTACTGTAGCAGTCGACTGCATGTTTTAGCAGTCGACTGGTACAGTCGACTGGTGCAGTCGACTGTACAGTCAACTGGGTGCGAACAGAATGGTTCTGTTCGTTCGGTCAGTGTGGATCAGTCGATTGCATGTTTTAGCAGTCGACTAGTTGACTGGTGCAGTCGACTGCATGTTTTAGCAGTCGACTGCACCAGTCGACTGCTATTTTTAGTAGTCGACTGGTATCGAGCCGTTAGGATGTAACGGTCAAATTTCTACAGAGGGCAGTCGACTGCATGTTTTGGCAGTCGACTGGTAGGCAGGGTTTTCAACCCGCGGCCTTTATAACCAAAGCTTGGGAGCTTGGTTATAGTTGACGAAATTAGTGGTGGGTAACCTCTAATTAGTAGTCAACTAGTGCCCTAGCAATCCAAGTGCTCTTGATCGAGTTATGGCGAGGTTTCTCCACCGACAAGGAGGATTGTGCTAGCCAGAGTTTTCGGGGATTAATCCACCGACGGATTGAGGGATCGTCCACCTTACGGACAGTCGTGGAATAGGAGCAAGTTATCTCCGAACCATGTAAACGAGCTTGTTAGCGGTTTGCATTCTTTCTTATTCTTGTCTTTAGTTTAGCTTGTTTGTTTTGTATTTTCGCTGCGCAAGCTAACAAGTGTAGGAAGCAAGGATTTGGGGGTGCCGTCTATCCAATCCCCCTTCAAGCCGGTCACCGATCCCCCAACAAAAACCGCATTTCTGAATGGAAACTTGCTCGAAGATGTGTACATGACACAACCTGAGGGTTTTGTAGATCCACAGCATAATAGCAGAGTATGCAAGCTGCATAAGTCCATTTATGGACTAAAACAAGCTTCTCAGAGCTGGAATCTTCGATTCGATGATGTGATCAAACAGTTTGGTTTCATCAAGAATGAAGATGAACCCTGTGTCTACAAGAAGGTTGTTGAGAACACAGTTGTCTTCCTTGTATTGTATGTGGATGACATACTACTCATTGGGAATGACATTCCTTTGCTGCAGTCTGTCAAGACTTGGCTGGGGAATTGTCTCTCAATGAAGGACTTAGGTGAAGCAGTCTGCATTCTAGGCATAAAGATCTATAGAGATAGATCTAAGAGATTGCTTGGCCTAAGTCAGAGTACATATGTTGACAAGGTATTACTACGGTTTGCCATGCAGAATTCTAAGAAAGGATTTCTGCCGATGTCACATGGTGTGAGTCTTTTGAAGACTCAAAGTCCCTCTTCTAGAGAGGAGAGAGACCGCATGGATAAGATCCCTTATGCTTCAGCCATAGGATCTATCATGTACGTCATGCTATGTACTCATCCTGATGTTTCGTATGCTTTGAGCGTGACGAGCAGATACCAGTCAGATCCAGATGAGTGTCACTAAATAGTGGTCAAGAATATTCTTAAGTACTTGAGAAGGACTAAAGAATATTTCTTGATATATGAAGGCGATGACGAGCTAGCTGTAAAGGGTTATAGTGATGCCAGCTTCCAAACTGACCAGGATGATTATAGATCGCAGTCTGGGTTCGTGTTTTGCTTAAATAGTGGTGTTGTGAGCTGGAAGAGTTTGAAGTAGGACACAGTTGCTGATTTTACAACAGAGGCTGAGTTTATTGCTGCATCAGAAGCAGTAAAGGAGGCAGTTTGGATCCGTAAGTTCATTACTGAGCTTGGGGTGGTTCCTAGCATAGTTGATCCTATAGGGCTCTATTGTGACAACAATGGAGTAATTGCACAGGCTAAGGAACCTCCTTCACACCAGCGGACCAAACACATACTACGTCGCTTCCATCTCATTCGAGAGATTATCGATAGAGAAGATGTGAAGATTTGCAGAGTACCCATAGAGGCTAACATCGCTGATCCCTTGACCAAGACTTTGGCATAGAGAAAGCATGATGGTCACACTAGGTCATTGGGCCTTAGAGCCTATACTAATTGACACTAGTGCTAGTGGAAGATTGTTAGTTAGAGCCCTAGAGCCAATCATGTGATGATTGTTGTATAGACTTAATGTATCATATTCCTATATGTTTATAAAGACATTTCTTTATGGTTATTATACTTATTTGTATTTGTGCCAAATAACTAAGTATAATATCGTCCTTGAATAGAAGGTTCTTATCTATATCAATCGATTGGTTGAATCGATAGTAAGATGATATAGAGAACACTACTCTTAATCAATCCTAGTCAAGTATTAACATTCAGAGACAATGTTAATGTGCTAAGACTAGCATGTAGGTCAACTCGATGACTTGATCTCACAAGTCATGGATATAGAGATATCAAGTTGACACATGGGTATGCATTGGAGAATGTATACTGAATGACCCGCCATGAGAAAGCATCATGGATCGTTATATGAGTGTCATATACTTTCTCATGTAACTATTAGTATAACTATAGTCCTTAGACCTAAAGTCACCATAGTGTAAGGGGATCGGTGGCCGGCTAAAAGGGGGTTGGATAGCTAGGTCACCCCCAACTTCTTTTCTTCTCTACAAAAGATTAGTGCACACGCGGAAATACAACTAACTAATGAAAACAATAAAGAAAGAATACCAAATCGCTAACAAGCTCGATGTAACGTGGTTCGGAGATTGCTTGCTCCTACTCCACGGCGTGTCCTTGAGGTGGACGAGCCCTTGATCCTTCGGTGGATCAATCCCCGACAATCTCCGGCTAGAGCTTTCTCCTTCTCGGTGGAGCCAACCTCTCACAAAGGATCTCTTCCTCTTTACAATGATGAACTTAGGTTTAGGAGGAAGAGAGTAGGCTTGGAAGCTTTGGGCAATGACAAGGAGTTATTCAACAAGCATGAGTAACCTCCTTCAAGCCCCAAAGCATCCCTTAAATAAGAGGAGAGAGTTGATCATCGTATCAACTCATCTTGGCACCAGTTGACTGGCAAAACCATCAGTCGACTGGTGTTACCGTTAGAGGTAGCCAACGACTACTTTCTAGCACCAACGGTCATTTACCAGTCGACTGGTGCAGTCGACTGCTAAAACTTGCAGTCGACTGATCCACACCAACCGAACGAACAGAACCATTCTGTTCGCACCCAGTCGACTACGCAGTCGACTGCACCAGTCGACTACTAAAACATGCAGTCGACTACTACAGTACTGCTACAGAAACGCTACAGTAACGCTACAGTACTGCTATAGTAAACCCTAAAACTATGCTTTTACTCCGAGTACAATCTCTCGTGCACTCGTACCCTCACCCTTACGACTCATTTGACACTTCCTTTACAGCTTTAACAGAACCTTCAAGCATATTTTCTTTGGCTCTCGTCCCTCGGATGCATTCAAGTCTGCGGCTCGTCCCCAATGCCATCCTTCGCGTATGCCTCGAAATCGCTTCCCTCGGCCCTTATCCTTGCTGCCTTGTCAACGGTCCCTCGGATGCTTCATCCTTCACCGGACCCGAAGCCATCAACCTGAGTCGCATGCGTATCCTGCAAACCTGCACAACTCAAATACACATATCAAATACAAGGGTGAACCTAACTTAAACTCTTTGACACTCACATCAAAACTATGATCGTACCGATCAAGACCTAGGTCGATTGTACCAACAATCTCCCCCCTTTTGATGTGTGACAATATGTTTAAGTTAGGCATAAATATCAACATGAAAATTAGAAGCAATATGTAAACATGAAGCATAATACCCAAGCTCCCCCTTAACATATGCTCTCAACCATAATTTTCAAGTTTTGCACATAGTTAGGTTTCTAACTTAAACCTTCGCATTAAGGCATAAATATCAACATGAAAATTAGAAGCAATATGGAAACATGAAGCATAATACCCAAGCTCCCCCTTAACATATGCTCTCAACCATAATTTTCAAGTTTTGCACATAGTTAGGTTTCTAACTTAAACCTTCTCATTTCTCCCCCTTTGACACCATCAAAAATTGTACCACACATGTATACATACTATGGTATCAATGTGGACTTAAAAATGTCCAAAATCAGCTCTTGACAGTGATGGAAAAAAGCTACCAGTCGACTGGCACAAACCAACCCAATTTTCAGCATTTTAAAGCCAACTTCAGAAATGCATAGAAAATTCTAGAAAATTCGAAAAATCATGAAATTTTGAGCACACATTCCTTATAATGTTATTTACCAATGAAAAATATGTTTTCATGAAAATTCATCATATTTTTGAAGTTTTGATAAAAACTCAAACACCTTGAAAAACACTCAAATTTGTATCAAATTAAAACCTAGTTTTAAATTCATATGTTTCAAAATAACTATCCACTGTAAATAAAACATAGAATTGCTTTCACAACATTTGAAATGTCCAACTATGATATATGAGCAAGATGTCCACTAATTAAACATTTGCTTTCCCCATAGTTGGCCTATGATCACTAAAAATTTGATACATTTCATAACTCATCAAAATGTCATAAGCATATGTGAATTATTTGTATCATCCTATCATCTCACATTTATGGTTAGAAAATAATGAAAATCATTATGAGATAAAGGTAACCTCTACTTAGCCCTTTTTATCATGAATTTCTATCAAGGCTAAGTGTTCCCCCTTAAGTTCTCAAGTCAACCATTTGTCAAGGATTTGAACTATGATTTTAATGGTTGACTAACCTAAAATCCTCTAACCCTTGAGGATTGATTTTGGCACCCAATAGAAATTCTTTCTAATTAGGTTAACCAAATATTCCTTGGGGATCCATTTTCTATCTATGGTCTTGGTTTTTGATTGCCCCCTAGCAAGTAGACAATGATAGGTCTTTTCATTATTGTGTTCATTGTATCCTAACCCATTTTTCTTAAAACTTACCCTTTGGCTCCCAATGATCATGTTTAGGGTTTTAGAGCCAATTTCAAATTTTCTAAGGGCATTGGTAAGGTATTCTACCTTTTCCCTTAATTTCCTATTTTCTTCTTCTAAACATGAATCATTTGAAGAATTAGAAGAAGCATGCATATCATCATCCCTAATAGACATGGATTCTAATTTTTCTTTAAGCATGCAAATGTCATTTTTCAAGGTTTTATTTTTCCTTTTTGCCTTGAACAAATCATCATTTGTACTTTTAATGATCTTATTTAAGACATGAGGAGGAAGATTGTATACCTCACTTACCGAGACATCCGAATCCGATGTTTGACCTCCCCCTTCACTTGAGCTCCCCTCTTCATCTTCACTTGAGCTCTTTCCCTCTTCATTTTCGGATGAGGTGGAGGCTATATCATCAATTCTCATTAGCGCAAAATTGACTACATGGTGCTCTTCTTCCTCCGATGATGATGAAGGATCATCCCATGTTGCTTTTAGGTTTTGAGCCTTCTTCCCCTTTTCTTTTTTCTTCTTCTCCTCCCTCTTCTTCCCTTCCTTCTTCTTCAAGAGAGGACAATCATCTCTTATGTGTCCTTCTCCTTGACAATTATAGCAAATGATCTTCCTTGTCCTACTTTTGCTTCTAGAACTTTTCCTAGCACGAGATTTGTTAGAAGAAAAAGATTTAAATGTCTTTCTCATCTTCCTTACCATATATGCCTCTTGATCGCTATCCATTGAGGCACTTGATTCTTCGGAGTCGGAAGATGGTGGTGATGAAGATTTCTTCTTCTTTCCCTTTCCCTTGTTTGCCACAAGGGCTACTCCTCTTGATCTATGAGCTTCTCCATCTAATCCTTCAACTCTTGTTTCGTGAAGCTCCATTGTTGAGAAGAGTTCATCTAGAGAGGATTTCTCTAGATCCTTTGATATGTAGTATGAATCTACAATGGAGCTCCAAGTTGTGGTTCTTGGGAAAGCATTTAGGGCTTTCATCATTATGTCTCGATTTGAAAGTGTCTCACCTACACTTGTTAGCCCATTAATAATTTCCTTAATTCTAGAATGTAAAATTGATACCTTTTCTCCTTTTTCAACCTTGATATTATTGAGTTGAGTTCGAAGGAGGTCTCTTTTTTGCCAATTTTGCTTCCGATGTCCCTTGATGAAGCTCCACTAGCTTTTCCCACAAGTCTTTGGCACTTGTATAGTTTCCAATTCTTGTTACTTCTTGTTGTGGAAGAACATGTAGTAGGTGATGCATTGCCTTAGAATTTGCTAGATGCTCCTCTTTTTGCCTTTTGGTCCATCTTGTTATGTCGATTGTTTCATTGCGTTCATCCTTGGGTTCTTCAAAACCACTTCTCATGATTAGCATAATGTCAAAATCGGTATTGAAAAATACCTCCATTTTCTTCTTCCACCAAGAGAAGTCTCCTTCGAATTTGGGTGGATGAATATTTGAGCCGGCCATTTGGATGAAGTGCTCTTCTCGGCGATTAGTCCGTTGAAGGGCGCCCTCGCTCTGATACCACTTGTAAGGGGATCGGTGGCCGGCTAGAAGGGGGTTGGATAGCTAGGTCACCCCCAACTTCTTTTCTTCTCTACAAAAGATTAGTGCACACGCGGAAATACAACTAACTAATGAAAACAATAAAGAAAGAATACCAAATCGCTAACAAGCTCGATGTAACGTGGTTCGGAGATTGCTTGCTCCTACTCCACGGCGTGTCCTTGAGGTGGACGAGCCCTTGATCCTTCGGTGGATCAATCCCCGACAATCTCCGGCTAGAGCTTTCTCCTTCTCGGTGGAGCCAACATCTCACAAAGGATCTCTTCCTCTTTACAATGATGAACTTAGGTTTAGGAGGAAGAGAGTAGGCTTGGAAGCTTTGGGCAATGACAAGGAGTTATTCAACAAGCATGAGTAACCTCCTTCAAGCCCCAAAGCTTCCCTTAAATAAGAGGAGAGAGTTGATCATCGTATCAACTCATCTTGGCACCAGTTGACTGGCAAAACCATCAGTCGACTGGTGTTACCGTTAGAGGTAGCCAACGGCTACTTTCTAGCACCAACGGTCATTTACCAGTCGACTGTTAAAACATGCAGTCGAGTGGTGCAGTCGACTGATAAAACTTGCAGTCGACTGATCCACACCGACCGAACGAACAGAACAATTCTGTTCGCACCCAGTCGACTACGCAGTCGACTGCTAAAACATGTAGTCGACTGCTACAGTACTGCTACAGTAAACCTTAAAACTATGTTTTTACTCCGAGTATAATCTCTCGTGCACTCGTACCCTCACCCTTACGACTCATTTGACGCTTCCTTTGCAGCTTTAACAGAACCTTCAAGCATATTTTCTTTGGCTCTCGTCCCTCGGATGCTTTCAAGCCTGCGGTTCGTCCCCAATGCCATCCTTCGCGTATGCCTCAAAATCGCTTCCCTCGGCCCTTGTCCTCGCTGCCTTGTCAACGGTCCCTCGGATGCTTCATCCTTCACCGGACCCGAAGCCATCAACCTGAGTCGCATGTGTATCCTGCAAACCTGCACAACTCAAATAGACATATCAAATATAAGGGTGAACCTAACTTAAACTCTTTGACACACACATCAAAACTATGATCGTACCGATCAAGACCTAGGTCGATTGTACCAACACATAGTTCCCTACATAAGGAGTTACATACTTTGGCTTCGTCAAACGTCACCCGTAACTGGGTGGACTATAAAGACAATTACTGGGTATGTAACAAATTATGCGGAGGGATGTGAGTGATGTAGATAGGATCTATCCCTCCTATATGACGGGAGAGAAATCATGATTCTTGATAGAGTGAGACCACTAAGTGCATGACCATGCCCAAGTCAGTCAATATGAGATATTAAGCTCATTTGATTAGAGTGAGTCTACTTGGAGTTCAAGATATAGATTGATTAGAGGATGACACGGTCTATGTCTCAATTGATCAATCTAGATGTCAAGGATAGAAGGACATTGTCATATATTGTGAGAGTCACAATTAGTAGTCACAAGGTGATGTTGGATCTCAACATTCTTGTAACTTGGGTAGTAATGATGTGTTGCTAGATACCATTCATTACTTATGTTTCTAAATGGGTTTAGGAACATTGCTAACGTTACAAGAACCTATAGGGTCACACACAAAGGGCAATTAGATGGAGATTAGGTTCATTTGATGAACCTAAAGGATTAGGTTCATGTGATGAACCAAATTGGATTAAGAGTAATCCAAATTAAACTAATTGAGTTGGACTCAATTTGATTCATGTGTCCAATGAGTCTAATTTAGATTATGATTCATTGAGTCAATTTAATTCAATGAATAGAGATTCATTAAATCAAAATTGACTTGAATCAAAGGTTGGATTTGTTCAACCATGGGAGATAAGAGGTCAAGTTTGACTTGACTTGAGAGGGAAGATGAAGGGTCAAGTTTAACTTGACCATTTGCCACCTCATTTGTGACATGGCATGGGGGCGGCCAATGATGGTGTTCCACATCATCAAAGCTAGCTCAAGTGTGTGCCACCTCATGAGGAAAACCAAGAGCCATGACTCTTGGTCTTCCATGAGTGGCCGACCACTTAAATAGGAGAGGAGAGGAGTTACATAGAGCACTACTCTTAACTATTCCTAGTCAAGCATTAATATAAAAGGACAATATTAATACATTTAGACTAGCATATAGGTCAATGGATGACTTAATCTCACAAGTCATGGATATGAGATATCAGGTTGACACATGAGTATATATTTGAGAATATATACTGAATGACCCACCATGAGAATTTTTCATGGATTGTTATATGAGTGTCATAAACATTCTCATGTGACTATTGGTATGAATAGTCCTTAGACCTGAAGTCACTACAGTTCCATATATAAGGAGTTGTATACTTTGGTATCGGCAAACGTCACTTGTAACAAGGTGGACAATAAAATCGATCACTGGGTATGCAATGAATTATGTGGAGGGATGTGAGTGATGTAGATGGGATCTATCCCTTCCATATGACGGAAGCGATATCTGTGGACCCCTTGATTAGTAGGACACAAGAATGCATGACCATGCTCGAATAAGTCAATATGAGATATTGAGCTTATTTGATTGAGTGTGTCAACTTAGAGATCAAGAAACACAAAGGTTGATAAGAGGATAACACGGTCTTTGCCTCATTGATCAATCTAGATATCAAGAATAGAGGGACCAAGTCTTACAAGATAATAGCCATGGACAGGTTAGGTCAGATCTCGACTTTCTTGTCACTTGGGTAGCAATAATGCCTTGCTAGATGCCACTCATTGCTTATATATCTAAATGTTGATTTGGGTACATTGCCAATGTTACGAGAACTTATTGGGTCACACATAAAGAACAAATAGATTTGGAGATGGGTCATATGAAATGCGAGAGAAAAATATAATGAGAGAGAATGATGAGAGAGAAAATATGATGAGAGAGAAAGTGTGATGGGAAAGAATGAAGAGAGGGAAAGTGTGATGAGAGAAAATGAGGAAATAGAGTGTAATGGGAGAGATCATGATGAGAGAAGATGAGAGAGAAAATATGATGGGAGAGGATGAAGAGAGAGGAAGTGTAATGAGAAAAAATAAGGAGAGAGAATGTGATGGGAAATATTAAGGAGAGAGAAAATATGATGAGAGAGGAAGTATGATGAAAAAAAAGAGGAAGCTAGTGTGATGGGAGAGATTGATGAGAGAGAAAGCATGATGAGAGAAAAAGTGCATTAAGAAAAAAGGGAGAGAGCGTGATAGGAGAGATTAAGGAGAGAGAAAGTGTGATGAGAGAGAACACGTGATAAGAGAGAAAGTGCGATGAGAAAAAAATAGCAAAAAAGAGTGTGATGGGAGAGATTGAGAGGAGAGAAAGTATGATTAGAGAGAAAGCGGTTTGGAAAACCGAGAAGAGAAGGAGGGTGGTTTTGTCATGGTAGATCGTCACCCACATGACGTCCAAGAAGAGGAGAGGAATATAACAGAAGATCAAGAGGTCTTTATCTACAAAGAAAAGGTACAACTAGTTCTTTAATTCCGTTGCATAATTAGTTTTGTTTTCTTTATATCAATTTTGAATACCAACACAAGAGGCCAGCGATCTTGTACTTCGATTAGGTGTGCTTTGATCCATCAAGAACTTGCTTGATTGATCAAACATATGTCTGATTGAACATGCGGGTTGCCAGGAAAAGTTCTATACTTGTACAATTTTTGTACAAGGAAATTTAAACAGAACGGAATTCCAGCGCCTTCAAGTGGTATTAGAGCATGTTTTCTGGTTCTGTGTGATTGGTTTTCGGTTAAATTATGCACTGCTCATATACAAGTTTAGGCAGGATAATAGTAGGATGTGCAAGATAGATTAACTCTGTGGTTGCAGGCATCCTAGGTCCAACTATTATGGCTTTGTGTGTTGTGTATGATTTAAACCCTCGGGCATGTCGAGATTATTTTGTGTGCATGATTGTAATAATTAAATATAGTCGGTCACTGCATTATTATTTTTTTTACATTCTGTTCGATTTAGATTATATGTAAATTCCTTCGTGGAATATAGGATCGATGAATGTAATTTTTTATTTCTTTTGTTGCAGCTTGTATCCTTGCTATACGTGGTGTTATTTTGAGGACCAGAGGCGCGGCAAAGAAGGAAACAAGATAGACGCGACGGCTTAATCCATTGGCGGCATATTGGAGGACACTGTTGGATGAGGCCATAATAGTTGGAAATTTTATTTTCATATTTATTGCCTTATATGTTGTTTTTATGTGTTGTGATGTGTGTGCTGTAATGTGTGTGCTATGATGTGCGTGCATGATTAAAATTCCTCAATTTAAATAACTAAGTAGGAGATGGATTATTTAAATAAATCTCATGGTCTCCATTACTGGTTTGTAAGTGATGCATTCAAAATTACACGTTGGCTTTAAGTGTCTTCCTCCATATCGGATGAGTTTGTTTGCGGATCACTAGATCAAACTTTCTCTATGGATGATTATAGGAAATTACTTAGGTATGTGTGATCTTCTTTATCTGAAGGGGCACAATCCTAATTAATGGACTAAGTATCAAGTAATGGTATATACTTAGGCGCATTTAATAGTATCCTCCCCATCGGAGTCACTACTATTATTGTGTGACCGAAGATGAACCAACTATTAATTTTATTTATCATAAAGTTAGGTTGACAAGATGATAAAATTAATGGTTAAAACTTCCTCTTACAGATGTTTGAATTAGTATACGTCCACACTGTCGTAGCATACAAAATTCACGGTGTTTTGAGGTGTTGGTGAATTTAAATTATATTGTTCGATGAATCAATATTATTTTAAATTCTAAATTTTGACCAAATATTTTATTTTGTGATTCTCAGTATTTCAAAATGGCTTTCAATCCTCTTTGTGTTATTTTAAAAGAAAACAAACTTACTAGTCCAAATTATATTGATTGGAAACGAAACTTGGACATTGTCTTAACTGCTGAAAAATACAAGTTCGTACTTCTTGAGGCCTGTCCTAGCATGCCTGATAAGGATTCTAGTGAAGAGGAGATAGAGAGATATAGGAAATTGGTCAAGACAGATGAGATGGCGCGGTGTTACATTTTGGCTTCTATGTCAAATGTGCTGCAACAGCAGCATCAGGCCATACCCATTGCCTATGACATGATGCTCAATCTCAAGGAACTCTTCGGACACCAGAATCGGGTTGCAAAGCAGGAGGTCATAAGAAACTTAATGACGACAACCATGACTGAGGGGACACCTGTAAGGGATCATATCCTCAAGATGATGGCTCATTTGAATGAGATGGAAGTCCTTGGAGAGGAAATCGATGGGGAAATCCACATCGATATCATTCTCCAAACGTTGCCCAAGAGTTTTGAGCAGTTCCGCCTGAACTACAACATGAACAAAAAGGGTTTATTCGTTGGTGGAACTTCTGACAAAACTCCAAGCAGCAGAAGGGTTATTTCGTTAAAGTTCTCAAGTTCACATTGCTGAAAACGTTTTTGCTTCTAAGTCGAAAGGCAGAAAGAAGAAGAAGAAACAAGTTAGTTCGGCAAAGAAAGTGATTCGACCTCAAGGGACTGGGCTGCAGGCAAGTGTGAAGAAGCCGAAGGGCGAGTGCTTCACATGCAAGCAGTTTGGACTTTGGAAGGTGAACTGTCCTCGCAGAAAGGAGAACAATAAAGGTATATCTTATTCATTAGTTGTTAAAATATGTTTAGCGGTGTTATCTACCGGTACCTGGTGTGTAGATACGGGAGCCACTGATCATGTCTGCAATTTATTGCAGGGGTTTCAGGAAACTCGACTACTACATGAAGGGGAGATCACTGTCTACATGGGCAATGCTACGAGAGTGGCAGTTGTTGCAATGGGAGATGTTTATTTATCTTTTGATAGGAATAAAACTTTGATTTTGAAAAATTATCTTTACGTACCATATTTTAGAAAGAACTTGATTTCAATTTCTAAATTATTTATGGATGGATATTCTATTTCTTTTGATGATAAAGTGGTTGTCAAGAAAAATAGGGTGGTTATCTGTTCTGGTGCGTTGGTTGGCAATTTGTATACTCTTAATCCAATAACTCCCACGATGCAACAAATGGAAACTAATAACACACCTTCTAATTCTAATAAAAGAAAGCAACCTTCAGAAATCAACCAAATATATCTTTGGCATCTAAGGTTGGGTCATATTAACTTGAGTAGAATTCAAAGGTTAATAGCCGATGGACCTTTGGGCTCATTGGTAGTGGAAAACTTTCTGACCTGCGAGTCTTGCTTCGAAGGAAAAATGACCAAAAGGCCTTTTGAGGGAAAGGGGTATAGAGCCAAAGAAGTGTTGGAATTGGTTCATTATGACTATCCAAGCAAGAGATGGTTTCGAATATTTTGTCTCTTTTATAGACGACTATTCGAGATATGGGTACATTTACTTGATGCGCCGCAAGTCTGAGTACTTTCATAAGTTCAAAGAGTACAAGGCTGATGTGGAGAAACGTCATGGTAAAAGTATCAAGACACTACGGTCTGATCATGGTGGAGAGTACCTCTTAGGAGAGTTTAGGAGTTACCTATCAGAGGTCGAGATTCAATCTCAATTGTCTGCATCTGTTGCACCCCAATAGAATAGTGTGGCAACATGAAGGAATAGGACTCTTATGGAAATGGTTAGATCAATGATGAGTTATTCAGAATTACCAAATTCGTTTTGGGGATATGCTCTGGAAACGGCGGTGTACATTCTGAACTTAGTACCTTCTAAGTCAGTACCCTCTACTCTCACAGAATTGTGGAATGGGCATAAGCCTACTTTGAAACACATTCGAATTTGGGGTAGTCCAGCACCTGTGCTGAAGGGAGACGCTGATAAGTTGGAATCACGTACAGAAGTTCGCTTGTTCGAGGGATATCTTAGAGAAACTAAAGGTGGTTTGTTTTATAGTCCTAAAAATAAGAAGGACATTATTAGCATCAATGCCCGATTTTTAGAAGAGGACTATGTAATGAACCACAAGCCCATGAGTAAAATTGTTCTTGAGGAAATAAGAGAGGACACTTCTACTTTAGTACCAATAGTACAAGATGAGATACCACAAGTAACTGCAACACGTGTCACAAATGATGCACAATTACAGGTAGTGCCTCGTCATAGTGGGAGGATTGTTAAACAACCTGATAGATTCATGTTTTTGGGAGAGTCTTTGGACTTGATCCCTGGTGAACATGAAGTTGATCCATAGACATATGATGAAGCACTCCAAGATAAAGATGCAGCATCTTGGCAAAGTGCAATGAACTCTGAAATAGATTATATGCATTCTAATCAGGTTTAGGAGCTTGTAGAACTACCAAATGGTGTAAAAGCCATTGGATGTAAATGGGTCTACAAAAGAAAAAGAGGGACAGACGGGAAGGTGGAAACCTTCAAAGGAAGGCTTGTTGCAAAAGGGTATACTCAGAAAGAGGGAATCGATTATGAGGAAATCTTTTCGCCGGTAGTCATGCTTAAGTCTATCCGAATTCTTTTATCTATTACCGCTCATATGGATTATGAGATTTGGCAAATGGATGTCAAGAAAGCTTTCCTTAATGGAAATCTTAAAGAAAATATCCATATGTAGCAATCAGAGGGATTCATTGCGTAGGGCAAAGAGCATCTTGTATGTAAGCTCAATCGGTCTATCTATGGACTGAAGCAAGCTTCGAGATCTTGGAACATCCAGTTTAATGAAGTGATCCAGTCTTATGGATTTATTCAGTGTCCAGATGAGTCTTGTGTATACAAGAAGAGTGACGGAAATGTGGTGGTATTTCTTGTACTATACGTAGATGACATTTTGCTCATTGGCAACAATGTCAAAGTGTTGTCAGACGTAAGGGTATGGTTGTCCAAGCAGTTTGATATGAAGGATTTGGGAGAATGTGGACATATTCTTGGGATCAAAGTAATAAGGAATCACAAGAAAAGGATGTTGTGCTTATCCCAAGCTTCATACATCGATACTATTCTAGCTCATTTTAGCATGCAAAACTCCAAGAAAGGTTTTTTACCTTTTCAACATAGAGTACCTTTATCTAAAGAGATGTCTCCTAAAACATTAAAGGAAATAGAGGACATGAAGGTAGTTTCTTATGCTTCGACTGCAAGAAGCCTAATGTATGCGATGCTATGTACGAGACTGGATATCTGTTTTGTCGTGGGCATGGTTAGCAGATATCAAAGTAACCCAGGACAAGGACATAGGACTGCCGTAAAGCATATATTGAAGTACCTGAAAAGGACTAGAGATTATATGCTAGTTTACCAGGCAGATAATTTGCTCTCTGTGGGTTACATGGATTCATACTTCCAATCAGATAGGGACAATAGTAAGTCGACCTCAGGGTATGTGTTTACTTTAGGAGGTGGAACCATAGCATGGAGGAGTGTTAAGAAGAAATGCGTTTCGGACTCCACCATGGAAGCTGAGTATGTGGCAGCCTCTGAGGTAACCAAAGAAGCTGTATGGCTCAGAAACTTCTTAATGGACTTAGATGTGATTCCTGGTTTGTCCAAAATTATCACAATTTATTGTGATAATAGTGGTGCAATAGCAAACTCGAAGGAACCACGAGCCCATAATGCAAGTAAACATATTGAGCGCAAGTACCACCTTATACGAGACATCGTAAAGCGAGAAGTTGTTGTCGCCAAGATTGCATCAGAAGATAACCTGGAAGATCCTTTCACTAAGGCCCTTCCGGCGAGAGCTTTTGATGGGCATGTTGAGGGGATGGGGATCAGATGTATGGCAGCATAGTCTTTTAGTATAAGTGGGAGATTGTTAGAATGCATACTAAAAGCCTATCTTTTTGTATAAATATTTATTTTGAAATGAGAATCACATTGGTCAAATGTCTGCATTTAGTTAAATGCAGTTGTCCATTTAATTTATATTGTAGATAACATGGTGTATGGTGTCACACAGAAGATCATGTTATCAGTTCCTTATCCTTGCATCCACCCAAGTCATCCTTATGGCCGGTCACATCCTTGCTTGGTGCCCAAGCAAGGGGTCGACCACCCCTTGCTTGGTGCCCAATCAAGGGGCCGGCCACCCCCTGCTTGGTGCCCAAGCAAGGGGCCGGTCAAGATGGGTTTAAAAGTGGGTTTTTAATTTTTTTTTAAATCTTTCTTTTGTAGTCATCTACAATGTTTTAAAAGAGAGATTTTAAATTTAAAAAACTTCCTTTTTTTGAAGCCATCCACATGGTTTTAAAATAGAGTTTTAAATTTAAAAAATCTTTTCTTTTGTAGTCATCTACAATGGTTTAAAAGAGAGATTTTATTTTTGTTAAAACTTTCCTTTTTAACCATGATTTAAAAGAAAGGTTTTAATTTTAAAAATCTTTCCTTTTTTAGCCATCTATAATGTTTAAAAGAGGGATTTTTTAATTTTAAAACTTTTCTTTTGTAGTCATCCACAATATGAAATTTAAAAGAGAGATTTTAATTGTTGTTAAAATCTTTCCATTTTAGCCATTATCAAGGATTATAAAAGAGGATAGATGGTGCCTTAAAGGAAATAATGATCTACACAATTTCTATTCCTCTTCTATTCTCATTGTGGTCAGCCCCCTCATATTCTTATTCTCCCCTTGCTTTCTCACCTAAGGCCAGTGGCATTAAGAGGCTTTAACCATCTTGTGGTCGGCGGGTTGCAAGGAGGAAAAAAGAACAAGAGGTGGTGTTCCTAGCTTTGATCCCTTGGTGGCCGAAAGTCTTGGAAGAAAGAAGGACTTTGGTGGTTTTTGCGTCTTGGTAGATCGTCGCCCACACGACGTCCAAGAAGAGGAGAGGAATACAGTAGATGATCAAGAAGTCTTTAAGCTACAAAGAAAGGTATAACTAGTTAATTGTTTCCGCTGTGTACTAGTTTATTTTTCCTTTGTATGGATCCTGAAGTACCAACACAGGAGGCTAGTGATCTTGTGCTTTGATTGAGGTCTCTGTAGTTTAACCTAGGGTTTACTGTAAGGAGTTTAAATATTCAATTTCTTTGAAAGGCTTTGACTAGGAAGTGGTGGATGATCCCATACCCAAGAAGGTCGAGTGCCTCGCCAATGACCTGGAAGTCAATCCTTGAAATAGATATTTAATCAACTTCTGTAATATGGTTTAACTTCTGATAAACACATGGGTTGAACTTGGATTAATAATGTTAAGTTTCATTTGCAATCCAAGTTTAACTTCTAAAAAGCACATGGGTTGCTAGGAAAAATTCTGTGCTTATACAAATTTTTGTACATGGGAAACAGAACGGAATTCCGAATAGCGCCAACAGTTACCACCCCCTAGGGTTTTCTCTACCTGATTTCACTCACCAAGACTCAGTATTCGGCTACCTAGGGATCAGGTCTTCCAGACCTATCCACCTGGCTTCCACGATCTATCGAGATTTCTCTTGCCTCAGTATTCGGCTACACAGGGATCAGGTCCTCCATACCTATTGAATCCACCTAGCTTCCACGATATACCAAGATTTCCCTTGCCTAGCCTATAACTAGGACTTCCCTTACCTAACCGCAGTTAGGACTAGTCACTCAATTGACTTCCCACCCTTACCTAGCCATAATTAGGACTTCCCATGATCAAGCTCAATTAAACATACTTAAACATATTTGTCGGACATTAAAACCTTGGAGGTTGATTGCACTAACAAAAATAAGCAACTAACAGATCTCTGGATGCAAAGTGGTAATTATACTAAAATATGATAGAAAAGGGTGCAAAAGTATTAATCATAACCAAATTAATATAAAAAAATGTGTGTTAGATGATATAAAATAACAACTATAATCTACACACATCACACCCCTAGACTTAAACCTTTACTTGTCCTCAAGCAAACTCTGCAATCTAGATTCATGAGCTAAAATGAGTATCCCTAGTGATTCTATCCAATTCTATTAAACTAGTGAAACTAGTGAGAATAATCACAATGATCTACAAAAAAGCATTCGATTATTATCAAACAAAATTCTGTAATGTAGAAATATGTGTAAGAGTAAGTGCATCATAATCCTTGATGAATCAATTTAACTCTATTGAACAATTTCAATAATGAGTATAATCATAAATGGATTTAACTTAGCCTAAGAATAAGTCCTCCGTGCTCAGTGCAAAATGTGGCCTAAATCTCTCAAGTATCAATTCTAAATCTTAGTCAAGTCGTCATTGAACCATCTTTTCTTATTATTCCCAGCAGTAAACACTGCTTGATTCATGTTTCCTAGCTCTACTCAAGGTCTAAAGAAGATGCTCAATAATAAGAGAAATCTAATATTTGTTTCCCCAGTAACTTAACTTGGTCTCAAAGGGGCGAACAACTAGTTTTACTCATGACAATAAATTTTTCAATCCCTTATTTCATATGTTTTTCTTATTTTTATTGCACAATTGTAATGAAGCAAATTTATGAGATTTTTATTTTTTTCAAATGAGCTTTAATGTTTCGAGCATCAATCTAATAGCCGAGATGTAGTTAAGAAATCACCATGGGAATTCAAGTACTCATCAAGTCTAATAAATCATGACTAATTTCAGAACTTTCAACTATTAAAATAAGGCATAGTGTATAGAGATCATTAAACTAGACTAAAATTAAATCCTTTCAATGAAAATCCAATTGCTCATGTCCTGCTATTGGAGATAGAGAAAAGTATATCACCAAGCATACTAGCACTAACAACCTAACAACATGAATCAAAACAATATGATGTGAATCCAAAGAGAAAGATATCTCAAGAACCCACAACGAATGGAAGAAGAAAGAAAGAAAGAACTAAATCGATAAGATTGATGAAAAAAAACCTCGACCCAATGCTTAGGAAAGCATGAACCTTGGTATAGAAGATGGTAGATGCCACAACCTTAGGATGGAGGTTGATAAGTCTTCGAACGCCATAAGGAAATGTCTTGATAAGTTCTAATTCAATGAAGAACCAAAAAGTGAGAGCCTCACCGTGCTTTAGATTGAAAAATATGTCAAAGATACATGTGTGGCAGTCACCCCGACCCTTTATTTATAGCTATAAGGTGACCAAAAAACCCCACAAAAGGCCAAAAGAAAGACCATTTAGTAAAGGTGTATGTAGACTATTTAGTCATTTTTAAGCTTATGACTTTATTACAACCCAAATAAAAGTAGAAATTAAGTCTAAATTAAACCTACATATCCCTACTACATAGACATGAGACTTAAGTGCTAATTAAGCTCATCTAAGGCTTGAATTAGGTTGACTATACCGAATGACTTGCTCTTGGTCAAACCTGTAAGTGCAGCGAGGACCGACAAGAGGGGGGTGAATTGCCTGCGAATAAAAACTAAACCCTCCTCAAGGCTTTCAACTTAAATAATAAAGCAACAGTTATGAAATTCAACAGAACTAAAATAAACAGAAATAGAAGACTCAGCTATTTACTTGGTTACAACCAAGAAGGTTGTTAATCCAAGGCAGTAAGAGAGTGCACTAAAAGAAGTCTCCTTCTCTGAAGGCGGAGTAGCCTTTTACACTTGAAGAGCACAGAATTGTTGCTTAGGAAATGAGAGTACAGGAGTTGTATTTCAAAATCGTTCGTCTTCGTTATACTGTAAAGCTGCTCGAGACCCTCTTTATATAGGGGTTCTAGAGCTTATCGGATGACCTGAGCTTCGGGATCAGGTTTTGACTCGAGAGGGATCGGTCGACCGATCCCCAGGTTCGGTCGACCGAACCTGCTGTACCTGCCCAGTCTTCTGTCCAGGTGCAGTCTCTGTGGATCGAGCTTAGGTTCGGTCGACCGATCCTTTTGTTCGGTCGACCGATCGGCCAACGGTCTCCAGCTGAGTTGGCCCGATCAAACTGCTCGACTTGGTCTCTAGATAAACGTTGGTTCGGTCGACCGATCAAGGGGTTCGGTCGACCGATAAGTCCCCCAACGGCTGGCTTGCTGACGTGGCTTCTGACGTGTCACCAACGGTTGGTCTTCTGAGGATTGGGGTTCGATCGACCGATCATGGGGTTCGGTCGATCGAACCGTTGACAAGTCAACTCCAGTTGACTTGCTCCGATTCGGCTCCTTGGGTGATTGCGGCCATCCGGAATAGGGCTCACCCGAACCCAGTTCCCGGCCTTTTCCTCGAGCAGGTTTCCGTCCGGCTTCTCGTCCCTCGAACGCTGCACACGTTCTTCTCGCTCCACCGGAGTACTCTTCCGCAGCTCTCTCGTCCTTCGGACGCACCGAGCCCGTCGACTCCCTTCCCGTGCCGTCCTTCTCGCTAGCTGCGTCTTCCGCTCGACTTCCTGTGCTCCTAAGTTCCTACACACTCAGACACAGGGGTCAGACAAAACGCAGGACCTAACCAACTTGGTTGATCACATCAAAACTACCACGGGGTCCAACAATCTCCCCCTTTTTGATGTGCATCAACCCAAGTTCAAGTTAGGGTTACAAATAGACCTACGTAATTTAAGAAAATTACTAAACTAACAGGTATAGCATAGATTTGCAATTAATAAAATTGCAACACAGTTTAGAGAAGTAACAGATTAAAATTTAAAAATTTTCTTAACTCCCCCTAAAACTTGTACTTATATTTATTCTCCCCCTTTGATCACAGCAAAAAACGGGGGCAAACAAGTTACAGAAGTTTGAAAAAAATTTCTAAGTGTTAAAAAAAAATTTCTAAGTTAAAATTTCAAGAAAACAATTTTTCAAAAAAAATTTAAAGAGTTCCTAAGGATATATTTAAAAAAACTTTTCAAAGCATTGTTTAATTCTAATATTAATGCTTTTATCAGAAGGTTAATTAAACATTTTTATTTCGATATTTCGGCTTCCAGGTCGTGGCGAGGCACTAGGCCTTCTTGGTTATTGGAGCAACAACCACTTCCTTAGACAAAGCTTCCATAAAGAAACTCAAAGTTTAATTATCTCACTGTAAGCTTTTAATTTTTCAAAAAATTAATCAAGTACAGATTTTGGAACCCAGTAAAGGTTCCTTCCTACAGGATTCTTTAAAAACATAGGGGGTATATAACTTTAGGGAATTTTCCTAAGTTGACCCTGATGTTGTTTAATGTACCAATTCAATTTTCCATAAATTCTAACTTTTGATTTTCGAAATTTATTTAAACATGCATCAGTTTTCAATTTTTCAACTTCTAATTTTAGTTTATCATTTTCTGATTTTAGATGATCATACATTTCTAACGGGCATGCTCTTGCTAGGTTCAACTTTAGTTCAGCATTCTCTTTTTCTAATTGATCTAACTCTCTAGAAAGAGACTTGATAAATTTAAAAGATTGAGTTGGGGTTAGATTGCGTACCTTACTTACCTGTTCTGGTGGCGCTCCCCCTTCACTGCTGCTTTCTTCTTCTGATGTTCCTCCCCTTTCATCAATGCTCATTTCTGAGCTAGATGTTTCTTCTAGCTGATGGTTGGCTATTAGTGCTAGTCCCGAGAATTCTTCGACTTCTGACTCAAAAGATGAAGAGTCGTCCCATGTCGCCTTCAGATTTTTGTGCTTGGAGGAATCTGGTTTCTTGTACTTGGTCTTTGTCTTCTCCTTTTGCTTGCTGTTCAATTTTGGGCAGTCATCCTTGATATGCCCTTCTTCGTTGCAGTTGTAGCAACGAATCATTCTTATTTTTCTCTCATGCCTCTGCGATCTAAATTTGTTAGATTTAAAAAATTTATTGAAGCGTCTTACTAGTAGTGTCGCTTCTGATTCGTCGACCGAGACTTTGGAGTCAGAACTGTTGTTTTTTGCCTTTAAGGCAATGTTCTGACTGGTCTTCTCTACTCCATTGAGCTCTGAAACTCGAGATTCGTGAAGTTCAAAAGTGGAAAATAATTGTTCTAAAGTACTTAGCTCGAGATCCTTAGAGATGTAGTATGCATCTACTAAGGAGGCCCACTCTGGAGTTCTGGGGAAGGCATTGAGCACATACCGGATTGAGTCCCGGTTCATTACCTCTTCTCCAAGATTGGTTAGTTGCGTGATCAGCTCTTTGATCCTTACTTGGAGCTGCGCTACCTTCTCGCCTTGGTTCATCCGGAGGTTCGTCAACTGGTTCCGGAGGATGTCGCGCCTAGCTAGTTTCACTTCGGATGTACCTTCATGAAGCTCCAGGAATTTCTCCCAGAGATCTTTCGCGGAGTCGTAACTTCCGATTCGGTTTACCTCCTGAGGTGGTAGAACGCTGAGGAGGTGGAATTCCGCTTTTCCGTTGGCGACGAAGTCGGCTTGCTCCTTCTTGCTCCACGTGTTTTCTTATTTGTCTTTAGGAGCTGCAAAACCATATTTCATAGTAATTAAAATATCAAAATCTGTTTTAAAAAATACCTCCATTTTTCACTTCCATGTAGCGAAATCTCCGTCGAACTTCGGGGGATGGATGTTCGCGCCGGCCATTGTTCTGATCTTTGTGCTTCAGATGGCGATTAGTCCCTCTGAGGTCGTTGGACTCTGATACCACTTGTAAGTGCAGCGAGGACCGGTAAGAGGGGGGTGAATTGCCTGCGAATAAAAACTAAACCCTCCTCAAGGCTTTCAACTTAAATAATAAAGCAACAGTTATGAAATTCAACAAAACTAAAATAAACAGAAATAGAAGACTCAGCTATTTACTTGGTTACAACCAAGAAGGTTGTTAATCCAAGGCAGTAAGAGAGTGCACTAAAAGAAGTCTCCTTCTCTGAAGGCGGAGTAGCCTTTTATACTTGAAGAGCACAGAACTGTTGCTTAGGAAATGAGAGTACAGGAGTTGTATTTCGAAATCGTTCGTATTCGTTGTACTGTAAAACTGCTCGAGACCCTCTTTATATAGTAGGGGTTCTAGAGCTTATCGGATGACCTGATCTTCGGGATCAGGTTTTGACTCGAGAGGGATCGGTCGACCGATCCCCAGGTTCGGTCGACCGAACCTGCTGTACCTGCCCAGTCTTCTATCCAGGTGCAGTCTCTGTGGATCGAGCTTAGGTTCGGTCGACCGATCCTTTTGTTCGGTCGACCAATCGGCCAACGGTCTCCAGCTGAGTTGGCCCGATCAAACTGCTGGACTTGGACCTAACCAACTTGGTTGATCACATCAAAACTACCACGGGGTCCAACAAAACCTTCTTCAATGGTAGCTTTGGCCTTCACATCTTCAATTAGTACATTAAGTGATTCCTTCATCTTTTTAGCCTTAGCCCTTGTAATTGGACCTCCATTAATGCATAATGGATCATCATTAACATCTAGAGTGGGTTGACCATGATCCATATCGTTAGCTTGTTGCTCTCTTTCTTTGACTCCATCATTGCCCCTTTGCCCAAAAGGATTCGTCCTCGAATCTTGATCACCTACATTAAAGGGAGAAAGATCAGAAACATTAAATGTAGCATTTACATTAAACTCACCTAGTAAGTCAAACTTGTATGCATTATCATTGATTTTAGCAATGGCTTAAAATGGACCATCTCCTTATAGATGTAACTTAGTATGACATTTAGTAGGAAATCTTTCCTTCCTCATATGAACCCAAACCCAATCTTCAGGTTCAACGATCACTTTCTTTCATCCCCTGTTGGCTTGCGTAGCATATTGTTCAGTTCTCTTTTCAATTTGCAATCAAACTTTTTCATGCAGTTGCCTCACAAACTCAGCTTTTCTGGTACCATCTAAACTGCCACGCTCAGAGACAGGCAAAGGTGACAAATCTAAAGGAGTTAAAGGGTTGAACCCATATATCATTTCAAAAGGTGAAAAATTAGTAGTAGAATGCACAGATCTATTATAAGTAAATTCAACAAGTGGTAAACAATCTTCCCAACCTTTTAAATTCTTTTGAATGATAGCTCTCAATAAAGTAGATAAAGTTCGATTTACTACCTCAGTTTGTCCATCTGTTTGTGGATGACAAATTGTAGAAAACAAAAGCTTTGTTCCCAAGTTTCCCCATAGTGTCTTCCAAAAGTAGCTTACGAACTTTGCATCACGATCTGAAACTATGCTCCTCGGTACTCCATGAAGCCGGACAATCTCCCTAAAAAATAGATCCGCAATATGGTTAGCATCATCTGTTTTCTTACAAGGAATAAAATGAGTCATTTTAGAAAATCTATCCACAACGACAAAAATGGAATCCATACCTCGTTTAGACCTTGGTAGTCCTACAATAAAGTCCATGGAAATATCAACCCAAGATTTACTAGGAATTGGTAAAGGTGTATACAATCCATGAGGTAAAGATCTAGATTTTGCTTACCTACATGTAATACACTTCTCACAAAACTTGACTACATCTCGTTTCATGTGTGGCCAAAAGAAATGCTCTACCAACACTTCTAGAGTTTTTCTTACTCCAAAATGTCCCATTAGTCCCCCACCATGAGCTTCTTGGATTAATAATTCCCTTAATGAACAATTAGGGACACACAACCTATTCACTCTAAAAAGAAATCCCTCATGCCTATAAAACTTTCCAAATGCAGCATATTCACAAACATCAAACATATTTCCAAAGTCAAGATCATTAGAATATAGATCTTTAATGTATTCAAATCCTAACAATTTAGTGTTCAAAGTAGAGATCAAGGTATACCTTTGAGACAAAGCATCTGCAATAATGTTTTCCATACCTTGTTTATATTTGATCACATAAGGGAATGATTCAATAAACTCCACCCATTTTGCATGACATCTATTCAACTTACTTTGGCTCTTCAAATACTTCAACGATTCATTGTCAGTGTGAATGGCAAACTCTTTGGGCCATAAGTAATGCTACCAAGTCTCTAAAGCCCTCACTAATGCATACATCTCCTTGTCATAAGTTGGATAGTTCAAAGCTGCTCCGCTGAGTTTCTCACTAAAATAAGCAAGAGGCCAACCTTCTTGTATTAGCACAGCTCCAATACCTATTCTTGATGCATCACACTCAATTTCGAAAGTTTTAGCAAAGTTAGGTAATGCAAGTAATGGTGCAGAACTTAGCTTCTCCTTAAGTAAGTTGAAAGCTGAAACTTGTTCACTATCCCAATGAAATCCAACATTCTTTTTAACAACTTCAGTTAAGGGTGCAGCTATAGAACTAAAATTTTTAACAACCCTCCTATAGAAACTTGCCAATCCGTGAAAGCTACGTATCTTAGTTATCATTTTTGGTGTTGTTCACTCACGAATTGCCTTAACCTTTTCTTCATCAACCGCTATTCCCTTAGCACTAACAATATAACCAAGAAACTCTATTTGACTAGTGCAAAAAGAACATTTTTGAAGGTTAGCATATAATTTTTTATTTCACAAAACAAGTAGAACTTTTTGTAAATGATCGACATGTTCATCTAAATTCTTACTATAATTCAAGATGTCATCAAAATATACTACAACAAAGTTCCCAATATAAGCACGTAAAATATGGTTCATTAATCTCATGAAAGTACTAGGTGCATTAGTTAGCCCAAATGGCATGACTAACCATTCGTACAAACCATACCTAGTCTTAAAAGTAGTTTTCCATTCATCTCCCTCACGCATGCGAATTTGATGATAGCCAGACTTCAAATCAATTTTAGAGAAAATGCAAGAATCATATAGTTCATCTAGCATATCATCTAATCTAGGAATAGGATGACGATACTTTATCGTAATTTTGTTGATAGCCCTACAATTAACGTACATTCTCCAAGTTCCATCCTTCTTAGGCACAAGCAAAATAGGAACTGAACAAGGACTCAAACTTTCTTTGGACATACCCTTTTCTCATCAACTCTTCAACTTGCTTTTGAAGCTCCTTCATCTCCATAGGATTGCTCCTATAGGCTGGTCGATTAGGAATGACTGCTCTTGGGATGAAGTCAATTTGGTGCTCTATTCCCCTAAGTGGTGGCAATCCATCAGGATCTTCTTCAGGAAAGACATCATCAAATTCCTGTAAAAGAGATTTAACAACACTAGGCAAAGAAGGATTAAGATTGCTAGTGTTGAAATAAGACTCCTTGTACAAAAGTACAATCATCGGCTGTTGAGAATAAAAAGCTCTCTTAATCTCTCTTTCTTTTACATAAAAGCTCCATTTTTTACTCTCTTGCTCTATTTTTTTTGTTTCTTTTTCATTCTTTTTTTCACTACTCTCATCCTTACTTTTTCTTTTCTCACACTCCTTTTCTTTTTCATTTTTTTTCTCTCACAATCTTTTTTTTCACTCTTTTTTTTTTATCCTCAATTGATCTTCATATACTTGCTTAGGAGTTAATGGTACAAGAGTTACAAGTTTACCATGCATCTTAAAAGAATATTTATTTGTGAAGTCATCGTGCATGACCCTCCTATCAAATTGTCATGGTCTACCTAAAAGTAAATGACTTGCATGCATTAGTACTACATCACAAAGAACATCATCATGATACCTACCAATGGATAATGAAACCAACACTTGCTTAGTGACGTTAACTTCCCCGCAATCATTCAACCATTGTAGTTTATAAGGTTTAGGATGTTTAGTGGTAGGTAAACATAATTTCTCAACCAAGATAGTACTAGCAACATTAGTGCAACATTCCCCATCTATAATCATACTGCATACCTTGTCTTTGATGTGACAACGGGTAAGAAATATGTTTTCTCGTTGTTCTTCATCTTCTTCCTTCACTTACACATTTAGAGCACGCCTAGTGACAAGGGCTTCACCTTCGATGGGATACTCTTCTACATCACATTCCATCAATGGTGGCACGGTATTATCATCTTCGGCCTCACTCTCAGTTTCAATATCACCATTTCTTTCAAAAGCATAATTCTTTTTTTTAGACATTATGAAGCAATATGTCCTCTTCCCAAACATTTAAAGCATTTAATATCTCTATTTCTTGAAGATTGGATAGGTTCTTTACCTTTGACCAATGGAGAACCAATATTTTTATTCTTCAAAAACTCGGTCTTATTCTTTGATACCAATTTATCATCTCTTTTGTTCCAACTAGATTTCCAAGTGGATGAATTTTGACCATGCTTGATTGAACCCTTCCTTTTGAGTTGTCTTTCAACTTTCATGGACATATGCACCATATCTTCCAACTCCACATAATGTTGCAACTCCACTACATTTGCAATTTCTGAATTCAAACCTTGTAAAAATCCTGCCATGGTTGCTTCTCGGTCCTCCTCCACATTAGCTCGAATCATGACAATCTCCATATCCTTGTGATATTCCTCCCTAGTTTTGGATCCTTGGGTTAGATTTTATAGTCGTTGGTACAAATGTCAATAGTAATGTGATGGCACGAACCTCTTTCTCATAATAGATTTCATCTCTTCCCAAGTGCCAACGGGTCTCTCATTGTTTATTCTCCTGCTTAGAATAATTTGATCCCACCAAATAATAGCATAATCAATAAATTCAACAGCAGCTAGTTTTACCTTCTTCTCTTCAGAGTAGTTGTGAGAATCAAACACTAATTCAACTTTCTTTTCCCACTCCAAATATACGTCTGGATCGCTTTTGCCTTGAAATGAAGGAATGTTCATCTTGATATTTCCCAAGTTTCTATCAACATAATCATTCATTCTTTCTCTTCTCCCACCAATTCTAGCATGAAAAGTTCTGCCACTAGAAACTCTATCATCAATGTCCTCAGATACGCCATCATCATCATCATTGTTGTCATCACGGTTATATTGCCTTGAATTTTGTGTAGGAACTCTACCCACTTGGCTATTTTGCAATCCTGAAATTACAGCATCTTGTCTCTCTAATCTGTCAAGGATTTGATTAAATCTGATTTCCATGCGTTCCAAGTGTTGTCTCAAGGCTCGTTGTTCAAGTGTTTCTCTCGGTCTTGCTTCCTCTCCACTTGTCGCCATTAATGCAATCTATTGACAACCAACTCACTAATGTTAACTCTTTAAAGAACTTAGAATGGTGGCAATTTCCCTATAAACGTTCGTTGACTAATTTAAACTCCCAAGGATGTTAGGATAAAAGATATGAATTGACATAAAAATACAAGTTGCAGAATTGAAAACTGATATTAAGGACTGAAAGGAAATTTGCCAGAATTAAATCTAGGCAAGACTTTAAAAAAAGATACGGAATTGGAAAACGCAAGTATACTAGGCAAGACTTTAAAGGAGATGCGGAGTATACTAGGCAAGACTTTAAAGAAAGATACGGAATTGGAAAATGCAAGTATACTAGGCAAGACTTTAAAAGAGATGCAGAGTATACTAGGCAAGACTTTAAAGAAAATACAGAATTAGAAAACGTAAGTATACTAGGCAAGACTTTAAAAGAGATGCGGAGTATACTAAGCAAGACTTTAAAGAAAGATACGGAATTGGAAAACGCAAGTATACCATGCAAGACTTTAAAGGAGATGCAGAGTATACTAGGCAAGACTTTAAAGAAAGATACGGAATTGGAAAACGCAAGTATACTAGGCAAGACTTTAAAAGAGATGCGGAGTATACTAGGCAAGACTTTAAAGAAAATACGGAATTAGAAAATGCAAGTATAATAGGCAAGATTTTAAAGGAGATGCGGAGTATACTAGGCAAGACTTTAAAGAGAAATACAGACTTGGAAAATGCAAGTATAGAAATAACAATTCTCTATACCCACCTTTTTTTTCTTTCTTTTTTTTTTTAATTTTTGGCCTTTTTTTTGCTGAAAATATTTGTTTTTTTTTTGGGCTTTTTTTTACTGAAAATATTTTTCCCTTTTTTTTGAATTTTGACCTTTTTTTTTTAGCAACAAGACGACTAAAAACTCACTAAGATTGAGATGATAACGATAAGTAGATAATGTTGAACAAAATAAACAAAGATTCAAACATAAAAGAAAAAGGATAATGAAATCGATTTAGAAAAACCAAAGCTCTAATACCAAATGATGTGAATCCAAAGAGAAAGATATCTCAAGAACCCACAACGAATGGAAGAAGAAAGAAAGAAAGAACTAAATCGATAAGATTGATGAAAAGAACCTCGACCCAATTCTTAAGAAAGCATGAACCTTGGTATAGAAGATGGTAGACGCCACAACCTTGGGATGGAGGTTGGATAAGTCTTCAAACGCCACAAGGAAATGCCTTAATAAGTTCTAATTCAATGAAGAACCAACAAGTGAGAGCCTCACCGTGCTTTAGATTGAAAAATATGTCAAAGATACATATGTGGTTGTTACCCCCTTTATTTATAGTTATAAGGGGACTAAAAAACCCTAAAAGGCCAAAAGAAAGTCCATTTAGTAAAGGCCTATGTAGTCTACTTAGCCATTGTAAGCTTATGGCTTTATTACAACCCAAATAAAAGTAGAAATTGAGTCTAAATTAAGCCTACATATCCCTACTATATAGACATGAGACTTAAGTGCTAATTAAGCTCATCTAAGGCTTGAATTAGGTTAACTATGCCGAATGACTTGCTCTTGGTCAAACCTTCTTCAATGGTAGCTTTAGCCTTCACATCTTCAATTAGTACATTAAGTGCTTCCTTCATCTTTCTAGCCTTAGCCCTTGTAATTGGGTCTCCATTGATGCATAATGGATCATCATTAACATCTAGAGTGGGTTGACCATGATCCATATCGTTAGCTTGTTGCTCTCTTTCTTTGACTCCATCACAATAATTGTGTGAAAAATTTTGTTATCAAACAATTGCTATGCTCAATTTATTCCACTGACAAGGTACGCAAGTTCTAGCATCTAAACTCTATTTTCAAATACTTCAGTTACTGTTCTTCTTCTTCTTCCTTTCACCCTTAAGAGAAAGACTAACTTGAGCGTCGGAGGGCCTAGCCAGGGATTCCCACCCCGGTCTTAGGTCACTAACGCTTTATTGGTTTGTCTCACTATGCGTAGGATCGTGGAGAGGTTCTTTTAGGTCTCCCGGAGGTTATCTTCATCAAGGATCGTCGTTCATCAGAGCCAGCGCATGTCTTCGCAGATTTCAGACAGGATCAAAGAGCATCTTTATTTCCATGGTTTTAGTCAAAATTATGTTAATTGGATTTTACATGGTGAGTTTGCTAAAGTGATAGAGTAAATTTGAGCACCAACTAGGAGCCAATTGATAATTATCATGACGAATTTGAAACCGCTAATATGTGTGAGGCAGCATATGATAACTATACAGAAAATCCATAAGCATTTATGGAATTTTTGGAGGAAGCAGAGAAACTGTTGTATAATGGATGTAAACATTACACAAAGTTGAGTGCACTTTTAAAACTATATAATACTAAAGTAAGGCATGGGATGAGTAATACTCTAGTTTCAGATCTACTAATGGATTTTGGGGATATGCTGCCAGATAATCACAATCTGCCGTCAAATATGTATGATGTAAAAAAAACATTGAGTTATTTGGCATTGAGTCATAAAAAGATTCATGCTTGTTTCAATGATTGCATCCTTTATAGGAAGCGATATAAAGACTACATAAGTTGCCCTAAATGTGGTTTGTCGCGGTGGAAGCTAACCAAGAATGTTGAGAAGAAAGGTGTTCCTACCAAGGTGGTGTGGTATTTCCCTCCCATACCAAGATTTAAGTGAATGTTCAAATCTTTAGAAACCTCAAAAAATTTAACATGGCATGCAAAAACCAGAGGAGTTGCGTATCAGTTATATCATCCAGTTGATTCGGCATCTTAGAAGTTGGTGGATCATATGCGATTTGACTTCAAAAGTGAAACAAGAAATCTTCACCTAGCACTTGCAGATGATGACATTAATCCTAATAGCTGTTGGTACAGTTTGCACTAATGGGCTAATTAAGGTTTTGATGAATGACAAGGTAAGGTAAGTTAGATATTGTTGTGATCTAACCACTTTACCAAGTGTGCAGGAGTTAACCAGATAGGTCAACGGATCGGCCAGATATCTAGTGTAAAGTCTAGATAGGTCGACGGGCTAACTAGATATCTGGTGCAAAGTCCAGATAGGTCAACATCCTGACCAAATATCTGGCAAGAAGTCCAGATATATCGACGGGCCAACTGGATATCTAGCAAGAAGTCCAAATAGGTCGACAAGTCGACCAGATATCTGGTAAGAAGTCCAGTTGAGTCTGCAGACCAGACAACTGGCAAACTGGTAAGTAAAGGTAAATCACTGGAGGAGAGTAACTAAGTGAGGAGGTGCCCAAGTTGAGGGGACAGTAGACGTCAATCCAGGTTAGGTCCATTTGGGATCCCTAATCTAAGACTTTGACTAGTTCTGGGTCTTGGGAGGACAGGATCTAATTACTATTCATTACTATAACTGTGCTAACTTTATTTTGCAGAGTAGATATTTTAATTTTGGACTAGCATCTTTTTACAAGACAAAAGAGCAAAATGCCTTCGGATGAATAGTACCGAAGGCGCCTTCAAGGCTGATGGAAGGCGCCTTTGCACTATTCATGGAAGGCTCCTTCAAAGGCTTTGGAAGGCGCATTTTACAGGATAAACTTTAGACATCGTCACGAATAAGAATTGGAATGATCGGGATCAGACTTCTCGGGTTAAAAGCGCCTTCAATGGCTATGGAAGGCACCTTCCAAGCTCTTTATAAGGATACTCTACCAAAGCTTCATACACAACACTCATACGGGCTTCTACGCATCCAAATGACTTTCTGACTACTCTGAGCTCCTACTGCTGCCCTGCTATAATGTTGCTACACCCGACTGTCATCAAGAAGCTAACCAAACATCGAGCATGAACCAACCGACTTCAGACATAGTTTGGTAATGTTTGTTAATTGCACTTAAATTCTACAAACGGAAAGTGTAGTCTGTTACACTTCTTTGATCTCCTTTCTGTACTTGATTTCCTCTTCTAGAGGTTCCAGAAGAGTCTTTTAGTGGATTACCCATCGATAGGTATGCGGGACCTGGGTCTTGGAGTAGGAGTCGTCAAAGGTTCCGAACCAAGTAAACCGCTTGTGTTCTCTTTGTGACTTTCTATTTTTCTTATTTCTTTTTCCGTTGCGCATACTCGTTTCTTTTAAAACGATAAAACAATATTTTAAAAACCACATGATTCAACCCCTTCCCCCCCCCCCCCCTCACATGTGACTCGATCCAACAAGTGGTATTAGAGTAGGTACCGCTCTGAATTGGTGCAACCATCAATCAAGCAAAGAGAGGTCCTTTTTTTTTAAAGAAAAATTATATATCATTTTTTATTAAAAATTATTCTTATGTCTTTCATTTTTTTCTTCCAAACCTTTTTTTTTAAAAAATCATTGTTAGATTTTTACCATTAGTTGGAATTGGTAAAATAACCTTTTTGACAACATCTGTCATAATATTTTTTTTTATTATTTTATTATTTTTTAAAATTGATGAAACACCTTTATTTTCTTTTTCTCTCCCATACTATTTACCCTAAGACAAAGTCTTGGAAATTGTTTATTGTCTATATTTTTTGTCAGTATATCAATTTCTCATCAAAAAGGACGGAGCATCCATAAACCATCACCATATGAGATGTACAAGAGACACAAATTCAATCTGTGGAGGATGTAGATGGAAAATTTCATCCTTATGAACGACTTTGATGGCAGCATGGCACTGAGGCAATAAACCGAAAACACAGAGGTAAATCAAAAGGTAATAAAATTAATTTTCAGACTTATTATCTTATAAAATTACAAGCAGAATAGGAAAGGTCAAAGATGCCCGCGAGTTTTGGACCCGCTTGACAAAGCTTCATGAGGAGCCAGTGAAGGTAGAGGAGCAAATCAAAAGTGAATCGAGACTCGAGTCAAATCTAACGGAGAAACCTATTGAATTAGGAGATGCGCTGGTTAGTATAATTTACTAAAATACTCCTATCAGTAGTAGTTTAAATAATCTACATGATAAGTTAGAGAAATATGAAATTATCTCAAATATTGTCTATGATAATCTAGATTTACATGATTCAAATTTAGAACTACAAAATAATCTAGATTCTGATCAAGTCAATAAAGATTTTGATCAAATCAACATTAACCTTAACATGGTCAAATAGAACATTGACTAAATCAATTCAAGTAAATTAATTAATTTTAAAAAATTAAAATTAAATAAAAATTTGGAAATAATTAATTCAGCTATTAAGGTAAATTCAAAACTTAAAAATAAAGAAATAGATCTAGATAAAATTAATAAATATCTTTATACAATATTTGACAATTTAGATAATATCAATCTAAAAAATTATATCCAAAACTAATGTAATTTAATTAACAAAAATTTAAATCTTAAAGATAATAATATAGATAAGACTAATCTAATAAATTCAACTTATAATATAAACTTAAAAGACAAAGATAATCTACTAAATTCAAAATTAATAATTAATAAAAACTTAAGCATTAAAAATAATCTCTTAAAGAAAGATAATTCAAGTAACTTAATAAAATTAAAATTGAAATAAAATTTAAATATTAAGTATACTCTTTTAATGAAGGACCATTTAACCAATTTAATTAATTCAAAATTAAAAATATAAATTTAACTTAAACTACAATTAATTAAACCTTAACTAAAACTTAATTAAATTAAACTTAAAGAAAGGGTTCCTAAAGCTTGTCTAACCAAGTAAGAAGAACCAAACCAAATCCATATAAAACTAAAAATTCAATAATTCAGGGGGAGACTCGAAATTAGCTGGCACCTCCAAAATAATAGTTTACCCTGCTAGATAATTAGGATTAGTCAAAAAAGAACAAAAGTTTAACTTGATCAATGACACTGGTGAAGTTTGAGAAGATAGTAGGTTAGGAAAACTCTATCTATGCATGTCTAGAAAGATATGACTTCGACTTGGAGTATTTGGCTTAGCGAAACTAACTAAAACTACCCTTTACAAATCCAAACTGGTTAGACCAGAGGTTTGTTATTAAATTCAGTGGATAGGACTATTTGGAAAACCTCGAATGCATGATTACTCTAATGATATCTAGATGACTCACCATAACCTATAAATTTATCAGAAGAATGTTTATTTGTTAAACCTAAAGCTAAACTTAAATTTAACACAATGTTAAACCCAACCCTAAAATTCAACCTAAACTCATCTCACAAAATTATAGGATACCCTGATTGAAAACATAGATCATGTGAGATGACTAACGATCATAAATTAATATTAAAACAAATTAAATAAAATTAAAATTAAATAAAAAATAAAATCAATTAAATTAAAATTAAAATTAATTTAAATTTAAAATAAATTTAAAATAAATTAAATTAAATTAAATTAAATACCAATATTAATTAAACACCAAAACAAAAATTAAATTAAACATATTTTAATTAAGGTATCATATATAAATTATTTTTTAAAAAAATCTTTTTAAAATCCTTTAAAATTTTATCTTAAAAATTCTTTTAATATCCTATAAAAAAATTCTTTTAAATATCCTATATATATATATATATATATATATATATATATATATATATATATATATATAGACACACACACATACACTTAACTTAAAACTTAAATCTTTATTAACAAATGATTAAAATTCAATTAACCAAAACTTTAAACTCAATTAAGCAATAAATAAGTAAATAATTAAAATTTAATTGTTTAGTCTAACCTTATTTAAGATTTGACTTAACTTGATTAGTACTCTACTTTAATCAAATAAAAACATTAACTTTACTCTAATTCGCTTTAAATCAAACTTGACTTTTCATTAAAAAATTAATTAAACCTAACCTTTATTTAACTTAATCCGCTTTCAATGTTAATCAAAAATTTTAACTTTACTTTAATTAAATCATAATTTATATTAATTAAATATTGACTCAAATTTAACCTTAACTTGTTTACTAATTTTAATAAATTTAACTCTGAATTAATTCAAACTTACAACTTAGTTAATCCTAACTTAACTTTAATCAATAAATTTGTTTAAGTTAAACCAACTCAAAACTTAAAATTAAAACTAATATTTTCATTTATTAGTCAATTAACTTAATCAATTAATATGAAATGTAAGTTGTTTTAATCAAATAAGTAGTAAATTATTGAATTGAGTCAAGTAAAAGTTAATCAAATCATTGATAATGATTAACTATGATTGAATTAATAACAAATTATTTATTTAACCTAAAATTTAATTTTAACTTAATACACCAAAATCTAAGGTTATTTTTTTTATTAATTAAACTTAAGTGAACAATCATAATAAGGTGCAAATAATATAAGTTGTTTTAATCAAATAAGTAGTAAATTATTGAATTGAGTCAAGTAAAAGTTAATCAAATCATTGATAATGATTAACTATGATTGAATTAATAACAAATTATTTCATTTAACCTAAAATATAATTTTAACTTAATACACTAAAATCTAAGGTTATTTTTTTTATTAATTAAACTTAAGTGAACAATCATAATAAGGTGTAAATAATATATTTAATGAATATTTGTGTTATGAATAATAAATTCCTTAGATACTAAGATAGAAATCCTTGTTGTTAACTGATGTGCGTAGATTATATATATTTGTTTAGCATGTTTTAACGCACATTTACATATTTTACACATGCTTCATCTATACACTTTCATACTCTTTGACTTACTTTCAGCATAAATACTTTTCTTTGTTCGGAGATCTGCCCTTGTATATTTTCTATCTTCAGGAGTCGAATTTAGAGAAGAAATGATGTTCATGGCTAATCTAGGCAACAAGTAAAGGAAGATAATATTGGTCATGTGAGCCACACGGCCGTGTCAAAGGAGCAAGGAGGAAAATGAAATTGGTCGTGTGGAGCAGACCGATCGTGTAACTTCATTGGAGAAGGAGAATAACACGGTAGTGTGGATTGGCACGACCGTGTCATCCAAACAAGAACAACCAGAACCTAGCCGTGTAGATCTACACGGCCCAAGCAACTTCTCCACATGGTCATGTAACATTTCCAGAGAAGAGGCAAGCCCAAGCTGGGTGTGCCACACAGCCATGTGAGGTTTCTATAGGCAAAGATTGGCACGACCGTGTGTGCTACACAGTCGTGTGAGCCAGCCAGAGGCAAAGAGTTACACGACCATGTGACCTTGGTTGAGGGCAGAGCAGCTGGGGCCATGTGGATTGGCACGGCCGTGGCACGGGTCGTGTGGTGCCCCATGCCCTGCACTATATAAGGAGCTTCTTCCTCTTTTTAAAGGGAGAGGGCTCTCCCTTTTGGGGAGATCAAGCTTGGGGTCAATCTCCAACCATGATCCAGCATTCTTGAGCCATTTCCATCTCAGATTCAACTCCAAAAGCGAGAGATTGGTTCCGAAGATCACTCATCGTCGTTAGATAAGCATTTCTATTCTCTTTCTCTCGATTTGGATTGAAATGTTTGTGATCTCTTTATTTTCGGATCTCTATCTTTACATTATGGAGTAGATTCATTATTCTATGACTAAGGGAGTATTTGTGGTGTGATTTGATGTAAGAATCTCATGAATATGTCAATTTCCTATATCAATGATATTGTTATATTTTGTATCTATTTGATCTTGTGTGGATTATTATGTTTGGATCTAATTTTCATGCTTGATTGGATATTTGTGCTACTTGTAGATCTCATAGAGGGATTCCCTAGATCACATGACCGAGGGCGCTAGTGACAAGATGCCCCGCTAAGGACATCTAGGGAATCACCTTAAAGGGTAAAGCTAGTCTTACAAGGAGGTCTGAAATGCTTCTCCTCCACCTTCAAGATTTGAAATCTCCCTAAATAAGATCTTCATTTTCATATCTACCTTCTTAAGATCATACTTCTCCAACCAAACACTCTTTGTAACGACCCGCCTTCTACTGACTAAGCTGTAAGGTCGGGGGTCACATTGTGCTAAACTGAACTATAAGGTGCGGAAAGTTGTACTAATTAAAATCTCACTCTGCTAATGACCAATAAACTCTATAACTGGTGTTCAGAATATCTTGTCATTATTGTACATACACTAAAGAATGGGACCTAAACTCTCCATATGGTCAAGAGACTGAAATCAAATATTCCCAGTCGAAATCAGGCTTCTCCAATCGATTGAGGTCGGAACTCAATCAATTGGAACATATCGATCGATCCACTGATCGATTCAACATGCTACTATGCACAGGAGAACTTTCTGAATCGATAGGTCGATCGATCCAGTCTGACCAATCGATCCAATGATCGATTCAACAGCTCTCTGTTCGTGGGAATTACTTCCCGATCGATCGGCTGATCGATCCATGGTCAATCGATCAGTTGATCGATTCATCAACTCACTGTACGCGGAAGTCGCGTCTCAATGGATCGACTGGTCGATTGAGGGCTCCTCAATCGATCAGCTGATCGACTCAATAGCGTTCTGTACGCGGGGACTTCTTCCAATCGATCAGTTGATCGATTGAGGACTCCTCAATCGATTGGCTGATCGATCGGGTTTCTGATTTTACAGAAATTCCATCCGAATTCATACAGAACTTTCAGAAAACCACTAAAAGCATAAACATTACTACTAGGCATAACATTACTCACATTTTACTATCCATTATCGAGATAATTAGCAGTCTAAGCATAACATAGTGCCTACCTTCACAATCCATGATACTTAGCATCCTAAAAGTGCAGAAAGGTAACAAGATTAGAAATACTAAATCTTTAGATGGGATAATCCCCAAGAGTCTTTATTCCAAGTTCCTTCTCACCCACACATCTTGTCGCATTGCCCTCCAGCCTCCGCTAATCCATCTTCCCTTTACCTTTATCTGCAGTATAAGGAAAATGAAACTATAAGCTTGGGAGCTTAGTAAGAACCATCTACCTCACAAAACATGCATTCGAAGAAATCATTCTTTCAAAAGATGCTATTTGAAATACATGCTGGTGATCATGCTGAAAATGCTAAAACATGGCATATGGACATACAAGACATGGCAATCAAAGACTAAACATAAAGCTATTTGTTATATCAATAAGAAAACTAAACTGAAGCTGAGCTGTATTCACATATCTGGTTGTGAAGTTTGAAAACTATTTTCATAAATAGATAAAAATAATAATCATGCTGCTGATGGGCCCGACAATTGTATTTGCTATGCGCGCATCCCTAACTAGACCCGAGGTAGCTAGTCCCGAAGCTAGTAGGGTTTACTAGGTTATCTAAACCTAGGGACGACTATGGGAGCCCAACCCAAGGACAACTGAGAGTCTAGTACAGTGTCACTGATAAAAGTAAAATACTGTTCATAAACTGATTTATCTTATCTTTCTCTTACTAGGTTATCTGATCCTAGAGGTAGGTTATCTAAACCTAGAGGCGACTATGGGAGCCCACCCATTGGACCGTAGTCCTATACAAACTGAAGCAAGACTAAACATGTTATTTAAAATGCTTATATGGCATTTAACTGAGCTATTAAAATGTCTACTGTATCATATAGCTGCACGAGTCGTTTTATCGAGCACTTGGTGTGCTCTAATTCTCCTCAAATTAATAATCATGCCTGTGGCTGAACTAAAAGCATAAAAACGCACGATTAACTACTTATACTGTAGGTGAGGGGCTACTTACTTCCTGCGCTAAGTTTTCTTACAATCCGATCGCTAGGTTTCCGGAGAAGAAGATCTCTTCGGCTATCCTCTTACGTCTACACGTTCTTCTCGCGGAGGGGAGCGTCCTCGTGTCAGAGTTGTCGTCGGAGGTGCTCCTATGACCCTAGGGATGGAACCCTAGGTCTCTTGAGGTTGGCGTGCCGAGAAGGTGCGGGAGAAGGGAGAGGGCGGTGTGTGAGGGTGAGGGAAAGTTATCGATCAAATAATAAATCCCCACTTAAATTCCCTATTTATATTAAGTGATTAATACGCCACAACTCAATCATAAATATAATTTCTCTCCTCTTCTTTCAGCAAACCCCTGCTGGGGCCCCTTGGTTACTAAAGTCATCAATAAACCGTAGGGTCTAATAGGTCTCAGGTTCAATTCCCGCTTAGGCTATTTTATATTTTTATTTAATTTTGCTACTTCTGCTACCCCAAAAATTTCATAAAAATATTCTAAAATTCCAGAAAAATAATAGAATATTTAAAAAATTAATTTGAAAATTTTCGGGTGCTACAATCCCCCATACCTTATAAAAAAGTTCATCCTCGAACTTAAAAAAACTCTGGGTACTTCTATCTCATACTAGCTTCTGTCTCCCACGTTGCCTCTTCTGCGGTGTGATTTTACCAAATGACTTTTACTAATGGTACTTCCTTGTTCCATAATTTCTTAACTACTCGGTCTACTATCTGAATTGGTCGACTATCATAGCTGAGGTCTTCGCGGACTTGTACCAACTGGGGCTCAATCACCTGGGTGGCATCTGGGATATGCTTCTTCAGCATAGAGACATAAAATACATTATGGATAACTAACATCTCCTGGGGTAGCTCTAGCTCATATGCTACTTTGCCAACTCTTTTGGTGATAAGGTATGGTCTCACATATCTGGGACTTAATTTTCCCTTCTTCCCAAAACGCATTACTCCCTTCATGGGAGCTACTCGGAGGAATACTGTATCCCCAACTGCAAACTCTAAGGGTCGGCGCCGTGTATCAGCATAGCTTTTCTGGCGGCTCTGAGCTGTCTCTATTCTCTGGCGAATCTGCTGTATAGCTGCTGTGGTATCTGCTACTAGATCTGTCTGAAGTTCTAGTTCTTTCTGTTCACCATTTTCATACCAACAGATTGGAGATCTACAACTCCGCCCATAGAGAGCCTCGTAGGGTGTCATGCCGATAGTGGCCAGATAGCTATTGTTGTATGCAAATTCTGCTAAACTCAGATATTTGCACCAACTTCCCTTGAAGTCTAGGGCACATGCTCGGAGCATATCTTCAAGTACCTTATTTACTCGCTCTTCTAACCATCTGTCTGAGGATGGAAAGTTGTGCTAAATTTTAACTTGGTGCCCAATGCTGACTGTACACACTCTCAGAAGTGTGACGTGAATCTACTGTCTCTGTCTGAAATAATGATCCGTGGGACTCCATGCAATCTGACAATCTCCTTGAGATACAACTGAGCTAGCTGCTCCATGGAGTAGGATATCCTGATAGCTAAGAAGTGAGCTGATTTAGTCAATCTGTCGACTATTACCCAGATGGCATCAAAACAATTCGTGGTTTTGGGCAGTCCCACTATGAAATCCATGGAAATATCCTCCCACTTTCATTTTGGGATCTGAATAGGCTACAAAACTCCTCCTGGTCTCTGGTGTTCTGCCTTGACCCTCTGACAGGTCAAGCAGGTACTAACATATCTAGCGATGTCTCTTTTCATTCCAGGCCACCAAAAATGGCTCTTTAGATTTTGGTACATCTTGGTGGAACCAGGATGCATCGCATAAGGAGTCCTGTGAGCCTTGTCTAGGATCTTCCCCCGTAGTTCCTCCTGATCTGGAACGCATAGTCTGTCACCAAAATACAGTACCCCACTATCAGATACTCTGAACTCTCTACTTTCTGATTCTAATAACCTTTGCTTGATTTTCTGAATTTCAGGGTCCTGATCCTGAGCTGTTTGGATGTCACCAAGTAGGGTAGATGATAATGTCATAGTAGAGAGTTGCCCAACTATAAGTTCGAGACCGAAATCTATAATCTCCTTTTGTAGGGGCGGTGACATGGCTGCTAGGGATAGTAAGGTGGCACTGGACTTCCTGCTGAGTGCGTCTGCCACCTTATTGGCTTTTCCTGGGTGATAGAGGATGTCTATGTCATAGTCTTTGACCAGTTCGAGCCATCTGCGTTGTCGCATATTCAGATCCTTCTGAGTAAAGAAGTACTTCAGACTGTGATGATCTGTATACACTCTGCACTGAGCTCCATACAAGTAATGTCTCCAAATTTTGAGGGCGAAGACTACTGCTGCAAGCTCAAGGTCATGAGTAGGGTAGTTCCTCTCATAATCCTTGAGTTGTCTGGAGGCATAGGCGATCACCCTGTCATTTTGCATCAGTACTGCTCCTAGTCCCAATTTAAAGGCATCACTGTAAATATCAAAGCTATCAGTGTTTTCTGGTAGAGTCAGAATGGGAGCACTGGTCAATCTTCTTTTTAGCTCTATGAAGCTGTTCTCACAGTCCTCTGTCCATTGAAATTTTCTGTTCTTCCTGGTGAGAGCTGTCAGTGGGGAGGCTATCCTGGAGAAATCCTCTACAAATTTTCTGTAATAGCCTGCTAGTCCCAGAAAGCTTCTGATTTCACTAGCGTTCCTAGGTCCTTTCCAGTTACTCACAGCCTCTATCTTACTGGGGTCTACCATGACACCATCCTTGGAGATGATGTGACCCAGAAATGATACCTGATCGAGCCAGAATTCACATTTCATGAACTTGGCGTACAGCTGGTTCTGCTGAAGGGTCTGTAGTACTATCTTCAGGTGCTCTGCGTGTTCCTCCTGAGTTCCGGAATAGATAAGAATGTCGTCGATGAACACGATAACAAACTTATCTAAGTATTCTCTGAATACTCTATTCATGAGGTCATGAAAGTAGCTGGAACATTCGTCACGCCAAAGGGCATGACTACGAACTCATAATGTCTGTATCTGGTCTTGAAAGATGTCTTGAGTATATCACCTTCTTTAACTCTCACCTGGTGATATCCCGATCTGAGGTCTATTTTAAAGAACACTGCTGCTCCCTTTAGTTGATTAAACAGGTCATCTATCCTGGGAAGAGGATACCTGTTCTTAATCGTGACCTGGATTAGTGCCCGGTAGTCTATACACAGGCACATGCTCCCGTCCTTCTTCTTCACGAACAATACAGGCGCTCCCTATGATGAGTGACTAGAGCGTATGAAGCCCTTGTCGAGCAGCTCCTGTAGTTGCTCCTAAAGTTCCTTCAGTTCTGCTGGAGCCATGCGGTAGGGTGCTTTGGAGATGGAATTTGTATCGGGGACGAGTTCTATCTCAAATTCAATCTCTCTGTCTGGTGCTAGGCCCGGTAACTCCTCAGGAAAGACTGCTGGGTAGTCACATACAATTCGGACCTCTTCTAGCTTTTGGTCCTTGTCCTGACTGGTACTGACTACATGTGCTAGGAAGCCTGTACATCCTAAATCCAGTAACTTTTGTGCTTTCAGAGCTGAGAGAAACTTCTTGGCCTCTCTCTTTGGTTCTCCGATGTACCCAAACTGCACTCATGCTTCAGGTTGGAATACAACTTTCTATTTACGGCACTCTATGGAGGCACCGTACTTGATCAGAAAGTCCATTCCCAAGATGACATCGAAGTCAACCATATCTAGCACTATCAGATCACTAAAAAGCTCTCTGTCTGCTATAATGACTGGCACTGCTCGGAGCCAGTGCGTGGATGCCATAACTTCTTCTAAAGGTAGTGTTGTTAAAAATTGACCACTGAGTACCTCTGGAGATATTGCAAACTTTTCGACAAATGCCCTGGATATATAAGAGTGGGTTGCCCCAGTATCGAATAAAACAGTTGCACTTTGCTATAAGATACTGATCTGACCTGTAACAACTGTCGAGGCATTCGCTACGTCCTCTCTAGTGAGTGAGTAGATCCTCGCGTTCGTTGTGGCTGAGGGGGCTTCTAATCTGCCTTGGCTGATGTGCGGACCATCTAAAGCAGCTTGCATCCAGTACAACTGCGCTAGTTTGTATCCGTACTGAATCGGCTGTGGTGGAGGAAAGCTGGTCTTGTTCGGGCATTGTTTAGCCATATGCCCTTCCTGGCCACATTCGAAGCATCCTCGTGTGCCCTTGCGACAAACTCCTGGGTGGAATTTACCACAAGTAGAACACTTGGGATAACTAGGCTGTTTATTAGCTGGTCCTCCTTTTGGGTAACTCCCTGGCTTACGTTTGTGGCTGGAGTTCCCTTTCCAGTTAGACTTGTGGCCCTGGTGCTTCTGAGTACCTGAGCCTCCTTGGCCTTTGGACTCTGAGAAGGCTTACTTCTGCTGCTTGATGCTGTTCTGGTAATGCTCGGTGATCAGAGCACTACTTACCAGTTCTTCAGTGGTTTGCGGCCTATGAACGCCGCTGGCCACGTTCATTGTTATTTTCGGCCTTAGCATTTTGAGCATCAACCGGACTCATTCTCTTTCAATGCGGACTAGTTCGGGGTATAGACGAGCCAGTCTATTGAATTTCTTCACGGCCTCCTCAACTGAAAGGTTGCCCTGACGAAATTCAGTGAACTCGTCATAGTGGCGTTTTGTGACCCGCATGTGAAAGAACTCCTCAAAGAATTCCCTTTCGAAGTCGGCCCATGTCATCTAGTTCACTGGGCGCTTCGCTTTAATCCTCTCCCACCATATACGTGAGTCTCCTGTCAGGCTGAAGGAGGCACATTTCATCTTTTCATGCTCTGGCCAATCTAGGAGCTCCATCGTACTCTCTAGTGTTTTGAACCAGGCTTGGGCATCCCATGGTTCACTGGTGCCCGAGAAGTTCTCTTGCTTGATTTTCTGCCACTGGATCATATAGGCTTCTCTTCTTGCCCCCGCTACTGGGGCTACTGGAGTTGTAGGTTGGACTGGTGGAACCTCTGTAATTACTGGGGTTGCTATGTTAGGTTCCGGGGTGGCAATGGGAGTGTTCTACTGATTAGTCCTTAGGGTGGCTATCTCTTGTTGCTGTTCAGCTAGTTGCTTCTGTAACTAAGCCACTACCTCTATAAGGTCTGGGGGAGGCACTGAGTTGTCTGCCTCATGCTGGGGCTCATTAGCTGGTGCCCTTCTAGCTGAGCATCCTCGTACCATTTCCAAGAGAAGTAGAGGACATACAATCATGTTTACATAACTACTACTATTATGTTAGATGCTATCATATATAAACATACTTTAGTTATCTATAAACATGGAAGTAAGAAACATAAATAAGGTGAGAGGTATTCTTACTTGGAAGCTGCAGGTTCATTAATGCTGATGTGTGTGTGGAGGAAGTATGGAACTTGCTCTGATACCACTCTGTAACGACCCGCCTTCTACTGACTAAGCTGTAAGGCCGGGGGTTATATTGTGCTAAACTGAACTATAAGGTGCGGAAAGCTGTACTAATTTAAATCTCACTCTGCTAATGACCAATAAACTCTATAACTGGTGTTCAGAATATCTTGTCATTATTGTACATACACTACAGAATGGGACCTAAACTCTCCATATGGTCAAGAGACTAAAATTAGATATTCCCAGCCGAAATCAGGCTTCTCCAATCGATTGAGGTCGGAACTCAATCGATTGGAACATATCGATCGATCCATTGATCGATTCAACGTGCTACTGTGCACGGGAGAACTTTCTGAATCGATAGGCCGATCGATCCAGTCTGACCAATCGATCCAATGATCGATTCAACAGCTCTCTGTTCGTGGGAATTACTTCCCGATCGATCGGCTGATCGATCCATGGCCAATCGATCAGCTGATAGATTCATCAACTCACTGTACGCGAAAGTCGCGTCTCAATGGATCGACTGGTCGATTGAGGGCTCCTCAATCGATCAGCTGATCGACTCAATAGCGTTATGTACGCGGGGACTTCTTCCAATCGATCAGTTGATCGATTGAGGACTCCTCAATCGATCGGCTGATCGATCGGGTTTCTGATTTTGCAGAAATTCCATCCGAATTCATACAGAACTTTCAGAAAACCACTAAAAGCATAAACATTACTACTAGGCATAACATTACTCACATTTTACTATCCATTATTGAGATAATTAGCAGTCTAAGCATAACATAGTGCCTACCTTCACAATCCATGATACTTAGCATCCTAAAAGTGCAGAAAGGTAACAAGATTAAAAATACTAAATCTTTAGATGGGCTAATCCCCAAGAGTCTTTATTCCAAGTTCCTTCTCACCCACACATCTTGTCGCATTGCCCTCCAGCCTCCGCTAATCCATCTTCCCTTTACCTTTATCTGCAGTATAAGGAAAATGAAACTATAAGCTTGGGAGCTTAGTAAGAACCATCTACCTCACAAAACATGCATTCGAAGAAATCATGCTTTCAAAAGATGCTATTTGAAATACATGCTGGTGATCATGCTGAAAATGCTAAAACATGGCATATGGACATACAAGACATGGCAATCAAAGACTAAACATAAAGCTATTTGTTATATCAATAAGAAAACTAAACTGAAGCTGAGCTGTATTCACATATCTGGTTTGTGAAGTTTGAAAACTAATTTCATAAATAGATAAAAAAAATAATCATGCTGCTGATGGGCCCGGCAATTGTACTTGCTATGCACGCATCCCTAACTAGACCCGAGGTAGCTAGTCCCGAATCTAGTAGGGTTTAATAGGTTATCTAAACCTAGGAACGACTATGGGAGCCCAACCCAAGGACAACTGATAGTCCAGTACAGTGGCATTGATAAAAGTAAAATACTGTTCATAAACTGATTTATCTTATCTTGCTCTTACTAGGTTATCTGAACCTAGAGCTAGGTTATCTAAACCTAGAGGCGACTATGGGAGCCCACCCATTGGACCGTAGTCCTATACAAACTAAAGCAAGACTAAACATGCTATTTAAAATGCTTCTATGGCATTTAACTGAGCTATTAAAATGCCTACTGTATCATATAGCTGCACGAGTCATTTTATCGAGCACTTGGTGTGCTCTAATTCTCCTCAACTTAATAATCATGCCTGTGGCAGAACTAAAAGCATAAAAACACACGATTAACTACTTATACTATAGGTGAGGGGTTACTTACTTCCTGCGCTAAGTTTTCTTACAATCCGATCGCTAGGTTTCCGGAGAAGAAGATCACTTCGGCGATCCTCTTACGTCTACACATTCTTCTCGCGGAGGGGAGCGTCCTCGTGTCGGAGTTGTCATCGGAAGGTGCTCCTATGACCCTAGGGATGGAACCCTAGCTCTCTTGAGGTTGACGTGCCGAGAAGGTGCGGGAGAAGGGAGAGGGCGGTGTGTGAGGGTGAAGGAAAGTTGTCGATCAAATAATAAATCCCCACTTAAATTCCCTATTTATATTAAGTGATTAATACGCTCCAACTCAATCATAAATATAATTTCTCTCCTCTTCTTTCAGCACACCCCTGCTGGGGCCCCTTGGTTACTAAAGTCATCTATAAACCGTAGGGTCTAATAGGTCTCAGGTTCAATTCCCGCTTAGGGTATTTTATATTTTTATTTAATTTTGCTTCTTCTGCTACTCCAAAAATTTCATAAAAATATTCTAAAATTCCAGAATAATAATAGAATATTTATAAAATTAATTTCAGAATTTTCGGGTGATATAATCCCCCATACCTTATAAAAAAGTTCGTCCTCGAACTTAAAATAACTCTGGGTACTTCTGTCTCATACTAGCTTATGTCTCCCACGTTGCCTCTTCTGCGGTATGATTTTGCCAAATGACTTTTACTAATGGTACTTCCTTGTTCCGTAATTTCTTAACTACTCGGTCTACTATCTGAATTGGCCGACTATCATAGCTGAGGTCTTCGTGGACTTGTACCAACTGGGGCTCAATCACCTGGGTGGCATCTGGGATATGCTTCTTCAGCATAGAGACATGAAATACATTATGGATAACTGACATCTCCTGGGGTAGCTCTAGCTCATATGCTACTTTGCCAACTCTTTTGGTGATAAGGTATGGTCTCACATATCTGGGACTTAATTTTCCCTTCTTCCCAAAACGTATTACTCCCTTCATGGGAGCTACTCGGAGGAATACTGTATCCCCAACTGCAAACTCTAAGGGTTGGCACCGTGTATCAGCATAGCTTTTCTGGCGGCTCTGAGCTGTCTCTATTCTCTGGCGGATCTGCTGTATAGCTGCTGTGGTATATGCTACTAAATCTGTCTGAAGTTCTAGTTCTTTCTGTTCACCACTTTCATACCAACAGATTGGAGATCTACACCTCCGCCCATAGAGAGCCTCGTAGGGTGCCATGCCGATAGTGGCCTGATAGCTATTGTTGTATGTAAATTCTGCTAAACTCAGATATTTGCACCAACTTCCCATGAAGTCTAGGGCACACGCTCGGAGCATATCTTCGAGTACCTGATTTACTCGCTCTGTCTGACCATCTGTCTAAGGATGGAAAGTTGTGCTAAATTTTAACCTGGTGCCCAATGCTGACTGTACACACTCCCAGAAGTGTGACGTGAATCTACTGTCTCTGTCTGAAATAATGGTCCGTGGGACTCCATGCAGTCTGACAATCTCCTTGAGATTCTACTAAGCTAGCTACTCCATGGAGTAGGATATCCTGATAGCTAAGAAGTGGGCTGATTTAATCAATCTGTCGACTATTACCCAGATGGCATCAAAACCATTCATGGTTTTGGGCAGTCTCACTATGAAATCCATGGAAATATCCTCCCACTTCCATTTTGGGATATGAATAGGCTGTAAAACTCCTCCTGGTCTCTGGTGTTCTGCCTTGACCCTCTGACAGGTCAGGCAGGTACTAACATATCTAGCGATGTCTCTTTTCATCTCAGGCCACCAAAAATGGCTCCTTAGATTTTGGTACATCTTGGTGGAACCAGGATGCATCGCATAAGGAGTCCTGTGAGCCTCGTCTAGGATTTTCCTCCGTAGTTCTTCCTGATCCGGAACGCACAGTCTGTCACCAAAATACAGTACCCCACTATCAGATACTCTGAACTCTCTACTTTCTGATTCTGATAACCCTTGCTTGATTTTCTGAATTTTAGGGTCCTGATCCTGAGCTGTTTGATGTCACCAAGTAGGGTAGATGCTAATGTCATAGTAGAGAGCGCAACTATAAGTTCGAGACCGAAATCTGTAATCTCCTTTTGTAGGGGCGGTAACATGGCTGCTAGGGATAGTAAGGTGGCACTGGACTTCCTGCTGAGTGCGTCTGCCACCTTATTGGCTTTTCTTGGGTGGTAGAGGATGTCTATGTCATAGTCTTTGACCAGTTCGAGCCATCTGCGTTGTCGCATATTCAGATCCTTCTGAGTGAAGAAGTACTTCAGACTCTGATGATCTATATACACTCTGCACTGAGCTCCATACAAGTAATGTCTCCAAATTTTGAGGGCGAAGACTACTGCTGCAAGCTCAAGGTCATGAGTAGGGTAGTTCCTCTCATAATCCTTGAGTTGTCTGGAGGCATAGGCAATCACCCTGTCATTTTGCATCAGTACTGCTCCTAGTCCCAATTTAAAGGCATCACTATAAATATCAAAGCTATCTGTGTTTTCTGGTAGAGTCATAATGGGAGCACTGGCCAATCTTCTTTTTAGCTCTATGAAGTTGTTCTCACAGTCCTCTGTCCACTGAAATTTTCTGTTCTTCTTGGTGAGAGCTGTCAGTGGGGAGGCTATCCTGGAGAAATCCTCTACAAATTTTCTGTAATAGCCTGCTAGTCCCAGAAAGCTTCTGATTTCACTAGCGTTCCTAGGTGTTTTCTAGTTACTCACAGCCTCTATCTTACTGGGTCTACCATGACACCATCCTTGGAGATGATGTGACCCAGAAAGGATACATGATCGAGCCAGAATTCACATTTCATGAACTTGGCGTACAGCTGGTTCTACTGAAGGGTCTACAGTACTATCTTCAGGTGCTCTGCGTGTTCCTCCTGAGTTCCGGAATAGATAAGAATGTCGTCGATGAACACGATAACAAACTTATCTAAGTATCCTCTGAATACTCTGTTCATGAAGTCCATGAAAGTAGCTGGTGCATTCGTCACGCCAAAGGGTATGACTATGAACTCATAATGTCCGTATCTGGTCTTGAAAGATGTCTTGGGTATATCACCTTCTTTAACTCTCACCTGGTGATATCCCGATCTGAGGTCTATTTTAGAGAACACTGCTGCTCCCTTTAGCTGATCAAACAGGTCATCTATCCTGGGAAGAGAATACCTGTTCTTAATCGTGACCTGGTTTAGTACCCGGTAGTCTATACACAGGAACATGCTCCCGTCCTTCTTCTTCACGAACAATACAAGCGCTCCCTATGGTGAGTGACTAGAGAGTATGAAGCCCTTGTCGAGCAGCTTCTGTAGTTGCTCCTAAAGTTCCTTCAGTTCTGCTGGAGCCATGCGGTAGGGTGCTTTGGAGATGGAATTTGTACCGGGGACGAGTTCTATCTCAAATTCAATCTCTCTGTCTGGTGCTAGGCCCGGTAACTCCTCAGGGAAGACTGCTGGGTAGTCACATACAACTCGGACCTCTTCTAGCTTTTGGTCCTTGTCCTGACTGGTACTGACTACATGTGCTAGGAACCATGTACATCCTGAATCCAGTAACTTTTGTGCTTTCAGAGCTGAGAGAAACTTCTTGGCCTCTCTCTTTGGTTCTCCGATGTACCCAAACTGCACTCCTGCTTCAGGTTGGAATAGAACTTTCTGTTTACGGCACTCTATGGAGGCACCGTACTTGATCAGAAAGTTCATTCCCAAGATGACATCGTAGTCAGCCATATCTAGCACTATCAGATCACCAAAAAGCTCTCTGTCTGCTATAATGACTGACACTGCTCGGAGCCAGTGCGTGGATGCCATAACTTCTCCTGAAGGTAGTGTTGTTAAAAACTGACCACTGAGTACCTCTGGAGATATTGCTAACTTTTCGGCAAATGCCCTGGATATATAAGAGTGGTTGCCCTAGTATCGAATAAAACAGTTGCACTTTGCTGTAAGATACTGATCTGACATGTAACAACTGTCGAGGCATTCGCTACGTCCTCTCTGGTGAGTGAGTAGATCCTCGCGTTCGTTGTGGCTGAGGGGGCTTCTAGTCTGCCTTGGCTGATGTGTGGACCATCTAAAGCAGCTTGCATCCAGTGCAACTGCGCTGGTTTGTCTCCGTACTAAATCAGCTGTGGTGGAGGAAAGCTGGTCTTGTTCGGGCATTGTTTAGTCATATGCCCTTCCTGGCCACATTCGAAGCATCCTCTTGTGCCCTTGCGACAAACTCCTGGGTGGAATTTACCACAAGTAGAACACTTAGGATAACTAGGCTGTTTATTAGCTGGTCCTCCTTTTGGGTAACTCCCTGGCTTACGTTTGTGGCTGGAGTTCCCTTTCCAGTTAGACTTGTGGCCCTGGTGCTTCTGAGTACCTGAGCCTCCTTGGCCTTTGGACTCTGAGAAGGCTTACTTCTGCTGCTTGATGCTGTTCTGGTAATGCTCGGTGATCAGAGCACTACTTACCAGTTCTTCAGTGGTTGCGGCCTATGAACGCCGCTGGCCACGTTCATTACTATTTCCGGCCTTAGCATTTTGAGCATCAACCGGACTCATTCTCTTTCAGTGCTGACTAATTCGGGGTATAGACGAGCCAGTCTGTTGAATTTCTTCACAGCCTCCTCAACTGAAAGGTTGCCCTGACGAAATTCAATGAATTCTTCGTAGTGGCGGTTTGTGACCCGCATGTGAAAGAACTCCTCAAAGAATTCCCTTTCGAAGTCGGCCCATGTCATCTAGTTCACTGGGCGCTTCGCTTTAATCCTCTCCCACCATATATGTGCGTCTCCTGTCAGGCAGAAGGAGGCACATTTCACCTTTTCATGCTCTGGCCAGTCTAGGAGCTCCATCGTACTCTCTAGTGTTTTGAACCAGGCTTGGGCATCCCATGGTTCACTGGAGCCCGAGAAGTTCTCTGGCTTGATTTTCTACCACTGGATCAGATAGGCTTCTCTTCTTGCCCCCGCTACTGGGGCTACTGGAGTTGTAGGTTGGACTGGTGGAACCTCTGTAATTACTGGGGTTGCTATGTTAGGTTCCGGGGTGGCAATGGGAGTGTTCTACTGATTAGTCCTTAGGGTGGCTATCTCTTGCTGCTGTTCAGCTAGTTGCTTATGTAACTAAGCCACTACCTCTATAAGGTCTGGGGGAGGCACTGAGTTGTCTGCCTCATGCTGGGGCTCAGTAGCTGGTGCCCTTCTAGCTGAGCGTCCTCGTACTATTTCCTAGAGAAGTAGAGGACATGCAATCATGTTTACATAACTACTACTATTATGTTAGATGCTATCATATATAAACATACTTTAGTTATCTATAAACATGGAAGTAAGAAACATAAATAAGGTGAGAGGTATTCTTACTTGGAAGCTGCAGGTTCAATGTTGATGTGTGTATGGAGGAAGTATGGAACTTGCTCTGATACCACTCTGTAACGACCCGCCTTCTACTGACTACGCTGTAAGGCCGGGGGTTACATTGTGCTAAACTGAACTATAAGGTGCGGAAAGCTGTATTAATTAAAATCTCACTCTGCTAATGACCAATAAACTCTATAACTGGTGTTCAGAATATCTTGTCATTATTGTGCATACACTAAAGAATGGGACCTAAACTCTCCATATGGTCAAGAGACTGAAATCAGATATTCCCAGCCGAAATTAGGCTTCTCCAATCGATTGAGGTCGGAACTCAATCGATTGGAACATATCGATCGATCCACTGATCGATTCAACGTGCTACTGTGCACGGGAGAACTTTCTAAATCGATAGGCAGATCGATCCAGTCTGACCAATCGATCCAATGATCGATTCAACAGCTCTCTGTTCGTGGGAATTACTTCCCGATCGATCGGCTGATCGATCCATGGCCAATCGATCAGCTGATCGATTCATCAACTCATTGTACGCGGAAGTCACGTCTCAATGGATCGACTGGTCGATTGAGGGCTCCTCAATCAATCAGCTGATCGACTCAATAGCGTTCTGTACGCGGGGACTTCTTCCAATCGATCAGTTGATCGATTGAGGACTCCTCAATCGATCGGCTGATCGATCAGGTTTCTGATTTTGTAGAAATTCCATCCGAATTCATACAGAACTTTCAAAAAACCACTAAAAGCATAAACATTACTCACATTTTACTATCCATTATCGAGATAATTAGCAGTCTAAGCATAACATAGTGCCTACCTTCACAATCCATGATACTTAGCATCCTAAAAGTGCAGAAAGGTAACAAGATTAGAAATACTAAATCTTTAGATGGGCTAATCCCCAAGAGTCTTTATTCCAAGTTCCTTCTGACCCACACATCTTGTCGCATTGCCCTACAGCCTCCGCTAATCCATCTTCCCTTTACCTTTATCTACAGTATAAGGAAAATGAAACTATAAGCTTGGGAGCTTAGTAAGAACCATCTACCTCACAAAACATGCATTCGAAGAAATCATGCTTTCAAAAGATGCTATTTGAAATATATGCTGGTGATCATGCTGAAAATGCTAAAACATGGCATATGAACATACAAGACATGGCAATCAAAGACTGAACATAAAGCTATTTGTTATATCAATAAGAAAACTAAACTGAAGCTGAGCTGTATTCACATATCTGGTTTGTGAAGTTTGAAAACTATTTTCATAAATAGATAAAAATAATAATCATGCTGCTGATGGGCCCGGCAAATGTACTTGCTATGCGCGCATTCCTAACTAGACCTGAGGTAGCTAGTCCCGAATCTAGTAGGGTTTACTAGGTTATCTAAACCTAGGGACGACTATGGGAGCCCAACCCAAGGACAACTGAGAGTCCAGTACAGTGGCACTGATAAAAGTAAAATACTGTTCATAAACTGATTTATCTTATCTTGCTCTTACTAGGTTATCTGAACCTAGAGCTAGGTTATCTAAACCTAGAGGCGACTATGGGAGCCCACCCATTGGACCGTAGTCCTATACAAACTAAAGCAAGACTAAACATACTATTTAAAATGCTTCTATGGCATCTAACTGAGCTATTAAAATGCCTACTGTATCATATAGCTGCACGAGTCATTTTATCGAGCACTTGGTGTGCTCTAATTCTCCTCAACTTAATAATCATGCCTATGGCTGAACTAAAAGCATAAAAACACACGATTAACTACTTATACTATAGGTGAGGGGTTACTTACTTCCTGCGCTAAGTTTTCTTACAATCCGATCGCTAGGTTTCCGGAGAAGAAGATCTCTTCGGCGATCCTCTTACGTCTACACGTTCTTTTCGCGGAGGGGAGCGTCCTCGTGTCGGAGTTGTCGTCGGAAGGTGCTCCTATGACCCTAGGGATGGAACCCTAGCTCTCTTGAGGTTGACGTGCCGAGAAGGTGCGGGAGAAGGGAGAGGGCGGTGTGTGAGGGTGAGGGAAAGTTGTCGATCAAATAATAAATCCCCACTTAAATTCCCTATTTATATTAAGTGATTAATACGCCCCAACTCAATCATAAATATAATTTCTCTCCTCTTATTTCAGCACACCCCTGCTGGGGCCTCTTGTTTATTAAATTCATCTATAAACCGTAGGGTCTAATAGGTCTTGGGTTCAATTCCCGCTTAGGCTATTTTATATTTTTATTTAATTTTGCTACTTCTGCTACTCCAAAAATTTCATAAAAATATTCTAAAATTCTAGAAAAAATATTAGAATATTTCTAAAATTAATTTGAGAATTTTCGAGCGCTACACTCTTCCATTCTTTAAACTCGACATCATGTCTAACCTATTGAAGAATCTTCAAAATGGAAGTGGTGGTTCAAGTCGAGAAAAGGAACCGTCAAAGGAGAAGGGAAAGGAGAAAGTCGTAAAGGGCACAGGCAAACGGAGAGCACGCGATGAAGGTAACTATAATGAATTCAATATTCTTTTTAGAAATGAGGATCATAAATTTAAATTTGATATTCTTGGCACAAGGAGGGTTGTGTGTACACAATACATGGACCCAACTATTTTAAATGTTTTAGGAATTAGAGATGATGTAGATTGGATGATTAGTTCTCTAGATTGGTATGATATCATGTACACACATCTTCCTACATACCCTCAAATTATATTTGAATTTTTACGTTACTATGTTAATGAAGATGATTATATTGGCAAGATTACTTTTAGATTAATGAATCAAGAATTTCAGTGGACATTTAGTGATTTCAATAGTTGTTTTGGTTTGTCTACCGACGAGTTCATAGGTTTGACCCTAAATTTAATTGGAATAATTTTTGGAATCAAATCACCGGATTGGAGCATCCTTATGAGCCTTCTAGAGCTAAAGCTTCCCATATGCAAAACCCCATCTTTAAATACTTACATCGAGTTATCAGTAAAACTATTTTTGGTAAAGGAGAAAGTGATGGAGTTGTTAGGAAAGTGGAACTTTATGCTCTATGGGCTATGTTACATAAGGTTGACTTTGATTCCAATTTCCATTTTTTTGCAAAACCTAGTGAGAGTCGGGAAAGCATCCTCGGGATTGATTGTATTTGGTGGATTGATTACCCAAATTGCTATAAACTTGGGTTGTGATCTAGATGAGTTAGAAATCATTTATGGCAATGACATGATCGATATCGATACATGTCTTTCTATGAAAATGATTTGCCGGGATAAGAATGGTTTTGCCTTTCCTAAGAAGGATGGGTTTCCACTACCACTTCCTTATCCCGAGTGGATCTCTGCTCGCAACCCTGCTAATTGGGTGACAACTGATGTCGATCCTGAGAATGTCCCTTCCTTGTTCGGAGACACTGAGCCCCACCCTGAGCCCTTGACATCCGGACACTCGCAGCCATCCGGACATCCGGAACCTGCTAGACACTCTTTCTCCTATGGTATGGGTCACTCTAGATTTGATTTTTCTGATTTTTGCGCCTCTCTAGACTCGTTGCATGAGAAGTAAGAGGCCCAACGAGTAATGTTGGAGGGCCACTTCAGCTTGTCGGATGACCAGTATAGAGAGGTGCAAGATTATTTTCAGTTCACGAGGAACTTTCAGGGCCAGGTGGCTAAATTTGTCTAGGATTATGATATGGATCAAGTTAGAATGAGAGAGTTCATGGAGGGCATGAATGTTACGCGTTAACAAGTTGATTCCCTCTATGAGTATCATAGGATCTTGAGTGAGACTCCTGGTTTTCCGAGCTTTCCTATTGGTCGACCGCGTAGACCTCCATTTCCCCGACCTCTGTTTACTCGTCCTCCTCCACCACCTCCACCATATTGATTTCATCGAGATGATGAAAAGTTTAAGTCTGGGGGTGAGGCTGTTTGCAACTTGAAAATTTCTGCATTTTTGTTTTCAAATTTATGTATTTTACATTTTCAGTCTTGCATTTTCTTTGCTTTGCTTGCTATATTTGTTTTTGACTGTCACTTGACTGCCCTTTAAAACATTTTAGCACACTGAGAACATCATTCCTTGCTACTGCTGACTTGTTTAAGAGCAAAATTGTTAGCACATTTATATCTTGATTCATGATATTATTGGTATAATGCTAGTATGTCTAGTGCACCTCTTTTCTCTATCTTAAGTAGCATGATATGAGCTAAGTATTGTACAGGGACAAATTTAAGTTTTGGCTTAACCTTAAGGATCTTACTTTCACTTTACTTGAACTTGAATGGTTGATATTATTGAAATAGTCATGATTCATCTTATTTGTTATTACTTAGTTCCTATGGTGATTTCTCAAACTACATTTTGGTTACTAGATGATGCTCGAATCATGTAAGCTCATTTGGAAAAATCAAATATTCCAATATCTGTACTTATGTGCATTTATGTTTAAGTATTACACCTTGTAATCACTTAGAAAAAAACATAAATAAAGGATATAAAAAATAGTTATTGTGAATGGAAACTAGCAAGTTACCCCTTTGAGACCGAGTTAGGTTACTGGGGAAATGACTACTAGGGAAAGCAAGTTACTCTTGATATCGAGAAGGGTGGATTGAGAAACATGAACCAAGTGTGTGGCAGGTAAGTGTCTATCGCTGGGAACATTAGGAACTCGATTGGATGACGACTTGACTAAGACAAAGATTAAAACTTGAAGAGTTTGGATCACTTATTGCACTATGCACACGAGACATATGCTTAGGCCATACTTGAATCATTCCCACGTTCATGCTCACCAATGAAACTTGTAGATAGGATTAGGAAAGTGCACCAGGGATTATGATGCATTATAGAACACATGAGTTTAGATTGCGGCATTTTGCTTGAGGACAAACAAAAGTTTAAGTTTAGAGGTGTGATGTGCGTAGATTATATACACTTGTTTAGCATGTTTTAACGCACATTTATATATTTTATGCATGCTTTGTCTATACACTTTCATACTCTTTGACTTACTTTTAGCATAAATACTTTTCTTTGTTCGGAGATCTACTCTTGTGTATTTTCTGTCTTCAGGAGTCGAATTTGGAAAAAAAATGATGTTCGTGGCTGATCTAGGCAACAAGCAAAGGAAGATAACATTGGTCATGTGAGTCACATGGTCGTGTCAAAGGAGCAAGGAGGAAAATGACCTTGGTCGTGTGGAGTAGACCGACCATGTAACTTCACCAGAGAAGGAGAATGACACGGCCGTGTCATCCCAGCAAGCACAACCAAAACTTGGTCGTGTAGATTTACATAGCCCAACCAACTTCTCCACATGGACGTTCAACATTTCCAAAGAAGAGGCAAGCCCAGGTCATGTGTGTCACACGACCGTGTGAGGTTTCTAGAGGCAAAGATTGGCACGGTCGTGTGTGCCACATGGACATGTGAGCCAGCCAGAGTTAGAGAGTTACATGGTTATGTGAAGGTCACATGACCATGTGACCTTGGTCGAGGGCAGAGCAGCTGGGGCCATGTGGATTGGCACGACCGTGGCATGGATCGTGTGGTGCTCGTGCCCTGCACTATATAAGGAGCTTCTTCCTCTTTTCAAAGGGAGAGGGCTCTCCCTTTTGGGGAGATCAAGTTTAGGGCCAATCTCCAGCCATGATCCAGTGTTCTTAAGCCGTTTCCATCTCAGATTCAACTCCAGAAGCAAGAGATTGGTTCCGAATATCACTCATCGTCGTTAGATAGGCATTTCTATTCTCTTCTCTCGATTTAGATTGAAATGTTTGTTATCTCTTTATCTTTGAATCTGTACATTATGGAGTAGATTCATTGTTCTTAGACTAAGGGAGTATTTGTGGTGTGATTTGATGTAAGAATTTCATGGATATGCCAATTTCCTATATCAATGATGTTGTTATGTTTGGTATATATTTGATCTTGTGTGGATTGTTGTGTTTGGATCTGATTTCCATGCTTGATTGGATGTTTGTGCTACTTGTGGATCTCGTAGAGGGATTCCCTAGATCGTATGACCGAGGGGTGCTAGTGACAGACTGCCCCACTAACGGACATCTAGGGAATCACCTTGAAGGGTGAAGCTAGTCTTACAAGGAGGTGGATTGGTTGAGTGCATTTATTCCCTATGCCTTTATGTGGATTGAATGGTGATGTGCTTCTATGTTGTATAACCGAGGGGCGTTAGTGACAAGTAGCTCCGTTAACGGACTTCATGGAGACCATAACTATCAAATTACTAGAGGTATAGATAAAAGTTCCTTACCGGTTGACTTCTGCAGGAGGAAACCGGCAACTTCCTGCAATGCATGACAATTGAGGTTAAGAATTGGTATATCACCTTACATTGATAAATATCATAATGAAATCGGACTCCTAGAACTCTCATGAAAACCAAGTTCTTACATTTGCTTTTTTATTTCTATTTCTAGTTGCTACTTAGTATATTCACTTCCTTTGTCGATTGTTTAGCTAATTCATTATGAGACATCTCTAGTGCTTATAATCAATCCCTATGGATTCGATATCTTTTAATTACTTACGACAAAACCGTGTACTTGCGGTTGAGTTGACACTAATAAAGATAATTAGAAGATGCTAGGTTAAGGGGGAGCAAGGGCCTTGAAAGTGTGTTCAATTTAATATGTCCAAACCCTAGTATAATTTAAGGGGGATTGTTAATTTAAAGGAGAGAAAGGGTTCAATTATTTTGAAAATATGTTGAAACATTGATATAAAAAAATTACAACTAACAAAAGTTTTTGAAAATTTTTGAAAAAAATTTTCCCACTTTGAAAATCTTTCTTAGAAAATTTTTCTTGAAAATTATTTTGAAAAATATTTTTACTTTATTCTAAAATATATTTTGACAATATTTTTAAAATTAATTTGTTGAATTTCTTTGAAACATCGATTTGAAAAAAACTCTTCTAAAATTTGTCTAAAAATATATAACTTGCTTTGTTGAATCTTGTTTGAAAAATATGAAATGTTTCAAAACTAATTTTATTCCCTTTGAAAATGCTTTTCAGAATTATTGCAAAATTTCAAAATTTGAAAATCTAAAGAAACTAAACTTTTAAAAAAAATACAAAATTACTTTGAAAATGGATAACCTAATAAGTATTTTTGAAAACTACTTTAAACCAACTTTGAAAGATGTTTTTGACCATCTTGGAAAGGTTTCATTCTTGTAAAACTTATTTTCAATTTTCCTTAAAACTTTTCATGTTTCAAGTATCTTAAAAATATTTTCTAAGTTCAAATTCTTGCCTAAAGTATTTTGAACAATTAATATTCTTTAAATTCCCCCGATAATCCTAAAATTTCTTTGTTGCTAAACATTCATTATCTTTTTACTTAGTAGGTATTTACTCATACTTTTTGATGAATGTCAAAGGAGGAGAGTTAGGGTTTAAGTTAGAAAACAAAGAAAAATTAAAAACAACTTAACCCTCAAAATGATCAAGAGAACAAAACCAATTGTCTCAATTCATGTTTCTCTTAATCATTTCTTGTGCTTGCTTTGCATATTTTTTTCTAACTTAATACAGGTTGTCATTACATTGAAAAGGAGGAGATTGTTGATGTAGTTTTCACTAACAGTCTAATTAAAGTTTTGATGAATGACAAAGTAAGTTAAGTTAGGTATAGTTGTGATCTAACCACTTTACCAAGTGTGTAGGAGTTAACTAGATAGGTCAACGGACCAACCAGATATCTTGTGCGAAGTCTAGATAGGTCGACGGGCCGACCGGATATCTAGTACAAAGTCCAGATAGGTCAACGGGCCCATCGGATATCTGGCAAGAAGTCTAAATAGGTCAATGAACCGATCGAATATCTGGCAAGAAGTCCCGATAGGTCATTGGGCTGACCGGATATCTAGCAGAAAATTTAGTTGGGTCTGCATACCAGACAACTAGTAAACTGGTAAGTAAAGGTAAGTCACTAGTGGAGAGTGACTAAGTGATGAGAAGGCGTCCCGGTTGAGGGGACAGTAGGCGTCGATCCAGATTAGGTCCATTTCGGATCACTAATCTGAGATCTTGACTAGTTTCGGGTCTTGGGAGAACAGGAACTACTTACCACTCATTATTATAATTGTGCTAATTTTATTTTGCATGATAGATATTTTAGTTTTGGACTAGCATCTTTTTACAGGACAAAAGAGCAAAAAGCCTTCGGATGAATGGCACCTTCAAGGCTGATGGAAAGTGCCTTCACACTATTCATGGAAGGTGCCTTCAAAGGCTTTGAAAAATGCCTTCCGCAGGATGAACTTTAGACGTCGTCACGGATAAGAACTGGGACGATCGGGATCAGATTTCTCGGGCTGAAGGTGCCTTCAATGGCTATGGAAGGAGCCTTCCAAGCTCTTTATAAGGATGTTCTCCCAAAGCTTCATATACAACACTCATACGAGCTTCTACGTATCCAAATGACTTTTTGACTACTCTAGGCTCCTTCTGCTGCCCTGCTATGACTCTGGTACACTCGATTATCGCCGAGAAGCCAACCAAACACCGAGCGTGAACCGACCGACTTCAGACATAGTTTGGTAACGTTTGTTAATTGCACTTAAATTATACAATCAGAAAGTGTAGTCTGTTACACTTCTTCGATCTCCTTTCTGTACTCGCTTTCCTCTTCTGGAGGTATTGGAAGAGTCTTTTAGTAGATTACCCATCGATATGTCCATGAGACTTGGGTCTTGGAGTAGGAGTTGTCGAAGGCTCTAAACCAAGTAAATCGCTTGTATTCTCTTTATGATTTTCCATTTTCTTATTTCTTTTTTCGTTGTGCATACTCATTTATTTTAAAACGATAAAACAAGATTTTTGAAAATCATGTGATTCACCCCCCCCCCCCCTCACGTGTGACTTAATCTAACAATAGCAACCTTAGCAGTCGGTACAGCTGTTAGCCAATCATGTTAGCCACCTATAATCTGCCTCCAAACATGTGTATGAAGAGGAAATTCATTATGCTAACTATGCTTATTTCAGAGCCTAAACAGCTAGGAAAACCTCAATCATTTACTCTATCGGATGTTCCTAGTCAGCGCAACAAGTTCAAGGATATTGAAAAAAACATTACCTATGGCAAACAAGTATATCTACTTGCATGTTGTTAGATTGATGGATGAATTGGAGGGCATATAAATTGAGTTTGAGGATACTATGTTTGGATGTTCTAAAAGTATACGATTGCTAGGAGAAGATCTCTTGTGCTTTATGGAGATGAGAGAGATAGGTGCTAGATAAATTTTTATTTACATGGGGTATGTTATGTCTAACTTACAATGTTTGTTTGCATTTTTAATATTTTATTTGGAACTTATCCATACCTTGAAACATTTCTGACAGAGTTATATAATATTTGAGTGCAATCACCTCTATAAATATTTGAGGGATGAAGACAGGGTTGATTATGTTTCATTTGTGGATTCCGGCCACATACCTACATGCCCACTTGGAAAAGATAGTCGTGACTTATCACAACATATTGCTGACCAGTTGGAAGCAGTGTGTAGAGATAGCATTTGCCTCATCCCATATAACACTGGGTAAGATTTTTGTTATTTATCGATTCTTACTACATACTAGTCAAGGTTATATTTTTATTTTTGCAGGTACCATTGGATCTTGACTATCGTCAATGAAGATAAAAATATGATATATTTATTGGACTCTATGTCTAATAGAAACAAAGACGATGTATGAAAAACTATAGTGACCAAGTAGGTAGTAGATTATGTTGATTTTGAATGCGTTCACTTATAAATATGAAAAAAAAATAACTTTTTCACTTTTTAAAATGTAGTGGGGTTAAAATGTATAATGTCTCGAAGGGTATTACTAAAGGATCATGTTTTAAACAATTGACGGTGTATATTGTACCTATGTATTAAGACATGAATGGATACTTCTTATTATTTGGAGTGTGATTGTTGCATTACTTTTTGATTACATTATAGGGTAATCTAAAACAAAGTGGCTCCATTGAATGTTTGAATGTGGATATTGTGTGATGAGGTACATGAAAGAGATAGTTGAATGTAAAAATCCATAATTAGAGAAGATGGTGAGTTTTTTCTTTATGATATATAATGGATGTGATGCTTTCTAATACATATTTGCTTTCTTTTATCCCTTAGCCCATAGATAACTAAGGCAAACCAAATTGTAATCAAGTAGGTAGTGCCCATCATGCTTTGTTGCCAATGCAATTGCTTGTCCATATTAGCTATCTATTGTAATTGTTGTATGCATCTACTTGTCTATTTGCTTTATATGCTTTGTTTCCTCTTTTTAAATTGAATTATTTAAGATCTTTATAACTCTTATATGAGGCTGGAGAATATTTAGGAGCTTTATGACATATGCTTAGTGATAAAGGTTATGATAGGTCAGTCTGGAGAGTGAAAGAGGGGTCTAGGTCAAGAAAGATAGGAAAGGTATATAGTCGGTCGAGCGAAGGCCGAGCAAGCACTCACGTGCTTATATATGCTCGGTCAGGCAAAGCTCGCCCGAGCATAAAGGCATTTAGTCTTACATATGATTTTTAGCATGTTACCGGTCGATTGAAGATTGAGTGAGCACTCACGTGCTCATATATGCTCGGTCGGGCAAAGTCCGCCCAAGCATAAATGCATTTAGTTTCATATATGGTTCTTAACAAGAAGGTACCCATGAGCTCATATATGCGGCTGGCCTTAGCGGTCGGTCGAGACATTACCAACAAGAGATATTCTTAACATGCGCGACCGACTTGAACCACCGGTTGAGACATACCTAACAGATGATATTCTTATTATATATGCGACCGATTTAAATGATCGATTGAAAATATAACAACCTAGCAGATTTAGCGAGAAATATCTCCTAGAAGCTTCTTCAGTTATAATGACGTGTCCCCATCGTAAATATAAGTCACAAACGACAAAAGATGTACATCTGGGGTATAAAAAAATTCCTTAAAGGATTATTGTACGAAGTATAGAAGATGACTTCATCTCCTAACAAACCCTAATGAACCGGGGACCACCTTATAACTAAGGAGGTTATATGAGGTAGTATAAAAAGGGGAATCCTCTCCGTTGACAAGGTACCCAAGTTCTAGCATCTAAATTTTGTTTCACTTCAGTTACTATTCTTCTTCCTTTCTTCCACCTTTGAGAGAGAAACTAACTTGAGCGTCGGAGGGCCTATCCAGGGATCCCCACCTCGGTCTTAGGTCACTAACGCTTTATTGGTTTGTCTCGTTGTGCGTAGGATCGCGAAGGGCTTCTTCCAAATCTCCCAGAGGTTGTCTTCATCAGGAATCATCGTTCACCGGAGCCAGCGTACGTCTTCACAGATTTCAGTCAGGATCACTTAATTTTGTTATTTCTTTATGGATATTTGTCATTTTTTTTAGATGAATGATTTATGAAATCTAATGTATTTTACATTTTTTTATATAAAAGATTACAGGAACAATCAAGAATCAATATTACAATCAATCTTAATATGATGAAGTCAGGAGTGAATGGAGCGAATTCACCTACTCGTATGTAGGTTCCTAAATGAGTCATGTGCATTGGGATAAATAATTTATTTTACATTATGGATTTTTAGATATACGTACTTGTGGATACACTTTTAGTTTTGTGGATGTATTTTTTTTATTATATTTGTGGATTGGTGGATAAATTTATGGATTGTTAATTTTTGAATGGATAATTTATTGATCTAATTAATACATTTTTATATATATATATATATATATATATATATATATATATTATTGTTTAATTTTGATGAAGTAAAAAAAAAAGTTTTTACTCCACTCCTTTATTAAATTAGTGTTGTGGTGATCAATAATTACTTCATTAAATTTAAATTATGTTGAAATAAAATGTGGTTATTTATTTCAATACTAACAATAAATAGTGAAGTAATAAAAAAATAAAATACTTCATCATATTAAAATTGTGTCAAAGTTAAAGATAGCATTTACTTCACCACAGTTTAATAATTGCAAAGTCGTTTCTTATAAATTACTTCGGTATACTACAAAACAATGAAGTCTTGACAATCAATTACTTTATCAATAAATGTAAACTATGAAGTAACATAATACCAAATACTTTGATAAATAAAAATTATGGTGAAATTATAGAATATATTTACTTCATCAATCAATGTGAACTATGAAGTTACATATCATCTATTACTTCAGTATGCTACACAACCAATAAAGTAAAAGGTGTATTTTTTACTTCAGTAATCAATATAAATTGTAAAATTATATATTATCAATTACTTTGTCACTTTACAAAACAAACGAAGTAAAAAATATTTTTTTACTTCAGCATTGGTCCAACTCTGAACCAGTTTTACCTCCTTGAACTGGTCATAGACTTCGCTTTTTTCTTGGATATGACTTCGGTGGTAAGATGAAGTAAATAGTGCCCTATTACTTCATGTGTGGCTACTTCAATAATTATCTATCTATGACTTCAGTGAATATGTGAAGTAAATCAAGGAAATTCTGCTAGTGACTCAAATCTTTTTTTCTTCTCCTACACTACTAATTCAAGACCAAATTGTAACGACCACCCTCCTTACTACTACTCTCTAAGAGTGGACGCTACTTAACTACTCATTCTACTTAACTGATATTGCTTACTCTAAAGATAGTAACACTTAACCCCCTTTAACTGCTCCAGAAAATAAAAACAGAACATGTAACTTACAACAACTAATGCATGCAATTCAAGTGTAATGACTGTATCATATTAAAATTTCTAGGCAACCTTAGCTAATAATAAGGAAAATAGTTAACCCATCAATGAATCCCCTAGAAGCACGAAATAGAAAATCTGATTCCAAAATTTCCTTACAACTTAAATAAGGAATTAATCTTAATAAATTCTTTAGCAAGGTCCCAATGCTTCCATAGTCCAGACATCACACATCCATCCCACACCTCCTTGTCACCTTCCATCACTGTAGCTTTCATTTTCCTTTATCTGCAGTAAGAGGAAATGCAACTATAAGCGGATGCTTAGTAAGCGCTATCTAACTCGCAAAACTCGGATATGCATGTGTACAAAAAGGAATCTAGAAACTGAATGCTTTAAAAGAAAAGCTGCTCATGCTCATCTAATAGCAAAGGAACCGAAATCAAAGAAATCAATACTGCAAAGCTAAAGGGTCGGCTGGTCATACCTGTCAAGCTAACAGAGGAATCAAAACAGACTGAAATGCTAAACATGTAAGGCTGCTCATGCTTGCAAATAACAGTAAGAAAGTCTAAACAGCATGCTAGAATAAAAGAGCTAAACTTGTTCGTTTTTAAACCTATGTAAAGCTTATTTCATTTATTCCCAAACTTATACTCTTATACTTCAAAATAATACTCTCTTGGCCCCAGACTTAGCGCCCTAATAGAAACTGAGGTAGCGAGCCACCAGTCCTACGAGGGTAAAGACCTTGGTCTTACCAGGGCCAAGGCCTCGGAATTGGTCACCTGGATTTATTTAACGACAACCTCGGAAGTTGGGTACTAGCCTTTTCAAATAAAATACATATTAGCTTTAAATACTCCTAAAATGAAGTGTCTCGGCATTTCTTCAAACACTTGGTGTATGTTTGATCTCAAATCCTGGAATTTGGGATTAAATTAAATCCTTGGTCTTTTCTTACTTATAACTACTCAAATATGTGACCTGTTCATGCTCAATAACTCAACACGAACTAAAAACAAGCAAACTGGGATGCTAAAGGAACATCTAAAACTGCATACTGGAGCGTAGGTAAGGTCGTCCGTGCTAATTGGAAAGCAGAAAAGGTCTAAACGACATGGTTCAAATAAAGCTGTTCTTATTCATTGCAGTAACAGAGCAAACCAACATGGTATACTTAAAACACAGGCTGTTCATGCTCTCTAAATCAGTAACAAAACTAAAAACTGAAATACTAACATGCACAATCAAAAAGCAAGAAAACTCAACTAACGTGCTAAGTGTAACGCCCTCCCCTTCAGGGGCGCTAAGGCTACCCTAGAGGGACGGGGTTACTTATATTCACCTAACATACTAATGCATATGGACTCATGACAGCGGAAGACATACTTAAAAATTTTATCATATGCATTTGATTGTCTTAAACATGGCATGTGAATCATAACTTATTAACATTTTACCATATCATAATTATTCTAACATGAGCAACATATCATAAGAGCATAACATACTAGCTCAAACTATCAACATAAGCATAGGGTCCAAACTTAGTTCACATGCACAATTTGACTAAATATAGTTGATCTATCCACCATGCCACTTCCACACACATCATCATTGCCCTTCCTGCTGCTCCCCTTAGTTCATCCATTCCTTGCCTTTATCTGCAGTACAAGGAACATAAAACTATAAGCCTAAAGGCTTAATGAGCTCCTTTCCTACTCATAAAACATAAAGCACATAACACAACATAGCATGTAAAACATAGCATAGCATAACATAGCATGGGGAATCATAACATAGAACATATCTTATCATGTAAGAAACATAACATATCATAACATAACATGAGGGAAACATAACATAAACATATCATATCATATAAGAAGTATAACATAGCATAGCATAGCATGTGAGTGCATATCATGAAACATATCATATCATGTAATCACATATCATGAAACATATCATATCATGTAAGCATATATCATAACCTATACATGTTCATAATAGTGCATAAACAATAATCCATAAAATATGTGCATGTAGATGCAAGATGTATATTTTTTAAAAACATGTATCATGGAATGCACATATGCATCATGTCTCTTTTAAAACATATCATATACATACTTGAACATAAGATCATCATGAGGGCCCAGCTTGTACCACATACATACATAAATGCGCGCAATCCCTAGGACAGCGTAGCTAGCCCCGAACCTACTAGGGATCTAGGCCCGTTTCATAGACCATCGACCTAGGGGCGTACTGAGGAGCCCATCCCTTTTTACGAGGCCCGTTTCATAGACCATCGGCCTCGGGGCGCTTATGGAGCCCACCCTTGGTACAAGTCATACAAAGTAAAATATCATGTCATACATATCATGTCATCATGCATATCATAGCTTATCATACATGTCATAATTTCTTGTCATATCATAAAGAGAGCTCTTGATCCCATCTTAAGGGAAGCATCTCTTTGCCATACCATGAAGAGTGCTCTTGATCCCAACTTAAGGGAAGCAACTCTTAGGCTTTTCTTCTTACATAAGCCTTTCATACATATATCATGAAACATAACATGTTCGTATCATAACATAAAGCATAACATGTGATCTTCATAACATCAAGCATGGCATATCATATCATGAAGCATAGCATATCATATCATGAGCATAACATATCATATCATGAGCATAGCATATCGTATCATGAGCATAGCATATCATATCATGGAACATAGCTTATCTCATAACATAAGGCATAACATATCATATCATGAATATAGCATATTGTTGGTTGCTACTCGGAAAGCCTAGAGGTTCCACTGTACAAAAATTTTGTACAAAGGTCTGAACCTTTTCCTAGCTACCATGTGTTCTTTTAAATTAAATTTTGGATCGCCTGTGGAACATAACACGTTTGATCCAAAACTTAATCTATTCGTTCTTTTAGGTTTTGACTTGGGTCTCTTGCGGAACTTAACACGTTCGACCCAAATCACCTTAAGTTATTAATTCCATTAAATATTAATTTCCATAATTGGTTCCCAGTACTGACGTGGCGAGGCACATGGCCTTCTTGGATATGGGAGCAACCACCACCGACTAGACAAAACCTTTTATAGAAAGCTAATATTTAATTTCCTAAAATAACTTTAGGTTAACCGAAAAGAACAATCAAATCACAAGGAAAAGAAAAAACAAAAGAACACAACATCGAAAAACATATTCGAAATTCTAGAATCGTAAGCCTCTTGTATTTGGTATTATTTCCAAAAATAACTAGAATGATGCGGAAAGAAAAATTACTAGTTATACCTTTTAGAAAGACCTCTTGATCTTCTACCGTATTCCTCTTCTAACCTCGGACGTTGTGTGGGCAACGATCTTCCGAGATGAGAAACCACCAACCACCTTCTTCTCCTTCTAGCTAGGTTCGGCCACAAAAAGCTTAACCAAGGATGAAGAACAAAACACCAACCAAGCTCCAAGAGATGTTAGCTTTCTCTCCTTCTTCTTCATCTTCTTCTTCTCCAAGTAGTATCCGGCCGCCACAAGAGCTCCAAGCCTTTGAGAGTTTCGGCCACCACAAAGAGGGAGAGAGGAAGAGGATGGCCGGCCACTCCAAGGAATAAAAGAGGGAGAGAAATAATAGAGGGTTGTGTCTTGTGAAGGCACCCTCACCCCTTCTTTTATATTCCTTGGCCTAGGCAAATTAGGAAATTTAATTACAATAAAATTTCCTTAATTTCCTTGACATGATTTAATTGAGAAAAATAAAATAAAATTTCCCAATTTAATCTCTAATGGCCGACCACATTAAAAGAGATAAATTAGACAAGTTTTAATCAACAATTAAAACTTCCTAATTTGTTTCCGGAAATTTTTAAAATTAAAATTTCTCTTTAAAAATCTCTTCATGGTTGATAAAAGGAAATTTCTATAATTTTAATTTTACAACATGTGAATAATTTTTAAAGAGAAAATAAAATATCTCATCAATCTACAAATAAGGAAAGAGATCTAATCTCTTTCTTTAATCTTTTGTAGATCTTTTACAAGAGAGATATTTTAATTTTAATTCTCTTTAATAAATTATAACTCCCACATAATAAAAATTAAAATTATAATCCCTTTTTAAATTAATATGGCCGGCCCCTCTAGCTTGGGTTCAAGCTAGGGCCGGCCACCCCAATTTATACCTAGGCCGGCCCTAGCTTGGTTCCCAAGCTAGCTTGGTCGGCCCCCTATTGGTGGGTATAGAAGGTGGGTATAGGTGGGTATAGTACTCTATAAATAAGAGGCTACGATAGGGACTGAGAGGAGGAATTGGTTTTGGTCTCCCGATAAAATTAAACATCCCGTGTTCGCCCCGAACACACGACTTAATTTTATCAATAATAATTCATTCCACTAGAGAACTATTATTGAACTACCGCATCAATCCCAAAGTACATTTTTGGGCTCCTTCTTATTATGAGTGTGTTAGTCTCCCTGTGTTTAAGATATCGAATGTCCACTAATTAAGTGAGTTACTGACAACTCATTTAATTAATATCTTAGTCCAAGAGTAGTACCACTCAACCTTATCATCATGTCGGACTAAGTCCACCTGCAGGGTTTAACATGACAATCCTTATAAGCTCCTCTTGAGGACATTATCAACCTAGTATCTCTAGGACACAGTTTCCTTCTATAATCAACAACACACACTATAAGTGATACCATTTCCCAACTTATCAGGCTTATTGATTCATCGAACTAAATCTCACCCATTGATAAATTAAAGAAATAAATATCAAATATATGTGCTTGTTATTATATTAGGATTAAGAGCACACACTTCCATAATAACCGAGGTCTTTGTTTCTTTATAAAGTCAGTATAAAAGAAACGACCTCAAATGGTCCTACTCAATACACTCTGAGTGTACTAGTGTAATTATACAGTCAAGATAAACTGATACCTAATTACACTACGACCTTTCAATGGTTTGTTCCTTTCCATTTTGGTCGTGAGCTACTGTTTATAATTTATAAGGTACTGATAACATCATCTTCTATATGTGACACCACATACTATGTTATCTACAATATAAATTAATTGAACAACTACAAACAAATGTAGATTAATTGACCAAATGTGATTCTTTATTTCACATAAATGTTTACAAAAGCTTAGGCTTTCAGTATACACTCCAACAATCTCCCACTTATACTAATGACTAAGCTGCCATATCTTCTACCATACATCTGATTCTCATTCCCTCCACATGCCGATCAAAAGCTTTCGCCGGAAGGGCCTTAGTGAAAGGATCTGCCAGGTTATTTGCTGATGCAATCTTGGCGATGACAACTTCTCCTCGCTTCACGATATCTCGTGTCAGGTGGTACTTGCGCTCTATATGTTTACTTGCCTTATGAGCTCGTGGTTCCTTCGAGTTTGCAACTGCACCGCTATTATCACAATAAATTGTGATAATTTTGGGCAAACCAGGAATCACATCTAAGTCCATTAGAAAGTTCCTGAGCCATACTGCTTCTTTAGCTGCCTCAGAGGCTGCTACATACTCAGCTTCCATGGTTGAGTCCGATACGCATTTCTGCTTAACACTCCTCCATGAAATGGCTCCACCTCCTAAAGTAAACACATAGCCTGATGTAGACTTACTATTGTCCCTATCTGATTGGAAATCTGAATCCGTGTAACCCACAGGGAGCAAATCGTCTGCTTGGTAAATTAGCATATAATCTCTAGTCCTTCTCAGGTACTTTAATATATGCTTTACTGCAGTCCAATGTCCTTGTCCAGGGCTACTCTGATATCTGCTAACCATGCCCACGGCAAAACAGATATCAGGTCTCGTACATAGCATTGCATACATAAGGCTTCCTACTGCCGAAGCATAAGGAACTGCTTTCATGTCTTCTATCTCCTTTGATGTCTTCGGAGACATCTCTTTAGATAGAGCTATTTCATGCCTAAAAGGTAAGAAACCTTTCTTGGAATCCTGCATACTAAAACGAGCAAGGATTGTATCTATATATGAAGCTTGGGACAGACACAACATTCTTTTCTTGCGATCCCTTATCACTTTGATCCCAAGAATTTGTGCACACTCTCCTAAGTCCTTCATATCAAATTGTTTGGACAACCATATCCTTACGTCTGATAATACCTTGACATTGTTGCCAATTAACAAAATATCATCTACGTATAGTACAAGAAATACCACCACGTTTTCGTTACACTTCTTGTATACACAAGACTCATCCGGACACTGAATAAATCCATACGACTGGATTACTTCATTAAACCAGATGTTCCAAGATCTTAAAGCTTGCTTCAGTCCATAAATGGACCGATTGAGCTTGCACACTAGATGCTCTTTGCCTTTTTCAATGAACCCTTCTGGTTGCTTCATATGGATGTTCTCTTCAAGACTTCCATTAAGGAAAGTTGTCTTGACATCCATTTGCCAAATCTCATAATCCATATGAGCAGCAATGGATAAGAGTATCCGGATAGACTTAAGCATGGCTACCGGCGAAAAGGTTTCCTCATAATCGATTCCCTCTTTACGAGTGTACCCTTTCGCAACAAGCCTAGCTTTGAAGGTTTCTACCTTCCGTCATCCCTCTTTTGCTTTTGTAGATCCACTTGCATCCAACGACTTTTACACCATCGGGTGGTTCTACAAGCTCCCAGACCTTATTAAAGTACATAGACTCTATTTGAATTCATTGCCTTTTGCCAAGATCTGCATCTATATCTTGGAGTGCTTTGTCATGTTCGTGGATCGGGTTCATGTTTACCCGGATCAAGTCCGAAGACTCTCCCAAAACATGAATCTTTCAGTTTGCCTCACAACCCTCCCACGACGAGGCACTGTCCGTGGTTGTGTATCATGTGTGACACGTGTTGCAGTCTCTTGTGGTACTTCATCTTGTACTGTTGGTACTGAAGTAGACGTGTCCTCTCTAAGTTCTTCTAAAACAACTTTGCTACTGGGCTTGTGATCCATTATATAGTCTTCTTCTAAAAACTGGGCATTGGTGCTAACAATGACCTTCTGGTCTTTAGGACTATAAAATAAACCACCTTTCGTTCCTTTGGGATATCCTACAAACACGCGAACTTCTATACGGGATTCTAACTTATCAGCATCTGGTTTCAGCACATGTGCCGGACTACCCCAAATCCGAATATGTCTTAGACTGGGTTTTCGCCCATTCCACAATTCTATGGGAGTAGAAGAAACTGATTTAGAAGGTACTAAGTTCAGAACATACACTACTGTTTCTAGAGCATATCCCCAAAACGTATTTGGTAATTCTGAATAACTCATCATCAATCTAACCATCTCCATAAGAGTCCTATTCCTTCGTTCTGCCACACCATTTTGTTGGGGTGTACCAGGTGCGGACAGTTGGGATTGAATCCCGGCCTCTGATAAGTAATTCCTAAACTCTCCTAAGAGGTATTCGCCACCACGATCTGACCGTAGTGTCTTGATACTTTTACCTAGTCGTTTCTCCACATCAGCCTTGTATTCTTTGAACTTATCAAAGCACCCGGACTTGCGGCGCATTAGGTAAATGTATCCATATCTTGAATAATCGTTTATGAAAGAGACAAAATATTCAAAACCTCCTCTTGCCTGGACAGACATAGGACCACACAAATCAGAGTGAACCAACTCTAACACTTTTTTGGCTCTATACCCCTTGGCCTTGAACGGCCTCTTGGTCATTTTACCTTCCAAGCAGGATTCACAAGTTGGAAAATTTTTCAACTCTAATGAACCCAAAAGTCCATCGGCTATTAGCCTCTGAATCCTACTTAAGTTAATATGACCAAGCCTTAGATGCCAAAGATATGCTTGGTTCATTCCCGAAGGTTCTTTTCTTTTATGTGAGTTAGAAGATGAGTTATAAGTTTCCATGTTTTGCTTTGTGGAAGAAATTGGATTTAAAGTATACAAATTGCCAACTAATGTATCAGAACAGATAATCACTTTATTTCTCTTAATAACTACATTGTTACTGAAAGAAACTGAATATCCATCTAAAAACAGTTTAGAAACTGAAATTAAATTCTTTCTAAAATTGGATACATAAAGACAATTTCTTAAAACCAAATTTTTATTTCTACTAAAAGATAAGTAGACGTCTCCCACTGCAACAGCTGCCGCCTTAGTAGCATTTCCCATGTAGACGATAATTTCTCCTTCAGATAGTCGTCGGGTTTCCTGGAACCCCTGCAAGGAATTGCAGACATGATCAGTGGCTCCTGTATCTACACACCAGGTGCTGGTAGATAACACCGCTAAACATGTTTCAACAACTAGAGCATGAGATATATCTTTGTTTTGGTTCCTACGAGGACAGTCCGCCTTCCAATGTCCTGGCTGCTTGCAGATGAAGCACTTGCCCTTCGACTTCTTCACTCCAGCTTTAAATCCCGTACTCTGAGACTTATTCACTTTCTTTGCTGAACCGACTTGTTTCTTCTTCTTCTTTCCTCTCGGTTTAGAAGTAGAACCATTTTCAGCATAGTGAATTTGAGCATTGTGACGAAATAATCCTTCTGCTGCCTGAAGTTCTGTCAATGAATATACCCTTTTATTCATATTGTAATTCAGGCGGAATTGCTCAAAACTTCTAGGTAGTGTTTGGAGGATCATATCGATCTGGGTTTCCCCATCAATTTCTCCTCCAAGGATCTGTATCTCGTTCAGATAAGCCATCATCTTTAGGATATGATCCCTCACAGGAGTACCCTCTTGCATGGTGGCTGTCATTATCTTTCTCATGGCTTCTTGTCTAGAAGCCCTATCCTGATGACCAAAGAGTTCCTTGAGATTGTTCATAATATCATAAGCTGTTGGTAAGTCTTGATGCTGATGTTGCAATACATTTGACATTGAAGCCAAAATGTAACACCGCGCCATCTCATCTGCTTTCACCCATTTCCTATGATATTCAATCTCCTCTTGGGTAGATTCACCAGTAGGTGCTTCAGGGCAAGGCTCAGTCAGTACAAATTTATAGCTTTCAGCAGTAAGAACAATGTCCAGGTTCCTTTTCCAATCTATGTAATTAGGTCCAGTAAGTCTATTCTGTTGAAGTATGATGGACAGTGAGTTGAAAGTCATCCTAAGAATCACAAATAACATTTGGTCAGAACTCTAAATTTAGAATAATATTGATTCCTCAAACAATACTATTTTAAATTAACCAACACCTCAAAACACCGTGAATTTTGTATGCCACGTTAGTGTGGACGTATACAAATTCAACATTTGTAAAAGGAAGGTTTTATCCCATTAATTTTATTATCTTGTCAACCTAACTTTTTGACAAATAAAATTAATAGTTGGTGTCTTTTGGTCACACAAATAATAGCAGTGACTCCGAAGGGGAGGATACTATTAGATGTGTCTAAGTGTATACCATTACTTGACACTAAGTCCATTAATAAGATTATGCCCCTTCCGTTGGGGAAGATCACACGCTCTTAATTAATTTCCTATAGTCATCCAAAAATGGAAGTATGTTCTAGTGATCCACAAACAAGCTCATCCGTTATGGAGGAAGGCACTCAGAGCCAACGCGCAAGCTTGCTTGCATCACTTACAAACCAGTAATGGAGACCATGGGATTTATTTAAAAATCTCTCTCCCACTTAGTTATTTATAAATGAGGAATTTTAACTATGCTAGCCTACTAAACATGTAAACTAACATATACACACAGCACAATATAAAAGCAATAAATAGAAAATCTAATTTTCAACTATTATGGCTTTTATCTCTAGTTATCCTCCGTGTGTTGTCATCCCAAGCTGCTGCCATATTTGGCCACCTCCACCGGGTCTAGCTGTCGCATCTATCTTGCTCCTAGTTCCGCTGTGCCTCTGGTCCTTAGAAGGTTCCACGCTTTGCAAGATTCGATCCGCGACATAAATAGAATTTTACAATTTTGATCCTATATTCCATAAAAGGAATGTACATGTATCTAGATCAAAAATAAAATCCTAATAAAACTAAATACAGCTCCTGCTGTATTTTAATACAATCATGCACACACATATAAATGCCCTTGACATGTCCAAGGGTCCAATCACACACATAATAACTAAAAGTCATAATAGTTGGATCCTGCATCCACAAAGTTAGCACATCCTACTATTAACCTGCCTAAATTATGTATGACATGTGCATAATTAAACTAATACCAACTACACAGAGGCAAAACCCTAGCTCTGATACCAATTGTTGGTTGCTACTCGGAAAGCCTAGAGGTTCCACTGTACAAAAATTTTGTACAAAGGTCTGAACCTTTTCCTAGCTACCATGTGTTCTTTTAAATTAAATTTTGGATCGCCTGCAGAACTTAACACGTTTGATCCAAAACTTAATCTATTCGTTCTTTTAGGTTTTGACTTGGGTCTCTGCGGAACTTAACACGTTCGACCCAAATCACCTTAAGTTATTAATTCCATTAAATATTAATTTCCATAATTGGTTCCCAGTACTGACGTGGCGAGGCACATGGCCTTCTTGGATATGGGAGCAACCACCACCGACTAGACAAAACCTTTTATAGAAAGCTAATATTTAATTTCCTAAAATAACTTTAGGTTAACCGAAAAGAACAATCAAATCACAAGGAAAAGAAAAAATAAAAGAACACAACATCGAAAAACATATTCGAAATTCTAGAATCGTAAGTCTCTTGTATTTGGTATTATTTCCAAAAATAACTAGAATGATGCGGAAAGAAAAATTACTAGTTATACCTTTTAGAAAGACCTCTTGATCTTCTACCGTATTCCTCTTCTAACCTCGGACGTTGTGTGGGCAACGATCTTCCGAGATGAGAAACCACCAACCACCTTCTTCTCCTCCTAGCTAGGTTCGGCCACAAAAAGCTTAACCAAGGATGAAGAACAAAACACCAACCAAGCTCCAAGAGATGCTAGCTTTCTCTCCTTCTTCTTCTTCTTCTTCTTCTTCTTCTCCAAGTAGTATCCGGCCGCCACAAGAGCTCCAAGCCTTTGAGAGTTTCGGCCACCACAAAGAGGGAGAGAGGAAGAGGATGGCCGGCCACTCCAAGGAATAAAAGAGGGAGAGAAATAATAGAAGGTTGTGTCTTGTGAAGGCACCCTCACCCCTTCTTTTATATTCCTTGGCCTAGGCAAATTAGGAAATTTAATTATAATAAAATTTCCTTAATTTCCTTGACATGATTTAATTGAGAAAAATAAAATAAAATTTCCCAATTTAATCTCTAATGGCCGACCACATTAAAAGAGATAAATTAGACAAGTTTTAATCAACAATTAAAACTTCCTAATTTGTTTCCGGAAATTTTTAAAATTAAAATTTCTCTTTAAAAATCTCTTCATGGTTGATAAAAGGAAATTTCTATAATTTTAATTTTACAACATGTGAATAATTTTTAAAGAGAAAATAAAATATCTCACCAACCTACAAATAAGGAAAGAGATCTAATCTCTTTCTTTAATCTTTTGTAGATCTTTTACAAGAGAGATATTTTAATTTTAATTCTCTTTAATAAATTATATCTCCCACATAATAAAAATTAAAATTAAAATCCCTTTTTAAATTAATATGGTCGGCCCCTCTAGCTTGGGTTCAAGCTAGGACCGGCCACCCCAATTTATACCTAGGCCGGCCCTAGCTTGGTTCCCAAGCTAGCTTGGCCGGCCCCCTATTGGTGGGTATAGAAGGTGGGTTTAGGTGGGTATAGTACTCTATAAATAAGAGGCTACGATAGGGACCGAGAGGAGGAATTGCTTTTGGTCTCCCGATAAAATTAAACATCCCGTGTTCGCCCCGAACACACAACTTAATTTTATCAATAATAATGCATTCTGTTAGGACCAAAAGTAGCTAGAGGGGGGGGGTGAATAGCTCGTCGCGTTCGCTCGGTGCTCTTCGTTGCTTGTTTCTTCTTGGATGTGCAGCGGAAAATACAGAAACAAACACAAACACGCTAACACTAGGATTTTACTTGGTATCCACCTCACAAGAGGTGACTAATCCAAGGATCCACACCAACGCACACACCCTCCACTATGAATAACACTCCTTTATGGTAACTACCAAAGGCGGAGAAGCCCTACAACACTCTCAATACAAGAAGAAGAAAGGGAAATACAAGTTAAGCAAAAGCTTACAAGATGTGCCGTAAAAACCCTAACCCTAACTTCTTCCTCTTGCAATAGATCCGCCTCTTGACTTGGAAAGCCTCCAAGAACCTTCAAGAACTGGCGATCACGTGCTTGTAGAGAGCTGTGGAGGAGCTGGAATGAATCTGAGAAGAGCTCGTGAAGAGATGCCGAAGACCACGCTCGCCTGCGGCTTTAAACCCGACGCAACGGTCGGATCCCGATCGATTCGAATGTTCCGAATCGATCGGGGAGGCTTTGAATCGATCCAGAGCGCCTCGTGCTCAGCGAAACGCCTGGATCGATCCACGGATCGATCCGGCGCTTATCGAGCGAAGGCATCGTCCCGATCGATTCACTGATCCACGGATCGATCCAGAAGCTTTCTGTTCGCTGGGAAGAATCTAGATCGATCCACTGATCGATCCACAGCCTGGATCGATCCACGGATCGATCCAGCACTTGGTTTTTGCCCAAAACCAAGTTCCAAACCTCCCTAACCAACATCCGGTCAACCTTGACCTGTTGGTACATCATGCCTCGCATCTGGTCACTCCCTTGACCTGCCAGGACTCCCCACCAAGTGTCCGGTCAATCCCTTTGACCCACTTGGACTTTTACTCGTCGTGCCAAGTATCCGGTCACTCCATTGACCTACTTGGACTTCCACCAGATGTCTGGTCAACCTTGACCCATCTGGACTTCCTTCCTTGCCAAGTATCCAGTCAATCCTTTGACCTACTTGGACTTCCCAGCACCAGATGTCCGATCATCCTTGATCCATCTGGATTTTCCCTTGCCTGGCTTCACTCACCAGGGCTTTCACCTAGCTTCACTCACTAGGATTTTCCATCTGCCTAGCTTCACTCACTAGGACTTTCTTCTGCCTGGCTTCACTCACCAGGACTTTCGCCTGGCTTCACTCACCAGGGCTTTCACCTAGCTTCACTCACTAGGGTTTTCCATCTGCCTAGCTTCACTCACTAGGACTTTCTTCTGCCTGGCTTCACTCACCAGGACTTTTCTTCTGCCTGGCTTCACTCACCAGGACTTTCATTTTGCCTAACATCCCAGTTAGGACTTCCCAGTCAAGTATCCAGTCAACCTTGACCTACTTGACTCTTCTTCAATCAATATCTTATTGTCAAACATCTAAACCCAAACCAAGACTCAGCTTGGTTACCTAGGTCAACCTTGACCTGAGGGATATTGCACCAACAATCTCCCCCTTTTTGATGTTTGACAATACCACAATAACACTTACAATCCCATATGTAAGTTAGGCTAATCTCATAGCCTCCTTCTTCATGCCACTAGGTAATGAAAGCATAAATTAAGCTCTTCATTCTCCCCCTTAGAGGGCAAACTCCCTCTAGGTAATGAAAGCCTAACTTACTCCCTTTCATGAGTCCTTTCATTCTCCCCCTATGACCTTCCCATAGGTAATGAAGGACTAAGCTTAACCATACATTCTCCCCCTATTGGCACACATCAACCCATCGTTGGACACACATCAACCCATGCTCCAATTCTGGGCACACTTCAACAAATCCATTTGTTGAAGACTCTCCCCCTGAAGAGTTGCTCATCGTTGTTCACAACATCACTCATTGTGATCAACACGATAATGAAGGTCCCATACCCTTCATTTATCCTTAACCTCTCCCTCAATGTTGACAAATACCCAACCTTGAGCATTTTCAACCACTTGAGTGTCCACTTGAAATAATGAGGATATCCACTCCCCATTTTTCCCATTTCAAGTTTAAATGCTCAACCTTGAGCAAGTTCACAACAGAAGGTTAACCACCTTCCAAGGTTCATGAAAAATAATTTTCATGTCTTTAAAGAGTCCCTCCCCCTAAAGACATGGTGATAACTTCTGTCATTGCACCAACAATGACTTGGAATCCCTAAACCTTTAGGAAACCCAAATTTAGAAGTTTTGAGGTTCAAATATTCAAAATTTTGAAACGACCTCAACCTAAACTTCTACTTAGTCTTCGTTAACCAATCCATCCTTGTTTTCAACATGAAAACACCCTTTGTATGTATACAAATGTATTTAAGGGGTTTGGAATGGTTACCTAGACTCAAAGAGGTTCAAAGATGCTGAAATCAGGCCTTCCCAGCCAAAATCAGCAACTTGGATCGATTGGAGTTGGGTTCCAATCGATTGAACCTTTCTGAATCGATCCACGGATCGATTCAGACTCCCTGGATCGATCGGCTGATCGATCCAGCGAGCTTCTGCTCGCGGGAAATGCCGTTTGAATCGATCCATGGATCGATTCAGGAACTCCAATCGATCCATGGATCGATCGGAGCTCTGATAGTTGCTGAAATTCTATTTCAGTCAACTTCAGAAACCCCTAGAAAATTCTACAAAAATCCAAAAATTATGAAATTTCGTGTAGACATTATTTAGGGCATACTTAATCATGGAAAAATAGTTTTCTATGAAAATACATCATATTTTCAAAGATTGACACAAACTTGAAAACTTGCAAAAACTTTAGTGTTTTTCTTCAAGTTTGTGTCTAACTATTCAATGGTGATTACTATCAAAAGATAGCCTTCACCAAGGTTTTCCAAAAACATTTTAAAAACATTTTCAAAACCAATATCCCATCATGTTCCTTGGGCATAATGCACATGACTTGTACATTAGCTTTCCCAATGATGGGAAAACACATAACTATGTGTTTTGATGAACCTAAAACTCAAAAGAATGCACTAAATCAACATCTTGAGTTTTGTTCATCATCCTAACATCTCACTTGTATCTAATGTGCACTAAAACACATATAAGTCACCTTATAGTCTTTGTGAGATGTAAAATTTGGTTTTGCCCTATTCTAGGGATCATGCATATCTATCTAGGCATTTTAGAAATGTTAGACATCCACCTAGGATGTCACTTGTCAATAAGTGTCGTTAAATGCCATTCGTCCTTAATTACAAGGAATTAAACTTAATGCATGATTATGTTATGGCATACATCAAAATAAAATAGCTTTCAAAAGAAAGATTTCTATAACTACATGATGTATGTATGGCATGACATGGTATTTTTGTATTTTTCATGATAAGTCATGAATGCAAAATCCAAATAAGATAAAATATGATGTCATGGCATATTATGAGCAAACAATCATGGCATGGTTTAGCATAAATAAAATATACCTAGATTACCTATCTAAGTATCATTAATCTTAGCTAATCCTAAAACTTAAACCCTAGATTGCCCTAAAGTGCTACAAGAGAATGCCAAAGCCTAAATTTGGCATTTCTAATTTCCTTGATTTAATGTATGCCAATTGAAAATAAACATGTCCTCAAATGTTGGCATATTCCATTTTTCCTCAAGAGTAGCACTTTTAAATTTAAGGCCCGGATTGCCTTAAATTGCCTAAGAACATACCAAAATCCCAACTTGATAGTTCTTATGAATTTCCCAATATGTGTCATTTAAGATTAAAATCAATTCTTCCACCATTAGGCACATTTTACTCTTTCAAGGAGTAATCAATAGGTCCATTTTATTTTCAAAAGTTAACTAAAACCTTGAAAATGCTCCTTGAGTGTCAATTTTCTCAAAGTTGGGTTAACTACCCTTCTAATCGGAGTTGACACTCTCTAACCCATCTATGGGGTAGAGAAGATGCTCCTAGGAACCCAACACCTATTGGTGCTCCTTGGATGCTCTAGGTACTCACTAGGGATAACTTCCCTAGATACCTTCCTAGTGACCTTGTTGGGCCTCTTAGAAGCCTTGGTCACATTTTCTAGGTCAACTCTAGGGATAACCTCCCTTGTGACCTTGTTTGTGACTTTCTTAGACTTCTTAGAAGTCTTAGTCACATTTATTGCAAAAATACTCTTAGGGATGACTTCCCTAGTATTCTTGGCTTGACCACTAGACCTAGGGTTTGTTCCATAACTATATGGAACTCTATGGTAAGAGGGCACATCCTTCTTAGCCTTTGGTTTGTATCCCAAACCTCTATGGCCATTGGATGACTTTTGTACCCCTAAACCTAGGTTATGCTCATTTTGCCCTAATAGGATATTTTCCATCCTTTTTAGGGTCTTTTCCATTTTATCAAGTCTTGACCTCAAGACTTGATTTTCCATCACTAAGTCCTTAGTTTTGGTTTTCCATTAAGTTCATGAGCATTTTTGTTTCTAGGCTTGTATCTTACATCCTTAGAGTTATCGCCTAGGTTTTTACCTACATTCCTAGCCTTAGGGATAGTAGTTTTGGCATGTAGGGCCACATGCTTTTCCTTAAAGCCCTCATGCTTCCTATTCTTATGGTAAATTGCATTAAAATGATAAAAGTTAGAACCATCATGCTTTTTACCATAATGTAAAGGGGTAGGCTCAATAAATGTTACCTTCTTCTTTACCTTGGAGGCTCCCCCTTGCCTAGTGCCTCCTTGAGCCTTGACCACCTTCTTCCCCTTGGGGCATTGACTTCGGTAATGCCCCTTTTGATTGCAAGAGAAGCATATAATATGCTCCTTGCTCTTCTTTGTGTTGGGAATGATCTCCTTGGGCTTCGCCTTGCCCTTTTGTGCCACTTGGCCCTTCTTCTTGGCCAATTTAGGACACTTGCTCTTATAGTGCCCATGTTCCCTACACTCAAAACATATTATATGATTTTTATTATTAATTGAAATGTTTATACCTCTGCTTGCAGGGGTGGCATCTTTTTCTTTGGATCCGTAGGTAGAAGCTTCCTCTTGATCGGACCTTGATTCTCCTCCATTTGATTTTTCTTGACTTTTGGAGGTAGAAGCTTCTTCCTCCTCTTCTTCTCTTGACCCGGATGTAGAAGCTTCTTCTTCTTCTTGCTCCGGTGTCACCAAGGATTGCTCCCCCTCAATCCTAGAGGTGGAGGCTTCATCATCTTGAATGTGAAACAAGGAGTATGCTCCCTCCTTGTTCCCTTCGTTGCATTCCCTTGAGGATGAAGCTTCTTGGATTTCCTCTTCTTCGGAGGTTGAGTATCTCTCAACCTCGGAGTCCTCCTCTTGGTCTTGCTCCAAAGAGTCACCCTCTCTGGATTCTTCATTATCTTGTACAGTGGAGGGGATCTCTTCATGAAGCTTAGCCAATTTGCTCCAAAGTTCCTTTGCATCTTCAAATTCTCCAATTTTGCAAAGAATGGTGCTTGGCAATAAATTGACCAAAAGCTTGGTCACATTGTCATTTGCCTCGCACCTTTGGACTTGCTCCGGGCTCCCTTTGCTTTTCTTTAGAACTTTGCCCTTTGAATTTCTTGGAGCCTTGAAACCTTCCATTAGAGCAAACCATTGCTCTATCTCCATCATCAAGAAATTTTCAATTCTTGATTTCCAAGAATCGAAGCTTGCCGATGTGTATGGTGGAGCCACCCTTGTGTCAAATCCAAGTCCATCTTGGAATTGCATCTTGAAGTTGAGCTTGATAAAATCTTGAACTTGAAGAATTTGCTCCAACTTCTTCACCCTCTAGCTTTTCTTGTTATTCTTGACCCTTCCGGCGATGATTCCGGTGAAGAGCAACCTGGCTCTGATACCACTTGTTAGCACCAAAAGTAGCTAGAGGGGGGGGTGAATAGCTCGTCGCGTTCGCTCGGTGCTCTTCGTTGCTTGTTTCTTCTTGGATGTGCAGCGGAAAATACAGAAACAAACACAAACACGCTAACACTAGGATTTTACTTGGTATCCACCTCACAAGAGGTGACTAATCCAAGGATCCACACCAACGCACACACCCTCCACTATGAATAACACTCCTTTATGGTAACTACCAAAGGCGGAGAAGCCCTACAACACTCTCAATACAAGAAGAAGAAAGGGAAATACAAGTTAAGCAAAAGCTTACAAGATGTGCCGTAAAAACCCTAACCCTAACTTCTTCCTCTTGCAATAGATCCGCCTCTTGACTTGGAAAGCCTCCAAGAACCTTCAAGAACTGGCGATCACGTGCTTGTAGAGAGCTGTGGAGGAGCTGGAATGAATCTGAGAAGAGCTCGTAAAGAGATGCCGAAGACCACGCTCGCCTGCGGCTTTAAACCCGACGCAACGGTCGGATCCCGATCGATTCGAATGTTCCGAATCGATCGGAGGCTGGATCGATCCACGGATCGATCCAGCGCCTATATAAGCGCTGGATCGATCCACGGATCGATCCGGCGCTTATCGCGCGAAGCAGCATCGTCCGATCGATCGGCCCCCTGATCGATCCACGGATCGATCCGAGCTTTCGCTGGGAAGAATCTAGATCGATCCACCGATCGATCCACGGCTGGATCGATCCACGGATCGATCCAGCACTTGGTTTTTGCCCAAAACCAAGTTCCAAACCTCCCTAACCAACATCCGGTCAACCTTGACCTGTTGGTACATCATGCCTCGCATCTGGTCACTCCCTTGACCTGCCAGGACTCCCCACCAAGTGTCCGGTCAATCCCTTTGACCCACTTGGACTTTTACTCGTCGTGCCAAGTATCCGGTCACTCCATTGACCTACTTGGACTTCCACACCATCCGGTCAACCTTGACCCATCTGGACTTCCCTTTGCCAAGTATCCGGTCAATCCTTTGACCTACTTGGACTTCCACCAGATGTCCGATCATCCTTGATCCATCTGGATTTTCCCTTGCCTGGCTTCACTCACCAGGGCTTTCACCTAGCTTCACTCACTAGGGTTTTCCATCTGCCTAGCTTCACTCACTAGGACTTTCTTCTGCCTGGCTTCACTCACCAGGACTTTCACCTGGCTTCACTCACCAGGGCTTTCACCTAGCTTCACTCACTAGGGTTTTCCATCTGCATAGCTTCACTCACTAGGACTTTCTTCTGCCTGGCTTCACTCACCAGGACTTTTCTTCTGCCTGGCTTCACTCACCAGGACTTTCATTTTGCCTAACATCCCAGTTAGGACTTCCCAGTCAAGTATCCAGTCAACCTTGACCTACTTGACTCTTCTTCAATCAATATCTTATTGTCAAACATCTAAACCCAAACCAAGACTCAGCTTGGTTACCCAGGTCAACCTTGACCTGAGGGATATTGCACCAACACATTCCACTAGAGAACTATTATTGAACTACCGCACCAATCCCAAATTACATTTTTGGGCTCCTTCTTATTATGAGTGTGTTAGTCTCCCTGTGTTTAAGATATCGAATGTCCACTAATTAAGTGAGTTACTGACAACTCATTTAATTAATATCTTAGTCCAAGAGTAGTACCACTCAACCTTATCATCATGTCGGACTAAGTCCACCTGCAGGGTTTAACATGACAATCCTTATAAGCTCCTCTTGAGGACATTATCAACCTAGTATCTCTAGGACACAGTTTCCTTCTATAATCAACAACACACACTATAAGTGATACCATTTCCCAACTTATCAGGCTTATTGATTCATCGAACTAAATCTCACCCATTGATAAATTAAAGAAATAAATATCAAATATATGTGCTTGTTATTATATTAGGATTAAGAGCACACACTTCCATAATAACCGAGGTCTTTGTTTCTTTATAAAGTCAGTATAAAAGAAACGACCTCAAATGGTCCTACTCAATACACTCTGAGTGTACTAGTGTAATTATACAGTCAAGATAAACTGATACCTAATTACACTACGACCTTCCAATGGTTTGTTCCTTTCCATTTTGGTCGTGAGCTACTGTTTATAATCTATAAGGTACTGATAACATCATCTTCTATATGTGACACCACATACTATGTTATCTACAATATAAATTAATTGAACAACTACAAACAAATGTAGATTAATTGACCAAATGTGATTCTTTATTTCACATAAATGTTTACAAAAGCTTAGGCTTTCAGTATCACTCCAACACATATTATATCATGAGCATAGCATATCATATCATGGAACATAGCTTATCTCATAACATAAGGCATAACATATCATATCATGAAGCATGGAACTTAAACTAATCACATATCAAAGATCATACATCATGAGAAAACATAAGCATGCTTGGTTAGATTCACTCTAGACCCATTTATCCACCTTGGCCGAAACCTTACTAAATGGGATTTCCATTTTTTTTTTTCCACTATAAGAAGCATGAAACTAAAGCCACCCATAGATAAATAACCATATATCATAAAGAAGCATAACAGGCATGGCTAGTTTGCAAGACATGGCTCTAAGTCTCTACACTTACTTGGTCGAACCCTATGGTGAAGTTCTAAGTTTCATTTGTGTAACATGTAGCATGAAAGCTTATCTAACAATATACAAAAGATCATATATCGTGTAGAAACATAACCAAGCATGATTAGGTTTCAAAAATTTACCCTAGGCTTGGCATTCCCTCTTGGCCGAAACCTACATCTAGGGTTTTAAGTTTTTTTTTTTTCTAATGCCACATGTAACATAATGACTTAACCAAACTACATACAAGATATCATACCTCATGAGTAAGCACAAATAAACTTAATTAGATTTCAAAACTTTTCTCTAAGCTTTGCATTTCACCTTGGTCGAACCCTATAAATGGGGTTTTAAATTTTTCTAATGCAACATGTAACATAATGACTTAACCTAACCACATACAAGATATCATACCTCATGAACAAGCATAAATAAGCATGATTGGGTTTCAAATTTTGACCCTAAGCTTGGTATCATGTCTTGGCCGAAACTTTACACTAGGGTTTCTATCATTTTTGTTACCACATGAAGCATAACAATCTAAGCTATCAACATATAAAAATTCATATATCATGAAGGAGCATAAACAACATATAAACCCATCTTGGCAGAAACTTTACATTAGGGTTTTCCTCATTTTTGTTACCACATGAAGCATAAAAACCTAAGCTATCAACATATAAAAATTCATATATCATAAAGGAACATAAACAACATATTTCCTTTTCAAAATTTTTGCCCTAACTCTAATAACCCATCTTGGCCGAAACTTTACATTAGGGGTTTCCTCATTTTTGTTACCACATGAAGCATAAAAACCTAAGCTATCAACATATAAAAATTCATATATCATGAAGGAGCATAAACAAGCATGTTGTCAAAAGAAACTTTGTTTTCCACCATTACTTTTAGTCTTAGCTGAAACATTCAAGGGGATTCTAGATTTCTTTCTTTTTTTTTTCTCACATAAAACATAACTTGTAACTTATTAACCCTAAGTGACCACCCATTTTATCTTGGCCGAAATTTCAAGAAGAATCTCTAAGGTTTCAAAAACATCTACATATAAAATGATCGACAACTACTTGTACTGTAGTGAGGGGATACTCACATCCTTTCGCTTGATTTCCTTAGGGAAGTAACCTTGATTGTGGAGCCTTCCTTTGCTTGGGTTTCGGCAATGAAGGTGGGGAAGGGCTTGGTCACGGTGGAGAGAAGGAGGGAGGAGGAAGAGAAAAAAAATGAAATCTCTTCTTTAATTTCCCCTTTTATTCTTCATGAGAGGAGGAAGGGAAAATGCACTTTTCCTTCTCCTTTCTTTTACTCACTCTTAATGAAAAGAAGAAGCAAGGCTCATCTTTTCATTTGAGAGGAAGAAGGCAACTCCAACTTCTCCTTCTAAGTGAAGAGAGCCTTCACTTCCTTACCTTTAACCATGATTTCCCTCTCCTTTCTAACAATAATTACTCTTGGTCTATTGGTTGACATATTCATGTATTTAGTGAGAGATCCAAGGTTCAAGTCCTAGGTCTTGTATCTTTTTTCTTTTTTTGGCTAATGTTTACCTAAGGCCTATTTTTATTCATGATAAAAATATCTAAAATCTTGCTAAGTACCCTATGGGTGTTACACTAAGGGTAAGGGGTTGTTCATACCCCATAAATAGCAAAAGAAAATCTAAACTTGCTGGAATTAGACTTCTATTAATTGTCTGTTGAAAAACTCAAACTAAAGAAGGAAACAAAGATCCGAAAACTACTCCTACTGCAGGCGAGAGCACTTACCTATGTGCTCTTGAACTTACAGCCGAGAAGAGAAGCTTCTAGGGTTTCAGAGGGCTTGAAATCTCGGCCTCTTCTTCGTGCCTACGGGTTCTCCTCGACGAGAGGGTCTTGAATCTGTGAAGAGCTCACGGAATTACCCCTTGGCCGACCGCCGGAGATGAAGCCCTAGCTTCGGCTTCGTTTTCGCCCAAGCAGTGTCGTCGCACGCGAGAGAGGTGAGGATGTGAGGGTTTTGGTCGTGAGGAAATAACCCGATTCCTTTTTATACCAATGGGTATTCTCGGTTTCAGTTATTACTTAAATTTATTTCACCATTACTTTGATCACGAAACACCTGCTTGAGCGCTTGGCTATCGCGCTTCGCTTAAGTCTTGGATCGGGTCGGTTGCAACTTCTTTTGGTAAAAATACCAAACGAACTCTAAAAATTTCATAAAATACTCTAAAAATTCCTAAAAATCTCTAGAATATTCCTAAAGCATTTCTAAATATTTATAAGCACTTTTAGAACTCCAAACAATGAAATTTGGGGTGTTACACAAATCTTGGTACTTCTTTCTAGTTTTCCATTTCAGTAATCATATGGCCCAAAACGAAGGCTTCAGCACCGCGCGCCCACCACTCTTCATCGGAGATGACTTCCCATATTAGAAGAGGAGAATAGAAGTATACCTCAAGATACACATCGACCAATGGATCTCGATCCGACGTGGGTATCAGACACCAGTTGACTAAGCTACTAAAACACTTGTGGATCCAGACAATTGGTACCCAGGACAATCTAATCGAACTTTATGAGGGCACCAGCGACGCAAAGGTAACAAAAAGAGACCTCTTACTAAATTCATTATTCAACATTAAAATGCAGGATGGAGAAATGACAACGCAACTCCATGTAAGGATCAAAGACATCCTCAATGGACTGCACCTTATTGGCCACAAACTTCAAAACTCGGATGTTATAAAGTATGCTTTAAATTTGTTTTCTCGAAATGCACTATGGGCATCCATAATGGATGCCTATAAAGTTTCAAGGAACTTGAATAAGCTAAAATTAGAAGAATTAGAGTTGTAAGAACAAACTAACTCCCAAAAGATCGAGAAAGGTATATCATTTCTTGTAGGTTCTATAAATCAAACAAAGAACAAGACCAAGCAAAAGACAGAATCTAAGTCTGACTCAGACTCGGATCTAGAAAAGCAATTGGTGAACATGGTAAGGAGAATGTTTACTAAAAAGAAGAAGGATTTCAGCACAAAGGACATCTAAAAGATGATCAAGCCCAACATCAGCAAGTCAAGCATCACTTGCTTTGGATGCAATAAAAAGGATCACTATTAGCACGAGTGTCCGAACATCAAAGAAGATAAACCCAAGAACCTCAAGAAAAAGAAGACACTCAAGGAGACTTGGGATGAGTCATCTTCGGAGGAATCAGATAACGACGAACCAAAGCACAATAACTATCTAACACTGATGGCAACCAGACCATAATCGGAAAGCGAATTGAAACAAGACAAAAAGTCAAAATATGAGTCGAGTCACGAGTTTGCACTTGTTTCTAAAGGTTCCACCAAGGTAAACTTTGTTCTAAGCTCTAGATTTTTCAAAATTATTTCATGTCTATATAAGAAATTATCTACTGCTGAAAGTTAAATAGATACACTTAGTAAAGAAAATAAGGATCTAAAAGAACAACTTGAATCAAACCCTAAACCAAGTCAGCTTGAAAATTTAATTCAGAATACCAAACTTAAAGAAGAAAATTGGGAATGTGTATGATAGACTAGGATTCTTATTATGAAATAAATTTTCAAATAACTTGCAAATTCTAGGAAAATTGATTAATTATGTTTTCTCAAATTCTCATTTCCCTAATATTTCAAAAGAAAAATGATATGCAGAGGGAAAATCTCAAGGATAGACACATAAACTGATGAGGCTCACAAAAGTGAAAATGGTGGGCCATTAATTTATGTGTCTATCCCTAAGCTTTTCTTTGAGATTTTTTCCCTCTGTGTATCATTACTCATTTTAAAATTTGTTTCAGCCTTAGTCTAGGATGAATCCCTAAAAAGCATGATCCTATAGATCTAGGCAACGAGCATCTCACAAGAACACTAGGTCTATCTTGATTGTGTATTCAAAAACTTAGAATGGTGTGAGATGCGTTGGTATTTTACTTGAACTTCAGATGCTTATATCAGTGCATCAACATAAGTCTGTGCGAAAAATACAATAGTACATTGATCAAGTTAAGTAATCCTTTTTCAGTAAATTTCTAACTGGACATTAATACTTAACTTGATTAATCAAGTGAATACAACAATCTTTTAACAGTTAGTTAGTAACTGAAGATTAGACATTTAAAGATAATTTGTAAATGAACATCAGATTAAGGGGGAGGATATTTCAAAATTATTATTTTTCTTTGAAATTTTTTTGAGACAAATGTCTTTTCAAAATATGTTACAAAATTTTATGTTTTCAAAAGTCGTGAAAAACTCTCTTTTGAAATATTGACCTTAATAGCCTTGAAAATTAACTTTAAATTTGCAAAATACTTTCAAAAACTTCTTTTAAAAGTTACTTTAAAAATACTCTTATACTTTTTCAAATGTCTGTTTTGAAAAATCAAATGAAAAGTATTTTTCAAAAACATTCTTTGGTAGTTTCCTTGAAAATATTTTGTGAAATCATTTTGAAAATTACTTTATAAGCTTAAAAATGTTTGAAAATTAATTTAAAAATATTGTAGCCTTGAAAAATTAAAACATTAAAAATTACTTTGCCATAAATTATTTTTGAAAAATATTTTGAAATCTATCTTGAAAAATAGTTTGTAAAATTCTTATAAAATTTAGCTTTATAAAATGGTTATTTTTGCAAAATTTACTTTTCAAAATTTTGAAAGCCTTTTATAAATTTTAAAAATTTCTTTCAAAATACTTTAGAAAATTTTCTTATCATTAACTCTTCCCTGAAATAGACTTGCAAGATTATATAAAAAACTTCGAAAATTTTGTTGCTTAATATGCCTACTTGTTTGCTTCCACTTACTTATTTGCATGTTGTTTTTTTTATGAATGTCAAAGGGGGAGGGTAAGGGTTAAGTAAGAAAAACTAAAGACAATTAAAAATTTTAAAAATCTTAATCCTAAAATGATCGAGAGAATAAAATAGAAATTGAAGTTATTTAATTTTTTTCTCTTGAATCATTTTTATTGCAATTTCTTTTTGTATAGTTTTCTAACTTTAACACAAATTGTCATTACATTAAAAATGTGGAGATTATTGGTGCATTTGGCACCAATGGTCAAACCTTAGTTTTGATGAATGACAAGTGGATTAAAGTTAGATGTGTAATGATCTAACCTTTTTACCAAGTGTGTAATACTTGACTGGTTTAACACTTGGCTGAAATCCAGTTAGATCTGGAAGATTTGATAGTTGGTGTAGAAGTCCAAATAGATCAAGGAGTGGCATGATATCTAACAAAAAGTTTAGCTAGGTCCGCAGGACCTGATAGCTAGCCGAAGTCCAATTGGGTTGCAGACCTGACAACTGGCGCGAAGACTTGGCAGACCGAGGTAGAGTCTGTAAGGAACTAGGGCGCTAAACACGCTTAAGCGCAGCAAAAAACTTCTAGTTCCTCCAAAAGATCCATGCGAAGGGAAAGACATGTTATAATCTATACTAAGTTTATATCATGATAGTATACCTTTGATGCATGCACACGAACTCCAGACAACTTGGATCTCAGCACGATCACACGTTCGCGCCTCTATGGTATCCACACGAACAAGTATTCGTTTGTCTCATAAACTCACAAAGTGGAGAAGGCAACCACCTAAGGTTGTGTTAGCAACCTTGATAGGAGGTGTCAGACTAGAGGATAAGAGAAGAGGAAGGAGCATGAAGAAGTACCCAAAATGAGAGAGAGAAAAATGCTTAAGTATTTTTCATCCAATGAAAATATTTAATGAGCATTAATGAATATTTACACTCCATTAAGGACCACATTTGGACCTCTTCATTTTGAATTCAATTTCAAAAATTAAATGATTCATGGAATTTCGAAATTCAATAAATTAATCTCCATTAATCCTCTTAGTGAATGAATTCACTTGAGTCTAACTCAAGTATAATCCACTTGAGTCTAACTCAAGTCCAATTCAATCGAGTCTTACTCAATTGATCTCATGCAATTTCAAATATAATGAATCACTATTTTATTAATTTGTATTGACTCCTTGAGTCTAGTTTGATTCGGACACAATCCAATAATTAAATCCAATTGAGTCTAACTCAATAAGTCTAATTCAGATTAGACTTAATCCAATGATTCATCATATGAACCCATCTCCAAATCTACTTGTTCTTTGTGTGTGACCCAATAGGTTCTCGTAACATTGGTAATGTATCCAAATCAACATTTAGATACAAAAGCAATGAGTGACATCTAGCAAGACATCATTGCTACCTAAGTGACTAGAAAGTCGAGATCCGACCTAACATGTCCGTGGCTATTATCTTGTATGACTTGGTCCCTCTATCCTTAATATTTAGATTGATTAATGAGGCATAGACCATGTCATCCTCTTAGTAACCTTTTTGTGTTTCTTGATCTCTAAGTAAACACACTCAATCAAATAAGCTTAATATCTCATATTGCCTCATTTGCACATGACCATGCCTTCTTGTGTCCTACTAATCAAGAGGCCCATAGATATCACTTCCGTCATATGGAAGGGATAGATCTCATTTACATCACTCATATCCCTCTGCATAATTCATTGCATACCCAGTGGTCGACTTTATTGTCCACCTTATTACATATGGCGTTTACCGATACCAAAGTACACAACTCTTTATGTAGGGAACCGTAAGGACTATTCATACCAATAGTCACATGAGAATGTTTATGGCACTCATATAACGATCCATGAAACATTCTCATGGTGGTCATTCAGTATATATTCTCTAATATATACTCATATGTCAACCTAATATCTCATATCCATGACTTGTGAGATCAAGTCATCCGTTGACCTACATACTAGTCTCAACGCATTAATATTGTCCTTGTATATTAATGCTTGACTAGAAATTGTTAAGAGTAGTATTCCATGTATATCTACAATATTTCACTATTAATCCAACCAATTGATGTGTTGTAGATAATAACCTACTACCAAAGGACATTATTATACTTATTCAATCGGCACTGAACTGAAATAAATATAATAACCAACTTTGCCTTTTATTAATAATGAAATATGATACAAAATGAACCATTTATAATCATCTCATAATTGGTACTAGGGCTAATACTAACAGAGTCAAGTAATTATGCAAGGTAAGTAAGGTAAGTCACTGGAGGAGAGTGTTCTAGTGATGATGAGTCCCAATTTGGGATTTTAGGTGTAGGTCCAATTTAGGATTATTTCAGAAACCTAAATTAAGACTATGACGAGATCCTAGTCTCGGGGAGATAGGATCTAATTACTAAATTACTTATTTTTATTGTGTTAACTTCGTCTTATAGGATATACTTTGTTTTGTTGGACTAACATATTTTACAAGATAAAAGAAACACAACATATCTCGGGTGAACAGTACCCAAGGCACCTTCCATGCGAAGGAAGCCATCTTGAGCTAAGCAATGGAAGACGCCTTCAGTTGGATAACGCAGAAGACCTTGGCAACGATAAGACACTATTTTCTTGGAATAAAATTTTACCTATGGAAGGTGTCTTGAGTGCTATGGAAGGAGCCTTCAACACTCTATAAACGAAAGTTTCGAACAGTGCAATCAACACAACTTTTCTATAAACCTTTACGCATCTATTCGACGCTCCGATCGCTCCAACTTCATACTGTTGCTTTGCTATGATGCTACTATGCCCGACTATTGCTGAGGAGTGATCCCACTTTGAACCTGATCTAATCATCTATAAGTGTTGGGTAACAAAGTTTTCTTTGTGTATTTAATTATTGCTTAACAGGAAAGTATAGCTTGTTACACTTATCATATCATATCTTTTCTATTATACTTGTTTCCCTCTTTTGGCGATTCTAGAAAAGGATTATAGTGAATTGCCCATCGATACAGTCCGCGGGATTATGGATCTTGAAGTAGGAGTTGCTAAAAGCTCCAAACCAAGTAACAGATCGAGTTCTTGCTTATTTTATTTTTGTATTTAGTTTTTCACTACATGCTTATTTTGTAAAGTGAAAAAGACAAGTTTTTAAAAAAAATCACATGATTCACCCTCCTTCTCACGTGCGTAATAATCTAACACCTAGGTAGTTATTAATCCAAGGCATTGAAATAGGTCCACTAGAAATCTCCTTTGATGAAGGTGGAGAAGCCTCTTACACTCTTTGAAAGCTCAGAAAAAAAACTAGAAATAAGTTCCAAAAGTTGTTGTTCAATTGTTCTTTAATTCCTAGTTCCTAGAGGTTTTTTATAATCTCCTGAGATGATGTTACCATTGGTTTACGTGGTTCGAAGGCTCCTTCAAGGACATCTGAGGTACCCTCAATTGGATAAACTTTTATCCACATAATAACAGTCACTTAACGACTCTGTCGCGTTGGACAACCTTTAATGTGCTTGAAGGTGCCTTTGGTATTATTCATCCGAGGTGCCCTCAAGTACATTGGAGGTGCCTCGGGGTCCCATGTATAGCAGCTTCGTTGTTGAAGCTCGAGACGCCTTCAAAGCCATTGGAGGTGCCTCAAGCATTGCTTATCCGCAGTCTTTTCTCCATGCTTGCTTGGGTGATATTTCGGTTGTCTGAAATTGAGCTCACCTGAACCCAACTCTATTTTCTCCTCGAGCAGGTTTCCTCCCAATTTCTCATTTCTCAAACGTTGCGCATGTCCTTCTCGTCCACTAGTGTACTCTTCCACAGTCTCTCGTTCCTCGGATGCACTTAGTTCGTTGACTCCCTTCCCGTGTCATTGTTCTTGTCCATTGTGTCTTCCACTTGATTTCTTGTGTTTCTAAGTTACTACACACTTTGACACAAGGGTTAAACACAACAATACCTAACTTGACTCTATTGATCACATTAAAACTAACTCAGAATACTTACAGTTAGGACTTTAACCACGTATCCAACATTCTGTCCTCCATTACCTATTAAGACTTCCCCTCTCATTCAAAGTGTCTAGTCTACCGTGAGCCACTTAGACTTCACTCGCTTGTTAGCAGGGATGACAATGAGTCAAATTTGAATCAGATTCCATATCCTCCATTCTCATCGAGGATCGAATATTCATTCTCATACCTATACTCATTAAAGGATCGGATATCTTCTATACTAATATTTTTTTTCCATTCGACTATCATTATTAAAAAAATATATTAGAATTATATATATATATATATATATATATATATATATATATATATATATATATACACTCAAAGACTTAGACTAAGAAAGATGGCCACTACACTCACTTATGAATACATTGGCGCGTCATACCCTTTGACTTCCCTTCTAAGAAGTTTGATTTTAGTTACGTCAGTCTTGTCTTCAAGCCAGTTCTCCGATCAATGGCTTATCATATAATGGGAGGAAGGGAGGTTGACTTTTGATTCTATTCATGCCCAGGCATAATGAATGATTTAGAATATAACGGGAGGAAGGGAAGTTAACTTCTGACTCTATTCATGCCTAGAGTAGGACGCATAAGGAATGATTTAGAATATGGCGGGGTGGAATGGAATAATCAATATTAGAGTCGTCAATTTGGGTTAGGCCCGTTGGGTTAGCCTGCCCCGCCAAATAATTTAAGCTAGATAAATTAATATTTTATCAATCGATCATCTAGCGGGCTTAAACGGGCTAACCCGGGCGGGTTGCGGGTTGCGGGTTCAAGCGGGCCAACCCGTGGCGGGCTCGGGTTGGCCCGCGGGCCTATACAATTATATAATTTAAAAAATATATAAATTGTGATTAATCATTAAAAGCTAAATGTTTCAAGTTTCAACCTTCAACCTTCAACCTTCTCAAATTTTCTCTCTCTGTGACTGCGTCGGTGTGTCCCTTCGTCTCCCGTGAGACTGCACAAGTTGTGAGTGTGGCAGAGTGTCCAATGTCCATGACTTCTTTGATTCTTTCTAATTCCTTCGTGAGGATCGTGGATTCATGGCTCATGGGAGAGGGGCAGAGCCGCAGAGGGCGATTCACAATTCCCATTCCTCATCTTGTAAACCCTAACCCTATTCCCATTTTGCTACCCCATCCCAACCATCCGCCCTCACCGCCTCAAAGTGTGCCACCTCCAAAGTCTGAACGTCGCCTCCAAAGTTCGAAGTCCGAAGTTCGAAGTCCAAAGTTCGAATCATCTGTAAAGAAACTCTCCCGAAGAGATCAACACTCTAGTAGCCAGTAGCCGACGGTCCGACGACAACTTTGCACAACTTTCTCCATTCTCCAAACTCTTGTTTGAGGTCAGGTGAAATGTTTGCCTCTTATCTTTCTATTTCCCTTTGTTTTTCAATTTTTCTACGTAATTGTACCTTGTGGTTTGCATAGTTGTTGGACTTTTTGCCTTGTTTGCTATTTTGCTGGGAAAGTTTGATAAATTAACGTTTTGTTTCTTTTCTCGTAATGTTCTCAGTCTGATATATCTTATTTTCTTTAAATAGTTAAGAATTTGTTTGTGAAGTAGCAAGAATTTCAACTTTATTGATCAGCAATTCAGCATTCAGCAATCCCCATTTCGTTGATACCAATAAGAATATTACTCACCAAACCCACGCTCCATAACATCTGAATTGCCAAAAATTAATCTTTATTAATTACTAATTTCCTTGTTTGCTTTTATTGTTGTATTTGATTCAAATTGTTGTTGCTAACATAAAAAATAAGCATATGCTATTATACTGATTTTTTATATTTGATTTATTTTGCATAAAACTGTAATTTATTATTTCTTTTTCTTTTTTTATTACAGAATTTGAAATGGAATCTACTTCTCAAAATCAAACAACTACTTTAGAGGTTGATGAATTGAAAAGTACTAAGCAAGATGATGAGTCGATTAAAAAGTCTAGAGAAACTTCTGATATTTGGATCTATTTTAAGAAAATAAATGGGATTGATAAAGTTGAATGTAATGGGTGCAAAAAACAGTATAAATGTGGGGGTAAACATTATGGAACTTCTACATTGTGGCGCCATCTTAAAATTTGTGACAAGTTAAAGTTTCATGATGTAAGACAAATGATTCTTGATCAAGATGGGAAGATGAGATCCAAGAAAATAGATCAAAAAAATTTACGCGAGTTACTGGCTTGTGCAATCATTAGACATGATTTACCATTTTCATTTGTTGAGTACGATGGTATTAGAGATTGGATGAAGTACATAAATTCTGATATTGCTTGTATTTCTAGAAATACTCTTGTTTCTGATATTAATCGGATCTATTTGAGGGAGAAAGAGAAACTTAAGTATGTTTTGACTACTATTCATAATAGAGTTTGTTTGACTTCAGATTTGTGGACGACATGCACTAGTGAGAGTTATATTTGCTTGACTGCCCATTTTGTTGATAATGATTGGAAATTAAATAGTAAAATACTAAATTTTTCTCATATGCCTCCTCCACACTCAGGAGTTGAATTAGCTGCAAAATTATTTAAAATTTTTGAAGGAATGGGGGATTGAGAAAAAGGTTTTCTCTTTGATATTGGATAATGCATCCAGTAATGACAACATGCAAGTTCATTTGAAAGAGCAATTGTCTTTGCATGATAGCTTATTGTGTGATGGTGAATTTTTTCATGTTCGTTGTTCTGCTCATATATTGAATTTGATTGTGCAAGAAGGTTTGAAAGTTGCTACTGTAACTTTGAATAAAATTAGAGAATCAGTCAAGTATGTTAAAGGTTCAGAGACTAGGATGAAAAAGTTTGGAGAATGTATACGAGCAGTTGGTAACATTGATACTAGTATTGGCTTACGATTGGATGTGTCTACTCGTTGGAATTCAACATACTTAATGTTGGATAGTGCTATCAAATATAAAAAAGCTTTTGCTTCTCTTCAATTCAATGACAAGAATTATAAATATTGTCCTTCAAGTGAAGAATGGAAAAGAAGAGAGAAAATATGTGAGTTCCTTGAACCATTTTATGATACTACCAATTTAATCTCTAGTTCTTCTTATCCTACATCAAATTTATATTTTATGCAAGTCTGGAATATTGAAGTTTTGTTAAAGGAAAACTTATCTAATGAAGATGAGGTGATAAGTTCTATGTGCAAGAGAATGATGGAGAAGTTTGACAAGTATTGGACTTAATATAGCATAGTTCTTGCATTTGGAGCTATTCTTGACCCACGAATAAAGCTTTCAATGTTGGAGTTTTTTTATACTAAGGTTGAGAGTGATTATGTTAAATTCCAAAAGAAGATGGAACTTGTGAAGACAAAATTGTATAAGCTTTTTTATCAATATTCTAATATCAGCAAGACAAGTTCTTCACAATGCCAACCACAATGTTCTTCTTGTTAGCTAGAGCCCTAGAGCCAATCATTTGATGATTGTATTTTTGGACTTATTGTATCATATTCTATATAAATAAAGGCATTTGGATTTTGGTTATTATACTTACTTGTATTGATGCCAAATAAACTAAGTATAATAATGTCCTTGAGTAGATGGTTCTCACCTATATCAATCGGTTAGTTAAACCGATAGTGAGATGATATAGGGAACACTACTCTTAATCATTCCTAGTCGAGTATTAACATTCAGGGACAATGTTAATGCAATAAGACTAGCATGTAGGTCAACTTGATGACTTGATCTCATAAGTCATGGATATAGAGATATCAAGTTGACACATGGGTATACATTAGAGAATATATACTGAATGACCCGCCATGAGAAAGTATCATGGATCGTTATATGAGTGTCATATACTTTCTCATGTGACTATTAGTATGACTATTGGTCCTTAGACCTGAAGTCACCATGGTTCCCTACATAAGGAGTTATGTACTTTGGTTTCGTCAAACGTCACCCGTAACTGGGTGGACTATAAAGGTGATTACTGGGTATATAACGAATTATGCAGAGGGATGTGAGTGATGTAGATGTGATCTATCCCTCCCATATGACGGGAGCGACATCGGTATTCTTGATAGAGTTAGACCACGAAGTGTATGGCCATGCCCAAATGAGTCAACATGAGATGTTGAGCTCATTTGATCGAGTGAGTCTACTTGGAGTTCAAGATTTAGATTGATTAGAGGATGACACGGTCTATGCCTCACATTGATCAATCTAGGTGTCTAGGATAGAAGGACAATGTCACATATTGTGAGGAGTCACAATTAGTAGTCACAAGGTGATGTTGGATCTCAACATTCTTGTAACATTGGGTAGTAATGATGTGTTGCTAGATACCGCTCATTACTTATGCTTCTAAATGGGTTTAGGGGCATTGCCAACGTTACAAGAACCTATAGGGTCACACACTAAGGACATTTAGATGGAGATTAGGTTCATATGATGAACCAAGAGGATTAGATTCATTTGATGAATCAAATTGGATTAAGAGTAATCCTAATTGGGCTAATTGAGTTAGACTCAAGTTGATTCAATTGTTTAATGAGTCTAATTTGGATTATGACTCATTAAATCAATTTAATTAAATGAATTAAATTCATTATATTAAATTGGCTTGAATTAAATGGTTGGATTAGATCAACCATGAGAGAGATTAAGTCAAACTAATTCATTATATTAAATTGGCTTGAATTAAATGGTTGGATTAGATCAACCATGAGAGAGATTAAGTCAAGTTTGACTTGACTTGAGAGGAAGATGAAGAGTCAAGTTTGACTTGACTTTATGCCACCTCATTGGTGAGTGGGCAAGATGTGGACCAATGATAATGCTCCACATCATCATGGTTGCTTATGTGGAATGCCACCTCATGGGAGTTACCAAGAGTTGTGACTCTTGGCATTCCATGGGAGTTACTCATGCTCTTAATGTGGCCGGCCACATGAATGGGTGTGATAAGTTTCATTTTAGAATTAATCTCATTCATTCCTTCATCTTCTTCCTTGCTCCAATTTTGCTCTCCCTCTCCTCTCTTGGCCGAACCATCCAAAGGTGCTAGCACACCTTGTTTTGGTCATCTCCACCTAGTGTGTTCGTGTGGATACATATAGAGAAGTATCTATCCTTGATACTTTCGAGATCCGATGAATCTTGGACGAGCGGGATACGAAAAAGGGCACGCATCGAAGGTAAAGATCTTCATCATGTAGATCTAGAAGTTTTGTAACTCGTACTCGTATGTCTTTGAAGTTTTCTTCGCACGAGATCCGTTGGCTAGGGTGATTCGGGGTTTCCGCGATGCGAAAAAGCGATTTTCGCGGCCCGAAAAACCCAACTGTGGTATCAGAGCCACGTGCGAAACTTGTACGAGTTTAATTTGATTTTTATGAAAAATTAAAGCTACTGTACATTTCTGTAAATTTATGATTTTTATAGTTTTAAGAGTAATATTTCTCGTAGAAGCGAAGCACAAGTGTTTATACACTTGCAGGCTTCGACTACCGAGAAGTTTTTCCCAAAACGGCATCGTTTCGACCCAAATTTTTTTGGGACAGTGGGATAAGGTGATCTTGGATCGCTTAGGAGCAACTCGCGATGGTTAGATCACGGGTAGGGGTACTGCCCCTAACCCCGCAAGGGGATTTGCTCCGCGATTACGCCCGAAATCGCTAATCGGGACCGCCGGGAAAAATTTTACTCATAAAATCTGTAAAATTATGAAAAATTACAGAAAAATTACAGAAATATATAATTTTGAATTATATATTAATTTTGTGATAGTCATGGCCCAAAGACCCAATTCGATTGGACAATTGTGTTGTAATTCATAATACGACCTGCGTGCCGTTATGTGATGTGCGTGCTTGTATTTTATTTTTATTTTATTTTTCGCGACTTGCACGTCGTGCCTTTCTTTTATTCTGGTTGTAAATTAGATTTAGACTCGAATGTAACTCGAGTTTCAAAATTGTAATGTACAAAAATTGGAGCTGTGGAAGGTCCACTCGAGACGGAGTTACGAGGAAGGCGCGAGCAACACAAGGTGGTCAAAAGGAAGGCGCTTGAGAAGTTGACCTTAGGTTGACCATCCGGTTTTCTCATTGGCTTGAGAAGATCGTAGTAGGGCCATGACTAATCACAAAACTTAGTTAATTACTTGTGTATATGATGCATGTTTAATTAAGTAATTAATTAGTGCCTAGCGATTAAGATTATATCTAAATCGTGCACAAGATGCACCCTTACGATTAGATTAGATCTACATCGTGTACAAGATGCACTCTATCGATTAGATTAGATCTATTTCGTGTATATGATACAACATCATTCAGATTAGATCTAAATCACGACAACTCAAAATGCCTACCATGCCGTGATACCTACCACTACCTCGATCGCATGATGTTGTTGAATCTGCCAAAGCAGAGCAACACATACTATCTTGGTAGGGTACGGAGGGACAATCTTGGTCCCGCCTATCAACACATGGGCGAGTTCAAACTCAATTAGATTGAGTATTCCTAGTTTACTTGGTTGGATCGAGTACAACTATAGACATTCTTCCAATGGTTGGAAAGGTAGGACAAAATCACGTTTATATTAATTCTCGGGCGTATTAGCCAAAGCTAACTCAAGTTTTAATATAAATACGGATTTTATCCTATAAACAAGAGTTGCATAGAGATGTAATTGGTAATCGTTACCTACCGATCATACTAAATCTTGGGCGTATTAGCCAAAGCTAACTCAAGGGTTAGTATGATGTGGATCTTGTCCCACATGAATTATAGAATTCAGTGGGAGCATCATTTAGTTAAAGGCCTAATTAAATGATTAAGAATATGATATTTATTTCTGCTTTTATTCTGTTGTAGATAACCATGACGTCAAATACGAACACCTTCGCCCTGCGATCTGTCCTTGAGAAGGACAAGCTCAACGGAGCAAACTTCCTGGACTAGTACAGGAACCTGAGAATAGTTCTCACTCAGGAACGTAAACTATACGTTCTGGAGCAGCCCATTCCGGAGGCTCCTCCTGCCACTGCCAAGCGAGCTGACCGAGATGCTTTCAAGAAGCATCAAGATGACGCATTAGATGTGTCCTGTCTAATACTCGCGACCATGAACTCTGAGCTTCAGAAGAAACACGAGTTAATGGGCGCTTATGATATGGTTGAACATCTTCGTCAACTGTATCAAGGTCAAGCGAGGCATGAGAGATTTGAGATCTCAAGGGCACTGTTTCAGTGCAAGATGTCAAACGGGGCTCCAGTAGGCCCATATGTACTCAAAATGATTGGGTACATAGAAAACCTACAAAGGTTGGGGTTCCCTCTTGGCCAAGAGATGGCCACTGACCTGATCTTGCAATCCTTGCCGAATAGCTACAGTCAATTCGTTCTAAACTACAATTGACAAGCCATTGCCCGAGCTCCTTAGATGTTAAGAACTGCTGAGCTAAACCTTAAGAAGGCTAAGCCCATTCTGATGGTTCGGAAACATAAGGGCAAGGCAAGCCCAAAGGCAAGGGAAAGTCCCAAGCCAAGGGCAAAGGCAAGGCCTTGAAGCCAAAGGAGGGGTCGCCAAGGATGCTATGGAAGAGGAACTGCAAGGTATACTTGGAGGATCTTAAGTAGAAGCGAAGTGAGACTTCCACTTCAGGTATATATGTTATAGAAGTCAATCTATCTATTTCTACATCATGGGTATTAGATACTGGATGTGCTTCTCACATTTGTACTGATGTGTAGGCGCTGAGAAATAGCAGGGCATTGACAAAGGGCGAGGTGGACCTACGAGTAGGCAATGGAGCACGGGTTGCTGCTGTTGCTGTAGGGACTTACTTTTTATCTCTGCCCTCTGGGCTTGTACTAGAGTTAGACGATTGTTGTTATGTGCCTACATTAACTAAGAACATTATTTCAGTTTCTTGTTTGGACAAGAAAGGTTTCTCGTTTACTATAAAGAATAAATGTTGTTCCGTTTATTTAAACGATATGTTCTATTGTAGTGCACCTCTGTTAAACGGACTCTATATTCTAGACCTTGAGAGCCCTATCTATAACGTAAATACCAAGAGGTTCAAGTCAAATGACATGAACCAAACTTACCTTTGGCACTGTCGCTTAGGTCATATAAATGACAAACGCTTATCTCAACTCTATAAGGATGGTTTGTTGGACTCATTTGATTTTGAATCATATGAGATATGCGAGTCATGCCTACGAGGCAAGATGACCAAGACTCCCTTTAGTGGGCACAGCGAGAGAGCAACTGATTTGTTAGGACTCATACATAGTGATGTATGTGGCCCTTTCAATGTTGCTGCTAGAGGTGGTTATAGGTACTTCATTACATTCTTGATGATTTTAGTAGATATGGTTATGTGTACTTAATGACATATAGTCTCGAATCCTTTGAAAAGTTCAAAGAATTCAAGAATGAAACAGAACCAACTGCAAGAGTATTAAGATACTTCGATCAGATCGAGGTGGAGAATACCTTAGCCATGAGTTTCGTGACTACCTATCTGAGTGTGGGATTCTATCCCAACTCACTCCTCCTGGAACACCACAGTGGAATGGTGTATCCGAAAGGAGGAATCGTACCCTATTAGATATGGTACGATCTATGATGAGTCACACTGATCTTCCGACATACCTTTGGGGCTATGCTCTAGACACGGCAGCTTTTATACTCAACCGAGTTCCATCCAAGGCCGTGATTAAGACACCATATAGGATATGGACTGGGAGAGATGCCCAGGTGTCTTTCATGAGGATTTGGGGTTGTGATGCTTACGTCAAGTCTCAGACAAATTAGGACCCAAATCCGACAAGTGCTATTTCATTGGATATCCCAAGGAAACTAAGGGATATTACTTCTATATTCCCAATCAGCACAAGGTAGTTGTGGCAAAGACTGGGGTCTTTATAGAAAGGGACTTTGTTTCTAGAAAGACTAGTGGGAGCGCGTTCGATCTTGAAGAAGTTCAAGATGCGAACAATAGTACTGATGCCTCGATGGAAACTGAACTGGAACCACAAAGTGTTGTGGATGATGTTCCACAAGGAGTTGAGGAACAACAACCAGTTCAAGTAGACATTCCTCTTCGCAGGTCTGATAGGGTACGTCGTCAGCCTGAGAGATACTCATTTATCTTGTCTGACCATGATGACGTTGTGCTCATAGAGGATGAGCCTACCACCCATCAGGAAGCTGTGATGAGACCAGATTCTGAAAAATGGCTAGAGGTCATGAGATCCGAAATGGAATCCATGTACACCAACCAAGTATGGACTTTGGTTGATCCACCTGAAGGGGTAAAACCCATTGGGTGTAAGTGGGTCTTTAAGAGAAAGACTGACATGGATGGACTTATTTATAAGGGTCGCTTGGTAGCTAAAGGTTTCAAGCAGATTCATGGTATTGACTATGATGAAACCTTTTCTCCAGTAGCGATGTTTAAGTCCATTCAGATCATGCTTGCTATTGCAGCCTACCATGACTATGAGATATGGCAGATGGATGTCAAAACCGCGTTTCTGAATGGAAACTTACTCGAGGATGTGTACATGACACAACCTGAGGGTTTTGTAGATCCACAGCATACTAGTAGAGTATGCAAGCTGCATAGGTCCATTTATGGACTAAAGCAAGCTTCTCGGAGCTGGAATCTTCGATTTGATGATGCAATCAAACAGTTTGATTTCATCAAGAACGAAGATGAACCTTGTGTCTACAAGAAGGTTGTAGGGGATATAGTTGTCTTCCTCATATTGTATGTGGATGACATACTACTCATTGGGAAAGACATCCCTATGCTTTAGTCTGTCAAGACCTGGCTAGGGAGTTGCTTCTCAATGAAGGACTTAGGTGAGACATCTCGTATTCTAGGGATACAGATCTATAGAGATAGATCTAAGAGATTGTTTGGCCTAAGTCAGAGTACATACATTGACAAGGTACTCCTTCGGTTTGCCATGCAGAACTCCAAGAAGGGATTTCTGCCGATGTCACATGGCGTGAGTCTTTCGAAGACTCAAGGTCCCTCTTCTAGAGAGGAGAGAGACCGCATGGATCAGATCCCTTATTCCTCAGCCATAGGATCGATCATGTACGCCATGCTATGTACTCGACCTGATGTCTCGTATGCTTTGAGCATGACGAGCAGATACCAGTCAAATCCAGGTGAAAGTCACTAGATAGCGGTCAAGAATATTCTTAAGTATTTAAGAAGGACTAAAGAATATTTCTTGATATATGGAGGCAATGATGAGCTAGCTGTAAAGGGTTACAGTGATGCTAGCTTCCAGACCGACCAGGATGACTATAGATCGCAGTCGGGGTTCGTATTTTGCATTAATGGTGGTGCTGTCATTGGAAGAGTTCAAGCGGGATCGATGGTCGATTCTACAAGTCGAGTACATTCTTGCATCGAGGCGAAAGGAGGCGGTTGGATCCGCAAGTTCATCATCGAACTTGGGGTGGTTAGCATTCCTGACCCCATTGAGCTCTATTGTGACAACAATGGAGCTATAGCACAGAAGGAACCTCGCTCACACCAATGGACCAAACACATACTACGCTTCCATCTCATTCGAGAGATCATCGAGAGAGGAGATGTGAAGATTTGCAGAGTACCTACAGAGGCTAACATCGCAGATCCCTTGACCAAGGCTTTGGCACAGAAGAAGCATGATGGTCACACTAGGTCATTTGGGCTTAGAGCCTACACTGATTGGCACTAGTGCTAGTGGGAGATTGTTAGCTAGAGCCCTAGAGCCAATCATTTGATGATTGTATTTTTGGACTTATTGTATCATATTCTATATAAATAAAGGCATTTGGATTTTTGTTATTATACTTACTTGTATTAGTGCCAAATAAACTAAGTATAATAATGTCCTTGAGTAGATGGTTCTCACCTATATCAATCGGTTAGTTGAACCGATAGTGAGATGATATAGGGAACACTACTCTTAATTATTCCTAGTCGAGTATTAACATTCAGGGACAATGTTAATGCAATAAGATTAGTATGTAGGTCAACTCGATGACTTGATCTCACAAGTCATGGATATAGAGATATCAAGTTGACACATGGGTATACATTAGAGAATGTATACTGAATGACCCGCCATGAGAAAGTATCATGGATCATTATATGAGTGTCATATACTTTCTCATGTGACTATTAGTATGACTATTAGTCCTTAGACCTGAAGTCACCATGGTTCCCTACATAAGGAGTTATGTACTTTGGTTTCGTCAAACGTCACCCGTAACTGGGTGGACTATAAAGGCGATTACTGGGTATATAACGAATTATGTAGAGGGATGTGAGTGATGTAGATGTGATCTATCCCTCCCATATGACGGGAGCGACATCGGTATTCTTGATAGAGTTAGACCACGAAGTGCATGACCATGCCCAAATGAGTCAACATGAGATGTTGAGCTCATTTGATCGAGTGAGTCTACTTGGAGTTCAAGATTTAGATTGATTAGAGGATGACACGGTCTATGCCTCACATTGATCAATCTAGGTGTCTAGGATAGAAGGACAATGTCACATATTGTGAGGAGTCACAATTAGTAGTCACAAGGTGATGTTGGATCTCAACATTCTTGTAACATTGGGTAGTAATGATGTGTTGCTAGATACCGCTCATTACTTATGCTTCTAAATGGGTTTAGGGGCATTGCCAACGTTACAAGAACCTATAGGGTCACACACTAAGGACATTTAGATGGAGATTAGGTTCATATGATGAACCAAGAGGATTAGATTCATTTGATGAATCAAATTGGATTAAGAGTAATCCTAATTGGGCTAATTGAGTTAGACTCAAGTTGATTCATGTGTTTAATGAGTCTAATTTGGATTATGACTCATTAAATCAATTTAATTAAATGAATTAAATTCATTATATTAAATTGGCTTGAATTAAATGGTTGGATTAGATCAACCATGAGAGAGATTAAGTCAAGTTTGACTTGACTTGAGAGGAAGATGAAGAGTCAAGTTTGACTTGACTTTATGCCACCTCATTGGTGAGTGGGCAAGATGTGGACCAATGATAATGCTCCACATCATCATGGTTGCTTATGTGGAATGTCACCTCATGGGAGTTACCAAGAGTTGTGACTCTTGGCATTCCATGGGAGTTACTCATGCTCTTAATGTGGCCGGCCACATGAATGGGTGTGATAAGTTTCATTTTGGAATTAATCTCATTCATTCCTTCATCTTCTTCCTTGCTCCAATTTTGCTCTCCCTCTCCTCTCTTGGCCGAACCATCCAAAGGTGCTAGCACACCTTGTTTTGGTCATCTCCACCTAGTGTGTTCGTGTGGATACATATAGAGAAGTATCTATCCTTGATACTTTCGAGATCCGACGACTCTTGGACGAGCGGGATACGAAAAAGGGCACGCATCGAAGGTAAAGATCTTCATCATGTAGATCTAGAAGTTTTGTAACTCGTACTCGTATGTCTTCGAAGTTTTCTTCGCACGAGATCCGTTGGCTAGGGTGATTCGGGTTTCCGCGACGCGAAAAAGTGGTTTTCGCGACCCGAAAAACCCAACACTTCTACCACAAATACACATCAACAAAGTGTAGGAGTTAAAGAAAAGAACAAAAGAATCATTGATGTAAGTACTTTAATTTTTTTTTTATTGTATTCTCTTATCTCTAATTGGTTTTTATTTTATTGTCACTACTATTCCACTTAATGTAGGAAATAATGGCATATGAGAGCCAAACTATTACAAGTGCTGGAAAATCTCAATTGGATCTTTATTTGGAAGAGCCAAAACTTGAATTTGCATATTATCAAGATTTAAATGCTTTGGAGCATTGGAAGAATCAAAATCATCGAAACCCAACCCTTGCACTAATGGCATGTGATGTCTTAACTATTCCTATAACTACTGTTGCATCAGAATCAACTTTTTCCATTGGTGCTCGTGTGCTTACCAAGTATAGAAGTCGCACCCTTCATGAGAAAGTACAAGCTCTTATTTGCACTCGTAATTGGTTACATGGTTATGTTATTGGTAACGTTTACAAATTTTTAGTTATGTTCTTGACTTGGTATATTAGTTTATTGTGATTTTATTTTTAATTACCTTCATCTTTGTATATTTTATATGTAGATAAAGATAATGAAGACGATGCAAGTATTAAAACAACCTTGTCTAAGGAAGGATCAAATGATCTAGAAGATATTGATGCAGAGAAAGGAGATGATGGAGAATTAGAAGAATTTGATAATTGATATGGTTCATTTTTTAGACCTCTTTCAAATCACTACATATATGGAATTTGGAGAAAAGAGATTGTTTACATTACTAGACTAAAAGAAATTTCTTTTGCATAATAATGTTTGAATTACAACATGAATAGCTTCACTGCTTCAATAAGCAATTATTCACTAATATACGTGGATGGTAAACTTTTTGCCAGTTGACTGAGATATCAATTACAATTACAGTGATATATTTGAACTCTTGGCGAGAGGATTCACAACCTTCAACATTTTTTAGAGTTGTTGGAAAGAAAATAATGTTTAATTAACCTTATCATGTGTTTTCACTCTTTTTGTACAAAATTTAATTGCTAGCTCTGCAGGACAGTTGCATATTATTTTTCCAGCAACTTGAAATCCCCTTACAGAAGGATACTTGTTCACTATGATAGGATTATTGGATTAGTTATATTTTTCTATTACGACTTATATGTTGATTGCTTCTTCATTTGTTACAATTATTCACTAATTACAACATATATGTTGATTGTTTCTTGCCTCTTCATTTGTTATGACTTGATCTATCCTGTTATGTAGGAAGAGAACTGCGTTAGATTCTTTGTTGAAGGTGGAGAAGTAAATGAGACTTACTAGTGATGTGTTTGGAACAAAGAAAGCTGTCATTGATATTCTAGAACTTTGCTATAAATCACGTGCATGGAAGATATTGAACGATCATAAAATTTTGCCTTTGATTTTGAGCTTGCATGCATGGAAGAACAATATGAACATCTGATTGATTTTTCTTTCTCATAGAGTCATATACTTGCTGCAACCTGCATGTGATCTGTTTTGTGTACAGAGACTAAGTAATTTTGGAAGGATTATATGCCGGATGAACAGATTGTTTTCTAAATTTTGGTTGATTTAGAGATTGATTTTTGAATCTTAGCAGACAACAGTATTATTTATTGTGAGACTTTGTTGATTAAGTAATTCAATATTTCATTAAGTCGTGTATTGATTCAAGCACATAATTATAGATTCTTTTAATTTTTTTTTATTTTTTAAGTGAGTCTGTGGCCCGTGGGTTGGCCCGCCAAACCCGCAGTCCGCCTTAATTTGGGTTGGGTTGAGAATTTTTCAATCCGTTGAGATAGAGGCCCGGCCCGCCCCGCTCTGCCATATGCCCGAACCGCCATGGGTTAGCCCGCCCCGTCATAGGTTGGCTCGTCTGACAACTCTAATCAATACAAATTGAATAATCAATACAATATATATGAATGGCGTTTAGGCGTTGCCTTTTTCGTCTGCTTCTTGAGCACTTTATCTATTCATCTTAACTCGGAAGGTTAGGGGACCTGTTGTAATTATCATAATACTTCTGTGTTCCGCTCCAATTCATTAGCTTCAACTGACTTGGGAGACACACCTCAATCTAATATGATAAGAGTGAATTCTGATCGTACCAAAACTTCAACCAAAAAAGAAAGGTACGAGCGCAGCGACATGAGTAAATGTGTGTGTATATGTATATATATATACAGATATCAGATATTGATAGTCCCTTCATATTGTTCTTCATTTGGATTAGATATTATATCCTCCGTCGGGTTTACAAGAAATTATCATTCCTACTTATCAACTCCCTATTGAATTTTCAATTATCAAATGTCTAGTTAATTATAATCTATTTGAACTTCTTCAATATCATATATTTGATCCATCTTGACTTACTTAATATTTCACTTAAGCATTAAATATATTAATCAAATATCAAAATTTAACTCAAATTTAATTAACCTTGCTTTAGGCTGATTATACCGACATAAATTTGGAATGAAATTAATAAATTGAAAAAAAATTATTACCTCATTGTTTAGATAAAAATTCTGGTATAGCAAAGATACATAACACTAATGAAAAATTCTTTTATAGACTTGGTTTAAGAAAAATATAAAAGCAAATATTCTCTCAGGCCTGTTGTTGGGAAGGCTTGGAATTTTTAATGGTCCATCCAATTGCTTAATATATGATTAATCAGTTTTCTCTCACGGTTTAGTATATGCATTTTGAACCGTCCGATAAAGGAAACATGGACGTCTGGATCTATGCCAGCCCCATGAAGATGAGAAGGCGCCATAGGTCAAAGGGCCGTGTATAAACCTGCCGCACGTCGGATACCCTTGTCCAAAAGTGGCTTGTAGGGTTTTAGTCTTTGGCTTGCTGCACTGCTACTCATGAATTTCTCCCGGGCCATCACCGGAGTGCTATCTCCCCACTCCCGCAATTCCACCAAATGGTTTTTCTCTCTCGGTTCCTCCTTCACAACCCAGCAGCTTGCATCTCTCTCTTCCTCGACGCTGAAGCGCACTTCCAATACAATCACCGAGCCTAAGTCTGAGGCGTCCTCTCCTGGGTTGTCGTCTTTGCCTGCCACCGAAGCGCCTGCTCCCCCCTCCCTGGAAAATTACAAGAAGTCGTCGGACCTGCCGCGCCCGAAGGAGATACCCTTTCAACCGCAGATTCTTAACCAGGTGCACCTCGTCGGTTACGTCGGTGTGCCGGTTCAGCTTCAGATGTCACACAATGGATCCTGTGTCGCCATCTCGGTTCTTACCTCTAAGAAGATCGAGGGGCTACTTTCATTCAGGTGCGCTCGCTTCTAAACTTGACGCCTTGACTTGATGATAAAATTTTACTCTTGTTGACTTTGGTGTGGCTCTAGCCATTCCATTTTTGAAATACTATGAACAAGTGTTTTCTACACTAGAAACTAAAGATTTGTATCAATAGTTATGTTAGACTCATCGTGATTGAAATTCATCCTAGAAATTCGCTTAGTGATGACGTATGCTTTAGAAAAAAATGACCATATACTAGCAGCATGATTTTTAAAAACCACTTTACAAGGCCACAAACCACTTCTCTTCATCCTAATTTATTTGAAGGAGAAACCTCCCAGAAGATTGTTTTCTTTTCGATACTTGATGTAGTGGATTCCATTATACCCTTATAAATGAATTTAAATGGTCTCCTTGTTCACTACAAGTGATGAAAGAGCAAAAATTTGACAGTAGGACCTTCAATTTGCATGGGTAAGGATGTAATTTTGAAAAGAAAGCATTATAATTGTGTACAAATATTGTTGCTTGAGGTTTGGACTTTCTTGGTGTATTCATAGTTGTCAAAAGCGCTCGCTTTGCTTGCTTAAGCGCGAGATGCAAGCTTCATGCTTCTAAGAACTCGAAAGCACAAGAGGTTCAGGAAGCATTCGCCTTGTTGCGCTTCACGCAAAAGTGAAGCGTTCGCTTTTGCGCAAAGCGCAGAACTTTCCTCTTTTGTTCAGTTTTTTTATTTTTTGTTTTTTTATAAGTTTAAAGCCTTAAACCTCTTTAAATTTTCATATGCTTCAAACTGTTGCCTCTTCGCCGGCCTCTTGTCATTGGTAATCGTGCTTCTTTGTTCGCCTCTTCAAGGTAAGTGCTTCGTATCTCTTAATTTTTGTTTATTAGGATTTTTCCAATGTCTCCGCATCTTGTGACGCTTTCGGTGGCTCCGGATGCGTCGTGCCGTCATGGGACGCTTCCTGCGCAGTCGGAGTTGTCTGACAATGCACGTATTTTTTTTAAAGATTTAATTAAATCAAACAACTCCTAACTTAAATGAGGTATTTCGAATAGGTTTTATAAAGCCAAATTAAATTATCCCAATAAAATATATAAAAATATATTTAAAATAAAAAAATCAAATAAATTTTATTAATTAATATAAATCAGATTTAAAATTTATAAAAAATATATTTTAAATATTAAAAATATGATTAATTTATATGAAATCACATTTAAATATATAAAAATATATTTAATTTTTTTATTAATTCAAATAAATTAGAAAATCAGATTTAAAATTTAAATACATAAAAAATTTATTTAAAATAAAAAAATCTGATAAATTTTATTACTTAGATTTGGACCAAAAAAAATCTGATAAATTTTATTTCGAATGCAAGCGAAGCTTTCAAGTAGCTGAAATAGAATTTAGCCAACCTTTTGATCCTCCCAAAGCCTTTGTTGGGGGAGTGGTTGTGGGTGACAACCACTGAAGGAGACTCAGCTTAGTTCTCATCCAACAAGAAGGGGTGGCCCAAAAGCTTATATATTATATCAGTCACCTATTGAAGGGTGTCGAAATAAGATATACCAATTTGAAAAAATTGACCCTGGCACTAGTGATCATGACAAGGCAGTTATGTCCTAATTTTTTGTTGCATCCCATCATGGTGCTGACCAACAATTGCATGGCTAGGATCCTCACCCACCTAGAGTCTTTTGGGCGAATAGTGAAACAGATAATAAAGCTCAACAAGTATGACATATAATATTTGCCGACAATGACCAAGATCCAAGCTGCCTTCTTGGTTGAGACATTCTTTATAAAAGAAGAGGCACAGTGCAAGGTATTTCTGGATGGTTGCACTATTATGGAAGGTAGTGGAGTAGGGTAATTCTAATCTCCCCACTTAGGAACGAGATAAAGTTGATAGTCTGGAGAAAATTAAAACCTAAGTAATGGATGGATAAAGGATACGTAGGGGCAGTTCATTTCGATCTCCATGGGGCTTAACTTGAAGTGATGCAACATGTGATTGTGTAGAAGGTGAGCTACGTCAAACACCCTTCCATGGAGGGTCTCAATGATGAGAGGGAATGGACAAAGGGCTTAGGCAATCTTTAAGTTTGGTAGGGGTGGAAGTTCTTTCACCTAGGCTGTGGGGAATTGAAAAGGAATAGAAGGTCAAAGGTAAAATAATAAGCTCTTCCACCCTTTACGAGAAAGATAACATGCCGTCTAGGAATTGATAATCTGGCCTAGTGGTGAAATATAATACACATGCTTAAAAGGCGGTAGAAGAGAGGAAGCTTGAAGTATCAGTACACAATGGTTGTCTCAGATAGAATATAGAATGAGTTGGGGGCAAATTAGTTTGATGGGATGTTAAGATAGGAGGAAAGGTCACTATAAAAGGGGGAGCAAGTAACCGAAGACCACCCTTGAAATGTCCCACAAAGAAAATTGAGGATTGTTGGGCGTGAGATAGGGACGATCCGTGGGCTCAAGAAAGCTAAGTGAGTGTCATTCAGGATATAGTTTCCGTTATGGTAGATGAAGTTATGAGTTGGTCGTATGGAGGACGACAAGTGCTCATATTGAAAACCCCCACCTTTATCAGAGAGACCAAGTTCTTAGAAGCCATGAGATAGAGAGGAGAGAGATGACTTATAGGTTCGGTTGAAGAAAGGAGAAAACGTAGGAGGGGGTGTAAGGATAATAAAAAAAAGGCAACGAGAACTTGGGCTTTATACCTACTCTTGTGCATTACCAATCTGAGCATACGAGCATTCTTCGCAAAATCAGATGAAGATAAAGTTGCCATGCTATAATAGAGAGACAAAATTAGTGCGAGTGAAGCAATATAATAGCTAACTAAAAAGGGGGTAGGATCTAATTTGGGAAACATGCCTAATTCCACCATGATGATGTGCTTGTGGAGTTAGCATTGTGCGAAGGGTTTTTGGTGGCAGAAGCCGAACCGCCATTGCCTAGGTCACAACCCAACATGTGTGTAGACTTGACCCTGGGCTGGGTCTGGCCCGGGCCCATAACCTGGTCAACGGGCCGGTTGGCCGTTGACCGTTGACCTGGTTCGCCGGGCTGAACCGAAACTAGCCCGGTAACTTGCCGGGCCGGTTCCGACTCCTTAAGTGCAAAATCGGCGGGCCGTCGGTTTGGCTCGCTTGTTCAACAATTTTTTTTTACCGTTGGAATCGGCGGTTCCTAGTCGTTGGAATCGGCGGTTCCTAGCCGTTGGAACCGAACCGGCGGTTCCTAGCTGTTGAGAGAGGAGTGGTGGATTTTTTGTGACAAATAAATTGGTATCAGATAAAATCCCAAAAATCCAGAATGCCCAGCAAGTATCGTAACCTACTCTGATACCAAATAAATTGGTATCAGATAAACCTCGAAAATCCAAAACGAAGAGCAAGTATCGTGTACCTTGCTCTGATACCAAAAAAATTGTCACGCCCCAGGTAGTCCCTGTCAGAAGAAATTTCGACAGCATCTCCCTATACGGGTGACAATATGAATCCAGAATACATATATCTATATCTCGACCACACACGGCCGGAACAATACAATACAAATAAGAAACAAACCACGCAGTTTATATCAACATTCCACACAATTCAACATATAATCAATCCACGCAGTTTAATAAGGAAGGACGATATAGAATCCTCGAAGATATATGTAAACATCCTACTCCACTACAACGAAGAAAACAAATCCACGAAGTAATGAGAAAATCCACAGCGGAAAACAAAAGTAGCAAACCCGAATGTTCAATGTCCACAATACAAACCCACAATACAAGTATATAAGATGCAAAAGCAAAATATAATCCGACAAAGAAAATCCTCGCGATAATGGGCTATTGGAATATCTCCCATAGCCTCAACACGAAAAATAGTAATAACGGGTGAGTTTAAAGAACTCGGCGGGTAATCCAATAGATATATGCAAAGACATATAACCCAATAACATCCTGTACGATTACACTAAACCATGGAGCCTACGATCTGATTTCTAATAATACGACCTACGATGCAGTCTCTAACGATTATAATGAGATATGTATAGATGAAATAAGCATAATAACCAAGAATAGCATAAAGTACAGTCTATAGCAAGAATAATAAGAAAATGCATAATGAAATAAGCGTACTCACTGCGAGGCTTGGACTAGCGTGAGCATACACGGATAAAAATAGTCGGAAGCAGCATATCACATATGCGTATCGATCGTATCGATCACCAAATGCATCAATCATTAAGAATGCAATCCACGTATGATGCGATATACGTAGTCACCCCGAGCCGGCGGGTGGTAGTCTCACCCGTGATGGCGAGGCCGAGTGGGTAGGGCGTGACACCGTGCGCTCTGCCGTCACTACCCACGATGGTGGCCAGGTGGGCGGGATCTTGTCGGAGTACACCTATCCTCCACCTCGCATAGTGAGGGGCCTTGATGCTCTCGTCTCCGTGCGCTGATGGGGAGGGATCCCTACTGACCCCTGTATCGTGCTACCCACGAGCACCCCGGTGCACCTGACGACCACGGTTCGAACCGGGTTCGACGGTTCGAATCGCCGGTTCGGACAGTTCGAGCGAGTCGACCCTTAACCTTGCATTCACGGTTGATTGAAGCATGGTTCATTGAGCAAATCGGTTCACGGTTCGAGCCTTCACGGTTCGGTTCACGGTTCGTCACGGTTCAAGATTAATATGTTAAAAAAAATTAAAATTAAAAATTAAACATTAAACATTAAAAATTAGAAATTAAAATTTATTGAAAAAAGGGCTTGCACTTATTTAAGTTGCCTACGTATCCCTTTAGGGGAATCAAAGCTCACGTAGTTCTTTTACATTTTTATCCTTTTACATTTTCATTCACTTCCATTTCCTGTTCCTGTCGTATTTGTTCCTTCAGTATCAAAATCTTCAACTTCGTCATCTGAAAGTTGCATTCCTTGGATTCTTTTCTCCGCTCTGGTCCAATCGTCCAGTAATGCTTGGGCTTCCAATGAGTCGGGAGACAAAGTTGATCGTCGTTCATCTAATATGTTGCCGCCGGCACTGAACGTCTGCTCCACAGCAACAGTTGACACTGGACAAGCTAAAATTTCTTTTGCGATCACGGAGAGAACGGGAAAGCTTTGAGCCTTCTGTGACCACCACTTTAAGATATCGAAGTTTTCGCTATCTGCTTCATTAAAATCAAAAGAAGTCGTAAAATAATTCTCAAGTTCCTGTGTGGAACTTGAGGATCCTCGTGGACGTGTTGTCCGTTCTTTTAATAAGAGTTGTGCTTTTGTAAGTTTTAAATTACTACTAGTAGTTTGTTGAATTTCAGAAATATTAATTTGTGTTCCATATTTTGCATGATATTGATTATAAATATCATATAAATAAATTCTAACATCATATATAATATTAACTGGATCAGGGGAAGAAGAATCTTTAATTGGAATTAAAGCGTCATAATATAAAGTTAACATTTCTTGTAAAACTTCTAATTTAAATCTAGGATCTAAAGCAAATGCAATTAAATAAATTTCAGGAATTAAATAAAAATATTTTTCTCATTTAGTTTTCATAGCTAAGATGCAAGGAGATAAAGATTCATTATTAATATATTCATTTAAAACTAATACTATATTAGAAAAATTTTCTAAAACTAATTCAGTAGTGGGATAATAAACACCGGAAAGTTGTTCGGTTGCATCATTAAATACTTTTAAAATTTCACAAATACTACTACAAATATTCCATTGTTGTGAAAATAAATATATATTAGTATTAGTGTTTTGTGCAAAAAATGAACATAATAATTCCTTATATTGAAATGAATCTTGTAATAATTGGTATGTTGAATTTCAACGTGTTGGTACATCACGTGGAAATTTTTTAGGTCTCATTCTATTAATTTTACAAAACCTACCCCATTGTTTCATTATAGATGGATGAGATCATAAATAAGAAATTGCAATTCTAATTGGTTTAATATAACTTTCTAAAATTTTTAAACCATCTTGAACACATAAATTTAAAACATGGCATACACAACGAATATGAAAAAATAAACCTCCAATAATAGGTTGACAAACAAATTTTAGATCATCTATACAAGCGGTATTAGAACTAGCATTATCTAATGATATTGAAAATATTTTATGAGTTAAACCATATTCTTCTAAAATTAAACATAATAATTGTGCGATATTATGAGCATTATGTGATTCATCAAAAACTCTATAAGCTAATAATCTTTTTTGGAGGTTCCAAGAGTTATCGATCCAATGGCAAGTCACACCCATATACGAATGTGTTTGCCAATGATCACTCCAAATATCGGAACATAAAGAAACTTTATTATCTAATTTACTAAATTCATCAATTAAATTCTTTTTTCCTTGTTTTACTAATTTTTTAATTATACGAGTAAGTGTAGTCCTAGGAACACGTTTAGCACATGGATTAAGAGATTCTTTACAAAAATCTTCAAATGTGCATTTAGATCCAAAACTAAAAGAAAGATGTTCTACTAAACAAATTTAGCTAATGATTCTCTTAATTTATTATCCGAATATAAAAATAAACCTGAATCGGTACTACCGCTAGTTGAAGAAAATCTTGATAATTGTGTTTGAGAACGGTCGAGTCCATATTCCGTCGGGTGCTTCGTTTCTTCATGCCGTTTCAACGACCCATAGCCACGCCAGCTTGGAATTCATAGGAAGCATTGCAGTGCTTACATTTTGCACGCATTTCTCCGACGGAAGAGTGACCTTCTCAAAATGTTTAGTAAAAATAGAAGACTTTAGAGGAGGAAGTTCCGAACCTTAGAAGTAATTGCATCGGTACTTCCTTGTGTTTCGGGTGTCGGATTAGGAAGATGCTCGATCTCATCATCGGTGGATTGAATGTTGGGGTCCTCCTCCCGCGGATTCATTATTTGTTTTCCCTTCCGAGCTCGAGATGATGCACCTCCGCCCTCCTTCCATTGTAATTGAAAATTGAAAACGAAAGCGTGTAGAGAATACGAAAATGAGATTAAGAGTAGAGAAGATGTGTGTGAAAATGATGAAATGAGCTCTCTATTTATAGAGTTTTGATAGTAACGGACACTAAATTATAGCCGTTGATCAAAAAAATGATCGTAATCGTTAAAAAAATACCCAAAAACCCTCCAATGAACGCGGTTAACGGCTGATTCAATAATATGAATCATGGGTTAACCGTGTTCAGCCGTTAAAAATTTGTTTGGTGAGCCGGTTCAACCGGATTAACCGTGATTCGCCGGATTCTGACCGTGAATCGGAACCGGCCCGTGAGTTGCCGGCCGGCAACGGTCGGCGGCAACCGACCGTTGATCGATTCTGGAGCGGTCGAACGGTTCCGGCCCGGTCTAGGTGCACCACCGAGCAACTCGCTATACACACCACGGGTCGTGCCACTACCCATCAACGGTGGTCACGCGTATGCGAGCCCTCGTGTGGCCGACGAGCTCAACAATAATGAAGTGGTCGATCGCCCGATGCGATCATACAATATGGTGCGTGCGGCTACAGTATGTCATACCTGAACATATCCTCCTCCATATGCGTAGGTGCCAAAAAGGTAAACGCATATATAACAGAGATATAAGCAACATAAATCTAACAACATATAACAAGTACCTACAGCAACTAATCCATTGGAAAGTAACACTAAATGTACCTATCCATCTCCATAAACATATATATACATGGCAAAAGATAAAAGCATGCAGTTCTAAAGTAAAGCAACTAACAGAAGAAGCATGTGATAGGTATCAACTAAGCTAAGACCAGGGAAGAGATAAATCTACCATCTACCACTAGTAATTATATATAAACTATACATATTATAAGACAGTATCAAAAGATAAGTCAAAGGGTACCTGCCTCAAATAGAAGGTACAATCCAAATCCGAAGTCGAGACGCCCGTCTCGAATCAGAGTCTTAAATCTCCAACCTCTGCTCTTGATTCGCAGCCAAAGAGGTGCTGCTGGTACTAAAACAACCCCACAGCAACAGTGCAGAACCTCACTTAATTCCTAGCTCTAATCTGTTGATCCACACAAAGAAATGATGCTGCCAAGAAGGGTAGCTGCTGCTGGAGCTAAAGAAAAACTCCACAGAAATAGAACTTCGGATCCACAGAAACCACCTTGTTGAAATCAACCGGATCAAGAAGGATTCAAGCAAGCAGATGACTGATCAAGCCCACCTTCTAGCCTCTGCCCAATAGCTCAAGAACATCTCATCAAGACCTCCTCGGAATTCCTCCTCACCTCGAAACCCTAGGGCATCTTCCACACCAGCGATCGGATGGCACGGCTCAATCCAGTGGCGTCGATCGGGGAGTCGCAGACCGTGCTAGGGCATAGATCGGGGAAAATCTAGAGAAGAGGAATCGAAGCTAGTTTACCCTCGAAGCCCTAATTGCCTCTGGCTTGATCCATCGGCGTCGATCGGGAAGAAGGGTCGGCACTCCAGAGAACGGCTCGGGCAAGGGTTGAGAAGAGATCCAGATGATCCAAGCCTCCTGGTTCGATCTCCGGCGATGTACTCCTCAGGCGACGACCACGATTGTCGAAGGTTCGCCGGCTTCGGTTCGTCCGCGAGAGAGAACGAGAGGAAGAAGGGAAAAAGAATCGGGATCGGCGATGGGTTGGGGGAGGAAATAAGAAAAGAAAAAGGAAAAAGGGATTTATAATTAGAAACATTTTCTCACTTAAATGTGTATCCCAAACAGGCTTAATCCGAACCCGTTAATTCGTCCCCTCAAAACCTGTCGTACAAGCTCTGAAAAATTCTCAGAAAATTTCGAAAAATTCCCAGAAAATTTCTAAAAATTTTGGAAAAATTCTATAAGGCTATTTCCCAAATAACCCTATTTATTTAAATTTCCCAATATCTCACATTTTTTGTAACGATTAGGATCATTGGACCATTTTTTGATCAATGACTATGATTTAGTGTTCGTTACTATCCAAACTCTATAAATAGAAAACTCATTTCATTATTTTCACACACATCTTTTCTACTCTTAATCTCAATTTTATATTCTCTATACGTTTTCGTCTTTATTTCTACACACTTTTATTTTCAATTTTCAATTACAATGGAAGGAGGTCCTGGAGGTGCATCATCTTTAGCTCGGAAGGGAAAGGAAATAGTGAATTCACGGGAGGACCCCAACATACAATCCAAGATCGAGCACCTTCTGAATCCGATACCTGAAATACAAGGAAGAACCGATGTAATTACTTCTTAGGTTCGGGAAATTCCTCTTTTAAAGTTCTATTTTCACAAAACATTTTGAGGTCATTTTTTCGTCGGGAGAAATGTGTGCAAAATGTAAGCACTGCAATGCTTTCTATAAATTCCAAGCCGATGGCGACTATGGATCGTTGAAACGACATGTAGAAATGAAGCACTCGACCGTTCTTAAACACAGTTATTAAGATTTTCTTCAACTAACGGTAGTATTGATTTCGGTTTATTTTTTCGGATAATAAATTAAGAGAATCATTATCTAAATTTGTTTCCGTAAAACATCTTTCTTTTAATTTTCGATCTAAATGCACATTTGAAGATTTTTGTAAAGAATCTTTTAATCCATATGCTAAACGTGTTTCTAGGACTACACTTACTCATACAATTAAAAAATTAGTAAAATAAGGAAAAAAAAATCTAATTGATGAATTTAGTAAATTAGATAATAAAGTTTCTTTATGTTTCGATATTTGGAGTGATCATTAGCAAACACATTCGTATATAGATGTGACTTGCCATTGGATCGATAACTCTTGGATCTCCGAAAAAGGATTGTTAACTTATAGAGTTTTTGATGAATCACATAATATTCATAACATTGCACAATTATTATGTTTAATTTTAGAACAATATGAATTAACTCATAAAATATTTTTAATATCATTAGATAATGCTAGTTTTAATACCGCTTGTATAGATGATCTAAAATTTGTTTGTCAACCTATTATTGGTGGTTATTCGTTATGTATGTCATGTTTTAAATTTGTGTTCAAGATGGATTAAAAGTTTTAAAAAATTATATTAAACCAATTAGAATTGTAATTTTTTATTTATGGTCTCATCTATTTATAATGAAACAATTAAGTATGTTTTGTAAAACTAATGGAATGAGATCTAAAAAATTTCTACGTGATGTACCAATTTGTTGGAATTCAACATACCAATTATTACCAGATTCATTTTAATATTAAGAATTATTCTGTTTATTTTTTGCACGAAATACTTATACTAATATATATTTATTTTCACAACAATGGAATATTTGTAGTAGTATTTGTGAAATTTTAAAAGTATTTAATGGTGCAACTGAACAGCTTGCCAGTGTTTGTTATCCGATTGCTCAATTAGTTTTAGAAATTTTTTAATATAGTATTAGTTTTAAATGAACATATTAATAATGAATCTTTATCTTCTTGCATCTTAGCTATGAAAACTAAATGGGAAAAATATTTTTATTTTATTCTTGAAATTTATTTAATTGCATTTGCTCTAGATCTTAGATTTAAATTAGAAGTTTTAAAAAAATGTTAACTTTATATTATGATGTTTTAATTTCAATTAAAGATTTTTCTTCTCCTGATCCAGTTAATATTATATATAATGTTAGAATTTATTTATATGATATTTATAATCAATATTATGCAAAATATGAACCACAAATTAATATTTTTGAAATGCAACAAACTACTAGTAGTAATTTAAAATTCACAAAAGCACAACTTTTATTAAAAGAACGGATGAAACGTCCACGAGGATACTCAAGTTCTTGTGTGTGGAACTTGAGAATTATTTTAGACTTCTTTTGATTTTAATGAAGCAGATAGTGAAAATTTCAATATCTTAAAGTGGTGGTCACAGAAAGCTCAAAGTTTTTTCGTCCTCTCCGTGATCGCCAAAAAAATTTTAGCTGTGGAGTAGGCGTTTAGTGTCGACGGCAACATATTAGATGGACGACGATCAATTTTGTCACCCGACTCATTGGAAGCCTAAGCATTACGGGAGGATTGAACCAGAGCCAAGAAAAGAATCCAAGAAATGCAACTTTCAGATGATGAAATTGAAGATTTTGATACTGAAGGAACGAATACAACAGGAATGGGAAATGGAAGTGAGTAACAATGTAAAAGTGTAAAAATGTAAAAGAACTACGTGGGCTTTGATTCCCCATACCCTAAGGGGATACGTAGGCAATTTAAAAAAGTACACCAGCGGTTCCGAACCATGAACCGACGGTTTCGTACTGTGAATCGTAACCATTTTGGGTGATTAAGGTTAAGGGTCGACAATCGTCGAATCGACGATTCTGAACCATCGAACAGTCGGTTCCGAACCATGGTTAGGTCTAGATATGTGAAATCGTGGAATATCATCATTTGAGGTGTCTTAAATTCGAGTAAGGCGGATCGAGGCCCAAGAAGTAGATTTAGACCCAATCTATTTCTCCTTATTGCATCAAATGCCAATCTGTCCAAACACCTGTTGAGATTGAGACTCTGAAAGTTTAACTTCGTTTGACTTTGCTCCTTTAGCTGGGGGGATTCGTGATACCCGATGATATTACCGCCGACCACTTACCTGTTATAGAGGCCAGACACGAGCATACATGGACTAGTTTTTAATGACCTGAATATGATACTCAAACAAATGGGGGTTTTGAGTAGTCCCACGCTTTGTCTCCTAACTACTCCCCCACGAGGCAGGGTCCAATGCCCCGTGTGCTCTCAAAGTCGAATATCCTTCATACTTCCCTAAGCAAGTCTTGTCTAATTGGCGTTTTGTACAATTTCCTCCGATCATAAAGAATACTTGACGTTCTCTATTTTAATCATTCTACTTCTATGCTCTCAATTCTTTTATTTTTCTTATATTTAAAACTTTTTAATAAGGTCGACGAATATCATAGGTAAGTCTTGTCTCTTTTCCCATACTTTTTCAATTAATTATTTAAGAAGATGGATAACTTCTATTGTTGACCTTATAGACGTGAATCCAAATTAATTTTCGATCATTATGATCTCCTTAGTCTTTTTTCTATCACTCTTTTTTAAAATTTCATGTTACAATTCATTAGTTTAATGACTCTATAATTCATTCATTTTTTATATCTTTTTTGTTTTTATGTCGGGGATTATAACATTTAGATCAATTAACATATATTTTATTAAATTAATTAGAGTATTGTTTAGGCTCTCTCTGTTCCTTGTACATTTAATTCCAACATGTTCATCTAACTATAGAAGAAAGAGATCTCATGGGTTTTAGTAGTAATAGCTCTTATATATTAGATAAGAGAAAGCTGCTTTCACTTGACATTTCCATATCCGTTTTCATTCTACTAAAGTGCGCTATTCCACTGTTACTCTATTTCTACTTCATTCTTCCTAGAGTCAGATTTTTATAATCAAGAATAAATGTCAGCCCAAGAATGAGAATTAGGTTCAAATTGAATTGGACGTACTATAGATCATTGCTAAATGTAACAGGCAATGGTGTCCTTATGGCTCCTTTCCTTCTTGAAGTAAGCGGTTGCAATAAAAGGCATAGGGTATGGCAGGGAGTGACCTTTCTTGTTGATTTGACTATGAGTACACATTTCGCTCTTAAAATAATCACTCATTTTTCCCCTTCTCCCTGTTCCTTTCTTTGAATATTGATCAATTCATGGGATTAAAGGAAAGGGAAAAGGTCTAGTTGAATCAGTGAGGGAGTGATGGAGAGAGCTTATTACAAGCTCTATGAGTGCAAGTTGAAAGTTCATGATTCCAGTGAAATATAGCTTAGCTTGATTAATAATGCCTCATGTTGTTGGGTAAGATCATCATGAGATATGCCTGGAAATTGGATGCTTTTACTTAACTAGAATAAAGTTTGCAACTATGGAAATCCTCTTCCCTGCTTCAAGATTGTTTCGTAAGATCAAAGTACTCCTAGTTTCAAAAAAGTCTATATAATTGGAGAGAAAAAAAACCAATGGATCAATTTGTTGCAAGCTTATTGGTCAATTTTGAACATGTTCATACCATTCGAGGCTTTTTTCTCACATCTTATCACCTATTGGGGCTATAAAAGTATATTTCACAAGTTTGTTCTCTTGCATCTCACTCTCTTAGATAATACCACTTTATTTCTTGACCATATGCAAAATATTGCTTCATAACAAGGTTTAAAATCTCATTCTGGGCCATATCATACAAATTATATTTGGTTAAAAATTATATTTAAGTTTTTTAAAATATATTTGTCATTTTTATATTTCTTTGTTTGACCAATTTTAATTTAGATAGGTCAAATCATGCAAATTTGACTAATACCAAACTACCAAGTTCTTGTGACAGTTGTGATTGATCAATCCCTATTGGGATGTAAATGAGCCGAGTTTACCTTTAAACAATAAATTTACAATTAAATATTACACAATTACAGATCAATCCCTACTGGGGTGTAAAGGAGCCGAGTTTACCTTTAAACAATAAATTTACAATTAAATTATTACACAATTTAACAAATAAGTATTCATAAATTGTTTATGAATTTTGTTCATGAAACTTAATGAATCAAGTTTACAGTGTTTAAGCTTGTTTATTTAATATATTCTTTTGCATGAACGTAAACAAGCTTTATCAAGCCACCAAGCTTGTTCACGAACACATGATTCCTAATCCCCGTGTCACTTTGGTAATTTAGACAAGATGATGATTATCAACAAATTCTGAACTGAAAAATATACATGTTTGATTTGGTTGTTTCAAAAGTAAGGAAAAAATTTCGTAAATGATCAAAATTTTAATGTTGATGTAGAATGAACCAATGTCATTGTTGATCCTTGTTTGTATTCCTTTGTGTTATCAGGATCTCAGTAATTTTTCATGGTGATTTGGCACAAATTGCTGCCTGTCACTTGAAGGAAAATGATCTCATTTATGTGACCGGTCAATTAAGTGGAGATACTCCATTTGTTGCACAAGAAGCTTCTTGCACTAGCATTCAGGTAGAAGATATTCTCATCCTATATATATATATATATATATATATATATATATTGCTTATATGGATTTGACTTTATGCTTATCCATCATGTATTATTTTCTATTGATGTTACAATGAAGTTGCTCTAGCCTTTGAATTGATGATTGCCTATGTCCACAAAGTACAGCTGAAAAAGCACAATATTAGAGAGTTAGATTTATCTATTTCTTATTTGGCATAATTGTTACTGTCTATTCCTTTTTCTCTTTGATTAGTCTTTTTTGAAATTTCCATGGAGATTCCATACTATGTAGTAATGAATAAGTCTAATATGGATAAAGAAGTCAAATAAGTAGGATCTCCCTCTACTAGAGTTTGCCCAAATAAATTGTGATTGCAGTGCATCTATAATTAATAACTCAATCTTCAGACAAGTGAAAATGCCTAGAAGTAATTTATGCTGAAATTGGTATTCCAGATTTAGAGCATAAATAACAACATGCCATCTTAATTAGCACGGTGACCCAATTCGTTATAATATATGTTTGCTCATTCTTTACTTTAGTTTCAGTTGTGTTATACAAATTTTGTTATTAATAAAAAAGTCATTATATGCTTATTTAAATTATCTTAAATACCAATCTAATTAGATATATATTTCCTATGCAACTTTGGAATTAATTTATCTTTTAAATTTTGAATGATAGTTGACTTTGGTAATTCTCATGTTAGGTGTTAAAAATTTGGTATCTTTTAGTTTGGTTTGAAATGTTTCTTAATTTGGTTAGAGTTTAGCGAGTAGTTATGCATTCTCTCATTCCAAATGAGAGTTTTTTGTAATTGGGTTAATTTCTCCTTTGGTAAGATTTTGTATTCTTAAATTGCACTTGTTCAAGTCTTTTACATATGTTGGTATTTGTTACCCATTTTGCTTTATTTTATTTTTCGGTCTTAGTTGTGGTGCAATGGTTAAAAAGATCCAATCTCTCTCTCTCTCTCTCTTTCACTTAATAAAGTTCTCTATTTGGTGAAATTCATTATGAAAAATTGGTGTTGTATCAATTGGTATTAGAGATGAAGCTTGGTGGCACACTTCTTTACTTCCTCTCACATTCTTCTCTTATTCACATGCCCACCCTTTGTGGCCCATGTCCACTCATCATTTATTGTCATTATTCACATCTTTGTCTTTGTCTCTACTTGATGCTAGGTCGCCTCCTTATCAATTGACCATCTCCGCACCATATCTCGGTGACGTTGTTGCCACTCCCTATTTTGCCTTCCCATGTCCCTGTCACTCCTAGTGATGTTGTCCTGTGTTGTCATGCTCCTAGCCATGTTGTCCCTTGTTATTGCACTGGGTGATACCGTACCACATTGTTGCTTCCAACAATGCCATCTTGTGTTTTACAAGCTCCTAGCAGTGTCTTCTTGTGTTGTCATCCCTCTCAGTGATGCCTCCTATGCTATAGTTGCATTTCAACATCATCACTTTTCTCAATGTCGCTTCTAAGTTCATCACTTTCTCTTAATCTTTAGCCTACGTTTCACTTTCTCTAATGCATTTTTTTCCTCAACTTTGCTCTCTGATGCCATGACTTCCCATATGGCACCTATTTTGTCCTGAGAGCTGCTTCCTTGAGTAGTGACTCACCCACCCTTTAGTGCCATGAACCAACATCTATTGCTCGATGTGCAACATCATTGTTCAACTGTTGAGATTGGGCAAAGCAATGTATTCTTGTATGTATGTGGAAATTGAATTTGAAATCCAAATCCAATTCAGTTAAATCCAACCTTTTTTTTAAAAAAGAAAAATAGTGATAGTTAAAAAAAGTTTATTCTTGAGTTTTGTTTATAAAAAAGGAAATCAAGTTGAGGGCCCCACCATTTATGTGAGGACTAATATAAGGTAAGATTCACTACAATGTTTATTGCAAAAGACATTTACAAATTGCTAGAGGGAGAGTTGGAAGTGCAACTCATCTCATCAACTAAGTATAACACAAACTAGATGGCAACTTTGATATAGGAGTTGACTTACATGATCCCAACATAAAACATATTCACTTTGAAAATTGTGTTTTGTTCATTTAGTTTCTCAAGTGCATTTAATTAGTTTCTCACACAAATTTTGAACATCATCATTCATTTTAAAAAACACTAAAATACCATTATGTTACTATTTCTTATTGTTATCTGATTATTTTTTATTGTTAATATTAAAATGGTATAGACATATAGTTAGACAACTAATAAATATCTTAGTTAGTTGATGTGAGACCATGACACACATTAATCACGAAAGAGGGAGACAAAGAAGACTTGGTTAGCAATAATAAAACATAATTAAATTTATTTAAGTATAGATATATGAGGATATATTAGGAGATAGAGCTCAATTAGGTAGGAGGATTTATATATCCTACACTACTTAATGAGATAAATGCTTGGATGTTTTTATCGTTAATTTTTCACATTGTTTCTTTATAAGAATCATAACTTACAATTTAAATGATGTTAATGATTATTACTTTGTGTGTGCATATTTATAAATAAACATAAACTTGTCAAGTCACCTTACCATATGTTCAAGGATGATTCAATCGTGTCCCCTCAAGGCGGGGCGGTAGTTGAGGCATAGGGTGTTGCCACATGAGGTCTTGGGGTCAAAACTCGGCGAGTCCGAGCATGCCCTCCCCCATGCCTTGGCCACTTGTACTAATGGCTAGTAGCCACTCGTAATTTGCCTCCTCCGTGTTGGCCTAGGGATGGGTTGGCAGGGCTGCTGGGGCGAGCAAATCGCCTTTTGCCACAAAGAGAATTCAATCGTGCCTCCACAAGTTGGCAGGGCTACTGGGTGGTTACTCCAATAGGTCTTGAGGTCAATTCCTAAAGGTCAGTGGGTGTGAAATGTCTCGTTGGATGCTTGACCTCCCCATGCAAAGGCCGCTATGCTAGGGGAAAAATGCCCCCGTGATTTACTTGGATGTATCTAGCTGGAGGCTAACGAGCTGGAGCCAACGATATTAGCCACCTGAGGTGTGGGTTATCACTTTTTGCTCTAAAAAGAGGATTCAATTGCCCCTGGGGCAATGGTGCAGGGGTAGAGCGCCTTTTTAGTTTCCTAGACATCTAAGGATCAAGTCGCTTTAGTGATTTGACGGATGGATTTTTCTTAATGGGCGGTTGACCTAAGAATGCTGGGTTGACGGGCCGTCCACCGCGAGTGCTTTCCGATTTACCCTGATGACCTTGGCCGGGCTGGTCATCCCGAGTTAGTTGGTGTAAGCTAAATACCTGGTGCTAACTAAAAAAAAGAGGATTCAATTAATTTAACCCCTATTATATTTATTTATTTTTTTGTCTAATTACTTAGATTCCCATAATGAGTTGTAAGAAAAAATATATTTTACAAGTTATTGGATCATTCAATATTAGAAAATAATCAATTTCCCCTTATTTAACCTATTGGCACACCTTGTTCACTCATCTCTCTTCCCGTGCAACTTTTGCTCTTTTACATCTTGATTTTCACTCAAAGCCAATAGCCTACAATGATTTCGGACCATTTCCAACTATCTTTATCTTTAATAAGTGTGTTATTCCTTGTTTCTTGTGTCGAGTTGGAAGTGCAACTCATCTCCTCAACTGAGTAGAACACAAACTAGATGACAACTTTGACATTGGAGTTGACTTACATGATCCCAACATAAAACATATTCACTTTGAAAATTGTGTTTTGTTCATTTAGTTGCTCTGGTGCATTTAATTAGTTTCTCGCACAAATTTTGAACATCATCATTCATTATAAAAAACACTAAAATACCATTATGTTATTATTTTTTATTGTTAATATTAAAATGATATAGACATGTAGTTAGACAACTAATAAATATCTTAGTTAGGTGATGTGAGACCATGACACACATTAATCACGAAAGAGGGAGACAAAGAAGACTTGGTTAACAATAATAAAACAGGATTATATTCATTTAAGTATAGGTAGATGAAGATATATTAGGAGATAGAGCTAATGACGTAGGAGGATCTATATATCCTATGCTACTTAATGGGAAAAATGCTTGGATGTTGTTTTTATCATTAAATTTTCACATTGATTCTTATAAGAATCATCACTTAATGATATTTTACAATTGACATGATAAGAGGAAATTCCCCAACTTTCATAAATGACATGTGATCGTAAAGATTTTAGAAGTGAGAATCATAAAACCTAAATTTCCTTTATATGGAAGATGAGTTTGAAATTAATAGGAATTAGACCAATGATTCGAATGATGTTAATGATTATTACTCTTTGTATGTGTAAAATGCTTCGTTGGGTGCCTGACCTCTCCTATGCAAAGGGTCGCTGTGTTACTGTAGAAATGCTCCACGTGATTTACTTGCCTGTATCTAGCCGAGGGCCAGTATCTGCCTGAGGTGAGCGTTATCACCTTTTGCTCCAAAAGAAGATTCAATCGGCCCCGGGGTACCTTCTTAGTTTTTCAGACATCTATGGATTAAGTCCCCTTGGTGAATTAACGGATGAATTTTCCTTCATGGGCAGTTGACATGAGAACACTAGGTTGATGGGCCGCCCGCTGCGAGTCCTTCCTAATTTACCTTGGTGACTAGTGGAAAATTTTCATGGGGCGGATTAGTCGGCGTAAGCTGGATACTTGGTGCCAACTAAAAAAAGTGGATTCAATCAATTAAACCCTAACATATTTAAAATTTTTGTCTAATTACTTGATTTTAAAAGATTCCCAAATAATGCCTTGCAAGAAAAAATATATTTTACAAGTTATTGGTTCATTCAATATTAGAAAATAATCTATTTCCCCTTATTTAGCTCATTGACACTCTTTGTTCACCCATCTCCCTCCCCGTGCAACTTTTGCTCTTTTGCATCTTGCCTTTCACTCAAAGCCAATGACCTACAATGATTTCAGACCATTTCCAACTATCTTTATCTTTAATAAGCATGCTATTCTTTGTTTCTTGTGTCTTTCTTCTCATTTATTGGTAAATTTTTCATCATTTAATCTCAACATACTTCATACATTCATTAACCTAAGCGTCTCTTTTGAAAAGATTTACTTTCAATCCACTATCTCTTACTTATAATAAAAATTAATTCTTATGCCTATTGATTTAACTTACTAAATTATTTAACTATTAGTTCAACTTTCAAACTATGGGATATACTAATTTATTAAGGACATTTGAGCCTTTTACATATTAACTTTTTACATAAGAGCCATTGAGAGCATTTCCCCATTTAGATGTGTTTTCTTACTCATTGAAAGGGTCAAGCGATATGGAGAACAAAGTCAAGATCAATTCCTCAAAAATTAGAATGGGAAAGAAATACTGCTATTTTCCACATCAACCAAGGAAAGACAATTAAGAAACATACTTAACAAACTTGATGAAATAATTGCTGTGTGCTTAACAACTGATTGATAACTAGATTGGAATCAAGTTCTCCCTAGTTGGGAGAGTAATAGATGAATTAGAATTTAGTTAGAGTTAAATTTAATTCAAGTTTTAAATTTTTTTTTAAAAGTTATTTTAATTTCTAAATAGTTGATTATATTTATTCTGGTAAATTAACGTTGTTTTTAGGCGAATTAGCTAAGAAAACTAACTCTCTTTTAAGAGATCTTTTGATTAATATTTTCTTTATGTGAGAATTTTGTTTGATTTTTGATGTCACATCACTTCTTCGAACTGTTGAACCATTTGTTTCTAATTGGACAAAGAGATGAAGGAAAAGAATAATGCAAGAGTGGGCAGTGTCATGCAGGAAATGCGCTGGTCTTTCCATAGTATAATAAAGCCCTGTAAGAATACGATGCTTTGAGCGGGAGATCTACACAAATGTCAATGTTCCTTTCGTCATACTGTAAAAGCTCCTTTATCTTTAATTAGTCATCAAGTTTTCTTTATTTTTGCTCTGGTTTAGTTTTAGGTTGTCACACCCTTGGGGTGTAATTTCCACTTAGTAGGAGGTATGGTAAAAGGAAAATTAGTAGTTCAAGATAATTAATAAATTTAATAAACTTAATATATTTATATATATATTTTTCTAAAAATACAATGGAACTGTACAATGTAGTATGGTTAAAATAAAAGAATATCAAGCAACTCTATATGGAACCAATTATAAGCTTAAAAGGGTGTCTTTGCCTGCAAAATGGAGGCCAAAGAAAATAAATGAGAAAGTAAACACAAATTTTACTTAGTGGTGATTAGAATAGACGGGGAAAGATTAGCATGGATTTAAATTGTCATTTTTTAATCACTAGTTAATATAATTTTAATTTTTTATCATTTTAGCACCAACTAAAAAATATTGCCAATAATACATCTCCACTAATCTATACTAATGAATCAACTAGAATCACTAGAACTAGTGTCTTTGAGTGCAATAATATCATATGACGTATGGGCTAAAACCCTCATCGATTATATACAACAATATAACATCCTTGCATAAATACATATTGATTAGTATAAACAACTAACTTAAATTAACCTTCTTTTACTATAAGTTGCTAATTTATTGTATATTAGCATGTTATCTTCAAGTATGCTGTATATCTCATAAAGGTATAGGTATCAATATCTAACAACAACAACAACAACAACCAAGCCTTTTCCCACTAGGTGGGGTCGGCTGTATGAATCCTTTTACGCCATTGAGCTCTATCTCCTATTATATCATCATCTATATTTAAATAAATTTTATCTTGTTTTATTGTTGCTAACCAAGTCTTTTTTGGTCTTCCTCTTCCTCGTTTTATATGCATGTTTATCATAGTTTCACATTGCCTAACTGGAGCATTTATTGGTCGTCTAAGTACATGTCCGTACCATCTTATACGTGTCTCTATGAGTTTTTCCTCAATAGATGCAACTCCTACTTTCTCTCTAATGCTCTCATTTCTTATTTTGTCCATCCTCGTATGTCCACACATCCACCTTAACATCCTCATCTCTGCAACTCTCATCTTCTGCTCATGTGCTCAAGTCATAGTCCAACATTCAGCTCCATATAACATAGCAGGTCTAACTGCGGTTTTATAGAACTTACCTTTAAGTTTAAGAGGTACTTTACGGTCACATAAAACACTCGACGCTTCCCTCCATTTCACCCATCTTGCTTGTATTCTATGTAAGACATCTCTCTCAATCCCTCCATCATTTTGTAAAAATGATCCTAAATATTTAAATCCTCGGTTCCAGGCAACTCGTCCTCTCCTATCCTAACAATTGTTTCATTACTTCTAATATTGCTAAACTTAAATTCCAAGGTATCAACATCTAAATTAACCAAAATCATAAAAGGTCAAGAAGATTTGATGATAGGCGTAAATGACAGAGTAATAATAGGTAGTATCAATTGAAGAATAATTCAAAGTATATATTTTAATTTTTAAAATGGCAATTGACCAAAGAGCACAATTAAGTTGCGGAATGCCCAAAAGACACACCTAACTTTTTCAAAGGACGCACTTGTTTCCCATTTTATCCCCAACACTGTGGTGCTATATTCAAAGAGCAACACTACTGCAGTGTTGGATTTCAAAGATCAACACTACTGTGGTGTTGATTTTCAAAGATCAGCACCATGTTGCTAGTATGATGGCTAGAAAGAGCAGGAAGGGGGAAAGGGAAGTTTTGGTTGGGTAAAATGTGGCATTGATAGGGAAGAAGGGAGCGATGGCGGGTGGAGGAGGTATTGTTGGTTAGAAGAACAAGAAGATGAAGATGGTGTTGGTGAGGGAAGAATCTGAATGTCATGTGGGGAAGAAGTTGCACGTGTGATAGTGAGGAGAAGAGAAAAATAAAATGCAAGAGAGAGAAAAGAGATACAAAATTATTCATAACTCTTCAAAAAATTCTCTAATTCCAATCGACTAAACTTGTTCATCTCCACTTAAAATTTTTGTTCAGTCATAAATTGACCAAAATAAATCCTAATTGACCTCGGTTAGACTCATGTAACCCTAATCACCACACCAATTGATCAAATTTGATCCCAATTAAACTTGAATTTGACATTCAAATTTTATTTTGACGGTTCGGTTTAATTTATTTTAGCATTAAAAATTTTTTGAAATTTTTTAAGACTTGAAAAATTATAGTTTAAGTTTAGTATTTAACATCCTCTCCAGTAAAAGAAATTTGGTTGTTAAATTTAATTATTTGAGAAGAATAAGTGGGGGTGTCTTGTGCACACATTTAAACTGGTGTTGCTACCCAAGTTTTATGATGTGGACACACTAGTTTCACAATTGATGCGCCTCACAATCCACAGTACGAATTAGGAATTCCTTGTGAGACACACGAGTGGTTTAGTGAGATCCTCAAGGATGTGTCGAATTTGATGTACTTCTACAACATAAAAACATGGAAGACGTTATGCATTCCTGTCAAGGTCAGGGTTAAAGCAAGTCAATTAACTATTGCACCAATCCGTTCTTCTAAAATTTGAAAAGCTTCTATAAATTTGGAAGCCAACTTTTCTTTTAGATGAAAGCTCTTCACCCTCCTATAAGAAAATTTTGATCACCCACTGCAAACTCTAGGATCCTTTGTCTAGTCCATATAACTTTTTTGTTGACTTGAATTGTAGTAGTTTTTGTTTGACACTCCGCATTAAATCAGCTACTTCCTACTGAATACTTTGTAGTGGGCATAAGAGCTCACGCTTTCCAACTTCATCCTATAAAGTAGGAGATCTATATGTCCTATTATATAATGCCTCAAAAGGAGCTATCATTTAGTAGAATCCTAATTGGGCAAACTCTACCAAATGTAACTGGTCCTTTTAGCTGCCACTGAAATCCAATACACATATCCACAAAAGATTCTCTAGGGTCTTAATAATGCACTCTAATTGCCCATTAGTATGAAAAGCAGTGCTAAAGGAATCTTGGTTAGACATGTTACTAAAGGGAAGGCTACAGAGTAAGGCTTTACTATGAACTATGAGTAAGCAACAAAATGAGCTCTCGACTTTGTCAATCAATCAATCAATGATCACCCAAATCGATTCATGTCCCTTCTAAGTCTTTGTAACCTGGTGACAAAGTCTTAACATGCTCCCATTTTCATTATCTTTTGAAGCAACCCAACTGATCATCCCTGCTATTCTTGCATAATTTGTTGGAAAACTAGATATTGAGCTATAAAGTTTGTAATATCTCTTTTCATACCTTTCCACAAATATGATCGCTTTAGATCTCAATACATTTGGGTACCATTAGGATGAATTATAAATCTCAATCAATGTGCTTCTCGAAGGAGATCTTTAATATTGTATGTGCCTCAGGAATGCATAACTTACCTCAAAATTGAAGAGATCCATCCACATAACAAAAAAACTCTCGTTTTGGGCCTAAATTGAGCTCACTTGCCATTGATTTGCAATATTGGTCTTTATTTTCCATAGTATTCTCAACTAGTTAGGGATGCCAACATACTTTTTGAGTCTGCTCCACTCCAACCAGATCTAAATCTAAAAATTACCTCACTAACTGTGACAAGCCAATACTCTTTTAGATTTCCTACTCAATGTATCTACCACTATATTAACTTTTTTAGGTAGCGGATAATATAATAAAGTGGTTGCCTTTTAGGAATTACATCCCCTTTGCTTAAGATTCAATCCTTTTCATGTGCATAGATACTTCAACTCATACGATCACTTAATATTTTAAAGCTAATCCCATAGAGATAGGGTTTCTATATCCTAAGGCAAAAATAATAGCTTCTAACTTTAAATCATGAATAAGATAATTCTTTTGGCAAGAAGCATAAGCTATCATGCTGCATTAATGAAGTATCTAGTCTTTGAATAGATGTATCTCCATATAAAGAATGAATCCATCCTCTCTAGAAGGAATAACACACGAGCAATCACTCCTTGAGCTCTTGGAAGAGTAAATTTGATCTCTTTCTTAATCAACTAGGTCAAGGGTGTAGTGATGTGAGAAAATTCTAATAATAGCCAGTTTGACCAAGGAAATTATGAATCTACTACATTGATGTTGGCTATTCACATTTCATAACCACTTTAATTTTCTATTGGTCTAATGAAATTCCAGTGCTAGAAATCCCACAGAAGTAAGCCAAAGTCACATTTATTGACTTTCCATATAACCTCATACCCCCTTTGACAAAGAATATGTTAATATATTATTAATAAGAACAATTAGAAAAACAATCTAAGTACTCTAAAAATGCCAACTTATTAAATTCATAAAGGTTGAAGGAGCATTGGTAAGCCTAAATGAAATTACCAAAAACTCATAACATCTATATCGAGTATGGAAGATGGTCATTTAAACCCTTGTCTAACAACTCTTGGAGTTTGACCTTAGTCCTCCGAAGTGCCATCCGATATGAGACTTTTGATATTGGAGAACATCTGAAAGATGTACTAAGCTTTCCACATCGGGACTCACCAAGGATAGAAGATACCCGCCATTTCCTCAAGTTAATAACTGTTGAGAGTGTCGAGATAATAGATATCTCATAGTCTTTAATTCCAACGAGCTCCCATGGTGGCTGCCGGTCTAACATTCACCACTTCGACTCGACAATCAACAGTAGTATGCTATCTAGCACCTGTTGTAGATCCAATGCAAGGACATGACCATCGAAGTCTAGGGACAACTCTTAACCACCTGTCACATCAACACTCCATGTGATCGTATCGACATTGCTAATCCACAAGATCTGGGAAATCTCCCAATATTATATATGAACTTGAGAAATAAAGGAATGTGAGCCACTAATATCTATTAATATACCTCGGATAACTGAGCCTTCAACTTGTTGTGCTTTCTCACAAATCACAGGGCACACACGTCTTGATGGACCTTTTGAGACTCTGTTCTTGGAGAGGTTGATATGGTTACTGATAGGTTGGAGGTGGTAGGTATTACTTTTGTGGTGGAGGTGATGGATACTAATGGGGTGAAGGTAACAAATATTATACCAAATAAATTAGCATAGCCTTCTTTTTCCATTTTCTGATTTTGTGATTTTCGAATATTGGTTATGTTAATTTATTATATATTAGTATGAGTATGAGGTATACATTACAAGGGTACATGTAACAATATCTAAGTTCATAGGAATTATAAAAGGTAAAGAAATCTAACAATAGGTATTTATTAAAGAGTAATTTATAATATCCATTTTAATTTTTAGAATAATCCTTCCTATGATAATCCCCATTTAAAATCTTCATATGCACATAAAATATTAATTATTTAACACCCAATAACTTATTTTGTTTTTGTTTAAAAAACCCATTTTTCTATTTGAATTATTATGTTAATCTTCATAAATAATCATTTTGTATTTCTATTCATGTACAAAACAACATGTAAAGAGATCAAAGGATAGATTTATCAACCTCTATGTACAACAAAAATCTCTGAGTGCATATGAGCATGCTTCATTTGAATTTGTATCTACAAATACAATATGAAAATAATCAAAAAATTAACTAAATTTTTAAGTCGGTGGATCAAATTTTGATTCTACAATGTTGATATAATCTCAATTTCTAGATGAGACACTACAATCAAATGACAATTTTTTTTTTCCATCCTACACTAGATATGCCAACCCAAAACAAAAACATAATGAAATAAAATTTACCTTTTCCCTCAATTGACGAAACTAGAGAGATTGAATAGATATCAAACTTTTGACACCCATCATGTAGACTCTAAGCAAGTTAAAAAGATATCACACACACACCTAGAATGTGACAATTACCAAAATCATCTATAATTCAAAATTTAAAAGATAAATTAATTTCTAAGTTGCATCATTCTTATCTTAACTCAAGGCAAGTCGTGACATCTTCAATTAAGGCATTCTTTTCAACATGGAAGGAACAATAACAATGGATAAGAAATTAAGACATCCTTATTCATCATCTTATTCTTTGAACATTCCTTCCAATGGATAAGAAATTAATATACTTATTCTTTCTTCTGAACTTTGACTTTATTTTCTTCCTTGTAAGTCACTATTTCCAACAAATAAAGAATGATCTCAATTTGAAATAGGGCAATGGTAATGTCCACACATTCACAATTGCAATAAGGCGTAAAAGTGGCAGTGTCAAGAATGAATCTGTAGAACCACAAGCAAAGTCAAACATATAAAGATGAATGCTCAAAATTTCTCCCTGCAAATTAGCATATTTTTGAACTTGAAAATATAACTAGTGTTTAGTTAAGCTAGCAAATTAAATAAGAATTCATCAAAATCAATTTTCCTTGTAATGTGAGTAAATAAATTGAGCATGAAGATTTCTAAACTAAATGACGTGAAAGGAAACTAACTCAGTAGATAGATGAAAAAACAGATACCAATTACATCTTAGTTGATTAACTTAAAGTGTTATCTTGCACTCTTTGTTCATGATCCTCGTTGTTTAGTTGTTTAGGTTCCTCGGGCTTCTCTCTAAACGACATGAATAAATTATAATTTGTGAGCCTAAGTTCCAAGCAATGTCAAGTTGATTGTTTGTTTAAAGAGGTCAATAGGAGATTCTTCTAAAATATCATTAAGGGGCTCATCTATGGTGTTCTTACGGGGCTTTTCAATTTGTCATCTTAGGACTTATCCTAAGGACTTTCCATAGGTTGAGTTATTAGGAAGTGCTTTTGAGCCTAATTCATCAATTTTAACCAAAAGTTCTTTGATTGAAGGTGACGTAAATGTTTTGGATGTCTCTCAGTTTCATTCACTTGGGAAAATTGTTTTCTATTTATATCCTTATTTGACAGTCATCTCTTAAAATATGGTAGAACATATTTTCCCATTGATTTTTTGTTTCATTTCATACTAGTGTAATGGGTTTTGTGCCTATCATGTGATGTGTGGTTTTGGACGATTTGCAAAACTCTCTAGTGGTTCCAATGAGCTTATCATTGACAAATTGTACTTTGTTCAATGGAGGTCTATTATTCAATTAAAATATTGTTCAACGTTATTGGTACGTGAGTTTACAACATTGTTTGTGCTAATATTTTTGTGCATGCTTTTTTTTTTTTTAAATTATCACAAGATGCGGTTAAATAAGTTATGTGAATGGTCAAAATTCTTCAAATTTAAGTGAAGGGCTTAGAGCGTAGTCTTTAAATTCGGTTCTAATTTTTTAATATGTTTTTCAACAATTTTAATCTACAACTAGTTATTCATTTGGTCCAAATTTTTTAGACATTCTTTTGCTGATTCTTTATCACCGACTGATCCTTTTACTGAAATTAAAGCAAGTGGGATTAGTTGTCATGGGTTCTTTATACATTTAAATGGTTATTTAAATTTATCTTCTACTTGGTTTATTCTCATGTCCTCATCTGGGTCACCCTATTCCTTGTTTGAAATTTGACTTGTATTGTAGTCATATGTAATATGCTTTTATTTGCCAGCAATTTCTCATTTGTAAAATATTTTTCTACTTGCTGAGGTTTCAACAATCATTTCTCATTTGCTAACACATTTTTTCTATTTGCTGTGGTTTCAACAATGTTAGGGTTGATATACGTTATATATCTTGCAGGTTATAGCAGATAAGTTAAGTTTTGTGCATGATGGGAATTCACAATCGACTCCCAGTTTTAAAGGTAAACTAGTTGAGAAAGATTGGCCAAATGCTGATTTCTTCATGCCTACCTATTGTTCTGTATACATACTAGCTTCTGTTGGTTAATTAACATTTTTTTTTTCCTTTTTTTTTCTTAATTGAAATTTTTATGCTCCCATTTTTGGTGTCCTTTTTGTGTTCTATTTTGCATGAAGCAAAATTTTTCTTTTTATTGTAATTATAAGATGATGCATTGATTTATGCTTCTAGTCAGTCTTTTTTTTGGCTTGTAATATTAGTATGCCTAACTTTCTCATAGATTTGTAACTTTGTAACACAGATTAATGGATTATCTCTTCAAACTTAGCTTTAACCATATTTTTAGTTATTCTTCGTGGTTGACATGGCATGGTTGTAGGTGTTCTTCATATAACAGTTTTGATAAGCATAATTATATTAAATTCATGATTGCAATGATCTGTTTTTTTTTTAAAAAATTTTTATTTAGTGTTGTAGATCTTGTGTCATGCTATTAGAGGGTTTCCTCTCTGATAGGCATGCCCCTCCCCTATGGCAATGACGAGACAGTTTGTCGAGACACTTGCTAAGTACAGTTTGTCAAGACACTTGCTAAGTCAATCAACTATTCCAGGAACACATAGGTGTTCTAATAGGAAATTAAAAAAATGCCATAAAAGTCCCAACTCTCATTAAAGTCGTACTTTACTTACAACAAATAAATGTTAACACAGGAAGATATATAAAGAACTCTAACTTAAGGAAACAAGATCAGCTTTGAAAACTTAGCAGGTGAATTAGTGTGATGAATTGAAATATGATAAACAACAAAGAATATATCATGTAATATCATGCAATGAATTGTAATATGAATAACTACAATTTGCAAAACCAGAAAGCACACAATCACTACCTGCAGAGCCATGCAATTGGTGCAAATAACTAGTTACTAATCAACTAATAAGCTTAAAATCATCCAATGGGTGAGGCCTTGCACTCATCCTCTCTATGATAGAGAGTGATGCCCACATATGCTCCAACAAGTGCACGACTATCGAAGGTAGCTCGGGCATGTTGTGTCTTACACATTACTAGGACTTCACCTCGATATCAAGTCCTCTAGACCTATTGAGCCCATTTGCCAAGTGTCAAGTCCTCGATCCACCTGAACTTTCCTGCCTGGCTTCCATGATCTGCTAAGACTTCCTTGCCTAGCCACGACTAGGTCTTTACCAATCGAGTAAACAACCTGCACACTTAGTTAATTCATCAAATCACAATAAGACTTAATTTGAATCTTTGACAACATCAAAACTCAAGTTCGATTCTGGTGCACTCTATAAAGACTTCCCTGCACCAACGTAAAGGTGAAGAGAAATCTATATAGATTGATATGTGGTATGAAATCAACCAAAGGTTCAATCTACAATAGAACACCACTACAATAATCCACATTTCCGAAAAGAGATCCTTTTTTGTTGTGCCTTAGGATTACTATCTCATAGTCTAGGCTCATCACTAAATCTATAACCACTAACAGAAGAATTGTTAATGCATTAATGATACAACATAAACATCAACATTTAATCAACAAATGAAGACATGCATTTCACTTTAACAACTTATGAATCTTACGTGATGTTGACATTAGAGAGAAATAAATTGAGTTCAACAGGAATTATACAAGCAATACAAGCAGGTGAGTAAATAAGGTTACTCTAGGACTTTCACAATGTTAGATATATAAATGGATGATGATCCTTTCATATAAGAGATGAACTAAAACTTACCAATATGCTATGATTTACAGAATTAGGCAAGAATAAGTCCTTGCAGTTGGATGAAAATGTTCTTAGCCGCTACAATCAATATTCAAATACCCAAGGACTGCTTAACAGGATTATCAACGAAGAACAATGATTTTAAGCATATCAATATATTTATAAATAATATGACTTTGCAGGAGAGTGTACAAACCCATGTTGCACATGAGACAAAAGGGCCGATAACAATGATTGCTAGGTGTGACATAAACAAATTGTGCCGCTGAAAACTCAACCCCAACGAACGAAGAGAGAAAATATTATTAAATTGTGGATAATTGAATACAAGAAATTCTACCCCTTCTATAAATCAGGAATATGATCCTTTATAAAAGACAATTGAGTTTATAAAGAACTCTAATAATCCTAACAAATTCTAGATAAATCTAAACATCCTTTATTTTAAAAAATTTAAATTACAAAATTTAGAACTCATAATTTAAGTAACAAAATTTATAGACCCTAACTACATTCTCCCCACCAAGAAGAATTCAGATTAATCGATTCTCCCCACCAAGAAGAATTCAGCTTCTTCGAGTAAGGGATCTTGATGTTCCGTCAAATCTTGCAATGCCTCACATAAGTGTGAAGTAGACAATCAAGGGGTGCCTTTGTAAAAGATTATTCTAGTTCCTCCTATTGATCTCAACAAATATGTTGAATGTCGTGTTCTGATTCCTCTTCTATGATCCATGCATTTGTATGGTATGTCTGATTTTTTCCAATACACTAAGTATCTTTTACTGCTCACATGGAGAGATATCACAATCTGCATATTAGTGTTTCTTTTAATTATTTGGGTTGGTTATGATGAGGGAGGCAGAGCTGATGCTAAAGTTGCTTGAGGACTACTAGTTGGCAAATCAATAGACAAAGAAGGCGTTCAAATGCCTCTTGATAAGATATTAGCTTTCACATGATGAAAATTTGACTTACCTATTTTTCTCAATATAAGTTTTCTTCCCATGGAGGTGGTAGGTGGTAGGTGGTGAATGAGGAAATGGTTGGTAATGAAACTAAATCGATTGGTTGTCAAGCTTTAGACCTATATATGACCCAAATGATTTTTCTTTTACTGTAGAATGATTTAGAAAACTATTATAAGTAAACTTAACAATGGGTAAGACATTTCCATATCCTTGTTTTTTTCCCTATAGATAGCAAAACAGATTTTCTAATCTATGATCAAGTTTAATGATCTGTCTATGGGTGAAATACATATAAGGTTTAAATTATGTTCCAAACAATTTCCAAGGGTCTACTAAAATTAACTAATTTGGCATCCTTACCCCACACTATCAATGTGGGTGACCCATGCAAGATAACATCCTCTGTAAAGAACAATTTTGCTTTGTTTTAAGTCTTGTATGAAGGATGAGGATAAAGTCCCTTTAAAACAAGGGCCATAATTTTTTTAAAAAAAAAATGCCCCAAAGTCACATTCAGGAGTACACATGCGTGTCCCCAGAAATAGATAATAGTCCTTAATCAAAAAGTTGACTACTAATAATGATTTGCATCTTAGATGTGTTGAAAAATTATTTCAAAGTCAAAGCAGGTAGCACATAGGGTCCTCATCCTTCAGGTGTTTGAATTATGTGGTTCCATCTGTGTGAGTGGCTACTTGATCCAATGCGTTGATAGACTTGTTATCCCTACTAGGTCTGGTGTGCTTTAGTACAAAAGTACCTTTGGAGGAATTCAATCCACCTAAAGTGATTAATGCTCAACTTTACTTGTTACTGAATGTCGCTAAAAGCTTTATGGCCAGAATGCTGTATGAATTCATTTGGTAATTAGAGAAATAAAGTATTACCACAGCAGAGTTTTGTTAAATTCAAGTTTGTTGCCAAATCTAGGTATTAGAAACTTGCATTGTAGTCTTTTTATTAACAAAATGTCTCAACGTATATTCACCAAGAGCTATTTTTTTTCAGAATTATTAATGCATCTATGTATATGGACTCATATTGGGAGTTATGTCCTGATACTCATCTAAGATCTTGACCTTAAGTGTACGATGTTCTAGCAAGGTGCTGGGCCAATTTTATCTTGTGTTGTTGAGGCTATTATAATTTTTGATCGCTTTCTTATTCAAATTGGGAATCTATAAGAAGATGAAGGAACTAGCTTGAAGACTAGATTGGCATAGGTCTTGGTTTCACTAGGTTAGGTTTGGTTAGTAACAAGTGTATTTTACCTATTGTTTTTAAAGATGTAGTGATTCTTTCTTGTGGTGAAATTATAGAGAAGTTGTAATTAGGGTCTACAAGGATGATATAGGCAATGTTCATTAGGATAACATCACACAAAATCTTATAATGTAAGGGCTCATCTCAATAATGTCCAACTATCTTTGTGGAAGAGGGAAGTTTGGTTTGCCCATGCACCTTGTAGTTATTTGGATAAGTTGAATTGTAGAATGGGTATGTATGGAAACTCTATTTATGTTTCTTTTATTATCTATAATAATGTTGCACAATTTGTTTTCACACTTTGCACGAGAATAGAAATTGTTAGCGTTTTAATAATGGGTTATCAATTGTGGGTATGGATAGGAAGAGGCACAAACATGAATTCCTATAGTTTCTTTACGTCTAGATTCTAGGTAATCAATATGAGCTTCAGCCTCTTTGTCCCTTCTCGAAGTTGGAAGTTTGACTTCATGTTTAAGATCATGTTTGGGTACTTTTGACAAGACACTGCAAATTTTTTGATGCTATGTGACCTATGCCATGACATTTAAAACATTGTATGATTTAATTGTGACAACTTTGAGATGGGCTGAGTTAAGTTTTTTAAGATTTTCTATAAGCTATGATGGTTTTGGTGAAAAGTGTTTGTCGACACGTAGATACCTTAATCACATTTTCAAGTTTCATGGTCTTCTAGTTGGGGCATCTTCTAGTGATTGAGAGGAAAATGAAGATGAATTAAAAGCCCAATGTTCATTACATGAATAAATGTGCATTTAGAGTTTGTTGAACTTAGGTATTCTGTCACACTTATGGATGATTATTTCAAAATTATTTATTTACTATCAATTTGTCCTCTTATAGTGTTGTGTTGACGAGTGTGATTTCTTGTCAACACTTGACATCAAGTTGTCTCCATACGATGTCAAAATCGTAGCATTTTAGATGCTAAACAAATATTAAACATAGCTCTATAATTGTGTATCTTTTTCATTTTCTTTTTATCTCTTTTCTTAAACCACCTCCCATTTGTCATTGGTGTTAAATATTAGAATGTTGGCATAATGCTGAAACAGTATCATTAGAGTAAAGATCGAAACCATGATTTAAAATCTTGACTTGTGTCGAGGTTTCAGTCCCATATCAGAACGATATGGTTTCAGTATCGTATCATGCTGTGCCGATACAGTTTTGATATTTTTTATTTATATATAGTAATTATTAGATAAATATGTTTATTGTGTATATAATTTAGAAATAAGTTGTATATTGATTTTATATAAATTCTCAATTATAAAATAATTAAATATAGTTTTTTAAAGAAAATTAATTATTTATTCATTTAATTAATTATTAATTTAAATAATATATATTTTACATAGTAAAAAAATATTAATTAGATAGTAAAATAGTAAAAAAATATAAAAAAATAAAAAATTACATAATATAATTTTTTTATTAAAAAAATTTAGGATTTTTAAAATTTTTAAATGAAATTTAAAATAATAAAAATTAATAGAATATAAATTTAAATTATTATATATTTTTAGAATTTTTAAATGGAATTTAAAACATTAAAAAATAAATTTTCAGAATATTAATTAATAAAATTAATTTAACAATGTTAATTTTAAATATATTTTATTTGGATAATTTAATTAGAGTTTATAAAAGTCATGTTCGAAATATCACACATACATTAGGAATTATTTAAATTAATTAAATTAAAATTTTAATTTACTGGGTTACAAACAATTCCGAATTGTTGCGGGGGATTGTGGGGGCTTCTCGCAAGGCCTCTGGCACCGCAGAAAGTGTCACGGGAAGCTTCCAACGACGTCATAAGCGTCGCGGGAAGCTTTCGGTGCTGCCGGACACCCCCCGCAGCCGCTCGTGCCATGCAAAACTTCGGTGTGTGAGGTAGTGGTTTCGCCCGCGCGGTGGAACGGTAAATATTGTTTGTACCCAGCACGGAATGACATTTCACTCCATGATCGAAACACCTATGTGACTCGACATTTCGAATCTTACACATCATCCCACCTCGTGTAGTTTGAATGTTTTGCTAAAATATAGTTCATATCATATTAATAAATAATCCTCATTCTAACCTATTGTCAAAATTGGGGTCGTCCACCTTAAATTATCTATTGATTCCTCTTTCTTCTTACTTAACCTTAACCCTATGCCTATGGCCGAGTTCAAGGAAATAGTCATCCTCGTTGAGGTGGGTTCAGAGTTATGGTTCCAATTATGTCTAGGTGAAATGTGTGGATGTATTTTTTTTATATAAATTTGAATGATCTAATATGTTAGAGTTTCTTTCTTTACCCATATTACCTACCTATTTTTTTTAATAATTTGTTCTCTAAATTTTTCTACGCTACTATTTGAGTTTTTAGGAAAGTCTAGTTAGATCTGCTATATTATATGGAGTTGAATGTTGGGCTATGAATCGAAATCATGAGCAAAAGACGAGAGTTGTTGAGATGAGGATGCTGAGATGGATGTGTGGACATACGAGGATGACTCGGATAAGAAATGTGAGCATTAGAGAGAAAGTCAGATTGTATCTATTGACGGAAAACTACGAGAGACACGTTAATGATGGTACGAACACGTACTTAGACGATCAATAAATACGTCAGTTAGGCGTTGTGAAATTATGACAAATATGCACATCAAACTAGGAAGAGGCAGACCAAAAAAGACTTAGTTAACAATAATAAAATAAGATAAAATTTATTTAAATTTAGATAATGATATAACCGAGGATATAACTTAATGATGTGGAAGGATGACGTAAAAGGATCAATATAACCGCCTCACCTAAGGCTTGGTTGTTATTGTTATTGTACTATTTAAGTTTTAGGGTTTTATGCTTTTCTTCTAAGTTGCTACAACTAATTTTTAGAATCTCACACACATTTTCTTTACATTTTTCATTGAGGAGTTTAGCATACTTGATAAGAGTTGATATGTAATAAAATTTGTATCACTATTAAACTAAAGGTACAGAAGGGGAGTTTCGGCGCAATGATAAAATTGCTGCTATGTGACCTAGAGGTCATGGGTTCAAGTCTCAGCTTCTTGCAAAGTATTAACATGGTGTACAATAGACTCTTCCTCGGGATTCCGTTTTGACGGAAGCTTCATGCACCGGGCTATCTTTTTTTTAGGTACAAATAAAGGACTACGGTAAGTTCTTTTAGTGATTAATTAAACTTAACTAAGTATGATAAGCAAAAGAAAGCTTATGATAAAATTATACTACAAAAGTATGATAAGTAAATGAAGGTTAAACAGCTTAAACTATAGTAAATGCTGAAAATTTGATAATCATCTAGATTAAATAAAAGTATTTTTTAAATAAGGAATAGTTTTATCAAGGTGATGCGACCTTGTTCTATTCATGAAGTTATAGTGCAGATGGCTCCAATATGGGATAATGTCCTTGAAAACAAGTAAATTCCAATGTTGTACATCTGGAAAATAGAGGGTAGATATAGATATTATAGGTCAATAAGACTAATATGCACAAGCCATTGCTACACCAATAATTAATCCCAAGAAAAGGTCTCGATCTTGCATGGCAGTAGTTGGGTTGTGGGTGTCATTTTGGTATTGTTGAACTAAGGGTGCGTGACTAATCTGCTGACGTTAGGGTCTTTGGTAGTTGCTTGCAAGATTAATTGTAGAGAGGTGATCGCTTGAGGTGAACAACTAAGGGAAATAAATGAAGCAAATCTACTGGGCATGAGTGTCAGCAGATGAAGCTAGGCTGATGGTTTGTGTTGATGTTGTGGGTGACTTACGATAACACTGCGGAGGTACGAGCATGATTAACTAAGATGTTCTCGGGCAATTAATCCAAAATATGAATTATATGGTCGTGGTTCATAGATGGGGGAAATTAGAGGCACTAAATCAAGGACTAGCATATAGGAAGATCAAAATGAGCTGAAACAAGAATTTTGGCTGTGCTACCACTTTATGCAACATGAACAAGTTGTGCAACCCTAAACTCAACTATCTCTGAATGAAGCCGAAAAATAATATTATTGAATTGAAGACAATCGTTCTTAACCCCTTTTATAAATCAAGAATATATTTGGTTCTATGCAAACCATTTCCTGCAGCATGAACAAGTCATGCAACTCTAAACTATCTACAAACGAAGAGGAACAAAGCTTCACGTGCTCATGTTAATGACATCCAATGGTAATGACTGAAGTGTTGTAGGGCATCCCATGACAAATAATGACAATGGGTGATGATCCAAAGTAACAACGTAGTATTTGATTGAACAATAGTGAAGAATGGGACAGTGATGAAGATCACATTAATTAAGAGGGGCTTGTGGTTGCAAGGGCTTCAACTAATTTGCGAGGATGGGACTGTGGAGTTGCCTTAAAGAGAGATTAGTGAGTTCCAAGTGGGCCACACCGAACAGGAGAAAGGAGAGGAGACTTCATACAATCAGAATAAAGGGAGTAGAGAGAAATAAAGGGGCATTTAAAATCTCCAAAACCTAACTCTATTAAACCTGGTCTACTGAATTGGTTCAATTAGTTTATGACTGTTTCAGCTATAAAACCTCCAATTGAAATTCGGTTTGAGCGTAAAGAGAGATTAAATTGTTTCCAGCTTAATCACAATCTCAAACAACCAATTTAACTATTAATTAATCCTCAACGGAATCGGAACCACTAAATCAGTTTTCAAAATACTTTGTTCACCTCTAAAACCCTCAATCCTATTAAAACCCAATTATCCCAAATCAGATTTAACTAAATTTTCTGAGTATAACATCTTGTGTGTGATTGGTATAGCAGATCCCACTAGTTGTGCTGGTGCTATTGTGGCCATAGATCATAATGAAAATGCATGTAGCATCTGTTTTCATGTTTGAAATTGTCTCATACTGTACTTGGAGTTTTACTGTTACATTATACTATCTTTAAGTTATTTAATTACTTTTTATGTTGGGGAAACCAAAGTGACTTTTCATCTGAGGTTGTTTCCCTGGAACACTTTCCTTTTGTTTCTAGTTTAATTGTCTTACTCGGACTAAGTATTTTTTAAATGGTTCTATTTGTAATAACCCTACTGGTATTTGCAACGATGTTCAGAATTAGCTTTGAACTTTCCATTTGAAATGAAAGGCAAGGAAAATGTTTTCTTGCAATTGCAATGTTTAAGAATAGTTCATCAGTCTCGCATATACTGAAAACCCGTGCTTATCTTGATTGTGAGAAGGTAAGTTGGTTTTCCATAATTAGCCATTTTGCAAGATTGAACCTACTCTGGTTTCATCCATGTTTTGTTTATTAATTCTTAATTCTACATTTTTTTTTCTTTAGCCAATGCATCGAAGGTGTACTCTCAGAAGTTATGGGATGATCTTGTTCTAAATCCACTCGACTGGTTTGATAATCGAGAAGATAAGCTGAATGGACTGGTTTTCACTTTCATATCGCATCCTCATGTTTTTTCATTTCCTACTAAGTCTGTCTTATTCACTTGTCTTGCTGTGCAGATACACCCAAAATATCCAGATTTTAAAAACCGAAAGACTTATCAAGGTTTATGGGTAAACAGTGCACCAAGTTGGGTATCAGAGAGGCTGGAACGATTAGTGTTTGCAAGTAGAGAGAAAGAAAAACTACCCCCTCAGCAAAGTAGTGTGGATCTGTTGAATTTTGGTGCTATTAAAAGTGTGAATTCACTACTTTGTGCTAATTCTATATTTGTTCTTTTCTGTTCATAGGTGAATACCATGAAGAGGCTGGTATATCTAAACAAAAAGAATACACTTTTGCATCATCTATCAAAAATAATGGTGGGTATTGAAATTAAGTTTTGCGCAGATAGTCAGTCATTTTTTTTCCTTTTGCTAAATTTGATTGGATAAATGATTTACCCTCAAAAATAATGGTCAGTGTTGCAAGAGAACAATCTATATTTTTATATCCTTGATACTCCAACCTGATGTGTGGGTGCACATACTTCACTTTTTAAAGTAACTTTTGAATATAGGACTTTTTGCATATTAAAGTTGATAGACTATTCACTTATCCAAAAAGTTGAACCTTATATCCTTGATACCATCCACATCATGGAGATATTGCAAACATGTTCTTTTTGCTTCTTCCACATGTTAATGATTTTCCATGATATCATTCCGTGATTTGCTACATATTAACTTGATACTAGCATGGTCTTTATCAGACAAGCAGTTCTTTTCCTTACATTTCTGACTGTTTTCTTTGAATTAGCATTTAGATCAATATAGATTCTCTCTTACAAGCACATCCCTTTAGCAAAAAGGTAGAATCTGCCACCCGAGCGGTCCCACACGGTCGGCCTTACGATTGTATGTGAGGAGGTAAATCGAAAAATTGTAGTTGACTACTACGGGGGAGGGTTGTTCGTTCGGCTTTGTCGAGAATTGACTCATGCCCATTGTAGGAAGTTCTATCTGCAATAGCCAACTCAACCTTGTCTCGGGGGTTGATGCTACAATGGTTAATTCCATTATCTGATTTGTTTTATCTTATTGGCTCTTGAACCAGCATTGTAACAATAAACAACTTTAAGTGCATGGATCCCCTCCCTCAATCCATTATTCTACTTTGTGGTATCAAAGCATCCTTAGTTACATTAAGAGGGATGAAATCTCTTGTTATTCTTTCATAATAAATAATCAATATCTAATCTTTTTTGCATGGTTTCCCATTTCCATAATACATGACTTATTTTTCCTTTTTTTTTTTTGTGAATTCTTTCCATCTATTTCTATTGTGTCTCGGACTCTGCACATTCACCTGAAGATTCTCACACAGAATATAGTAACTTTGTTTTCATGTTCTTTTACTTTTAGAGGTGATTTAATGTCTTCTCTACTTAGTAACATGACATGTATACCTCAACACTTCTGTCTTCAATGGAATAGCTCAAGTTTGTTCTCATAATATATGCAACAACCGATGATCCTGATACCTCTCTCTAAATTTTGTATTTCCTTTTTACAACATAAGGAATCATTTCATCATATTTGCATTCTTCATAAGGAATCATTTCATCAAATTTGCATTTTTTTTTATCAACGTTTAAGATTTTTGTCTTATAGGAACTTCTTGTGCATCTACGACTACTATGCTTTTGATTGATCTATTGGGCTTGTTTTCTGGGGAAAAACTGGGATACAAACTAGAAATTTTGAAGAGTTTATTAGAAGATACTATTTTTCATTACCCTATTTACTTTCCTTCCATTTCTGGGATGTAAATAAGCCCTTGAGCATTTTTGCTATTTAGCATCTTTCATGCTGTGTCAACTTTGTAGTTATAAGCTTCCAGTTTGAAAAAAAATCAAAATCAAAATCAAAATCAAAATCTAAATAAAGGCTGTCTCATAATTGTAATATTTTCTGTATAGTGCTTATTCTCGAAAATTGCTCATTTTATTTAAGGAGAGAAATTCCAAACCAAATCAAACCTAAATAGTATGAAATCTTGAAATTGAGAAGATCCCCTAAATAGTTGAAGCAAATCATAGCTTTTGATAAACCGTTGGGTCTGTAGCTTATGTTTTTGTTTATTTTCTTAACTTTTAACTTTTAAGTTCTCACCCACAGAAACTTCATGGAAGAACCTAATTGATAATCCAAAGGACTGGTGGGACAACAGATCAATGAAGGTATAACCATTGATTAATATGATATTTATTTTAGTTCATCCTGAATCTGGATTGGCTGGTATTGTCACATTAAACCTTTATTTATTATATATATATATATATATATATATATATATATATATATATATATATATATATATATATATATATATATATATATATATTTGTAGCTAAAGAAGACATCTCCTGATTTTAAGCACAAGGAGACGGGCGAAGCTTTGTGGCTTAGTTCTTTCAACACTCCTGACTGGGTTTTGTCAAAGCTGCCCCCAGTGGAGACAACATCGTAGGCAGAAATGGTTCTCAGTGTTTTGTCTCTTTATTTTTTAAATTATTAAAAGAGCGTCCCACATATAATTTGTTATTTCCAATTCTGTGTTCCACTATTTAAAGTAGCTTTAGTGAAAGTTACATCATCTTTGGAAGCTACTCAAAGGTGCCAAGTTTGCAAGGTCAGATGGTTTTTGGAGTTGTAGTCAGTTGTGCCTATGAACTCAAATAAATTAGCTTTCTTTTGACATAATATATTAAACGCAAATGTTAGTTGAGAGGATCATCATATACTGCCGCAACATACATTTTCTTATAAAAATTAATTAGGCAACTCATGCAGACAGCACCGAATTTGGACTATCAATTTAGTCTAATTATCAGGGTAAATAAAAAAGGGTTTATGGTGGATGGTTTTGAAGCTCGGTATCTTATGATTGCGTACCTCATTGAGATGAAAAATTACTATAAATATGTTAGGGATCGGACTGTGGGTGTTTTGGTGACAACTTGATATTCTTTCATTGCACCAAACTATTGGGATAAAATGTTGAATTAGATAATATTGAACTTGGGATGATTGATTCAATCTCATAAAAATTTTTCACTAGTCGGTTAGATGGTCATGGAAAATTTTCAGGGTAATTTAGAAAGCGTTCACAGTAAATGATCTAAATATCCAAAATTGAAGGTTGTTTTTTATTTAGAGAAAAATTTCTATAAATATATCATAATTGAAAATTAAACAATAGAAATTTGAGTGATAATTTGATATCCTATCATTGCACCCTAATCTCGAGAGCTCCACATGCATATTAACATCTCCTATTTGGATTAAATCTTTTCATCGACAATGACTCCTTAGCACTCAGTGGAGAAACGACATCCACAATGGAGGCTTTTTCTAGCTTGTTCATTTATATCTTTCGTACATGTCATCAAAAATTAAGGACCCACTTCTAAATCTCTCTTTTCAGTTTTGGTGGGAGTCACAACAAAAAGTTAAATAACCCATCCACGGTTGAAGATGACCTTAAGATTCAGTGGAGAAGTCCAACTGAATTTGCATATAGAGTCACTGTCTCAATTGTTGCAATATTTGTCAATATATGTATTCTAGAAAAGACACCAAACATTCTCTATATGAGCCTCTATTAAGGCAACGCACTCTATTTCGGTAATTGAAAGTACAACTATATTCTATAATTTTGAAACCAACTAGTTGCAGTACAACCTTGACTAATCTAGTAGTAGTCATTTTGCCATCCACATCACCACCCATATTAGCATCAACAGATTGATGTTACTTGAACGGGCTGGCGAATATACTGGGGGAGAGCAAATTATCTTTTGCATCTCATCAACACATTGATTTTCATAAATTATGTATATTTTTAAGCATTATTCGTCGTATATTTATTTGTATTTTATGATCCATATTATTGCACCATATTTCATAATGATATTAGTACTTGTACTCTTTTAGTTCGGAGATATATTCTTTTTATATTTTGATTGATAGGATACTTTTTGGAACAAAAATGAAGCTTATTAGATGTTGGGTGAGTTTAAAAAGAAAGAAGTCAAGACATAGCCGTGCCTCAACGACACGACCATGTCTTATCGTCGTGTCTCAAAGGAATGACCATGTATTTCAGAGGAGTACAGCTTGTGCCACGATTTAACTACGCCCATGGGGGCATAGTTGTGCCTTGCTCCCAGCTAGCCTCATAGTTCGATCGTGCCTTAGTTACAGTACGTCCCACGTGCTGGAGTCTGATGGATGCGTGCATTGTACACATTTCCTAAAAGTGCAGTGAAAGACAAATAATAATTCAACTAATTATTATAACACAAACATACATGATACAATATGCCAGACATAATCATAATATAACATTTTACAACAATAAATTATACCTATGAGTTCGTTATCGAACCTTGTAGATGTTGTTCCCTTGGCGACCGGTTAGAGGGGGGTGAATAGCCTGCACAATAAAAACAAACCTTTCTCGACTTTGTAGCTATATTAACATAACCACTTATACAAATAAAAAATTAATCAAAGAAGGAAGAGGCTCAGAGATTTTACTTGGTTACAATTGGAGAGGTTGTTAATTCAAAGAAGATGAAAAACTCACTAAACGATCTTCTTTAGGTGGACAAGCCTTTTACAGCAGTTGAAACATTCAATTACAGAACAAGACTGAAAAGGAATCAATTACAAGTATTGTTCTACTTTCTGGGACCAGGGTTGTATTTATAGCCCTAATTGGGTTGCCTGGAGGGGGATAAACTTTTATCCTCGTCGCAACCACTCGCGACACCTAGTGTTTGGATGAAATTCTTGGTTGGGGCACCTGGAAGGGTTCCTGGTACCCAGACTGTGCAGATAAGGCTCCCCCTAGGTGAGGCGCCCAGAGGGTGCTCAACAGATCGGGCGCCCGGACGGTCCGGGTCTTCCGCTCCGGTTCCGCTCACATTGGTCCTAATCTTCCACTCCGATTCCACTCGCTTGGGTGATTTCGACCATCCAGAATAGGGCTCACTCGAACCCAACTTCCGGCCTTCTCTAGCAAACTTCCGCTTCGGCTTCTCGTCCCTCGGAGAACGTCGCGTGCCTCCTTCTTGTCCGCCTACGTAATCTTCCGCGGCACCTCGTATCTTGAATGCACCGAGCTCGTTGGCTCTCTTCCGTGTCATCCTTCTCGCTAACTGCGTCTTTCGCTCGACTTCCTATGTTCCTAAGTTCCTGCACACTTAGACATAGGGGTTAAATACCAACAAGATCTAACCTCACTTGGTTGATCACATCAAAACTAGATTGGGGTACTAACAATATCCCCCTTTTTTATATGAACAATCCAAGTTAAGTTAGGGAAAAAACATAAACCAATAGTAACAAAGTAAATTTTTGAAAGTAATAATGTGCAAAAAAAAATAATGAAAATTAATAGCAAAAAATACCCTCTCCCTAAACTTAATCTTCACTTATCCCCTTTTGATCACATTAAAAATGAGTTTCTAAAAAAAAAAATCTAAAACAAGGTCTAAGGGAAAAACTATGAAAAATTAAAAATAATCGAGTCTTATAACGAATTTAAATTTTTTTTTACTAAGGGTTGAGTAGACATAAAATTTTTCACAAAAAAAATCTTTTCCAAAAATATGATAATTTTTCACAAAAAAATAGAAAATATTTTAAAATTTTGTACAGCTAAGTGATGAATTTTTCTTTTTTAAAAAATTATCTTCTAAATAATTTCTAACAATTTTTTTGAAAGTATTTTTTTAAAATTAATTGCTTCACAGTTAGTAATTAAATATTTATTTCAGTAATTCGCTTCTAGACTATGGCGAGACACTAGGCCTTGTCTTTGTTCTTCTCTTTGTCCTTGTTCTTGTTCTTGCTCTTCAATTTAGGGCAGTTGTCTTTCATGTGCCCTTCTTCATTGCAGTGGTAGCATCTTATTTTTCATTTTCTTCTTGTACCCTGCACTTGATTAAATTTTTTAGTTTTAAATAACTTTTTTAATATTCTTACCATGAGTGTTGTTTCGTTATCATCGAGAGAAGATTCAGAATCTCGTTCGTCCATCTTTGCCTTTAAGGCAATGTTGTGCTTTGGCTGCTTCTTCAGATCTGTACATCTTGTTTCATGGACTTTAAATATTGAAAATAATTCTTCTAAATTACTTAATTCCAAATCCTTAGATATATAATAAGCATCTACTAATGATGCTCATTCAGTAGTCCTAGGAAATGTGTTAAGCACGTACTTTAATAAATCTTGGTTGCTTACCTTTTCTCCGAGATTTGAGAGACCGGTGATGAGTTCCTTTATTCTTGAGTGAAGGTGTACAACAGTTTCTCCTTCTTCTAATTTGATGTTGTTGATCTGGTTCCTGTACAGATCTCGTCTCGCGAGTTTTGTCTCAGAGGTCCTTGGCAAACTCGTAGGCTCCGATCCAGTTAACTTCTTGTGGCAATAAGACGCTCAGCAGATGGAGTTCTGATTTGTCGTTTGACACGAAGTCGGCTTACTACTTCGTCCATTGATATTCTTCTTTACCCTCAAGTGCTATAAAATCAAATTTTATTATTAAAAGTAAATCGAAATCAGTCTTAAAGAATACCTCCATCTTTTAACCAAACCCATTGATCAACATTAAATGAAACCAAACCCCTAGAACACTTACCTTGACCTATTCTCCTCAAAACTCTCTTTCTCTCTTTTACTTCCTCAACTTTAGTCCATAAGATTTTAACCAATATTTTGATCATCTAGTTAGCTAGCCATGCGAACTCACTAGTGCTCAGCAATCCTAGTGGGGTAGATATTCTATTACTGACGACATAACTGTGTACCTATGGTAGCGTAACAATTAATAGAACTTATATTCAATGAGTCTAAGAGTTTTCTCATTGCTTCCAATCTTGCCACTGTAATATCCACTAAAATTATAGAATGCATTCCTGGGGCTTTTATAGGGACACTTCTTTCATTGGCCCACTGATTATGGTTAATTGTTATACTCTCATTGATATCATCAACTTCTTCAATTGTTTTATTTATAATAACTCCTCCTACAGCTGAGTCATGGGACACTTTAGCAGCATAAGGAATTTCATTATAGAATGTGTGAATAGTTAACCTGTTAGTCGTACGGCTAGAGAGGGGGGGTGTGAATAGCCGCCCCAAATCGCTCGTTTCTTCCTACAATTCGTTAGCGCAGCGGAAAAATAAACTAGAAACGAAAGGAAGAATATCAAACCTTAACACAGCTATGTACGAGGTTCGGAGATGATGCTCCTACTCCTCGGCGTGTCCGTAAGGTGGACGAACCCAATCAATCCGTCGGTGGATGAGTCCCCGGAAAACCGACTAATAAAAACTCCTTCTGGGTGGAGAAACCTCGCCACACTTATTTGCAACAGCAAACAGGAGTACAAGTACAAAGAATAAGCAAGAAATACAATAAGAATACACAAGCACTCTACCAATCTTGCTTTCTCGTCGACTGGAGTCCAGATGAAGCAGCAGCTTCAAAAACCCTAACAGCAGCAGCTGTTCCAGTCGGGGAAGCTCACGCGAAGCTTTCGGAAGGAACTCAACAGAGCTCTTATCGCAGCCCACAAATCTTCAGCAGAAGAGAGGAAAAGTAGGAAGTAGAAGCACAGAAGATGCCCTCGATCCTTTATACCTGTGAAGGAGAAACAGCGAAGAAACTAGCCGTTGCGTCGCAACGGCTAGAACCCTGATCGGTCTGTGGACCGATCAGGCAACATCCTGATCGGTCCATGGACCGATCAGGATCCTCCTGATCGGTCCACAGATCGATCAGGGAACTTCCTGATCGGTCCGGGGACCGATCAGGCTTTGTGCTGATCGGTCCCCCGACCGATCAGCCCCTCTTGCGCCTCGCTCCTGTTCGGCTTCTGATCGACTCCTGATCGGTCACCAGACCGATCAGTTATCACACAGTATGCTACTGATGTGTTACTGATCGGTCACCAGACCGATCAGAATATTCGCGGTATCACTGGATCGATCACCAGATCGATCCAGCTCATGGTTTTCGCCCAAACCAAGTCCAAACCAACATCCGGTCAATCTACATTATGCCTAGCATCTGGTCACTCCCTTGACCTGCTAGCACTCCCCGCTAAGTGTCCGGTCAATCCTTTTGACCCACTTAGACTTTTCCACACCAGATGTCCGATCATCCCTGATCCATCTGGATTTTCCACTTCGTGCCAAGTATCCGATCACTCCCTTGACCTACTTGGACTTTCCAACACCAGAAGTCCGATCATCCCTGATCCATCTGGATTTTCCCTTGCCTGGCTTCACTCACCAGGACTTTCACCTGGCTTCACTCACCAGGATTTCCACACTGCCTAACATCCCAGTTAGGACTTTCTCACTGCCTGGCTTCACTCACCAGGACTTCTCCGTGCCAAGTCTCCATACTTGGACTTTTCCCGTGCCAAGTCTCCATACTTGGACTTTTCGCGTGCCAAGCTCCCTGCTTGGACTTTTCCAGTGCCAAGTCTCCATACTTGGACTTTTCCAGTGCCAAGTCTCCATACTTGGACTTTTCCAGTGCCAAGATCCCTGCTTGGACTTTTCCCAAATCAGGTCAACCAGGTCAACCTTGACCTACAGTTGCACCAACAACCTCCCAAACATCTATTCTTGTCCCATATCAAGAATAGAACTCTCTCACGAGTGTCAAACATCAACATGCAACTCAACTAGGTCAACCTTGACCTAAGGTTGCATCGACAATCTTCCCAAGTCAAACATCAAAATACAACTCGAGTCAAGTCACCTCGAGTCGGGTCAACCAGGTCAACCTTGACCTAAGGTTGCACCAACATAACCATCTTCCAAGCCCATGATGTGGGCATAGTTGTAATAGGGTCTTGTATCTATCTCAAGATTCAAACAATGATTCCCCATCCTTTTGCATGAAATTTGTGATAATGTGTCACATGTGAGCTGTCTTGCTTGGGGATAATATTTGATCAGAAATCTCAACTCATATTTATCCCACATTGCTCAACATTCCTGAGGAAGCAATGAAAGCCACATCTTGGCTTTGTCCCTCAATGAGAAAATAAAGAGCATAAGCAGGATAACATCTGTAGAAGCCCCATTTTGCTTTAAAGTTCCATAAATTTCCATCAAATTCTCCAAATGTATATTCAGGTCTTATATAGGTGCTCTACTAAATTGATATTATTGAACTATGTGTATCAAAGTCAACTTAAGCTCAAAGTTATTTGTCTCAATTGTTAGTTGGGCAATGTTAAATCTCAGTCCTCTCAAACTTGGCACTACATAATCGCTAAGTGGCAGATTGTTATTATTCACCATAACAAATTTCTAGAGTGTCTGATTTGGATCCATTGCTCTTTGTTCAATAAGCCTTCAATGAAATGTTCAATCTATCTCTAAATCAAATGGCAACAATTTCCCCAACCTTGTGGTTTTGTGCATGAACTGAATTGATTCTCTTAAAAAAGAAAAGAAACAAAGTAAAGAAGAAATGAAATCAAATGCAAATAAAAACTATAAAGACAAATAGTATAATCCAATCAACTTATTATTCAACAAATATTAACCAAAATAGTCCCTGATAATGACACTAAAAACTTGATATATGATAAATCTGCAAGTATACGAAAATGTTGTTAAGTAATAAAAAGATATTTATACCATAGAGACTGGTGGCTAAGTACTAGTTTATTAAGAAAATTTAATTATCTAGGCTAATTACAAGGTGTATAGAGTTTGAGAACTAGGGATCTTTAGAAGAAGAGTGAAGGCAAGTGAGAGACAAGAATTAATCATGAAAAAGAGAAAGACGGAGTGTGAGTTGAGAGAATTTGATTAGTGAAGCAATTCTAGGATTTTGGTTTCACCACTATGATTGTAAACACTCAATCTAAGTTTGGTTTTCTATCCTCATTGGTTGTTTATGTAGGTAGACTATCCCTAGGTTTCTGATATAGACTTTTAGAAGTATACCGGCATATATGTCCTAATTCATCATCTACTTTCAGAGTGATAGACCTGAGAGATTGCTTTATTAAGTAGATCCATGTCATGTGAACACATAACTGCCAAGATATCCTCTCTTACTATGTGGCGATAAATGGGAATTGATCCTTTAATATTTATTATAGTTAATTGCTCCTTATGGCATATGATCTACTCTAATAATTGACTCTCCATTTCTCAGGTTTCTATAGATCGGAGAATTAGGTTCTCCTTTTAGTTCATGCCAAAATCCTCATGGAATATCAATCTCATACTTTTGGCATCTAAATCATGTATACACAGTAGATTCAGACCATAAACATACAATTCATTAAATAAAAATCATGCAAACTTAATAGATTTAAAAAAAAAGTGTCTATAATTTATAGGGCTAATCCCTAATCCTAGAAGTGAGAATCTACTCCATAGAAATGGAGTTACAAGCAAAAATCATCTTACAAATGATTACAAACAAATTCAAATTTAGAAAACGAGAAAGGGATCTTAGTCTTGTTGCGTGAATACTTCTTCGAATGCTCCCGATCCAAATTGTAGGTACAAAGGCATCGAATCTCCTTTAGATCATCCACCAAGGTCTTCTTGGAGCCTTTGGATGACTCTAAATCAAGATCCCCAACTCATATCTGAAATCCACCTTTTATAGGTGAGCTGTAGGTGCCCACCACAGACCCATAGTAGCCTCCACAGGCTCGTGGTGGCTGTCACGACCCCCCTATGGTGGGCTTAGTGACTTTACTAAAAGTCTAGCTTTTGTATAAACATTTATTTTGAAATAAGAATCGCATTGGTCAAATGTCTATATTTATATGCTAAATATAGTTACTTATTTAATTTATATTGAAGATAACATGGTGTGTGATGTCACACAGAAGATCATGTTATCAGTTCCTTATAAATTATAAATAGTTGCTCACAACCAAGATGGAATGGGACAAACCATTGGAATGGTTGTAGTATAATTTGGTATTAGTTTATCTTGACTATAAAATTACACTAGTACACTTTGAATATATTGAGCAGGACCATTTAAGGTTGTTCTTTTTATACTAACTGTAAAAAAGAATAGGACCTTTGTGTTGGAACCCCAAGGTTATTTTGGTGTGATCAACAAGCTAAGTTAGGTCATGTGTGTTTCTAACCTTGTGTCTAAGTGTCAAGGAGCTTAGGAGCACAGGTAGTCGAGCGGAAGACGCAGCTAGCGAGAAGGATGATAGTCCGAGGGACGAGGTGCTGCGGAAGAGTACACCGGCGGACGAGAAGGAAGCGTGCGGTGGTTTCGAGGGACGAAAGACGGAGCGGAAGATTGCTCGGGGAGCAAGAGACGCAGCTAGCGAGAAGGACGACATGCGGTGCGTCCGAGGGACGAAGACTGTAGATGAGTACGCCGACGGACGAGAAGGAAGCATGCGGCGATTCCGAGGGATGAGAAGCCGAAGGGAAACCTGCTCGAGAAGACCGGAAGTTGGGTTCGGGTGAACCCTTTTTCGGACAACATAGATCACCCAAGCGAGCGGATCCAGAGTAGAAGACCCAGACCGAGCCGAACCAGAACAGAGCAGTGGTCCCGGATGAAAAAGTCAACAACTATTGACTTTTTGGCTCCGGGGCGCCCGAAGCAGCCGCCCGGGGCGCCCGGAACCCTTCCGGGCGCCCGAACCAGAGTTTTTGACCAGATCACGTCAAACACGATTTGAACGTTGGGGATAAAGTTTTATCCCCCCAGAGCGCCTGGAACCACTTCCAGGCGGCCCGACCAAGGTTATAAATATAGCCTTGGTCCAGAAGCTTTTCATCAATTCAGAAATTGTAAACAACACTTGTGCGCTTCCACTGTTTAGATAAGCTTCTGTCTTTCTGTGCCTACATTGCTGTAAAAAGGCTTCTCCGCCAGAAGGAGATAATAGTACGATATCTTCCTTGGATTAACAACCTCCCCGGTTGTAACCAAATCAACTCTCTGTGAGCCTTTTACTTTTTGTTTTCTGATTTTATTTGTTGCTTTTATTTGATGCAAGTGTTCTGTTGAAAGCTCGAGAAGGGTACTTTTGTTTTAGATTTACAAGGCTATTCAACCCCCCTTCTAGCCGGTCGCAATGGTCCTTCAAGTGATATCAGAGCCGAGGCACTTCAGGAGGACTAACCGCCGAATGAAGCAACGAGATGGCCGGACCAAGCATCCACCTGCCGAAATACGAAGGGGACTTCGCTACCTGGAAGAAGCAGATGCAGGTATTTTTTACAACAGACTTTGAATTAACCTTAACAAAGGAATCTGGCTATGTAGCTCCAGAAGGTAAAGAAAAATGCCAATGGACAAAAAAGGAGCAGACTAAAGTCGTGGAGAATGGCAAAGCAGAATACCATCTGCTAAGCGTTCTTCCACCCCAAGAAGTCAACAGGATCGGGCACTATGACTCGGCAAAGGAACTTTGGGAGAAGTTCCTCGAGCTGCACGAAGGGACTGTTGGTGCAACCTTAGGTCAAGGTTGACCTGGTTGACCTGACTCGAGTTGACCTGACTCGAGTTGTGTTTTGATATTTGACGATGTTTGACGAGAAGAGAGTTGTATTCTTGAAGTTTGACAAGAATAGGTATTTGGGAGATTGTAGGTGCAACCTTAGGTCAAGGTTGACCTGGTTGACCTGATTCGGGAAAAGTCCAAGCAGGGAGCTTGGCACGCGAAAAGTCCAAGTGTGGAGACTTGGCACGGGAAAAGTCCAAGTATAGAGACTTGGCACGGAGAAGTCCAAGCAGGGAGCTTGGCACGAGGGAAAGTCCTAACTGGGATGTTAGGCAGGTGGAAAGTCCTGGTGAGTGAAACCAGGCAGTGGGAAAGTCCTAACTGGGATGTTAGGCAGTGTGGAAAGTCCTGGTGAGTGAAGCCAGGCAGTGAGAAAGTCCTAACTGGGATGTTAGGCAGTTGGAAAGTCCTGGTGAGTGAAGCCAGGCAGTGGGAAAGTCCTAACTGGGATGTTAGGCAGTTGGAAAGTCCTGGTGAGTGAAGCCAGGCAGTGAGAAAGTCCTAACTGGAATGTTAGGCAGTGTGAAAACCCTAGTGAGTGAAGCTAGGTGAAAGTCCTGGTGAGTGAACCCAGGCAAGGGAAAATCCAGATGGATCAGGGATGATCGGACTTCTGGTGTTGGAAAGTCCAAGTAGGTCAAGGGAGTGATCGGATACTTGGCACGAAGAGGAAAATCCAGATGGATCAGGGATGATCGGACATCTGGTGTGGAAAAGTCTAAGTGGGTCAAAGGGATTGACCGGACACTTAGCGGGGAGTGCTAGCAGGTCAAGGGAGTGACCGGATGCTAGGCATGATGTACCAACAGGTCAAGGTTGACCGGATGTTGGTGTGGAAGCCTTAGGTTTAGGGCTGAGAAGTTTGGATCGGTCTGATACATGGCTCATCTGATCGGTCTGGTGACCGATCAGTGACCGATCAGTATGCTACTGATGGTTATCTGATCGGTCTGGAGACCGATCAGAAGGAGATCAGTGGCAAACTAGCAGAGAAGAGAAGCCTGATCGGTCTACGGACCGATCAGAAGGTTCCCTGATCGGTCTGTGGACCGATCAGGGATGGAACAAAAGCGAAGGCTTCTTCCCTGATCGGTCCACAGACCGATCAGGGTTCTAGCCGTTGCAACGCAACGGCTAGTTTCTTCGCTGTTTCTTCTTTGCAAGTATAAAGGAGACGAGGGCATCTTCTGTGCTGTTTCTTCTTCCTCTTCTTTCTACTGAGCTGCTGTTGTGCTTCGGCTGGGTTCCTGCTGTTGTAGGCGTCGCTTGAAGCTGCTGCTTCATCCAGTCGAAGAGAAGGCAAGTAAGCGAAGGTTTTACAGTTGTATTGTATTTTGCTTCTTGCTGTATACTCCTTCTTGTATTGCTTTTGCAAAACTTTGTGGCGAGGTTTCTCCACCCAGAAGGAGTGATTATTAGCCGGTTCTCCGGGGACTCATCCACCGACGGATTGATAGGGCTCGTCCACCTTACGGACACGCCGAGGAGTAGGAGTTTATCTCCGAACCTCGTTACATCGACGCGTTGAGGTTTGATCTTCTTGTTTTCGTTTCTTGTTCTTATTTCCGCTGCGCTAACCCTAGTTTGTAGAAAGAAACGCGAACGATTTGGGGCGGCTATTCACACCCCCCTCTCTAGCCGAGGACCATCGATCCTAACAAGTGGTATCAGAGCGAGGCCGCTCTTCATCGGATTCACACCCGTGGGAGCACAAGCTAGAGATGGATCCATTTGGAGAAGACATCACCATTTCACCCTTATACAACGACAACTTCGCATATTGGAAGGTAAGGATGATGTATTTTCTTAGGACTAATATGTGGAACTGGTTTTGTGTACAAGAAGGGTTTACTCCTCCAATGGATAAAGAATGAGAGCCTCTAGAGAAGAACAAGTGGACGAAGGAACAAGTCCACCAATCCACGATCAACAATGAGGTAACTAAAATAATTGAATTTTCATTACCTACTAGTGTTTTGTGTAAGATAGGTAAATACAACAATGCCAAGGAGTTGTGGGATAACTTGGCCAAGTACCATGAGGAGAGCTCCACTTCAAGCCATGAAGAGGAGCCTAGTGAGCCAAGTAGCTCACATCATGGAGGGAGCGAATTGGGAGTTGAGGGCTACTCAACATCCAAGGAAGAAGAGGAGGAGAGTTCCTCTTGTTCAAGTTCGGAGCAAGAAGAAGCATCTACCTCCGGAAGGGATGAAGAAGAAAGCTCATCTACATCCACAACCCTAGGTAACTCAAACACTGTGATTTTAAGCAAATTACACATAATGTGTTTTGAGTGTAGGAAGTTTGGGCACTACAAGAGTAAGTGTCCAAAGAGGGTTAGAAAGACTCCACCGGCGCCAAAGATCAAGGAAGTCGGAGTCCCAACACGCAAGGGCAAGGAGCACGTGGTGTGCTTCCAATGCAAGCGAAGGGGACATTATCGGAGTCAATGTCCGAGGGGGAGGCAATCTCACAAGGACAAGAGACCGAGCACGTCGATAGGGGGAGCTAAGGCAAACCCTAAGGTAACATTTAAGGCACACTCTTGCAATAATAATAAGACTCATGCTAGTAGTTTTATTGCAATTGTCAAGAATGATAAGCATGATAATTCTAGGAACCAATATATGTGCTTAGGTGCCAAAGATGTTAGTCTAGATAAGGATAACACTAGGAAAGTCAACCCTAGGATTAACTCATCTAAGGTTAAGGGAAACCTAGATAGAAATCCCAAATCATCTAGACATATGCCTAGGAATACCTCAAAGAAAAATGAAAAATTAAAAATTGAGGTATTAGAGAAGGAGAATCAAGTCTTGAGGTCAAGACTTGATACTTTGGAAAAGGCTCTTAAGAACTTGGAGAAGTCATCTCTAGGGTTTAAGGGTCAAAAACCAATGTCCAAGAACAAGAAAGGTTTGGGTCACAAACCTAAGTCTCAAGTGGTCAAGCCCACTTATCATAATGTTCCATTCGATTATGGAACAAAACCTAGGGCTAGGAAGACCAACATCAAGGTCACAAGGGGAGTCACCCCTAGAGTTGATCTTGATGAGTCCCAAATGGCCAAGGCTTTAAAGCCTAAGAGGGTCATTAGGAGGGTTGCTAGGGAAGTTATCCCTAGTGAATATTTAGTGAACCCAATGAGCTCTAATAGGTATTGGGTTCCTAGGAGCATCTTCTCTACCCCATAGATGGGTTAGAGAGTGTCAACTCCGATTAGAAGGGTAGTTAACCCAACTTTGAGGAAATTGACACTCAAGGAGCATTTTCAAGGTTTTAAGAACTTTTGAAAATGAAATGGAATTATCATTTACTCCTTTGAAGAGTTAAATGTGCCTAAAGATTGGAAATTTCATTTTCAATCTTAATTGGCACAATTTGGGAAAATCTAGAGTTCAAGAAGTGTCAAAATTAGGATTTTGGCATTTTGGGGCAATCTAGGATTAAATTTGAAGTTAGCCAAGTGGTTAAGGATATTTAGATAGGTAATCTAGGTATATTTATTTATGCTAAATCTTGCCATGATTGTTTGCCCTCACATGTCATGACATCATGTTTAGTTTTATTATCATTTGAAATGTCATGATAATGCTTAGGCTAGTTTTTATGTCATGTTTATTTAAGTTTCAAACTTTATGCCATGACATCATGACTTTGGAACATGTTTTCATTTATGATACCATCTTATGCCATGTCATCATCTCTTGCATTAATAATCAATTGAATTGATTTAAGGATGAAAAACACATTTTGATATTGAGATCAAATTTGTGTTTAGAAAATGCATGAGACCTTAGTCTAAGATACCTAAACTCATATCTCACATCAAAATTGACTTGGATGTGTTTGATACATCTTAGATGTGTGTGAGATATTAGGATTGTGAGTTAGGATCAAGGTGCATAGTTCTTGTACCTAGATGAGCCTAATTCTAATTGGGGATCATAGGGAAAGCTTATGTACAAGTCATGTACATATAGCCCAAAGATTGTGGTCCCAAATTAAAGGTTTTAAAAGCATTTTGAAATTGATTTGGAAAACCTTGATGAAGCCATCTTAGTGATTGCATTCATCATTGAACATTGTGATACAAAGTTGAGTTAAACTTGAACTATTTCAAAGTTTTTGAACTTTGTATCAAGATTGAAAAATGGAAGTTATTTTCATAGAAAACTATTTTTCCATGATAGTATATGTTATGAGGAATGTATCCTCAAAATTTCACAATTTTTTGAATTTTCTGGAATTTTCTAGGAGTTTCTGAATTTCGGGAAGGAAATTTCAGAAATCTCCTGTCAGAGTCTGGATCGGTCTGGGGACCGATCCAGGGAAGTCCTGATCGGTCTGCGGACCGATCCAGTGAAGCATGGATCGGTCTGCAGACCGATCCAGTAAGATCCAGAGAGCTTGGAGCGATCTGGTGAGGGCCTGATCGGTCTGGTGACCGATCAGTGACGATCCAGTGCGATCAGTGAAGCGTGGATCGGTCTGGGGACCGATCCATGGGGCTTCTGATCGGTCTGAGGACCGATCAGTGCGTGCCAGTTTCTGATTTTCAGCAGGTGTCTGAAATTTCAGTTTTGGGAGTGAGTTTCGGGTTTCTAAAGGTTTGAACTCTCCAAGACATTGTTGGTGCAATGGTCAAGGGGGAGTTGACCTTTAGGGGGAGTTTTACCTATTAGTCAAGGGGGAGTTGACTTTTAGGGAGAGTTTTTACTCCTAAAGACTTGAGTGATGTGGGATTATCACTAAGTTGATTGTTGAATTTAGTTTCAAGGGGGAAATTAAGGATTTCAATGAAAGTTATGGGACTTTCATTAGGAAGAAACTCTTGACCTTGATTCCCTCTTTTTGATGTGTGTCAAAAAGGGGGAGAGATGTCCCAAGGGGGAGAGTGTAGGTTTTGGAAGAATGTTCAAGGAAGAACATTGGAAAACCTAAGTTAGGTTATCGGCTTAACCCAACTTGATTTTGGATTTTGTCAAACATCAAAAAGGGGGAGATTGTTGGTGCAACCTTAGGTCAAGGTTGACCTGGTTGACCTGACTCGAGTTGACCTGACTCGAGTTGTGTTTTGATATTTGACGATGTTTGACGATAAGAGAGTTGTATTCTTGATGTTTGACAAGAATAGGTATTTGGGAGATTGTAGGTGCAACCTTAGGTCAAGGTTGACCTGGTTGACCTGATTCGGGAAAAGTCCAAGCAGGGAGCTTGGCACGCAAAAAGTCCAAGTGTGGAGACTTGGCACGGGAAAAGTCCAAGTATGGAGACTTGGCACGGAGAAGTCCAAGCAGGGAGCTTGGCACGAGGGAAATTCCTAACTGGGATGTTAGGCAGGTGGAAAGTCCTGGTGAGTGAAACCAGGCAGTGGGAAAGTCCTAACTGGGATGTTAGGCAGTGTGGAAAGTCCTGGTGAGTGAAGCCAGGCAGTGAGAAAGTCCTAACTGGGATGTTAGGCAGTTGGAAAGTCCTGGTGAGTGAAGCCAGGCAGTGAGAAAGTCCTAACTGGGATGTTAGGCAGTTGGAAAGTCCTGGTGAGTGAAGCCAGGCAGTGAGAAAGTCCTAACTGGGATGTTAGGCAGTGTGAAAACCCTAGTGAGTGAAGCTAGGTGAAAGTCCTAGTGAGTGAACCCAGGCAAGGGAAAATCCAGATGGATCAGGGATGATCGGACTTCTGGTGTTGGAAAGTCCAAGTAGGTCAAGGGAGTGATCGGATACTTGGCACGAAGAGGAAAATCCAGATGGATCAGGGATGATCGGACATCTGGTGTGGAAAAGTCTAAGTGGGTCAAAGGGATTGACCGGACACTTAGCGGGGAGTGCTAGCAGGTCAAGGGAGTGACCGGATGCTAGGCATGATATACCAACAGGTCAAGGTTGACCGGATGTTGGTGGAAGCCTTAGGTTTAGGGTCGAAGTTTGGATCGGGCCGCACCGATCCAATGATACATGAGTCATCCGACGGTCCGGTGACCGATCGACCGATCGATGTTATCGATGGTTATCGATCGGTCCGGAGACCGATCGAAGGAGATCGCGGCAAACTAGCGAGAAGAAGCTCGATCGGTCTACGGACCGATCGAAGGTTCCCGATCGATGCCCTTCGATTCAGATCGTTTCTGATCGGTCCATGGACCGATCAGATGGAAGCGAGCTTCTTCCTCGATCGGTCCGCCGATCAGATGTTCGATCGGTCCACGATCGATCAGGTTCTAGCTGCTGCAACGCAACGCCAGTTTCTTCACTGCTTTCTTCTTCGCGGTATAAAGGAGACGAGGACATCTTCCGTGCTATTTCTTCTTCCTCTTCTTTCATCTTGCTGTTGTGCTCTTGAGCTTTGTTGAGTTCCGAAGCTTCGTGGCTTCTGTTAGGGTTTCTTGAAGCTGCTGCTTCATCCAGTCGAAGAGAAGGCAAGTAAGCGAAGGTTTTACAGTTGTATTGTATTTTGCTTCTTGCTGTATACTCCTTCTTGTATTGCTTTTGCAAAACTTTGTGGCGAGGTTTCTCCACCCAGAAGGAGTGATTATTAGCCGGTTCTCCGGGGACTCATCCACCGACGGATTGATAGGGTTCGTCCACCTTACGGACACGCCGAGGAGTAGGAGTTTATCTCCGAACCTCGTTACATCGACGCGTTGAGGTTTGATCTTCTTGTTTTCGTTTCTTGTTCTTATTTCCGCTGCGCTAACCCTAGTTTGTAGAAAGAAACGCGAACGATTTGGGGCGGCTATTCACACCCCCCTCTCTAGCCGAGGACCATCGATCCTAACAGGGACGTCCAAAGCCAAGCTCGCCAGAAGAGATCTACTTCGCAATCAGTTCACCAGCCTACGACTTGGGGAAGACGAGTCAGTCGCACATCTGCACTCGAGAATAAAAGAAATTATTACCGAACTTTCGAATCTCAGAGAAAAGGTAAGTAACCGAGATTCGCTCAGGTACGCTTTAAATTCCTTTCCTAGAAATACCAAATGGGCATCATTAGTAGATGCATTTTACATTTCTAAAGATTTAGAAAAGATTTCATTAGAAGAATTCTTTTCAACATTTGAAGTATATGAGTCAAGATGTGTAGGAATGAAGGAGCCCAAGAACAACGTCGCCCTCAAAACCTCGAGAGACGAACCAGAATCGGAATCCTCGCTCAACGTCGAGGAAATGGTAATGATGGTAAGAAGATTCAAGAAACTTTGTAAATCCAGATATACTAACCATCCGCAGGAAAAGAAGAAAAGAATGATCCGCTGCTACCACTGCGACGAAGAAGGGCACGTCAAGGACAATTGCCCCAAACTGAAGAACAAGGACAAGGAGAAGGGTAAGAAGCCTATCCAAAAGTAAAAGGCCCTAAAAGCGACGTGAGACGATACGTCGTCCGACTCGGAAGTTGAGGCATTCTCTGGACTCGCACTGATGGCGAGTCATCAATACGACGACTGCAAGTCAAGCTCTTCCGAGATGAGCATCGAGAGCATCGATGAAGAGGGAGCTTCGTCAGAAGAAAGCAGCAGTTTAGGGGGAGACACGGATAACGAACTCGACAAGGTAAGTCAGGTACGTTCTCTTCCTCCCGATAAACTTTTTAAATTTGTTAAGTTATTAACTAAAGTCTGCTGTAAATTAGAAAAGGAAATCAAAAATTTAAAAATAATTTTAGCTAAATCCTGCCCTTTTGAAGAATTAGATAAATCAAAATTAGAAAATGAAAAATTGAAATTAGAAAATCAAAATTTGAAAATTCAAATAGATAACTCAAAAAACTATGCATGTTCATCTAAAACCAATTTTAGAAGATTTAATAATTTAAATTGGTACTTTAAATATCACCCGGGACAAATTAGGAACATTTCAAGAAAATATGTCCCTAAAAACTTTTTAGTTAATCCAGTAGGTTGGAACCTATATTGGGTTCCTAAATCATGCTTAAACTAAATTTTAAAATTAAAATTAGCGCTTTAAGTGAGAAAATTAAACAATGAATTTCTCTATGAGGTTTCGTCTAAGGAAGTGGTTGTTGCTCTAATAACCAAGAAGGTCTAGTGTCTCGCCACGACTTGGATGCCAAAATATTGAAATAAATATTTAATTAACTTACAAATGAATCATTAATACAAGAATTAATTAGTGCTTGAAAAATATTATTCAAAATATTTTATTTCAATTTAAAAATTTACTTACTTAGAAACTTTTTTAATTGCCTAAGTCATTTTTCTTAAAAAAAAAAAAATTGCTTAAAAATTCTCAAAAATTTAAGTTAGAATTTTTTTTTAAAATTACTTATAAAAATTTTCTGAATTTCTTAAAAACTTAGTACTTTTTTATTTTTTTCTAAGTCTTTAACCCTTAGATTATTTTTCTTGAAATCCCATTTTTTTTGTGATCAAAGGGGGAGAAGGGAAAGTATAAGTCAAGGGGGAGGTAGATAGATTTAAATTTTTTTTATCTTGTCTATCTTTTTGCCCTTAAGTTGCAAATTAAGTTAATTTACTTAATTTTATTTAATGTCTATTTTAACCCTAGCTTAACTTGGGTTGATCACACCAAAAAGGGGGAGATTGTTGGAACCCCAAGGTTGTTTTGATGTGATCAACAAGCTAAGTTAGGTCCTGTGTGTTTCTAACCTTGTGTCTAAGTATGCAGGGGCTTAGGAGCACAGGTAGTCGAGCGGAAGAAACAGCTAGCGAGAAAGACGGAAGTCCGAGGGACGAGGTGCTGCAGAAGAGTACGCTGGCGGACGAGAAGGAAGCGTGCGGTGGTTCCGAGGGACGAAAGCCGGAGCGGAAGATTGCTCGGGGAGCAAGAGACGCAGCTAGCGAGAAGGACGACATACGGTGCGTCCAAGGGACGAAGACTGCAGATGAGTACGCCGGCGGACGAGAAGGAAACATACGACGATTCCGAGGGATGAGAAGCCAGAGGGAAGCCCGCTCGAGAAGACCGGAAGTTGGGTTCGGGTGAGCCCTTTTCTGGATGGCAGAGATCACCAAAGCGAGCGGATTCGGAGTACAAGACCCGGACCGAGCCGAACCAAAACAAAGTAGTGGTCCCGGACGAAAAAGTCAACTACTGTTGACTTTTTGGCTCCGGGGCGCCCGGAGCTGTCCGGGGCGCCCGGAGCAGCCCTGGGCGCCCGGACAAGAGTTTTTGACCAGATCACGTCAAACGCGATCTGAACGTTGGGGATAAAGTTTTATCCCCCCAGAGCGCCCGGAACCACTTCTAGGCGCCCCCGACCAAGGCTATAAATATAGCCTTGGTCCAGAAGCTTTTCATCAATTCAGAAATTGTAAACAACATTTGTGCGCTTCCACTATTTAGATAAGCTTCTGTCTTTCTGTGCCTACACTGTTGTAAAAAGGCTTCTCCGCTAGAAGGAGATAATAGTACGACATCTTCCTTGGATTAACAACCTCCCCGATTGTAACCAAGTCAACTCTCTGTGAGCCTTTTACTTTCTGTTTTATGATTTTATTTGTTGCTTTTATTTGATGCAAGTGTTCTGTTGAAAGCTTGAGAAGGGTACTTTTGTTTTAGATTTACAAGGCTATTTAACCCCCCCTTCCAGCCGGCCACAACGGTCCTACACTTTGTTATTATGTAAGTGCGTACTCTTAATCATGATATAATAACAAGCACGTATACTTAATATTTATTTCTTTAATTTATCAAAGGGTGAGATTTAGTTCGTTAAATCAAAAGGTCCGATAAGTTGGGAAATGATATTATTTATATGGTGTGTTGTTAATTATAGAATGAAACTGTGTCCTAGTGATCTAGGTTGATGATGCCCCCTTGAGGAGCTCATAAAGATTGTCATGTAAACCCTATAGGTGGACTTAGTCCAACATGATAATAAGGTTGAGTGGTACTACTCTTGGAGCTAGATATTAATTAAATAAGTTGTCAGTAACTCATTTAATTAATGGATATCCGATATCTTAAATACAGAGAGATTAGCGCACTCATGATAAGAAGGAGCCCATATTGTAATATGAGATTGGTGCGGTAGTGCAATAATAACTCTTTAGTGGTATGAGTTATTATTGATGAACTTGAGTTGAGTGTTCGGTGCGAACATGGGTAGCTCAAGCTCATCGGGAGACCAAAATCAATTCCTCCTCTCGGTCCCTGTTGTAGCCTCTTATTTATAAAGCCTTATATCTACCCAAAGCCCAGCTTCTTAACCAAGTTTAAGGGTCGACCACATCCTTTCTTGGAGCCCAAGCAAGGGGCCGGCCAAGCCAAGCTTGGAGCCCAAGTTAGGGCCGACCAAGCCTTGCTTGGTGCCCAAGCAAGGGGCCGACCATCCGCACATAGAAAAGGAAGTTTTATTTTTTGTAAAATCTTTCCTTTTATAGAGATCCATTAAAAGGATTTAAACGGACGATTTTAATTATAAAACTTTCCATTTTTAGATCGATTACAAAAGGAAATAAAAGGGAGTTTTTATTTTGTTAAAAACTTTCTTTTTATGATGCTTTCCACATGGTTTTAAAGTAGATTTTTAAATTTTAAAATCTTTCCTTTTATAGCTTTTTACAAAGGATTAAAAGAGAGATTTGAAATTTTTCTTTATTTGTAGTTATCTATAATGTTTAAAAGAAAGATTTTAATTTTAAACTTTCTTTTTTTTTGTAACCATGATATAAAAGGAGTTTTATTTTAAATCTTTTCTTTTATAGACATCCACAAAAGGATTTAAAAGAGAAGATTTTAATTTTATAAAACATGTCTTTTATATCTAACCACAAAAGGGATTTTAAAAGAGAGATTTTAATTTTTTGTTTAAAATCTTTCCTTGTTTGATGCACAAGTGGTGGCCGGCCATGTAAAGGAATAAAAGGAAATTTTAATTTGTTTGTTTTAAAAATTTCTTTTTTTGGATTCACCAAGGATTATAAAAGAGATGGAGAGGGTGCCTCATTGAGAACAACCTAAGCCTTGCATCCTCTCTATTGTGGCTGAAACTCCTCTCTTCTATTCCCTTGGTGGCCGACCCTCTTCCTTCTCTCTTCTCCTTTTGTTTTCTTTCTTGTAGGCTGGCGGCATCAAGCTTGGTTTTCTCTTGGTGGCTAGTTGCTTGAAGGAGAAGAAGAAGAGAAGGAAGCTCTTTTGTCTAGTATTCCTTGGAGGTTAGTTGGTGGCCGAAACTTAGAAGCAAAGGAAGAAGCTTGGGTGGATTTCATCTTGGTAGATCATTGCCCACACGACGTCCAAGAGGAGGAGAGGAATACAACAGAAGATCAAGATGTTTATAAGCTACTAAGAAAAGTATAACTAGTTATTTGTTTCCTCATCATAACTAGTTCATTTTCTTTATATAGATCTTGAAAAACCAAACACAAGAGGCTATCGGTTTTAGGTTATCATTTTTTTATCGATTTTATTTTTTGGTTTCATGTTTCGATATTGTGCTTCTATTGAGGTCTCTGTAGTTAAACCTAGTTTATTGTAAGAAGTTAAATATCCGATTTCTTAGAAAGTCTTTGTCTTGGAAGTGGTGGATGATCCCATACCCACTACACTCACTTATGAATACATTGGCGCGTCGTACCCTTTGACTTCTCATTCGCCCTTGCCCTTATAAGAAGTTTGATTTTAGTTACGTCAGTCTTGTCTTCAACCCAGTTCTCCGATCAATGGCTTATCATATAATGGGAGGAAGAGAGGTTGACTTCTGACTCTATTCATGCCCAAGCATAATGAACGATTTAGAATATAACGGAAGGAAGGGAAGTTGACTTCTGACTCTATTTATACACAGAGTAGGACGCATAAGGAATGATTTAGAATATGACGGGTGGAATGGAATAATCAATACAAATTGAATAATCAATACAATATATATGAATGGCGTTTAGGCGTTGCCTTTTCCGTCTGCTTCTTGAGCACTTTATTTATTCATCTTAACTCGGAAGGTTAGGGGACCTGTTATAATTATCAAAATGCTTCTTTGTTCCACTCCAATTCATTAGCTTCAACTGACTTGGGAGACACACATCTCAATCTAATATGATAAGAGTGAATTTCGATCGTATCAAAACTTCAACCAAAAAAGGAAGGTACTAGCGCAACGACATGAGTAAATGTGTGTGTATATGTATATATAAATATACGGATATCCGATATTGATAGTCCCTCCATACCCCTCTCCATTTGGATCAGATATTATATCCTCCGTCGGATTTACAGAAAATTATCATTCCTACTTATCAACTCCCTATTGAATTTTCAATTATCAAGTGTCTAATTAATTATAATCTATTCGAACTTCTTCAATATCATATATTTGATCCATCTAGCACATGAGGTGTTGCCACAATGAGGTTTGAGGTTCGAATCTCGGCAAAGTCGAGGTAAATACCCCCCTTATGTGCTAGTCACTATTCCAAAGGCTAGTAGTCGCCCGTGATTATCTCCTCCGTGTTTACCTTGGGACGAGTTGATGGGGGCACTAGGGACGAGCGTATTCATCTTTTACCATAATATATTTGATCCATCTTGATTTACTTAATATTTCACTTAATCATTAAATATATTAATCAAATATCAAAATTTAACTAAGTTTAATTAACCTGGTCGATTATACCGACATAAATTTGGAATGAAATTAATAAATTTGAAAAAAATTATTACCTCATCGTTTCGATAAATATTCTGGTATAGCAAAGATAAATAGCACAAATGAAAAATTCTTTTATAGACTTGGTTTAAGAAAAATATAAAAGCAAATATTCTCTCAGGCCTGTTGTTGGGACGGCTTGGAATTTTTAATGGTCCAACCAATTGCTTAATATATGATTAATCAGTTCTCTCTCACGGTTTAGTATATGCATTTTGAACCGTCCGATAAAGGAAATATGGACGTCTGGATCTATGCCAGCCCCATGAAGATGAGAAGGCGCCATGGGTCAAAGGGCCGTGTATAAACCAGCCGCGCGTCGGTATACCCTTGTCCAAAAGTGGCTTGAAGGGTTTTAGTCTTGGGTTGCTGCACTGTTACTCATGAATATCTCCCGGGCCATCACCGGAGTGCTATCTCGCCACTCCCGCAATTCCACAAAATGGTTTTTCTCTCTCGGTTCCTCCTTCACAACCCAGCAGCTTGCATCTCTCTCTTCCTCGACGCTGAAGCGCACTTCCAATACAATCACCGAGCCTAAGCCTGATGCGTCCTCTCCTGGGTTGTCGTCTTCGCCTGCCACCGAAGCGCCTGCTCCCCCCTCCCTGGAAAATTACAAGAAGTCGTCGGACCTGCCACGCCCGAAGGAGATGCCCTTTCAACCGCAGATTCTTAACCAGGTGCACCTCGTCGGTTACGTCGGTGTGCCGGTTCAGCTTCAGATGTCACACAATGGATCCTGTGTCGCCATCTCGGTTCTTACCTCTAAGAAGATCGAGGGGCTACTTTCATTCCGGTGCGCTTGCTTCTAAACTTGACGCCTTGACTTGATGATAAAATTTTGCTCTTGTTGACTTTGGTGTTGCTCTAGCCATTCCATTTTTGAAATACTATGAACAAGTGTTTTCTACACTAGAAACTAAAGATTTGTATCAATAGTTATGTTAGACTCATCCTGATTGAAATTCATCCTAGAAATTCGCTTCGTGATGACGTATGCTTTAGAAAAAAATGACCATATACTAGCAACATGATTTTTAAAAACCACTTTACAAGGCCACAAATTGACTATAGCTTGTCCAATGCATAAGTGTTTGCTTATGGCGATGCACTAAATTGACATGAACATTTATTTTGTGAGGGATATAAGATATTTCTTATGTTCATGTTATTTATATATTTGATTTACATATATTGTTGGTTAATATCAATTGCCATATCTAATTTATTTTGTATTGTGTACTTGACATTTCTGTTGATAAGAATTTATGAGTTAGATGAATTTATTTATTTATTTTCTTGTAAATATGTTAATTATTTTTACCAGTATACGTATTGTTTTTGGTTTTTTGATATTGGTTGCATATGCCACCATGTACCACATATATACTAAGTGGTGGGTTGACCACATTAATGATTTTCGAGACCTTGCTAAGTGGTACACTTGTACTAAGAAGTACAAGAGATATTCAAATTTATGGTTTTCCTTTTGAAGTAATATGCACTAGTTGTGTTGGTAGGTGGTATTTATTAAAACTTTGAAACATAGGGGGTGTGAGAAAATATGATTTTGTAATCATGTTTATCCAAAAATAAATTAGGTTAAAAATATTCCATAAATTATGGGATATAATAGAGTAGAGTTTTTATTGAAAAAGTCTACTATTTTATGAAAGATACTTCGTGATATTAGTTTATAAAAGGGATTAAGGTCCTATATATTGGATAAGTTTTAAAGTTAATTCAATTTTCAATTTTTAACATGATATGAAAACAAACACTAGCGATCTTTCATGTCGCAACAATTAAAGCACCGCTAACCCTAGTCTCCTTCTCCCCTACCATGGAAGAACAAGATGAGGGTTTGGGTCCAAATATGCAAATCCTAACTAAAGCAAAGGAAAATAAGAACAACAGTGACATGGAAGGCGAAGAATAGAAGCTGCAAGCCATCGGAGGCCTATTCTTTTGATGACCTTTGCCTCCATGCTACGTTGTGCCAACACCTCTAGGATAAAATGGGTTTCAGGTTCCCATGCAGCTTTTTCACAGGCATTTCCACACTTCTTAATGAGGATGCTAGAACTGCCAAAATGATTGTGTACCTTGCCCCAATTGTCCATCTCCTTCTCATATATGAGCCTCAAATTCAGTGCTCTGGCAGAACCTATGCCTTGATACTTGCACCAATGAGAGAACTTTGCATGTAGTTTTATGAAATTCTGCAGAAATTGGTGCATTATCTTCATTGGATAGTTCCAGGTTATATTATAGGTTTAAAAAACAGGGCAAAAGAAAAGGCTTGATTGCGCAAAGGAATATCCATTCTAATGGCTACCCGTGGGCATCTGCTAGATAACCTAAAGAATACATCATCATTTGAACACAAAATTATGCTGGATAATCTTTTATGAAGCAGATAGGATTCTTGAATTGGGATTTGGAAAAGTAGTAGAGGAAATTCTAGACGATATTCTGGGTTCAAGTCAAACAATCATATTCCTTTAAAAGGAAAAAATTCCAACTCTGTCAAATGTTCCTCGTAGAACTTCCTTCTTTCAGCAATCTTGAATGAAAAGTTGAACCATTTAGTCAATATCAGCTTAAAGAATCCAATCATGATTGACATGGATCAGAAGAAAAATCCTCACATGGCAAACACACTTCCAGTTGGAAATGTCACTTCAGCATATGCGATGGAGATTTGAAAATCTATAATGGACTTTCAAGTCTGACATTAGTAAATTATAACCTATCTGCTCAGGTAATTCAAAAATATGTTCCTTAGTGGTTCAAGATTTGTGATTCTTCTCTTCATCCTAATTTATTTGAAGGAGAAACCTCCCAGAAGATTGTTTTCTTTTCGATACTTGATGTAGTGGATTTCTATTATACCCTTACAAATGAATTTAAATGGTCTCCTTGTTCACTACAAGTGATGAAAGAGCAAAAATTTGACAGTAGGACCTTCAATTTGCATGGGTAAGGATGTAATTTTGAAAAGAAAGCATTATAATTGTGTACAAATATTGTTGCTTGAGGTTTGGACTTTCTTGAAGTCAAGTGTATTCATAGTTGTCAAAAGTGCTCACTTTGCTTACTTAAGCACGAGATGCAAGCTTCATGCTTTCGAGTTCACAAGAGGTCCAGGAAGCATTCGCTTTGTTGCGTTTCACGCAAAAGTGAAGCGTTCGCTTTTGCGCAAAGCGCATAACTTTCCTCTTTTGTTCAATCTTTTTTTGTTTTTTTGAAAGTTTAAAGCCTTAAACCTCTTTAAATTTTTCATATGCTTCAGACTGTTGCCTCTTTACCTTGTTAGCTAGAGCCCTAGAGCCAATCATTTGATGATTGTATTTTGGACTTGTTGTATCATATTTTATATAAATAAAGGCATTTGGTTTTTGGTTATTATACTTACTTGTATTGGTGCCAAATAAACTGAGTATAATAACGTCCTTGAGTAGAAGGTTTTACCTATATCAATCGATTGGTTGAATCGATAGTGAGATGATATAGGGAACACTACTCTTAATCATTCCTAGTCAAGTATTAACATTCAGGGATGATCCGGCGGTTAGAACAGGGGACCCCCATTCTGAGGGGTCTATGCCACGCTGGAGTCAAAAGGCCAAGTGGCCGACCGGATAGGCAGACCGACCGGTGAATAGCTGAGGCAATAGGCGCCCCGACTAAAGTTGGGGTTCCGACGCTCAATGGAACAGTAGCAAAGAGCCGAGCGAAAGGCCTAAGAGAAGGTGATGTACTGCTAACAGTTCTTACATAGCACCCTACCGAAATTCTCCCCATCATATCGCTGCAAACGGCAGTCCGGACGTGAGGAGAGTGCCGCCCGGACTGCGCATGAGATGAGATCCGTCCGGCCGGCGCGTGAACTCCCCGTTCAGCCGGACGGACAGACGTCCCGACCGGCGGTGGGTAAAGGAGAACAGGAACATCTTCTGACAACCGTCAAGTCTGACAACGAGGTGTTCTGCTGTCCCATCGAAGACGTGATTGGACTATAGCAGTATGGCGTCAGGTAAGCGTTCTGACATACACATACCGAAGTATGGGCTACGGACATGTATGTGCCTCGGTGGACGCACAGGAAACTTTTCACCATCCTATATAACGAGCCTCATACTTCGTTGGAGGTACGCGTTCAAGGCCTTTGGAGCTACTTTTTCCACCATCTGCTTACCTGACTTGAGCGTCGGAGAGTCACCGCCGGGAGCCCCTTCCCGGCCCGACTTCTGTGCAGGTTCGCCGGAGGTTCGTGCGACCAGTCGAAAATCCACGCTAGCAGCTGGAAGCGCCACGTGCCCAGCGTCCGTTAATTCGGCATTCGGACAGGATCAAATTGGCGCCGTCTGTGGGAACGTTCCTGTATCCGAGCGGAAACAATGGACGAGGCTGGACGACAACACATGGTGACGCTTTCAAACGAGGAATCGAGATAAGGGCCGCCAAGCTTGTGGAGCAAAAACAGAAAGCCACAGCCGAGCGGCCGGAGCAGCAAGCAACGTCAGCTTCTGGCAGTCGAGCGGAAGCACCGCCGGCCACCGTTGCATTTTATCGGGCCTTATTCCGCACTCCTGAAGCCGCAGCAGCTCATAGAGATCGGGGATATTCTTCGGACGAAATGCCTAGACGAGATGACCGAAAAGGGAAAGCCCCCCGAGCGGACGCATCGCCCGAGAGGATTAATCGCCAATTTTCAGAGGCTATTCTACGAGATCCTCTGCCGAAGCACTACGTGCCTCCGACGATCGGCGAGTATAATGGGACAACCGACCCAGATGATCATCTGGGTAAGTTTGATAACACGGCAACCCTGCATCAATACACAGATGGGGTGAAGTGTCGGGTTTTCCTCACCACCCTCTCGGGATCGGCTCAACGGTGGTTTCGGAGGTTGCCGGACGGATCCATCACCAGCTTCAAGGACTTCCGAACGGCCTTCCTCCACCATTTTGCGAGCAGTCGACGTTACCAGAAAACGAGCGTGAGCCTGTTCGCCATCAAGCAAGAAGCCCGTGAATCGCTTCGAGCTTACATCCAGCGGTTCAACAAAGTGGCGATGGACATTCCAACGACCACCTCGGAAACCATGATGAATGCCTTCACACAAGGCCTAGTGGATGGGGATTTTTTCCGATCGCTCATCCGAAATCCGCCCCGAGACTATGATCACATGCTACACCGGGCGAACGAATACATCAACGTGGAAGAAGCGCAAGCGGCTAGGAAAAAAGAAACTCCACCCGAGCGGGCTCCTCCTGCCGAGGAAACCGCCGCTCATCACCGCCCGAGGACCAAGGGTCAAGCAATCCGATCCCCAGCCAGTCCCTATGCAAGAGGTAGCCCACCCAAGCCAAGGAAGAAATGGACCTCGATGTTCTCCTTCCACCGGACGGATACACACAACACAAGGATTGTCGAAGTCTTCCTTCGTGACTCATCCGTGCCCGGAACGCCGGACGACGGTCTCCCTCACTCGACAGGACGGAGAACGGACGCGGCCGATGGCGATAGCCATGACTCCGATCGACATCGTTCTCCAGGCGAGAGAATCGCCGGCGTCAGAGAACGGTCTCGTCCGCTCGGGAAGAGGAAAATAAAGCAATACTTCTCGAGGCGAGATCAACATCATAGTCGGTGGTCCGACCGAGGAGACTCAACCGATCCGTAAAGGCGGCGTCCGCGGCTCCGGATCCATGCGATCGGTATGGAGAACAGCGAAGGACCCAAATCGGGCCGGGGACTGGAAGGAGTTGAAGTGCTCTGACGACGCTCTTCATCAAAGCGGTAATAGCCAACTACACTATTCACCGTATTTATTGACACGGGAAGCTCGGTCAACATCATATTTAAGGCGTTCGATCAACTACAAATCGACCGAGCCGAGCTGCCCGACCCGCCTACGGGTTTACTGAGCGATGAAGTCCCGGGCAAATCCATCGCTATCTCACTGGAGAGGAGCGCTCAGGGAGGACGAGGACAACAACTTCGTGAGCGACTCTCCTTCTTCCTACAACATCATTTTAGGACGACCGACGCTCGTGAAGTTCGGCCGTCTCCACCTTCCACCGAAGATCAAATTTCCCGTCGAAGACAAAGTGGGAGAGGTACGGGAGACCAATGGCGGCTCGGCGATGCTACATTGAAATGGTCCGAGTAGAAGCAAGTTCCGCTCGGAAATCGCCCGGATCGAGGTAAACGCCATAATCGAAAGGCCTCCTCTTTGGTTTATGAAGAAAACGAGGAAATACATCCGACCCGATCGGAGGCCACGACCTTCATCGCGTCCGATCTGGAGGAGAAGCGGAAGAAGAGGCGATCCAATGCCTCAAGAAATCATGATGTCTTCTCGTCGTCATGAAATGCCCGGAATTTCACGAGCATGACTGAGTTACATGTCCAATGGACGCCACGAAAGCGTAGAAAAGAGATTTCGCGAGCGTAATGCCATCATCCAAGGAGGTGGAGAAGCTTCAGGCCGCTATATACGCTGTGAGGTCGGTTCAACGAGTATTGGTCTCAAGGGCAACAAATGGAGAGTATCGTAGATTTGGGATCTCAAAAGCTCGCAGAAGACTTTTATCCCCGCCTGATAGATCGTGGACTCTACGGTGCGAATTAATACGCTCGACGCTTGCAAGGCTATCATCAGTCTTGGCTGCAAGATCAAGAAAAGTCAACATTACGTACGACACCTCATCGCTATAATGTGATCTTGGTTCGGGTTGAAGAATCACGGGAGCCACATATCGGCTTGATGAATAAAGTATTCAGAGAGCAGATTAGGCGAAATCTGGAAGTGTATGTGGCGACATTCTCATCAAATCCGTCCGAGGCCGATCTCTTCAGCATGGAGGAAACCTTCCGAGCAGCGCAAATATGGGTCAAGCTAAATCCCGTAGTGCCTGTCGAGCAAAAGGAGGGCGCTACGGGTACATAGTGAAGCGGGAATCGAAACAAATCCCGGAAGGTGAAAGCTCTACAAGACATGCCGTCTCAGAAATACTGAGGAAGTGCACGTTTGGCCTGATAATCGCTTTGTTAGATTCATTTCAAGCAGTACCGGAGCCTCCTTTCTTCAAAATTGAGGCCACTAAGTTTCACTGGGATGAAGAATGCGATCGGGCGTTCAAGACTTGAAGGCATATCTGAACTCTCTCCCGATATCCGACGGCGGGTGAGCCACTTTATATGTACTTGTCTTCAACCGAGCATGCAATCGGCTCGGCTTTAGTGAGGTCGAGCGGAGAAGAGCCTGTGTATTTCCTTAGTCACATTTTAAAAGATGTTGAATCTCGCTACTGGCCGCTCGGCGCCTCCGTCCATACTTCCTAGCGCATACGATCATTGTCAAAACCAATAGCCCGCTCGGACGTGTCCTACTAAATCCGGAGGCATCCGGACGGCTCATCAAATGGACGACGGAGTTAAGTGAATTTGATATCCAATACCAGCCCCGCCCGGCGATCAAAGCGCAATCCTTGGCCGATTTTGTGACTGAGGTGCAAAGGCCGAAGCCGGAAGCTATGTGGAGAATATATGTGGATGGGTCGTCCACTCGGCTCGGAAGCGGGATTGGAATATTGTTACTCTCCCCTCAAGAAGAAAAGATGCACTTATCCGTCCGGCTGGATTATAAAGCTACCAACAATGAAGCAGAGTATGAGGCCCTCATAGCTGGCTTGCAGGCTGCCCGGCATGTGGGAGCCGGTCGGGTAACGCTTCACTCGGATTCGCAGTTGGCCGCTCAGCAGCTCTCTGGTACCTTTGAAATCAATAATGCTCGGCTCAAGCTCTACGCTGAAGCCTTCGAGAAGCTCAAAGCCGATTTTAGAGAAGTTATTGTCCAGAAGATACCCAGAGCAGAAAATCAAGCAGCCGATGAGTTAGCCAAACTCGCGAGCTCAATAACGCCGGTCGCCATTCAACAGCCAATTGAAAAAGTACTGTTGGTGGCGCACGTCGACCGGATGGAAGGCCTCACATTTCCAAGCGACTGGCGGACACCCATCATAGAGTTCCTCCGCTCGGGCGCCACACTATCCAATGAGTATGAAGCCCAGCTGCTAAGGAGGAGAGCCGGTCGGTTCACACTCATCGGCGATCAGCTTTACAAAAAGGCTTTCTCACGCCCGCTGTTGAAATGCGTGAGCTCGGAGGACTCAGCTTACATACTCCAAGAAGTACATCAAGGATCGTGCGGGGGGCATCCGGGCGGACGATCGTTGGCCAAGAAGATCCTCTTGGCCGGGTACTTTTGGCCAACCTTACAAGCAGACGTCGGTCGGACAGTATCTACGTGCCTTTCGTGCTAGAAGTATCACAACTTCTCCCACCGACCGACAGAGGAAATGAAGGCATCAACCGTTTCATGTCCGTTCGATCAATGGGGAATGGATATTATTGGTCCATTTCCGATGGCGACCGGGCAGAGGAAATTTTTGCTAGTGGCAGTCGACTATTTTTCCAAGTGGGTGGAGGCTGAGCCGCTAGCAAAGATCACCGAACAGATGGTCAAAAAATTCATCTGGCAACACATCATCTGTCGGTTCGGCATCCCCCGTCGACTTATCTCCGATAATGGGCGGCAATTCACGGGAAAGTTGCTCGAAGATTGGTGCAAAAGTTATGGCATCGAGCAACACTTCACGTCCGTAGCATACCCCCAAAGCAATGGTCAAGCTGAAGTAGCTAATCGGGAAGTTCTTCGTATTCTGCGCGCTCGGCTCGACCATTTGGGAGGAAGTTGGCCGGATGAAGTGCCGGACGTCTTATGGGCCATCCGAACGACGCCGAAGGAAGGGACGGGCGTTACGCCATTCCATTTGGTGTATGGTGGCGAGGCGGTCATTCCGGTTGAAGTCAGCGTTGAGTCCGTCCGGATCCAGAGCTATGATGATGGCAACGCCGAATGGAGGAACATGGAGCTGGATTTGGTCGACGAGGAGCGAGCCAAGGCGTCCGTTCGGTTGATGGCGTACCGGCAGCGGATGAAGCAAAATTACAACCGCCGCGTAATCCCCAGATCATTCCAGGTTGGCGATCTTGTCTGGAAGAAAGTCAAGCCGGTCGGCGACGTCGGCAAGCTAGAGGCTCCTTGGGCGGGTCCCTTCAAGGTTATTGAAAAACTCCGCTCGGGCGCTTACTACTTGGAGGATGAAGACGGGCGACAGCTGGATCAACCGTGGAGTGCAAATCATCTCCAGCCTTATCGAGCTGGATGAAAGGTGCACGAATGTAACTCATTTTTGTGTATATGCTAGTCGCCCGTGTCCTTGTAATGCAGGAAGCAAAATTAATTCAAAGGATGGCCAAGGGTTCCGCCGATCGGCAGTGTCGAAGTTAGCCGTAAAGGCCGTCGAGCTCCGACGTTAAATATCGAGAGACGAGCCGGCGTCTATAAACGTCCGAGCGGAAGACCGTCGAGCTCCGACGTTAAATATCGAGAGACGAGCCGGCGTCTATAAACGTCCGAGCGGAAGATCGTCGAGCTCCGACGTTAAATATCGAGAGAGCAGCTATAAACGTCCGGGCGGAAGACCGCCGAGCTCCGACGCGTTAAATATCGAGACGAGCCGCGTCTATAAACGCCCGGCGGAAGACCGCCGAGCTCGGCGTTAAATATCGAGACGAGCGGCGCCTATAAAGCGTCCGGCGGAAGACCGCCGAGCTCAGGCGTTAAATATCGAGGCGAGTGGCGTCTATAAGCGTCCGGCGAAGGCGTCGAGCTCGGCGTTAAATATCGAGACGAGCGCCTATAAACGTCCGAAGCGGAAGACCGTCGAGCTCCGACGTTAAATATCGAGACGAGCCGGCGTTTATAAGCGTCCGAAGCGGAAGACCGTCGAGCTCGACGTTAAATATCGAGAGCGAGCAGGCGTATAAAGCGCCCGGAAGATCGTCGAGCTCCGACGTTAAATATCGAGAGACGAGCCGGTGTCTATAAACGTCCGAGCGGAAGACCGTCGAGCTCCGACGTTAAACATCGAGAGACGAGCCGGCGCCTATAAACGTCCGAGCGGCTCGCATTGCGAAAATCTAGCGAAAACCTCTTTGAGGTAAGGCGCGAAGCAAAAGATGGTTAATCAGAATTAAAATTGCGAGCAAGTGAACGAGTGACGTTCGCGCGCCGAGCGGCTGCTTAATTGCGTGGCGAAAGACGTTATTGAAGGCAGGCGGCTTGGGTCCATGTTAGAGCGTGAAGCCGAGCGGAGGAGTTTTAAAGAACACTTCACACATGACGAAAGAAAATTTTCTTCCCAAAACAAAGGTGACAAGAACAGAAAGATGGTCTATTTACGCCAAATACTAGGCAAACAAAAGTTACAGCGAAAATCAGTCTTGCCGAACGGCGAAGATACAAAAAAGTGGATAAAATACACTCCTCATGCGTCAAAATAAAAAAGGGCATCAGGAATGACGCCCATCACATTAGCCAGATCCTCTGGGGGGATGGTCAGCTCGGCGGGAAGGTGGCCTTTAGTCTTCAAATAATCTACCGCCGCCTTAATCGCTTCTTCGAAGGTGAGGGAAATCTTGTCGGTGAACTTCTCCTCGAAGTCGTCCGAGCGGACAAACGCCTGCCTCACTTCGTCAGAACGAGCCGACTCCCCATCCTGATACTCTTTAAGCGCGGCTTGGGAAGCATCGTTGGCGGCCTGGAGATCCTTTAAATCCCCTTCAAATTTGAGTAAATCGGTCGAGCGGCCCTCCTTCTCGGTGGCCAGAAGGGCATCCAGATCCTTGATGCGTTGCTCTAGCCCTCTGATCTCCACCTTCATTCGGTCCATGTCATCGATGGCCTGGCGCTTTCGGGTGGTCGCCGTCTTGATCTCCTTATCTCGTTGTTTGACCACCGCTTCAAGCCGAGCGACCTCGCTCGCCAGATCGGAAGCTCGTTTCCGTTCGGCTTCCAGTAATTTTTTGGCCTTCTCCAGAGCGACCGTCGACTGTCGGTTGTCCCCTGTGGCTTTAAGTTTTTTCAATTCATCCTCCATCTCGGCCAACCGATTGCTAACAGCAATCTGCTCCACCCAGTTCTACGAGCAAAAGTGAACAGGTTAAAAACTTAATTCAAATACACGAACAAAGAAAAAGAGCATACCCCGGTGGCCTGTTGAAGGTTGCTGTCGCCGAGCTGCCCGGGAGTCATCGCTTTTATTCGGCGCCGAGCGTCCTCCCAAGCTTTTGCAAGAGGGCCCGTCAAGGTGATCTGCTGCTCGGGGATTCGAGCCGCTTGGCTCGCTCTGAGAAGCATCGGCCTTATCGGTGGACGAGGAGGGAAGCTCGCCCAAACGCCTGATACGACGCAAAGTTCTTGAAGGGCTGGACAGCAGCACCTCATAGCTTGCCCTCGGAGAGTCATGTGGGGTCGGGGTACTCTCTAGAGAAATGGTCCCCGATATCATCGGAGCATCCGCGCTCCGCTCGGGCTGTGGCTCATCCAAGGCAGTTGATGCAGATGCCGGCTCTGGTCGTCTGCGCTTCCGAGTGAGCAGGGGAACATCATCGGCCGAACGGCCTTCCACCTCGGCTTGGGTAGAAGGTTCTGTGCCGCCCACTACCTCGTCGTGGGAGGTAGCAGCTGCTAAGGCTTCTGGGGCATCCTGAGTCCCCTCACCTAATTCGCCGGTCGGATCGGCTGGATCAAGGCCCCGCTCGGCGACCTCCTTGTTCTTCACCGCCTCAATCTGAGCGGCTTTCAATTTGAGCTTCTCGGTCGCCTTAGCGCGCCACATAACTTCAGCTGCAGAAACAAAAATTAAATCAATTAGAACAAAAGAAAAAGGAGGGATGAGAATTGCTTACTCATGCTGCAGGGCAGATCGGCCAGGGTAGAAGATAGGCCAAATATATACATTACTCCCGGAAGGAGCAGCTTGTCAATGTGATAGCGCTGACCCACCAACCGCTCGGCCGCATGAAGGTAGGCCGCATCGCCTCTAAATTTGCCGAGCTCCGGTTGCGCCGGCATCGCCGTCTGCCACTTGGTACGAATACAAGTAAGTATAATAACCAATACAAGTAAGTATAATAACAAAAAATCAAATGCCTTTATTTATATAAGAATATGATTCAACAAGTCCATAATACAATCATCAAATGATTGGCTCTAGGGCTCTAATTAACAATATTTATGAGTCAATCGACAGGGCCAAATAAGCTATTGCTCTGTCATTTAATGATAATGAAGAGAAATATCATAGTATTTTGAATTCATTGATAAAAGATGGAACGTTAACTGTTTGTACAAGTGCATATCTAGATTGGTGAGAGGTGAGAATTTACAAGAAAAGGTCAAGAATCAATTAGAAAAAAAAATAAATCAGAACCTTTTGGTTTGCCCATGGCTATTCGACAAAGAACTTCAAAATCACTAAGTAAATTTGTAAATAATATATTGTGTTATATCAATATTGAATGATAATAAAGTTAATCTTATAATTTATATGTTTTTGTATTTTAAGTTGATTGGTGGTTTTTTTGTGGTGCATCAATGTCTGAATTAAAAATATTTGCAATGAAGATTTTAAATCTCACATGCTCTTCTTTAGGTTGTGAACGTAATTGGAGTGTTTCTAAACATGTAAGTTGGAGTTTTTTTAATACATATTAAAATTTATATTATAGAATTAACCTTTTACTTTTTATTTTTTTTGTAGATGCATTCTAAGAAAACAAATAGATTGTCTCAACACGATTGAATGATTTAGTATATATTAAGTACAACAGAGCTTTGATGTGAAGATATGATTTACAAAATAAGATTGATCCTATTACTTTGTTAGAGATAGATAATAGTAATGAATGGTTGTTGGGAAAATTGGATGATAATGATTGTCTATGAAGGTGAAGATTTGCATTGGAGTGATGTAACATGAGCATCTAGGGTTGGTGAAAGAGCATATGACTTTCGATCTCGAAATGCATCTTCTTCAAAAGGAGCATCATCACCTACTTCGAAAAAAAAAGTAATTTTCAACTCAAATTAGTCTTGTAAATGAAGAAGAGATTAACCTTGATGATAGAACTGAAGAAAAAGAAACTAATGGATTCAAATCAAGCGAAGGAGCTGATGACGTAGATTTGGACAATGATGATGAAGAAAATGATTATTTTGATATTTGATATTTCATCTATCACATTTTTAAAGACTTTTGATTTATTTTTAATTTTTTGAATAATATTTTGTTTATGGTTATTTGGATTTTCAAAGACATTTTCAAAGGCTTTTAATATATATATAATAGTCCTTTTTTTATTACATTTTTTTTCGTAAAGCCCGCGCTTTGCTAAGTGCACTTTGCACTTTAAGCTCCAAGTCCCTTGAGTATTTTTTTGCGCCTTACGCATTTGACAGCTATGAGTGTATTGTCTAATATAATTGGAAGAACAATATAATTGAGGGACAAAGGTGAAGCTTTTCTATTTCTTTAGCTTGTTGAAATGGATAATTTACATGATTTGCAATAGCATGGAGTTAAACCAGAAGGAAATTAAATTTGAAGGCATTTATATGGGTTCACATCATATGGCAAGAATTATTACTAGTAGTTCGTCTCTTTAGAAACATATCCTATTAGCAAAGAATGGATTTTGTTCCTGGGTTCGTGCATACATTGTTCATAGAGTTGAGATTAAGCAAATTTCTTTTGGTAAAAAAACTCCATCTGCGGTATGCAACAAGTCATTCTAGAAATTCCATGACGTTGTTTCCCCTAATTACAACAATATCAAGCTTCCTACTCTATCATGAACTTTGCCTCTGATTTGTGCTTGCTTAGTTTCCAACTTTAATTCATCTCATGAATCTCCTTTGCTGTCGTAATTATGTCCCTCAGTTAACCATTGCTTGAATTACGTTAGTAAACATAGGAGGCACCGATATTCGGATGTTGACTTTAGCTATAAGGCTATAACTAATTTAGGAGTTTTCTTTAACTTTCTCAATGCGCTAGGAGTCAACGCCTTCTTGTATGCAGGGCATAATGTCATTCTCAAGATCCAGTATATGGGGTGTAACATTATTCTCAAGATCCAAGTGATGATATCTTTGACTCTTGAAAAACCTTCAATGTTCAATGTAGAAGGGCATTCTCGTTGCTATTTGCTACTTTCTAGTTGCCATTCTGATATCCAAGGGTATTGCCCCAGCAACATTCCAACCACATAGGCTAGACACGAACATATATGGATGAGTATCTAGCAATCTAACTACTTGATACTCACAAGTAGGGTTATGAAGTAGTCCTATAATTGGCCTCCTTGGCTACTCCCTCAGGGAGGTAGGGGCTCAATGCCCTGAGTACTCCTAGAGCTGAATATCCTTCGTACTTCCCTAAGCAAGCCTTGACTACCTTGCAAGCCATCCCATTCGAACCCTAGGGTGGCTCATAAAGTTGTGGGAGGAGGGAGAAGGTTAGGAAGGGGACTTCTTGAAAGCCTACCCCTTTTTCATCCGATATCCCAGATGGGTTCTTGGCTCACTTTCACCCCTAGGTAGGGGAATATAATGGATCCTTAGACCCGATGGACCACTTATGTTGATTTAACAATGCAACACTCCATCAGTACACTAATGCGGTGACGTGCCAAGTTTTTCTAGCAAGTTTAGTGGGGTTGTCACAGTCGTGGTTCAATACTGTAAAGGTGGGGACCATCTGTTACATCGATGATTTATGCTCAGTATCCTTGTAACATTTTACCGACTGCAAGAGATACCAAAAAATGACCCTAAATATATTTAATATGAAGACCCTACAGGAATATATCTAGCGTTTTACCAAGGTAGTGTCGGAATTCCCTTCAACCATTTCAGAAATACTAATTAGTGTCTTCTCCAAGGCTCGAGGGAGTAGACATGCTCGTTTTTTAGGTTCGGTCCAAACGATTTGAAGGGTGTGGTGGCTCCTCGCAATAATGTCATGGTCATTTGGGCCACCATAACCAATTACAACATTGTTAGGATCTTAGTTGATTTCGAAAGCTCGGTGAATGTCCTAATCGAACAAGCTTTCAAGCAAATGTAATTAGGGGAGGCATAACTATACCCCATAGCTATTGTCTTATTCAACCTTTTAGGATGGTGCAATTATTCGAGAATATTTATTTGCCCCAGTTAATGGGGGAGCAGCCCCTACGGAGAATGATCATAGTTCTGTTCGTGATAGTGGATGCACTTTTAGCTTATAATGTGATATTGGGATGCCCCATGTTGGGCACGTTTGTGGCGGTGGTCTCTACTTATTATTTTTCCTTGTGAGTTGAAGGTGGGAGAAGTTTAGGAAAGCCACCTCCTAGAAGTATTATGTGGAGATCGTGTGGGCCAGCCAAAAGTGTGCAAGAGGAGTTGATGAAGCCGGGCGATACAATATGATGGTGATCGAGTGTACCTATTATGAGAACATTTGTAGAGGACGGACCAGAGTTGGTGAAAGTAACTCTAGATGACTTAGGGAAAACCACCCATATAGTTGCTGACTTGGACTCAAACATGAAGGAGTTGACCTCATGTTTTATTCGAAATTAAGACATCTTCGCTTAGGACACTCGAGACTTGATCGGAGTCTCCCCACAACTAATGGAGCACCGCCTCATCATCTCACTAGAAGTTTGATTGGTGAAATAGAAGCGACACTTCAACCCTGATAAAATCATACATACTAAATTGGAAAAGTTATGTAAGGTCGGTCATATCCATGAGGTACAATTCCTTGCCATCTAGTGTCATATTGGTCCCTAAACCCTTGAGATAATGGAGGATGTGTATTGACTTTTGGGACCTTAACCATGTATACCCTAAGGAATCTATTATCTCAGCGGATGATCAACTGATAGATTTAATTGCGGGATGCACGATGGATACATATCAAGGATATCACCAAATACCCTTGGCTTAGGAGGACCAAGATAAGGTTACTTTCATCGCATCGAATGAGATATTTTACTACAGGTCCTGCCCTTTGGTTTCAAGAATGTGGGGATATTTATCAAAGACCGATGAACAAGGTGTTCAACGGAGTGATAAGGAGGAATATGGAGGTCTACATAAATGACATAGACTAGTGTTGAACTTGGACGAGACCTTTCTGACCCTCCGAAAGCATGACTTAAAGTTGAATCTCTGCAAGTGTGTTTTCATAAATTGGAGAGCCAGATTCTTATGATATATGGCCACAAAGAGGGGAATTGAGACTAACTCAGAGAAGATCTGAACCATTTAGGACATGTCCTCTCCTAGAACTTCAAAGGAAAGCCACACTTAATGGTGCGGATAACCGCTGTATCCTAATTCATCTCTCAATTGGTCAATTGCAGCCTACCTTTCTTCAAAACGTTACGGAAGGCTACTAGATTCTAATGGGATGAGAGATGCAAGTGAAACTTTCAAGTAGCTGAAATAGAATTTAGCCAACCTTTTGATCCTCCCAAAGCCTTTGTCGGGGGAGTGGTTGTGGGTGACAACCACTGAAGGAGACTCAGTTTAGTTCTCATCCGACAAGAAGGGGTGACCCAAAAGCTTATATATTATATCAGTCACCTATTGAAGGGTGTCGAAATAAGATATACTAATTTGAAAAAATTGACCTTGGCACTAGTGATCATGACAAGGCAGTTATGTCCCCATTTTTTGTCGCATCCCATCATGGTGCTGACCAACAATTGCATGGCTAGGATCCTCACCCACCTAGAGTCTTTTGGGCGAATAGTGAAACGGATAATAAAGCTCAGCGAGTATGACTTAATATTGGTCGACAATGACCAAGATCCAAGCTGCCTTCTTGGTTGAGACATTCTTTATAAAAGAAGAGGCACAGTGCAAGGTATTTCTGGATGGCTGCACTATTATGGAAGGTAGTGGAGTAGGGTAATTCTAATCTCCCCACTTAGAAACAAGATAAAGTTGATAGTCTACTTATCCTTCAAGATCTATAATAATGACTGCTTCATAATCCACATTGATTCTCAGTTGGTAATCTGCCAAGGCAACAAACTTTTCTAGTCTAAGATGAGAGAATGTAGCAGTACATCTAAGCGTATGAGTAGGCCAAGGAGGACAAAGGACTTATGGAGCTTATGGTATGACAAATCCCTTGGGAGGAAAATGCTCGATCGAAACACTTGACCAAGATGGCAAGTGTTTTGGGGAATTAGTCTTCTCAAGGGACCATCGCCCATGAATAGTTAATCTCCTAGGTGGAACTTCCCTTAAGGATCAATTGACGATCTAAGTTGTTATCTTATCTATAGGAGGAGTCTTGCTTGATTGACCCAAGAAGGGCTTCTCGTATTCGGGGGAGGGCTCAATGCTTCACCCTCATTAATGGGATCATTTATAAGAGATCCTTCTCCTGACCACTACTCCGATGCCTGGCTTGAAGTCAAATATGTCATGGAGAGATACATGAAGGATGTTGCGGGAATCACTTGGCCAGATTGGTGCTCTTGCGTAAGGCTCTTCTCGTCGGATATTTTTAATTGTCGTAGGGACACTGTCCCAGACAATATGGGGATGGCCGCCTTTAGGAGAAAGGCCTTGTTGTCTTCACCGGGGGTGCTCCTTTAGGGATATCTAGTGGATTGTTAATACTATCTATATAGGGATGACTAATCTCCTTTGAGGAAGGTTTGCGCAAAGTTGCCTCATGAGGGCTAGTTGGGTGAGCGCTCGAGCTCGATTGGGGAAGGCGTAGCAACTTGGGGGTTGGTGGCCACCTTAGGTGTTGTTTCGACAACCTTGGGTCGAA